>NC_038045.1:7877130-8556120 GCF_002211085.1 Panicum hallii | reverse complement strand
TGGCCATACAAAAAATAAAACTTTTTTTTTTGTGGTGTGTGTTGGCAGCCTGCACTGGAAGCAAGTGAGCTATGCAGTGGCCTAGCTAGCTAGCTCGGAAAGAGACAACTGTGGCGTGGTTTAGCCATGAAAACAGCTTCGCTTGAAGCAGGGACCGTGTTGTCGATGGCTGATAATTCCCTGGCCAACTGTTGAGCGGAAGGAAGGCAGCAGCGGATGATGGATATGATGCGTACCTGTCGATGCGGTTGCGGAGCTTCTGCAGGAATCGCTGGTTGTCCTCGTCGGCGACGCGGAAGACGCGCTCGATGAACTCCTGTCGCTCGCCGTCGCCGAGCTTGCGCACGTCCACCTCCTTGAACTGCTGCTGGCGGGGCTTAGCGCCGCCATCGGCCTCGGCCTCGGCGGAGGAGGACAGGATGGCGGTGCGCACGCGGCTGTAGGTGGGGAGGCGCTCGATGGCCGCCCAGCGCAGCGCCTCCTCGTCGTCGTCGGCGTGGCGGCCGCTGCGCCCCCCGCGGCTGCCGCCCCGGGAGCCCCACTGGTGGTGGTGCGGCATGAAGGCCTCGTCGACGCCCCATGCGTCCATGCCCATGCCCCGGCTGATGCTCCGGCTCACCCGCCGCCCCGACTCCCACACCTTCTCCATCGCACCCTCCATGGCCTGTTGTCGCGTCGTCCACCCGTCGCCGCCGCTCGCCCGGTGGTCTCACTCTCACGCCGCGCTCGTGCTTCGCTCGAACGGCGCGATGCTGCAAGACTGGTAGCAGAGACGGCGCTGCTGGTGGTGTTGCTTGTGCGAGCGAGCGTGCACGTCAGTGCGGCAGTTGGTGGTGGTGCCGTGCGAGCTCCATGATCGAGTCTCCGGAAGAGGAGTGAGTGGGGCGGGCGAGGGGGAGGCGACGGGCTTGCCCGCGTTTATATGCGGCTCGCGCGCGCGCGGGGGCGGGACTCGGGGAGGAAACGAGCGGGGGTTGGCTGCTGGCAAGTTCACCGGGTTTGCTACGAGCTTTTTCGGTAGAAAAAAAGACACGGCGGTGGCGTTTGGCGTGGCGTCCGGCGTGTGATTCATACGCTGGTGGGCCCGGCCGGGTTGGTGGGGGCGGAAGCCGGATGCCGGAAGGGAAGGGGGACGAGCTGAGCCGACGAGGGCTCGCGGCGGCAGGCGCGGTTGACCCGAGTCGACTGCGGTGGGTGGGTGCAGGCAGGCGCGCGGCGGGGCCGACCGGCCTTGGCGTGGCAGCGCCGGGGAGGAAACCGGCCGGCCGGCGCGGTAGGTGGGCACGGGTAGGCGGCTCGGCAGCAGGTTGGGCGCTGTGATGGGTGGGTGCGGTGCGGTGCGGGAGCGCGGGGTAGCCCACCGGCCAGTGCCCCCGCTTCCCCTTGCCCTCCTCGGCGCGGAGGGGCGGAGGAAGGAAGCCGAGCCCCGGCCCCCGGCCGACCGGACGCCCGGGGGCACCGCGCGGGATTCCCGGGTCGCCGATACTAGGCGAGGGGTGGCCGTGCCTCGCCTAGTCCTAGCGCGTGCCTGGACGTGCTTGCTGACCTGCTGTACTCGCAGCAGTTCAGTGATTACGGGCCACATTTTGAGGCACGCGGCTGCCTTTCGTTTTGCCTACATTCAGGGATCTAGCTAGAGGCGCTGACGACCCAACAAGAATTCCCATTGCGGCGTTGTATTGTACATTTGTATTCCAGACGAAAGAGGGAATCGCGATTCACGTGGGTTTCCTTTTTGCTGAAAGGTGTGTGACGTGCTCTACTCAGAGTCGCCGAGCGTGAGCTGGGTACTGTTCAGCTTACTGTGACAGACTTCAGTTTGGTCAGCTAGACACTCAGGTCACTCTAGCTACAAATGCGATTTTCTTCACTTGTTTCAATATAGAAAAGTAGCAGTTCGTTTGATATACGGATCGGAGTCTTGCTAAGCATACGGGGGTGTTTGGTGGCCACCCACCCTCGAGCAGCCCCCTCTCCTGCCGGCCCTGACTGGCTGCACCCAAACGATAGTAATTGTACACATCAAACCATATGAAACAAGTCGACAATTTGGGGTACATTTTCTGAATGTTGTAACTCATATTTATGAGAGGCCAAAAGGGCCCTAAGTAATTTATGAGATTTCCCAGAATTACGTATCTCTTATAATTACTAATTGGAGGTTTCTTTTAAGCCTCCACGTGAAATCACCTACAATTATACGTGGACACCTAAAAAATTGAGACAAATCTTAAGAAGTCTTCATGTGAAGCCACCTAGGATCTTAAGTGGATATCCTAGAAAATGAGAGAAATTATAAAAGTTCTTAAAAGGACATCTGGCCATCAACCAGTATAATGTAATCATAATCTACCGTGTTTCAAAAGAATACCCACCTATACCATAAATTACCCACCCATGCTATTACAGGGAAAAATATCCAATATCCTATTATCCATCTACCAAAATTGATTTATTATTTCAGTTAGGATATCACGGCAAACAAATATTGTATCTGACAACTACATGTATCAAAAGGCTCAGAACCAAAGCTGTTAGGACTCGTACTCATATATTTTATAATATATCACCATGCTTTTTAGGACTCAGAACCAAAACTTAACAAGTCTATACTTTTTAGGACTCGGAACCAGATCACGTACAAGCAAAACACCGGCCGAACTCCACGCTTTTATAGACTCAGAACCAGATCACATGCAAGCAAACCACTGGGAATTCTCACATCGTATCGACTCCGCCAGCAGGAACATACGCCGGCCATTCTCACGTCGTATCAACTCCATCAGCAGGAACTTACCTCAGAGAACACACTTCGATCTATTCAAGCTTCCGCAATCCCCAGGTAAGCACGTTCATCCCTAACCAGAACTAAGAATCAAAACCGAAAGAAAAACTTATGCCATTAGTTTAGTGTAAAATAATATAGCTTGCAGTTTTAAATCTGTTTCATCATCTCAAGTTCAAAAGAAAAAAGAATTTATGCAACAAGGGTAATAAAAAAGTAAAAGCACTAAGATTCACTATCTTTATCTCAAAGGAGCGGTAGTTAATCCAGCTAAGAAACTAGATATGTGTTTGTCCATATATAAAGAGAGTTAGCATCCTGCCAACTGTCTGTTATTTTAACTGCTACTTTCATTAACTGAAAGGTAGCTTCTATAGGAGAAGAAATGAACCATAGTGACTGCTTCTTATCGTAGTAGGTATTTAAATTTAGCAATTTTCAATCACAGTATGCCCTATAATCTTCAAATTGTGTTGACCTTGCTACTAAGAATAAAATAGTCATTAATATATTATTTGCTATTAAAATATTATGAATCTATGTTGCAAAATTGTGCAATCCATCTTAAGATGCCATAAAAGTAAGAAAATTAACACGTACTACAAGCGAAAAATAGCAAATTTGATCGATTGTTCATCCTGATGAATTTTTTTTAAAAATTCTAATGCTAATGTCACCAATGAATACTAGCCCATGCGGTAGCACGGGTTGATGGACTAGTACTCATAAACTAAATGAAATACCTGCTGTTTTTTAATAACAGCTCTGCAACTTAGTATTGACTAATAATGGACTAACCATAAAGTAGGTCCATTGTCGCATGAATAGCATGATCAACATGGTTCAAACCACAATGGATTAGAACGCTTTATATCGACGGTACTTATTAGTTAAACACTATACTAAATTCGGTTGGTTAATATTTTTTTTCTTTCCATAAGTAATTGTGCAACGTGTGTGCGCCGTTTCAGCTGTTTCCGTGTACGCACCCTCCTATATGTATTGCGCCCAACCGGACAGGGGATATATAGCTACTCCCTCCATCCCAGAATATAACTACTTTTAGATCTTTTTTAAAATCAAACCTTTTTAAACTTTAACAATGATAGTAAAAAGTATAAAGATTGACAACATTAAAATTAATATTGTTATATTCATAATAAAACCAACTATCATAATATTGTTATCGTCATATTCTAGACGGGCCAAAAGTGGGCCATGGAGCAAGAAGGGCCTAGCAGATGGTTACGGTAAACTTGCGGATCAGACCCTGTACGGGTGTTTGGGGCCAGTAAGGCCGTGTAAAATCAGATATAGGCAGTTAGGATTCGTGTCATGTTTGGTTAGGGTTAGTTAAAAGAGAACAAGTCTACGGACTATAAATATGTACCACGAATAAACAAGAAGGAGAGATCATTCATCAACAACTCACGGCGCATCGCCTCCCCTGTTACAGGGTTTTCATCAACAACTCACGGCGCATTGCCCTTGCTTGTTCATTTCATATGTTGCTAGTTCTGAAGCCTTGTAGACGACGAGTAGCATTAGTTATCGTAGCGCGCATAGAGTAATGTTATTTTCTTTATATCATGATCATGCTCTGTTCGTTGTTCTTGCGCGCCCCGCAACCATCGTGTTCGATCATGAATGCGATGGTTGCGTCTTGCTTTGTTCGTATTAATAGATCCAATCTGTTATGGCTGGTTTCTATCTACTAGAGATTTAGCTCGATATGTGCATGATTAGGCCCTGCAAACGAGTTGAAAGTTCCGGCAGTATGCTAGTATCGGATCGTAGCATGAGTATAGGTTTCCCTAGGAATCGGCTCTTCAGCTGTTTTTAGGACCTTTGTTTAGGTTATTTGTTCTGGTGCTTTTGCGTATTCGTTAGGCTCAATTACGTGTAGGATGTTCCGATCGTGTAGTGAGGGCTTAGTTGTCGTAGATTGGATTGGATTGATACTTATGAAGCAAGCTTTACTTCATTGTTATATATGTATATTGCCTACCCCGAGGATCCGATCCGGTATTGATGCAATCGGCTCTTCATAGCCGATACCGGGGAGGAGCGATGAGCCGATCACGGCTCAGACTAACCTTTACAAGTGTCTGCGCTTGCAGAAATCTTACGAATTACACCTTCCTGATCGGGTGCAGGATCAGGTGGCACGCCTAGCGACTCCAAGCCAGGGTGTGCGCCAGATCGCTGGGCCGTTACCGGGGCCCACCAACCGTCCCGGGAGCCTCCCGCCTCCTCGTGTTGCCTGTCGTTACTCGCCGGTGGGTTTTGATCGACAACACATTCTGGCACGCCCAGTGGGACCATCTTCATCGACTCCGTCATCTTCGTCGACTCCATCAGTAGTGGTCAGCAGGATGGCAAGAGACGATCCGATCACTTACGAGGAACTCTCTACTGAACACAAGCAGAGGTATGACGAAATCAAGACTCAATTTGAAGCCGATCTCATCGGCTCTTTCGAAAGGACTCGCAGCCATGGCGTCAGGTGGAGAGGGTTTTCACCTGAGGGTGCTCTTGATGGAGTAGACCTATCTACCCCATCTGAAGATCGTACCAGAGCTCTACGGCAAGAGGTGAATTATGCGGTGGCTCATTCGTTGCATCGGCATTCTGAAAGTTTGGTTAACGCCTTCGAGCGTGTAGCTTTGCGAGTGGTCCAAGAAATTATGAAGCATCAACATTCTCCAACTGGGCCTGCTCTGGGGAGCCATAAGGGAGAATTGCCGTTCCAGATCAGACCTCCATTGCCTTATGCGCTTGCAGCTGCAGAATCCCATGGTGCTCCAGCTTACGTAGTTTACAAGGTGGGTGGTGATCCCATGGATCACCAGTTCTTCAGCGAGCCACCCAAGGAGATCCCGCATGGTTATGTGTGTGCGTACATACCGGACAGCAACAACCCGGTACATTCTGTACAGAAAGCAATTGGAGGGGTTTCTGGAGCTGACGCGGACAAACAAGCGTGGCTAGCGACTTATGCTACCGGGCCGAGTCATGACAGTATGCACTCGGCCCCTGGATCACAAACAGCGGAGCAAATCAGCACCATCCTGAGGGATCAGTTTGGCATATTACCAAAGAGGAGAGCGATCGGCTATACTAAGCCGTATCCAGGTGATTATGATCTAATCCCATTACCACCCAAGTATCGGCTCCCCGAGTTTACCAAATTCAGTGGGGCAGAAAGTTCTAGCTCTATTGAGCATGTGAGCCGATATTTGACACAATTGGGTATGATTTCTGTATCGGATCCGTTGCGAGTAAGGTTCTTCTCGCAATCGCTTATAGGACCAGCCTTTGGATGGTATACGTCACTAGGTCCTGACTCTATCCGTACCTGGAAGCAGCTGGAAGAGCAATTCCATATCCAGTATCATTCAGAAGCTGCGGAAGCAGGAATTGCCGATCTGGCGCAGCTCCGACAGAAGCGTGGAGAGACCGTAGCAGAGTTCGTTCGACGCTTCAGGGAGATGAAAAACGGATGCTATTCAACACGGATCTCGGAAAAGGAAGCTGTCGAATTGGCATCAGTAGGATTATTAAAGCCGATCAGAGATCTGGCTTTTCAATTGGAATTCACCTCTTTGGCGCATCTGGTCCAGAAACTGACGACGTATGAGCAGCGTCACCCCGAGCTATACCAGGAGAAATTTAAGCGTCAAGTAGCGGTAGCTGATACGGAAGAAGCCGATGACTCTGAAGAAGAACTGGAGGTATCGGTTGCGGAATGGGCTTGTGGTGCAAATCCTGTACCTTGTAAGTGGGTGAAGCAAACTGGTCCTGCAAAGGGGTTTGACTTTGATGTGAGTAAGGCCGAACAAATTTTTGACTTATTACTGAAGGAAAAGCAGTTGAAGTTTCCAGAAGGACATAAACTTCCCACAGCACAGGAGTTAAAAGGAAGATCGTATTGTAAATGGCATGACTTCTTTACTCACGGCACGAGTGATTGCAAGGAGCTCCGTCGGCAAATCCAATCGGCCATTGAACAGGGCCAATTGATCCTGGGCCAGACCGCCATGAAGGTAGACACTCAACCTTTTCCTGGTGTAAATATGGTGGAACATCATGACCGGTCTGCAAGGCGACAGCTGGACTTCGCACTTGGCATCAACATGGCGGGGATGGCATCACGCCGCCAGGGCAAGAACGGAGAGGCTAATCCTAGCGATCGGCCCCCAAAAGGAGAAGGAGGAGTACGTTACAGAAAGACAAGTAAGGTACGTAAAGAATCAACGGCCGACCTCTTCTGATCTTCTCAGGAAGTACGAGTACCAGTACCAGCAGCGCCTCCAGCGGGAATCTGAGGAAGAGGAGTATGAGCGACGCACCGGAAAGCGCTTGAGGAAGCACGAAGATGCCCGCGATCATTGGCACTGCCTATTCTTCAGGTACTGTTGGGATTCAGGTATGAGCCGGCTGCCTACTATCAGGGATTGCCCGGAGTGTGGACCAATGAAGTCAGAAGCAAGGGATTCGGTTTTCTAGCGGCTAGGACCTGCTCCAACCCGGCAAATGCGGGTTCGGTCACCAAGAAGCGAAGATGAAGAAGAAGATAGGTATCATCATCCACGTTGGTGCCCCGATGGACTTACTCGTTCCCAGAAGCGCAGGGTTCAGCGGCTGCGTAGCTTGGAGGAGGCCGAGGCCAAGTACATCGAGACTTTAAGGAAGGCGCGACCTGATCTGGCAGAACAGGTCCATTATGCAGGAAAAAGAGTCGCACGCTTCAAGGAAAGAATGGCGGCCCAAGTCGACAAAAGCCGATAAGAAGGTATCGGCTGGTACACACATGGTTTTTGTACTTCCTGCAGAATTCCATGCTCAGACCTACGAAGAGCCATCAGTAGCCCAGCTTGATTTGGGACCACGGCCGGTGATATTCGAGAAGCCGCAAGCCAAGAATTACAAGCACTTGAAGGCATTGTATCTTAAAGGGTATATTAATGGTTAGCCCGTTAATAAAATGCTGGTGGATACGGGAGCGGCAGTCAACATTATGCCATACTCAGTTCTGCGCCATTTGGGGCGGTCCACCGGAGACCTGATCAAGACTAATGTCACGCTAAGTGACTTTAATGGGCAGACTTCGGAAGCTCAGGGGTTCTCAGTGTAGATCTCACCATTGGAAACAAGACTATCCCGACTTCATTCTTCGTCGTCAACATCAAAAGTACCTACAATATCTTACTTGGCAGGGACTGGATTCACACCAACTGTTGCATCCCCTCTACAATGCATCAATGTTTGATCCAGTGGGATGGGGACGAAGTGGAAGTAGTTCGGGCAGACGATTCAATTGAGATTTCGCATGCTGCTATGAGCATCTGGGATGCGGAGGATCAAGAGCCGATTTCAGGGATGAGCTTAGAAGAGTGTGATCGCATCGAGGCTACAAAAAACGGGGTAAGGCTGGTCTTATCCACTGGCCTTACAGAATAGAAAAGTTGCATGAAGAAAGTCATTACGATGTACCTATTGAGGCTGATTCGCGCAATCGGCCCCAAAAAATTGAATTTTTGATGACAGGTGTTTTACATAGTTGTCATGGGATGGCCAGCGCTGACAGCCGGCCTTATTCTTTTCATAAAAACTTGGAAAGTAATGAGATATGTGGATTGGCTGATACTAACGATCGGCCCGAATTCGTTTTGCTATTTTCCTTTCCCGTCTGTAGCATTGATCTAACGGAGGACGGGAAGTTAGGGTACGGTTTCACACCGGCTGATGAACTTGAAGAAATAGATATTGGTCCTGGGGATAAGCCGCGGCCAACGTTCATTAGTAAGAAATTGCATCCGTCTTTGCGAGAGCCGATGATAACTCTGTTAAAGGAATATGCCGATTGCTTTGCCTGGGATTATACGGAGATGCCTGGGCTTGATAGGAGCATAGTGGAGCATCGGCTCCCGCTCAAAAGTGGATTTCGACCGTTCCAACAGCGGATACGTCAGATGAAAGCTGATGTCTTGGTCGAAGTGAAAAAGGAAATAAAGAAAATGTTAGAAGCCGGATTTATCAGGGCTTGCAGATATGCCGAGTGGATTTCAAGTGTTGTACCCGTACAGAAGAAAGATGGCCGGTGGCGGGTTTGCGTGGATTTCAGAGATCTCAATAGGGCCACTCCGAAGGATGAATATCCAATGCCTGTTGCAGAAATATTAATCAATACGGCTGCCGGTCACAAGATTTTGAGTTTCATGGATGGTAATGCTGGGTACAATCAGATTTTCATGGCCCCTTAAGACATACACAAAACTGCATTCAGAGTACCCGGAGCGGTGGGTCTGTTCGAGTACGTGGTCATGACCTTCGGTTTGAAAAATGCCGGTGCGACATATCAGCGTGCCATGAACCACATCTTCCATGATCTGATCGGCAATCTGGTGGAAATCTACATCGATGACGTCGTAGTAAAGTCAGCATCGGTCGAAGGGCATCTGGATGATCTACGGCAGGTTCTGGAATGAACTAGAAAGTTCGGGCTCAGGATGAACCCAAAAAAATGCACCTTTGGTGTGACAGCCGGGCAGTTTTTGGGTTTCCTGGTTCATGAAAGAGGAATAGAGATTGGCCTAAAAAGCCAGGAAGCCGTGCGTACTATGGTGCCCCCCACTACCAAGAAGGAGCTCCAGCAACTTATTGGCAAGATTAACTTCATCAGGAGGTTTATTTCTAACCTATCTGGGCGGATTGAACCCTTTATGGAGTTGGTGAAAATCAAAACCAATGAAGAGTTCCGCTGGGGGGCAGAACACCAACGGGCATTCGAAGAAATCAAAGAATATTTGTCGAGACCACCTATGTTGGTGCCACCACAGCAAGATAGGCCATTTTACATATATTTATCGGTCGGCGATACCTCTATTGCTTCAGTGGTAGTACAATTATACGATGGCAAGGAGAGGGTTGTGTTTTATCTCAGCAGAAGGATGTTGGACGCAGAAACAAGGTACCCTGATATGGAGAAACTTTGCCTTTGTTTATTTTTTACATGCACTAAGCTTCGCCATATCCTGCTATCGGCTAAGGTAATCATCATTTGCAAATCGGTCGTTATAAAGCATATGCTATCGGCTCCTGTGTTGAAAGGCCGATTGGGAAAATGGATGTTTGCATTATCAGAATTCGACATCCGATATCAACCCGCGAAGGCAGTAAAAGGGCAGGCATTGGCAGATCTCATTGCTGAGAGGGTTAATACCAACATAGCAGCGCTTTCCGTACGGGCCTAGGCTATGTACTTCGACGGATCAGTCTGTGGAGATGGATGTGGAATCGGCATCTTGCTGGTATCGCCTCGGGGGGCAACGTATTCTTTCTCGATCAGGTTACCTGCTACTTGTACTAATAACGTTGCAGAGTACGAGGCGGTGCGTAAAGGTATGGAGTTGCTTCTGGAGGCCGGAGCCGAAGCTGTAGAAGTCTTCGGAGACTCAAAATTTGTAATCTCCCAACTCACGGAAGACTACAGGTGTGAAAGTGAGCTATTATTTCCGTTGTGGGTGCAATGCCAGGAACTGATGGCCCAGTTCAGATATATAAATTTTTATTGGATACCTAGAGCTCGGAATGCGGAGGCCAATGATCTCGCGCAGCTGGCTTCAGGATACAAAACCGATGGGTCAAGTCATCAGGTGTACCTACTGGACCAGGGAGATTGGAGAGCCGATATCTTCAACTACTTGAAAGATTCGGCTCGGGGGGCACCCAAGAAGACACGGTATAAAGCCATGAGGTACGTCCTGATAGGAGATGACATGTTTTACAGGACCTTGGAGGGACTGTTGCTTAAATGTTTAGGGCCGATCGAGTCCAATCGGCTCCTGCATGAAGTCCACGAAGGAACGTGCGGGACTCATCAGTCAGCTCACAAGATGAAGTGGCTAATTAGGCGATCAGGGTACTATTGGCCCGCTATGCTTGAAGATTGTTTTAAGTATTATAAAGGGTGTCAAGCATGCCAGAGGTTCGGAAAAGTCCAGATGGTACCAGCGTCCGCAATGAATCCCATTATTAAACCATGGCCATTCAGAGGCTGGGGCATGGATATGATCGGCAAAATTAACCCTCCATCTAGCAAGGGTCATCAGTTCATTCTAGCTATCACAGATTATTTCATCAAATGGGTAGAAGCGGTCCCGATGAAGTCAGTAGCATCTAAAGATATTATTCAGTTCGTCAAGGAACATGTCATTCACAGATTTGGGATCCCACAGACTATAACGACAGATGGTGGTTCGGTTTTTATTTCAGAAGAATTTAAGAAGTTTGCTGCTGATATGGGTATCAAGCTGATTAGGTCATCTCCTTATTATGCTCGGGCGAATGGACAAGCCGAAGCATCCAATCAGAGCCTTATCAAGTTGATTAAGAGGAAGATCGATGAATACCCCAGACGCTGGCACGAGATCTTGTCAGAAGCATTATGGGCGTTCCGTATGTCTTGTCATGGGGCGACAAAAACTTCCCCTTATCATTTGGTCTACGGGCAGGAAGCCGTGTTACCGTGGGAAGTTACAGCCGGGTCCAGGCGCGTAGAATTCCAGAATGACTTATCTGCTGAAGAATATGCTACTCTGATGAGTGATAATGTGGAAGATCTCACGGAACTCAGGCTATGGTCACTAGAGAAGATTAAGGAGAATAAGGCTAAAGTAGCCCGTGCATATAATAAAAAGGTTAAGCCGAAGGAATTTCAAGTAGGAGACTTGGTTTGGGAAGCAGTATTACCACTGGGAACTAAGGACGCGGCATACGGCAAGTGGTCCCCAAACTGGCACGGGCCGTACAGGGTTGACCAGGTCCTACCCGGGAACGCGTACATGCTCGAAGAATTGGACGGCGTCAAGTTTCCAGTAGCAGTCAACGGCCAACACCTTAAGAAATACTTCCCAAGTATATGGGCTAACGAACAATAAAGCCGATGGCACCCATCAAGCAACAAGCCGATGCAACCAGCAAGCTAAGAAAGGGGACAAAGGCTAAGTCGACGACGCTTGGCTTTGGCAAGACAGGAAACGGAAAAAGGGCCAATGAGCGTGATCGGCTCGTACGTTAACAAAAGGGATTAGAACAGCCGATGTAATGTCATCGACTTTAGAAGTTGGCTTGTGGCAATCAAACATCACAAGTTATCAAATAGCCGATGTATCACCATCGACTTTAGGTTCGCTGCATAAAAACACAAAGTTTATCTTGGACAGGTTTGCTGAAGGAAAGCGTCGATGGCAGCAATAGCATCAAGGCGGATGCGGTCAACTTCAGCAAGTACTGCTTCATCCTCTTCGTCCGCCCCCCACATCACCTGTTTGCTCAAGCTGCTCAGCTCGGCCAAGTCCGTCTTCAGCTCGGCGGTCAAAACTGCTGCCTCCTGCTTGGAACCTGCGATAAGATCCTTCTCCTCTTGGATGCGCTGCTTGGTGGCCCGGACTTTAGCTTCAAGGTCTTCCAGTTCTTTCTCCAGGAGGTGAAGCCGTTGGGCAGAAGCAGATGTGTCAACTTTAGCGTCGAGTGCGGCCTTCTTCTTGTTGATCGACTGGCACATCTCAGCAATGATGGTCCTCAGGAGCGATTGGGAACGCCGAGTCTCGATCCTGCGGCGAGCCTCTGCCACTTTCGCTCGGAAAGAAGAAAGATACCCGGCCGGCAAGAGCTTGGCCTGAAGGCTCACAGGGAGCTGGGAGTTGACCTCATCAAGGATCTGCTTGACCGCACTGGAATCCTGAATCAGGGTGAAGATTGGACCCGATAGAAGATCTTTCACGCGGAGGAGTTGATCGGCAGTGCTGGTCAGGCCCAAGGGAGAGTCGTCGGCTTCCAATATGGTCGACCCGATCGAGGCAGGATCGAACGCAAGGAGCTCTGAAAGATCCAGGTTCTGGAGGAAAAGAGGGTGAGCAAAGCATTGCGGGAGAAGACTAAAGTAATTACAAAGAAAAAGGCATACCTGTCCCGAAAGGGAGGTGGCGGCAGAGGCCATATGAGCCACACCCCCAGAAGAAGAAGCGACAGCCGACGAGATAGCGGTCGGCCCTGCGTGAGCAACAGCCGATGAGAGAGCGGTCAGCTCTGCCGGACGTACCTCTCGCGCAGGGGGATCGGCAGTAGCTGAGGTGGTAGGGGGTCCTTCCAGACGGGGGCCAACAAGGGACGTAGTCATGACCGGCGCCTGCGGGCCTGGCGAAGCAGCTGGGATGCCAGCCGATGCAGAAGGATCCTCCAGAATTGCCGCACCAGGATCGCGGAGAGTGATCAAAGCCCTGATGGGCGCATCCACGTCCTCTGGCACCTCCGAAGATGAGCCCTTCTGGCATGGGGGCTCCTCCCCGCTGGAGACCTCTACAACGGTAGGCTACAGGAGAAGAGAGTGTAATTAAAGAAGACATGAATAGAAGTCCGATTGCAAAGAAGGAGGAGGGGCCGAACCTGGTTGGCGACTGGAGATGCCGGATTAGGGGAAGACGGCGCAGTTTCCCTCCGGACCTTTCTGACAAGAACTTTCCTCGTCTTAGCGCGAGCCCGGGGGGCAACAGCTTCAGACAGTCGTTTTCGCTTGGGGGTCAACTTAACGGTGCTCGGCTGAATCTGCATCACACTTTTTGAAGGAGGAGGTGCATTCTTGCCGAAGAGGACCACAGGAGCAACCGGCAGGAAACAAAAGGGCGTTCCATCATCGTTCATCGGCTCTTGGCCATCTTCTTGCTGTAGAAACAAAAATGGAGTCAGGAGGAGTCTAGCAAAAGTTAAAAGAAGAAACGTTAATCAAAAAGCGGTACCTCTCCGGCGGGAATGTCATACTCGGGATGGATTTGCTATAGCATCGGACCCAAAGCTCTTCGGAAAACGTGAGTTTTCCACATCGACCACCATCCCTCAAAGTCGACAGCCGAAGAAGTGAAGGTAAAATTGGCAGGGACAGATAAGAGAAGGTCTGCAAACAGACTGTAGCACCTTTGGGTGGTCAAAGCATCAGGGAGGTCCACCCTGTTTGATGTCAAGAAGTGGAGAAGAAAATGGGGAGGCACCTGCCCAAGACCAAGCTGCCGGGCTGCTACGACCGGCTGGTAGAACTCATAACCGGGCTTGAGGATCCGATTAGAGGTACTCATGCCAACTAGGAGAAGGCAGGGCCGAACCATAATGGAGTAAAGGCGCCTAGTGTCGGCGTCATGGGCAATATCGGCCAATCGGAAGGTAGCCGGGTTCTCAAAAAGTTCAGAATCGGCATAAGGAAGAAAGTTTGGGTTATCAAGGCCTTTATAGAAAGTCCTGAACCAGCGGGAAGCATCTGGAGGATTCAATTTCCTGCCAGGGAGACTGTACAAAGCCTGCCCGAAATTGGTGCACCTAATCTGTCTCCCGCTCAGATCAGGGAAGGAATTGCCGACCAAGGAAGGGAAATTGGGGTCGGAACTTTGGAAATAAAGATGGGCCCACAATTGGATGAACCACCATGGGCCACCAGTTCTGACTTTCTTCTGAGAAAGAAGGCTAGAGGTCATCAGATGGAGATATCTGTAAAGTTCCCCAAGAAATAGTTTACCAAGGCCAATAGGTTGACCCCTGGCCAGCTCATATGCCAAGGAGAGGTAATTCTTGGTCGGGGCAAGGGAAGGGCCACAGAAGAGGAAATGTTCAAGCCATAGGTTTAGAAAGGCCGTGTGCTCCTTTTCCGATACAGGACCCTTGCTTTTCTGATGTTGGTTCAGGTATGTGCTCCAGTTAGTACATTCAGTTTTGGAAGACAGTTTGAAAGGGACTACACGGAGGCTGTAAGCGGAAGGGCAGGCTGATGATATGTCCAAGCCGGTGATCATCATAACATCCAGCAGTGTTGGTGCCAACGGGCTATGCCCGAAAAGAAAACAATTCAAGGCGTCAGACCAGAAATAGCCGATGGTCTTCAAAAGGTTTTCATCTTTTTCAAGGGGGGAGAGGGACAGAGACAGAGCATCGGCTATTCCGATGGATTCCCGTAAGGGCTGGTAGGTGTCCGCTACTCTGTTGTACCAAACTGTCCAACCTTCAGGGGGGTTTGGCCAAGCGCGGAGGCTATCCTACCAAGATTCTAGGTCTATATCGTGACTCACGAAGGGGATTCGATTGGCTTCAGACGAGATCAGATCTATGGGTTTCTCGTAGGAATGAGGCCCGAGGCAGAAAGAATTGAGGGAAGAAGGGTGCGGCAAGAAGATATCGGAAGCCTGAAAAACCCCAAGAAAACAAGATTGCCGAGGAAAGAGTCACTGAACCGCGCAGTAAAATTTACGGATGCCGCGTTAAATTAATGGGGGTCGGAGTTTACCTTCAGACCGAAGACGGCGGCGGCGGTGCGCGAAGACTCCGCCATCGGGAATCCTGAATCGAGACCCTGGAGAGTGGATCTGGGTTTGGCGGTGCAAGATCGGATATGCGTCTCAAGGACCGGGGAGGATCTTGCGGCTAGGGTTTGCGAGCAAAAGGAGATCGGAGTTAACCTGGATCCCAGAATCTCCAGAGATTTGTGTCGGATTGGAAGACTGGCGGAGGGTAAAGTAAATTGAAAGGTTATTTCGGATCCGGATCGGTATATTCTAAGGCCGATGCGTTGCCATCGGCTCTTAAACAGATTGTTGTGCACAAAAAAAGTTACTGATACAAAAGAAGATTTTATTCACAGCGAGGCAGTAAATACAAAAGAGGAGCTAACTACTCCTAGAGATAGCCTAGTGGGGATACTACGGCCTACCACCAGTACACGCCAGAAGTCTTACGGCGTTTGGACGGCGGAGCAATGCTAGTGCCGCTGCTACCGCTATCGCTGCTGCCGTCGACGTCGTCCCCGCTACCGTTGCTAGTAAAGCCGTCATCGTCTTCAGCTTCTTCGGTGCCGTCGGAAGTTTCGTCCAATGACCTGCCAAAAAGGAAGGTACCTGCCATCGGGTCTTCCTCAGAGGAGAAGGAATCGGCTCTTTCTTCAGAGGAAGAGAGGTCTTCTCCCCAAGATGCGTCGTCTTCATCCTCCTCCAGCTCGGCCCCGAGGAAGAGCGCGAGATCTTCACCATCAGTCAGGGATTCATCATCCTCTGACTGGTAACGGAAGTCCCACTCCTCTGCATCCCAATGCAGGGGGCACGGACTTCGTAAGCGGCGATTGGGTCGTATTCTGGAGTTGGTTCTCGGGAGGATTCGGATTCATAAGAAATAATGGAGGAAGAAGAGGAAGAAGAAGCCATGGCGAAAGAAGAGGAGGAGTGTAGTTGATAATGGCTGTGAGAGAAAGATGTCTGGGGAAGTTGCCGAGGGTAAGTTTATAAAGGTAAATTAACAGGTGAGGTGAATCGGCACCGTGACGGTTCCCGAGGAGATTGGTACAGGGCAGTCATATTGGTTGGAAGACGAAAAGGCATATACGGATCGGAAGCCGAAGGGTCGAGGTGATTTTAAAATAAATGATTTCAGAATTACCATCGCCGAAACCAGGGGGGCATGTGTTATCGCCATATTCTAGATGGGCCAAAAGTGGGCCGTGGAGCAAGAAGGGCCTAGGAGATGGTTACGGTAAGCTTGCGGATCGGACCCTGTACGGGTGTTTGGGTCCAGTAAGGCCGTGTAAAATCAGATATAGGCAGTTAGGATTCGTGTCATGTTTGGTTAGGGTTAGTTAAAAGAGAACAAGTCTACGGACTATAAATATGTACCACGAATAAACAAGAAGGAGAGATCATTCATCAACAACTCACGGCGCATCGCCTCCCCTGTTACAGGGTTTTCATCGGGTAAGTGCCATGCGGCCCCAATCACGCTCTGCGTGATCGGGGGCGCATTGCCCTTGCTTGTTCGTTTCATATGTTGCTCGTTCTGAAGCCTTGTAGACGATGAGTAGCATTAGTTATCGTAGCGCGCATAGAGTAATGTTATTTTCTTTATATCATGATCATGCTCTGTTCGTTGTTCTTGCGCGCCCCGAACCATCTTGTTCGATCATGAATGCGATGGTTGCGTCTTGCTTTGTTCGTATTAATAGATCCAATCTGTTATGGCTGGTTTCTATCTACTAGAGATTTAGCTCGATATGTGCATGATTAGGCCCTGCAAACGAGTTGAAAGTTCCGGCAGTATGCTAGTATCGGATCGTAGCCTGAGTATAGGTTTCCCTAGGAATCGGCTCTTCAGCTGTTTTTAGGACCTTTGTTTAGGTTATTTGTTCTGGTGCTTTTGCGTATTCGTTAGGCTCAATTACGTGTAGGATGTTCCGATCGTGTAGTGAGGGCTTAGTTGTCGTAGATTGGATTGGATTGATACTTATGAAGCAAGCTTTACTTCATTGTTATATATGTATATTGCCTACCCCGAGGATCCGATCCGGTATTGATGCAATCGGCTCTTCATAGCCGATACCGGGGAGGAGCGATGAGCCGATCACGGCTCAGACTAACCTTTACAAGTGTCTGCGCTTGCAGAAATCTTACGAATTACACCTTCCTGATCGGGTGCAGGATCAGGTGGCACGCCTAGCGACTCCAAGCCAGGGTGTGCGCCAGATCGCTGGGCCGTTGACCGAGGGACCGGGGCCCACCAGCCATCCCGGGAGCCTCCCGGCTCCTCGTGTTGCCTGTCGTTACTCGCCGGTGGGTTTTGATCGACAACAAATATGTACTTTTTTATTTAATATTCTTAAAAATATTATTGGTTAAAGATGAAATATTTGACTTTGACCAAGTCTAAAAGTCGCTATATTCTAAGATGGATGTAGTACTACTTACCGGTTCCAGCGAGAAGAACGTAGTCAAGGTCTCAAATGCGTTCTGTTCTTAAAATACTTGTGAACGTTAGCTCGATTAGAACCTAGTTTGGAGAGCACATCCGCTTCCACGTTGTTGTCGCGAATCACATGGTGGATTTCTAACCCGAAGAACTTGTTCTCGAGCTTGCATATCTCCGTAACGTATACGTCCATGGTGTCCTTGTTGACGTCCCACTCCTTGTTGACTTGTTGGGCCACCAGTAAGGAGTCACCATAGATGAGTAGTCGCTTGATGCCTAGAGAGACTGCTAGGCTTAGCCTGTGCAATAGTGCCTTGTACTCGGCTTTGTTGTTAGAGACCTCAAATAGTATTTGGAACACGTACTTAAGTTGTTCTCCTCTCGGACTGATGAAAAGTACTCCCACGCTACCGCCACCGAGCTTGAGTTAGCTATCAAAGTACATGATCCAATGCTCTGGTTGGTTGACTGGGGCTTCCACTTGGTTTTCTCGCCACTCCACCATAAAATTGACCAGTGCCTACGACTTGATGGCCGCCCGAGGCTTGAAATCGAGGGTGAGGGCCCCCAGTTCCACTGTCCAGTTGGAGATGCACCCGGTGGCGTCCCAATTGTGGAGGATATCCACCAGTGGCAAGTCAATGACTACCAAGATGTTGTATGCATCAAAATAATGGTGAAGCTTCCTGGTGGTGAAGAATATATCGTAGAGTAGTTTCTGAATTGTCTGGTAACGAACCTTGAATTCAGAAAGGACTTCACTGATGAAGTAGATTGGTCACTGCACACCAAAGACTGCGGTACTGATGTTGTGAGTAGTCGCGGCGATGTAGAGTAGCAGGTTCTCGCTTGGTCGGGGAGCCATCAGGATGGGGGGCAGCTGCAAATGGTGCTTGAGGTCTTGCAGTGCCTGGTTTCTCTCCTTGGTCCACTGGAACTTGTTGTGTCGCTTGAGCAGTTTCAAGAAGGGTAAGCCCCGTTCTCCAAGTCCGGAGATGAATCTGTTCAAGGCTGCCAAGCAGCCTGTGAGCTTCTGGATATCTTTGATCATCCGTGGGGCATCCATGGCTGTGATGGCAGTGATCTTTTCCGGGTTTGCTTCAATTCCTTAGTGACCAACGATAAAACTGAGTAGTTTTCCTTGTGGCACACCAAAGACGCACTTGGTTGGGTTAAGCTTCCATCAAAACTTGCGTAAGCTGTTGAATGTTTCCTCAAGATCAGGGATGAACTCGGTCTCGATGACCATGTTGTCCAGATAAGCTTCAATGTTGCGATGTAGTTGATCCACAAGGTACAGATGGATGGCCCGCTGATAGGTGGCTCCTACATTCTTCAACCCGAAGGACATTGTTGTGTATGCATATGCTCCAAAGGGGGTGATGAATGCAGTTTTGATCTGGTCTTCTTTCTTGAAAGTGATCTGGTGGTAACCCGAGTAGCAATCGAGGAAGCAGAGCAGGACGAAGCTAGCCGTAGAGTCGATGACCTGGTCGATGCGTGGCAGCGCGAAGGGATCCTTCGTGCAGTATTTGTTGAAATCAGTATAATCCACACACATCCTCCATTCATTATTATTCTTTTTCAAGACTAGTACAGGGTTAGCCAACCAGTCGGGGTGGTATACTTCTTTAATAAAACCAGCCGTGAGTAGTGTTGCTAGCTTCTTCTTGATAGCCTCCCTCTTGTCAGGAGCGAAGCGTCGTAGTCGTTGCTTCTTCGGAGTGGCTTTAGGGTTAACTTTTAGGCAATGCTCGATCAACTCCTTGGGCACCCCTGGCATATCCGCTGGTTTCCACACGAATATATCTCTGTTAGCCCTAAGGAAGCTGACGAGCGTTTTCCTATTTGTCACTCAAGCTGCCTTTGATCAAAGGAGTCTTGGACGGGTCACCTTCTTGCAGCTGGATGGCTTTGATGCCGAAGTCGCTGGGGTTGGGTTTAACCCTCGACTGGCTAGGCCTCTAGGTGGAGATCTCCATCTCTGAATTAGTTTGCTTTTGCGTGGCTGCGAGTACTTCTGCAGAAGGTTCTAGCACGCCGGATGTCGCAGCGTAATCGATCGCCTCCTGGTCGCAGTTGTATGACTTCTTCAGGTTGCCATGGAGTATGAGTACGCCTGTCTTGCCTGGCATCTTGAGTAGCAGGTAGATGTAGCGGGGCACGGCCATAAACTTGGCCAGTGCTGGTTTGCTGAGGATGGCATGGTATGACGACTCGAAGTCAGCCACCTCGAACTTGATGTACTCGGTGCGGTAGTTGTCCTTCATCCCAAAGGTAACTGGCAGCACCATTGAGCCAAGTGGTGGAGCCACGTTTCCCGGGATGATTCCGTAGAACAGAGCTTTGCTAGGGGTGAGCATCTTGGAGATGTCCAAGCCCATCTTCTTCAGTGTACTCACGACAAGCAGGTTGAGGCCGCTCCTGCCATCAATGAGTACTCAGGTCAGCTGTGAGCCCGCCACAACAGGATCTAGAACGAGCGGTAATTTTTTGGTTCGTAGAAGCTGGTCCATTGATCATCCCTAGAGAAGGAGATCGGGACCTCGCTGTATCTCAGAGGCTTTTGCGTGGCAGGCTCTACAGAGAGGATTTCATACAGGGTCAACTTCTGCGCGCGCTTGGAGGGGCATCCGCCGTCTCCGCCAAAGATGACGTTGACGATGTTCTTCGGGTCCTGGAAATCCTAAGCCCCCGACTTGTCACCCTCGTCGTCGTCCTCCTGGTCATTTCGCTTTCCTGCTTAGGGAAGGGGTGGAGCGTTGAGTGACTTGCGGAGGCTAACGCATTCGAAGAGCGTGTGTCGTGACTTCGGGTGCATCGGGCATTGTTTGTGCAAGACTTTCTCAAATTGTGTGTCATTGTTCCCTGACTTCTTGCCACGCGGATTGCGCTCAACAGTCCCGACTTCTTGGTCTGGCTTGCGATATCTGGGGTTCCCGGAGTGGTTCCGCTGGCCTTTGTCGAAGTGGCCGTTGCCGTTGCTCTGCTTGTCGCTGTTGCGCTTGGGGAAGCAGTTGTTCTCCTCATCCTCCTTGTCAGCCCACCATGCCATCATGTCACGTAGCTCCACTGCAGTAGTCGGGTGATTGCATTCGAAGTTGTGGTACGTGTGCTTCGAGAAGGGCCCGTTCTGGAAGCAGCGGATGACGTTCTCGTCGGTGATTTTGGCGATGGTGGCGCGCATCTTGAAGAAGCATCGGATGTAGGACCTTAGGGTCTCGTTCATCTCTTGCTTGACTTGGGACAGATCATAGCGCGCGCCTGCTCTGGTCATGGATCCCTGGAAGTTGTCGATGAAGGCCCGCTTGAGGTCCTCCTAGGAGTCGATGGAGTTTGGCTTCAGGCTTTCAAGCCAAGTGAGGGGTGCGGATTCCAAAGCTACCAGAAAGTAGAGAGTTTTGGTGGAGTTGGATCCCCTTGAAACCTCAATGGCAACAGAGTAGCATCGGATCCACTGGCGGGGGTCGTGCTTGCCGTCGTACTTGAGGATTCCAACTGGTTTGAACTCCTTGGGATAGGATTTTTTAGTGATGTTGGAGGTGAAGGCAGAGAAGCGGTCATTGTCACCGTCATCATGGTACCTGTCGGGACGGTCCCTTGTCCTTGCTTCGATAATACGCTGCGTGTCGCAACTGTCATTGATCTTCTGCCTGAGATCGATCGTGGGAGCGTTGTTAAGGCTGGCCTCGAGTTGAGCTTGGCCTTGAGGCCTTGCACCATGCTGGTTGCGAGGTTGACGAGTAGATTGCTGTACTTCTTGTTCAGCGTTGCCACGCGCGGACTGGTGGCCCTCGTTGCGCTGGCGACTGTCGTTCCTCCAGTTCCTGGGGCCTCCACCAGGGGTGCGACTGACTAATGCAGTGTCACCATGGCACTCTAATCTCGAGGGCAAGCTCTGAGTGGAAGACGCTGGATGCTGCCCATCGAGTTGCACGAGCGCACGCTGGGTTAGATACTGCAGCCTTTGAATCTAGGGGTTGGGTGGTAATTGTTGGGCTAGGAGCGCTGCTTCTGCGATGGCGCCAATCGATGTACGATACTCCTGATCCTTTGGTACATTGGATTGCAAGCGCGATTTTTCGTGTTCCGCCTGCGCTGGGCGCGCTTGGCATTTTTCACCCGCCGGATCCTTCGGTACTCCTCGTTCTCGTCCTGGGGGGCGTTTGTCATGGGCTCATCGGCAGACATGTCCGCGAGTTGTTTGTCATCGTACTCGAGACCCAGCTCATCATCATCCGCATTATGAAGGGAGGCCATGTAGACTTGATGATCTGGTGAGTTGTTAGCCGTATGGTTGTACTTGAGTAGCTCTATCCTACCTTCCCCCTCTTCCGTGATGGGAGAGAGAGGTTGCCCTCCTGGAAGGGAAGTTCCTGCGTGAAGGCCACAAGGCGGGAATCGTAGTCGAAACGGCCTTGCGGTGTAGATGTTATGGTTAAATCTAGATGGTTGCCCAGAAACGATTCGAGGTAGTCATCGGGTTGCGAGTGGTTTTCTAGAGCGGGGGCCCCCTAACGGGCAGTGGCTCCCTCGTGTCCGAGTCCTCCTCGACTCTGGCTTGAAGGTGTAGTACTAAACGATGAGTACTCTTCGTTGGAGTCCGAGTAGTTGTTGAAAACAGGGCCCCCAGGCAAGCGGTGGCTCCCACGTCCTTCAGCTTGAGCAGCAGATCTAAGTCCTCCTCCAAGTCGGAGAGGGACTTAGATTGTGTAGTCCCCTCAGATCGGTTTGAGTCTGATCTGACTAGCTCTGGTGCATCACGAGTGGAAGTCGCGTTGAAAATGGATATCTTTTCGATCTGCAGGGCCAGATTGGGGAGCAGCAAATCGTCGAGGTTGTCGATGAACTCGTCGAGGTTGCTGCTTCGAGTTGATGCAGAGGCCTTTGACTTTCTGGAGTCGACTAGTGGCTGTTGAAGCCACCCAAGTCGTTGGCGATGCAGATCCAGGAGCCGAAGATGAAAGTTGTACCCTCATCGAGCATGGTGCTGGTGAAGTTGAAGAACGCCATCGAATTCTCCCGTGGATGCTCGATGAACTCCCCTACCTGGCGCGCCATCTGCTGGTGTTTTACCGCCACGCCCACCGAGGGATACCCCTGAGGTGGTGAGTTTGTAGGTAGGGTGTCGCCGAGATCAGAAACTTGAAGGTATAAGGAACACAAGATTTAGACAGGTTCAGGTCGCCGAGAGCATATAATACCCTACGTCCTGTGTGGTTTGTATTGCTTTAGATGGTGATCGGGTGATCTCTTGTTCGGAGGGGGTCCCTGTCCGCTCTTATATAGTCTGAGGGATAGCTTTATATGGAAGTACCAGTCAGGTACAATCCCACGAGTCCTACCGGAATACTTTTCGGTAGTTTCCTACTGTGCCCTGAACAATTCCTGAAATTTCCGTGCACCATGAATCGTCGTAAATAAACTAATGAAATCCCTGCTGCTTTTGTAACAGCTACGCGACTTAGTATTGACTAATGGTCTAACTAACCATAGAGTAGGCCAACTTGTCACATGAGTAGTGTGATCAACATGGCCGGTTCAAAGCAGACGAAGGGATTAAAATCATTGGCAGCACAATTAAACATTAGTTAAACACTATACTAAATTCGGTTGGTTGATCTTTTTTCTTTCTTTTCATGGACAAGCTAAAGTGTGCAATTGTGTGCCGTTTCAGCATGCAGCTTCCGTGCACGCGCGCGCCCTCCTATAGTACCTGTTGCGCCCAATCGGGACAGGCTACTACCACTACCGTACCAGACCCCGGCGAGAAGAACGTGGTCAAGGTCTCCGTGCAAGTGCGTTCTGATCTTACAATATTATTTAGAGAACGTACTTTATCTTAGGAACCAAATTGGATGTGGATGCGTGCTTACTAAACGGAAAGCTAGCTAGCGCGCGTGAGAAAGTTCCTCCAACCGTTTGGTGCGACGCGTTGGCGGAGCTCATTTTGACATCGACATCGTATGCTACCACCAGCATACATTGACGAGGATGGCCTTGCATTGCATTGGGGGTGTACGTACGTTCGTCTTCTTTCAATCGCTGCTGCTGCTCTGGGCCGCGCTGAATCTCTCGTGGACTTAATTTCAATTCGGTGACTGCTGGGGATCTAGAAGGGGTGACTTTTGTTTGGAGTTTTATTTGGTCGCCACATGCAGGGTTCACATACGCAGAGCTAGCTAGATACCCAAACCATGGGGAAGGTTCACACACATGGTAAAATTGGTAACAAGCTAATAAGTACCTGTCCCTTGCGAATAATTTCCATCCTGATGAACTCTCTGGCTTTATTTGGAAGACTAATAAGTACAAGGGGTTATTCAGTTATTCTTTCCCCACCTTACCAAAAGAGGAACTTTGAAGACCAGTAAGTATACTTACAGATGAGGAACCAAGAATGACCGTAAAGTGTCTAAGGAAACAATATAGCTTTAATTACCCACAAGTATCAGTGTCTAAGGAAACTTTTCCAGGAGTCCAAAAGCGATCTAACTAATTAACCAAGCAAAAGAGAGGTGAAAATAACAGGCCGGGGACGTAGTCCTACCATCTCCGATCCTGGTCGCAGAGGTCCGGAGCGTATTTTCACTCCTGAACACATCAGGCGGCGACCCGGTTGAGCTCCTGACAACAGAAGGAGGACAATCGAGACACTGACAAAAGTTTCAACCAATAATGAAAACAGATCAGTACTTAATAAACGACCCATGATCGATCGAAGAATGTGCACACAAGTGTCCTGTGTCCTCACCTTCCTGGCAGTACGTCTTGCACCTGTGTGCTAGCTCCACAGTGCGGCAGATCATACGCGACGACCCGGTCCTGCGCAGGCGCAGGCGCGCGTCCATTTGACATTTGCCCATCGTCTGCAATCTCGTAGAGCCACGGACGGATAGGGACGATACTGCCGGCCGGCTCAGGTCAGCTCAGCTCCTCTCCTTTTCTTCTTTTTTCTTTCTTTTCTTTTCATTTTTGCTACTGTGAGCTTAATTGCAGCACTGCCGAACAAGCATGTAGTGCCCGTTTAGCAAGTACGGGCGTCTCAATCAAGATGCTTAAATTTAATTAATCTTCCATTCTCTATGAAGGCCACGTCTCGATGTGTAAAGCATGCGATGATTAGGGTTCGTTTGGCAGGGCTCCAGCTGCTCTAATTTCGGTTGTGGCTTCTCCGATGAAGCCGCTCTTCTCTCGTAAGAAAATTTTGACAAAGCGGCTCCTCCAAATCATTTAAAACACGCCGGGATGCACGAGATGTCTATAATACACATATTTTTTTCTATTTTTCTCATTTTTCTTATTTTTCTTTCGCTTCTCTCTCGACCTTATCCATTCTCCCTCCCGCTCCCACGCCCGTCTTCCTCCGCCCGCCTCCGTCTCTCTCCTCCAGCGCCACCCGCGCCCGCCATCCGTCTGCCGCGCCCGCCTCCCCCTCCGGCCTCCGCGCTCGCTCGCGTCTGCCGCGTGCCGCCTCCGCCTCCGCGCCCGCGAGCCGCCGCCACACCCGCCTCGGGCCGGTCGCTTCTGCGTCGCGGGCCGCATCCGCGCGCGTGGCCGGCCGCTGACCGCCGCACCCGCCTCGGGCCGGCCGCCTCCGCGCGCGCCCCTCCGCTTCCACGCCGCGGGCTGCCTCCTGCTCCCTCCGCTCCGCCCAGCTCCGTCCCGAGGACAAGGATGGAAAATGTTGAAGAGGAGCCGTGGGGAGCCATTTTTTTGGCTCCCGCTCCATCAAATGGCTCCAGTCAGCGCGATTTGGGGAGGTTCGCCGCTGGAGCCGTTTCGCGCTCGTCCATTTGGTAGGGCTCGTTGAGGAGCCGGTGAGAAGAGGGCGGCATAGCTTAATCTATAAATATTATCATGTTTGTTGGGAGAGTGCAGAAATTTTCATATTAATCTAAGAAATAGAAAAATTTATAAAAATCTAATGGTCTAAACTAAGAGCCTGTATGCTCATATTAAATATAATTAAATATAATTAGTAAATAGTTAATTTTAGAATTAAAAAATATAAAAATAAGTACATGGTTAAAAAGTCCATGACGAATATGATCAGTAAATAGCTAAATTTAAAATTAAAAAGATAGAATTTAACCAAAGAGTCCAATTAGTAAATAGCTAAAATTAAAATAGAAAGGAAGCTTATCCGATTGTGGCTATGTTAGGCCATGACGCCATATTGACTGCTTGGTCCATTGGTGTATGTTGGTGCTACATCCTTGGTCGCTGGCACGTGTGGGTATTAAAAACTAGGACTTAACGAAAAAATTCATACAAAATATAATTAGTAAATAGCTAAAATCAAAATAAAAAGGCAGCTTATTCGATTGTGTCTCTGTTAGGTCATGACGCCATTTCGACTGCTTGGTCCATCCGTGTACGTTTGTGCTGCATCTTTGGTCGCTAGAACGCGTGGATAAAATTTAGTTGCTCGCTGTGTGGACCTGCTGCGTGACAAGGTTGCTATCGGGATCGGAGCATGCATATTGCACTAGGTGAAAAGAGGGAAACCAAGACTCACGGAGAAGGTGGCCATGATTACCACCACTAATGATTATAAAATTAAACTGGCTTCTATAAATATTTAATCCCCTATATCGATTCCAAAAAGTCGAGCATGCTGAGTTCCATGAGGACGTTGCACACATCTGCATCTATTCTGGTGGAAGCACGTAGCAATAAAGAGAAAGATTTGCATTGGTAAATTTGATGAAGATCTAACGGTCCAAGCTAGCTCAAAAGTCTATACCGAATATAATTAATAAATAGTTAATTTTAAAATTGAAATTAGAAAAATTAGGATACGTTTAAAGAGTAATACGATAAATAAATATACAATTTCGAAATTAAAAAACAAAACTTAACCACAGAGTATATATAAATAAGATTAGTAAATAGCTAAATTTAGAATTGAAAAAAATAAGAAAATTAGCACTTGATAAGAGAGTACATGTTAAATACAATTCGTAATTCTAAATTAAAAATTTAAAGAAAATAGAAATTAACCAAAGTGTTTATATTGGATATGACTAATAAATAGATAAATTTAAAATTTAAAATAAAATTGCAAATTAGGAAGGAAAATAGCTAAATAAATAGAAAGTATGTGTGAAATATAATTAATAAAGAACTACATTTGAAAATAAAATAATGAAAATAGATAGGTTGATTTCTATTGAGTTGGCAAGCAATTACATATGTAAATAGCCTATGCAAAATAAATTTATTGAAGCTATTTTTAAAAGTGTGGCTTGAATCCCCACGCTAATTGAAAAATATATACAAAATTGATTTTAATAATAATCTAATGGTTTAGATTAATTCAAAGAGTTCGATAAATATAATCAATAGATATTATAGCTTAAAATTATAATAATACGAAATTTGTATTATTTTACGTGAATTTGGAAGGAAATAGAAAAAAGGTCCATAAATTAGCATGTGTACAAACACAAAATTACAAGAAAGGTAATAAAAATGGTATTTAACTTTCATAGATATTTGGAAGCAAATTACGTAAATAAAGAATAGAACTATCTAAATTTTTTATATTAGTGCCACTATTGGTACGAGTTCTTTTGTTGCTTTTATAACCAGTTAACTATTACCTTGATTGCGTATGTGTACGGCTTGCTAGAGTAGTTGCCCGGCAATGCAGAGTACACCAATTACATCCCGTCAATTGCTACATTCTAATTTTTCAGATTTACTACAATTTTAATTTGGAAATCGCTTGAAAAATACACGGTTGTCCTTCCGGTCAAACTACAACAAACAACATTAAACATTATACATCAATTCTCATGGATCCATAGTTGAGCAATGGTTTGACTATAACATTCATCGAGTCTTGATATGCCATGATGTTAGAAATAGAGAGGATGAGCCAAAATGGTGGTTTCATCCACTTCTCCTTCCTCCTCAGAATCTAAAATATCCTTAGAATTGACAAAATTATCATTAAGAAAGTGCTTTACCAATTTATTTTAAAAAATAGTTTCGGTCAAAAAGAATAGTTTCACCAATAAAATATTTGGAATGATCATGGAGAAGCACAAGTTAATAGCAGTAGCTTACTGGGAACAACTATGATAAAAAAAGTGAAAAAAAGTTAACACGAGCCAAATTATGAGAGGGTGATGATGACCATAGAGGGTGGTAAGTATATAGGAGAAGATTGTACTTTATGAGCTGCAGTAGTGAATTTGTAAACTATGTACGTGGTACATGATAGAAAAAAAGTGCAACAGCCATAAGAAAATATAGGTGTATATATGCATGGAGCTTTCATAAGAAAATATAGGTGTATATATGCATGGAGCTTTAAGAATTAGATATTGAAGAATAAGAAAAAGAAAGAGGATTATTTACTTCTGCTGATATACATTGAATAATTATTGAGATCTTCTAAAATATTAAGGATAATGTTTCATACATAGTGACAAGTAAAAATGTGCATCATAAGTCAAAAACTAAAATAACATTTATGGCAAAAATATTTCAATATAATATAAGCTTGGGAGGTTATAAAAATATTAAAATATATGTTTCCGTAGAAGATATTCCAAATTCTTCTGAATTTATATTTCATAAAAATATTTCACAAGATAAAATTGATGTAGAAAATATAAATGATCTCTCAGTTTAGATCATCTGAAAAGCTACATAACACTGTTTCAAAAAATATAAAGATTGAGCAAAACTAGCTATCCGTGCTATTTGGGCGGATCACCCTCGCTAGTTGTAGTAGTATTCTAGAAGCCGGATCGTGCCACTGATCGCTGACGACGACGACGGCTGGTCAAAAGTTTCGCGCGCGGTGCGTGTGCTGAAGCTCGCTTTGCATCCGCTGACGTAGTACTACGGGCGCCGCCCGTCGCTCTCAACGGCAGGCGGCAGCGCATGGATCGCCGGGATACGGACGTGCGTCGCAGGTCTTGTTGTATACCTGTACACGCTGCTGGGCAGTTGAGAGATCGAGCACAGACGCATCGCTCTCGCTCTCGTAACTGGTCAGTTAAAAAGTTTTCTCCTTTTCTTTCCGGCCAATTAAACTTTTCTGCCGATTAAGCTAAGGCGCGCCGGCATGTGCCTGTGATTGGGGTGTTCCTCTGAGGGTGCTGTGTTCTTACTTAAGCGTGAGTTATGAGCTACTCCCTCCGTCCTTTCAAGATTATATAATATGGAAGTAAATACAAAATATTTTGTAAATGGAAGTAAATACAAGATTATATAGAAGATGATAAACAAATCTTCTGTATATATATGAAAGATGTGATGACAAGAACAACACACCCTAGGTGCCTACGGACTTCGATCAATTCAGGTTTTACAAATTTTTTATTGGTATAATTATAATTACCGAATTTCAGGAGTAAATATGGTTTTGTATTATTATCTTTTGCTCAATGTTCTATAATCATAGTGCTTACAATGTGAATGCCACATCAACCATTGTTTCTATCTATGAGAATTCCCAAGATTTCAACACTACATATTTACACATCTTGTTAGGTTCTTTCACGCGATTAATTAAGATCATGCATAATTAAGGACTTCCAATGCAAGTACCAGATGTTTACGGGACTAATTATTAACGCCTTATTATCTAATTATTAACGCCTTGTAACCTAGGTAAAGGAAACTCAGGATTTCTTGAAAATGGAAAACACCCGGTCCAAAAATCCAATCATCTAGATTGTACAATCCCTAAAGAGATGACGACGTTCCTCGCAGAGAGGGAGAGAGATGACAACGTCTCGTCCCCAATCTTTTCTTTTCTTTTTTAAACAATGGTAGGAGCTCTGCCTTTGAATTAAGATGAATGAATTTACATACAAGAAAGTGTAACCAAACAAGATGCTCACACCGGGTACTCGAAGGTTAACCCACTCAGACGACGCAACAGAGCACACAACAATCTTGGATCATCGTTGCCGAGCATGGTTGCATAGCAGCCAGCAGCTCCAACTCCCTAGGATCGACCCAAGATGACTAGCGATGCCAAAACAAGCGGATCCGAAGCAAAGAGGCTGCAGCATGTCATGGTTGCCAAGCTCAAGATGTAGAGCAGCTCTGACTTCCTACCAAGGACCCATGCTCCGCCTCCGGACCTCCTAAGCGAAAAACCAGACGCCGAAGAGGGGGGTTCGCCTCATGTTATCGTTGCCGAGCGACGTCTCCAATGTAGCGGCTGTCACACTCGGGGTCACGAGACTGCTCACATCGCATAGAATATTCTATAGTAAAAGATAGGACATGCTCCATACCTTATATCTGTTGTAAAGTACTCGGATACGAGCAGTACTCCCGAGAACTCCTAAGCTAGTATTGGTCTAGAACTTCTAGTAACTCTATCACTCCATAGGATTCGAACTCAAAACCTCTTGCCTCGCGCACAACTTCCTTACCACCCCATCTATACAGCATATGTGACTTTGAATGGGATGCCTTTCTTTTAAACTAACCGGTGAAGGACCCTTTAGTATCGGGTGGAGCCACCAACCGGGACTAAAACCCTATTGGTCTCGGGTGTTACTACCCGGGACTACATGTTTGTCCCGGTTAGAGCCACCAACCTGGACTAAAGGGTGATTTTTAGTCCTGGTTGGTGGCTCCAACCGGAACTAAAGCTTCCTGCCGTCCCCTACCCGTTGGACCCGGGACTAAAGCCTTGATTAGTCCCGGGACCAAATCTGACCAGGACAAATGAGAAGGACGAAAGATCGTTTCTATAGTAGTATAAGGGCGGGCAGGGACCCTTTCCAAATCTTAACCAATCCAACACAATACAAACCACTACAGAGGATGTAGGATATTACTCACATCGCGGTCTGAACCTATCTAAATTTTATGTTGTTTGCATCTTCAAGTTTCTGATCTCGGCGACACCCTACCTACAACCTACCACCTCAGCGGTATCTCTCAATGGCCACAAACTCACATCGCGGTCTGAACCTATCCAAATCTTGTGTTGGTTGCATCTTCGAGTTTCTGATCTCGGCGACACTCTACCTACAACCTACCACCTCAGCGGTATCTCTCGATGCCCTTTGCGGTAAAATACCGACAGCTGGCGCTAGGCTGGGGAGATCAACAAAGATCCCGCTCCAAGTATTATTACTATATCAATCTATTTTTTTACGGCGAATCACAGATTTTTCTTTGTCTTCACTTTTTCTGATCCGCACGTGGATCCCCTCCGATCAAACGCCGCCGGATGCTACATGCTTCGTCCGTGGTCGCCATCGCGCGCAGGAGAAAGGGGCAATTGCTGCGGCAGCCCAGAACATGCGACATCAAGTCCAAAGCAGATTGGATTATGTGTTCCAGTCCAATTTTGCGAGCTGTACGTAATCACCGAGTTGGAGTCGAAGCCGGAGACGAGCGGCGGCTCTAGATGCAGTGCTGCTGAGTCAACCGTTCAGGGCATCAAGTCCGAGGCGGAAAACAAATTCCAGCCACGTACGGATCACAGAGCAGCACATTGCAACCTTTTCTCCGTAAAATAGCAGTGGAAATTCGTTAGATACACACGAAAGGCTACCTGAAGACTCCAAATGCTAGCTAATTGTACACGAAGGTGTACGCAGACCGCATATTCTTCAAAATTTGCGCATGCACCACATCATCCACATGTCCACGAGCTCCGCCGACAACCTCGACTCGACTTCAGCCCGCGTCACGGCAACAATCTCAACTACGTGGCTCCGCTTCAGCTAGTCCTGCGACACCGCCACGCTGCCTCCACCAATCTCAACTACTCGTCTTGACTAAAAACTGCTCGGGGTAGACTTCACACCGTCGACAACTGATTAGAATCAACTCCGACTAGTGAGCTTCATCAGCAATCGCCCGTGGATCAAGCTAAGTCACTTCTACCTTTTCCGACTTGTTCTCCATAAGATCGGCTACTTATCTATGTACGTCTCTCGATAGGCGTGAAAACCCTCCAGAGCTACAGTTCGCCGCCTACTTTTTGCGCAACACGTATTCTCTTTGTCGCATACAGACTACTTATTTCTGCTCGTTATTCTCTCTTTTTGGTCGCTAATCTGCTTGGATAGTATTTTGCCTTGATCCGTGAAGCCTCGAGTCTTCCGTCTTGACCTAAGCGACTCATACACGGTATGAGTGAAGGCTAGAATGGGGACAAGATGATTAAAGGTAAGAGATGGGCTACTTAGGGGATTTAAATAGTCTAAATCAAGAGCTCAACACGGCAACTTTATTTTTACACCAAATAAATTTTGGTATTTTTGCATTATTACCGAATAAATTTTGATATCTTCGCATTATGCTACATAATGTATGCATTATCTTTTTTTAGATCGAGCTTCGGCGACAACTCTCTAGGCCGCACGGCGTACCATCACAGCTCCGCCAGCTCCTAGGCTGGGGGGTTAGGTGCTAATAACTACTCAATGTGGCTCCATTAGCTTCGAGGCTTGGGGGCTGGGCGTCAATCACTACTCGATGTGGCTCCTTCGGCTCTCCTAAATCATAAGCTCGGGGGCTGGACGCCGCAAAACTACTTGGAAGACGACTTATACGAAGACTGAAGGCGTAAAGGTAATCCTAGATTACTACGGGGATAAATAACCATCGGTGGCCTAAGAGTCTTTTAGTATAAGATTTGTTTTGAACGTTAATTTAGAGCTTATTTGGAAAATTATTTGTTTAATTATTTTTTCAGGGATTTTATCCTGAAAAGAGAGGTTTGCAAATTTCTAACCGAATGTCTTATCTTAACCATCAATTCAAGTTCATAAAATATTCTACAATGCATGCCATGTTTATTTGGATCCTTTTTCTAAAATCTTGAAATTTGGATTCAAGGCTTAGGGGTTGCGGGACACGTTCATTGATGGCTTATTTTTTAAACAAATTTGTTGAAGATAAGGAAAGAAGATTCAAAGATCAATTTGACCCTCAGCCTGATTCTCGATTCAAGTTAAGGTTCGGGGGCTACACCATATATAGTTTGATTTTTCATCGCACCCTATATAAAAGATTAATTCTAAAGACTTAAAAACTACTCGGTGTATGAGCACCTCACAGCCTCGAAGCAGCAAAAAAAGTACTCAGAAGACACCCTGAAGATGGAGGTTCAAAAGAACTCGAGGATGACTTCAGAAATATTCGGAAGCATATAGTACTCGGCTACGAAGATCTCGGGAGCTTGTCAGCCCCGAGGTTACGAAACTGCTCACATGGTATAGAATTATAGAATAAGGGATAGGGCATTGTCCTATACCTTATATCTATCGTAAAGTACTCGGATACGAGTAGTACTGGTCAGTGCAGAAGGAAACTATCTTAGTAGTACTCGGGTAGGACTCCTAAGTTAGTATTGGTTTAGAATTCCATGTAACCATATTCTCCAGAGTATATAAGGGCGGGCAGTGATTCTCTCCAAAGTATAACCAATTCAAGGCAATACAAACCACCATACAGGATGTAGCGTATTACACACATCACGGCCCGAACCTATCTAAACCTTATGTTGCTTGCACCCTCGAGTTCCTGATCTCGGCGATACCCTACCTACAACCTACCACCTCGAGGGTATCCCTCGGTGGGCTTGGCCGTAAAACACCGACAGCAGCTCCGACTTCACGCAGCAAGTCCCACCTCCTCCGTCGACCGAGTGTCGAGAAGCGTAGATTGTCTACCGGAAGTGACATCGTGGCCAAGACGAGTTCCAATAGCGACACCATTAGGAAGGGAACGATGACGATAGCGCCCCCTCCTCTTGTCCAAGATATGAACTGGGTTTTCACCCGTGGAAGACGTGCTGGGGGATATGACGCCCTCAACAGGGAAACGACACCCACCGATATCACCCTCATCGAGGCTTTCGCCCAAGGTGCCCTAGCACAAACGTCGTGCCAGGATATGCTGGATCCCTAGCTTGCCGCCACCATCGTCGTCGTTGCCCTGACGTCCCGTAGCAACCCTTCCAGAGGGGAATCGGTGCGCTGGCTACGCGTCGCAGCCGTATAGCCGCCTCGACCACCACCCCCTCTGACTAGGCCACGCACAGAGACTAGGCTTCCTCTGCCGCGCACGCAACACCATCGGTCGGTGCACCCCGCCGCCGAGGCGCCACGCCTCCTTCAGGCTAGGACGCCACCGGGGTTTCGGTCGGAAAACCGCAGCCAATGCGGCACCCCGCAGATCTGTCCCCGGGGGTGCCGAGTCCGATCCCTAGGACGCCGGATTTGTAGCCCCCGGGCCACCGCCGCCACCATGTCCAGCGTTGGCCACGAGCGGGGGCACCTCGGGCCGACAGGAGAAGCCCCAGCGCTGCCTTCCTAGCAGGTACACAGGCTTCCCGTGCCCTGCTCCGGCGGCGGTGAGGTGGAGAGGAGGCCGGGAAGGGGGTTGTGGTGGTGGAGGATGAGGGCGCCGTCCGAGTCGCCCCCCAGGGGGACGACGCGGACGCCTCTCTTACTCTGCGTTTCACTTGGTATCCCCAATCTTCTCTCGGATGTTGATTTCTCAAAACCGATTATTGGTCTATTCTTGCAGATGACACCTTCTGAGCAGCTGTTTCAGATAGTACGACGGATTGATTGGTCTGTTCTTAAACGCACAGGTCATGATTTGCCATCCCTCGAACTTTTCTGTGAGCTCGGCACATATATGATCAGGTCAAGGGCAGATTTTATTTTACCCTTTGGAAGAGTGAAGGTTAACATCGTGTACTACACTGAGTCATATCATTAATAGTGTAACTAGCCAGTTCTCGTCTTCGTCATGCATTGAAACATTCTAAAACTGACCTGGGAGTCCTGTGCTCAGGGATTAATCAGCATGGAAAACTAGTTCAGGCGGCGATGGAAGAGAGCGCGGATTTTCCCGGGATGACTTTGCAACATGCATGCGTGCAAAGGGACACGACTTGCGTTTTTGTGGTTAAGTTGCTCACACATGACACATGCTCAGGGTCATGCCAATATGAAATTTCCATTTTTTTTTTGTTTCTGTAAGATGCAAATCCATATCACCTGCATGCTGCGCAAATTACATAAGAGGAAGGATTAAAGGAAACGGACGCACAAAGTTTAGGACCAATGCCTGCAGCTAGGGTAGAAAAGCACAAATTACATTCTGTACTACTGCACACCGAGTCAGATGCTAGCGACTGTACGTAGCTTTAGTTTAATATTTACCTCAGCATTACAATTGCTATTTAAAAATCGGATGACAACCGATCTATTGATCGGGTCAGGCACGAGCCCAAAGATAAATCTTGATTAGTACTAATAATTAACCACAACACAGAACTTGTACGACAAAGTAACAGGCAATATCGTCCACACCTACAGTTGGTGACACTTGACTCTGTCCTGAGGATGAAAATTAAGGGAAAAGGGGAGTAGTGGTAACCACACATATATATATTTATAGGGTGTGGTATAGGATCTAATAGAAGAATCCTTGGAGGCTAGATTCATAGCATCTCGTTTCGCATTCGCAGGTCGCAACGCGAAAGAGACACATCTAGCTATAGGGCCAACTCTTCGAGCGTAGCGAGATCAAAAATTTGAAAATGGCGACAGAGGCGAAGAAAAGCAACGCCGCCGGGACGAACGACGGAGAAGGACGGGTGATCACCGGGATATGGTTGGCGGGGATGTACACCGCTCTCGATCGAATAATCCTTTCTCAAGGCGACGGCGTCAGCCGCGTACGTCGTCGTCCATACACACTGACCAGTGGATGCCAGCGACCAACACAAGGCGGCCGGGGGTTGGTGGTGGCGCTCGAGCCAGCGAGACGTACGTGATCATGTGACGACCGGCGACGGCCGCTGAGAGCTTCGAAAATCAAATTCCGATTCCTACCACTGTGGAAATACGTGGCCGCCCACTGAACTGCTGCGCCACTCGCCGCACAAGTACCCGGAGAAAATTCTGCAGCGAGCAGCCCCGGCCACATCACCGTCGACGGTTCGTGCGTGCGTGGATCGACGACAGTGCCGTGTCGAGCTGTGTCCTCTCGTCGTCCTCCTGCCGTTGACAACGCCATCCGGGCGGTTAGCGTAATCCCACCAGCTTGGGCTCGTTGCATTGATTGCGTACGACCGAGCCGTGCACTTGGGAGTGGACAGTTGAGAGTCCCTCCAGGGTTACGCAAGCGATACCAAAGGAACTAGGAAGTCTGAATCTGAAGGTACCGAAGGTTCTAATAAAGCAGCTTTAGACTAGCAAATCTGCTGTTTTTCCTTTTTTGGCATGCGTTGAACATTTGAACGTGCTAACGACCTTAGGTTTAGTCTTCATTTTTCTCGTCTCAGGTCCACCGTGTTCGTTCCCAGGTGAGGATTGATGAAAGATAATGTAGTCTCTGAAACCTTTTTTTTTTGCGACTACTATTACTACTACTCCCTGAAGCTTCCCATAGCAAAATTTCAGGTGTTTTCAACCAAATCGTGCAGGTTGCTGATTCCTTGTCTGTGTTCTCACCACAGAAAACGGTCAAAGTGCTTCTTGAGCCACGGCTTGGTAAAGTTTGCGACCATGCTCAGCCCAAAATCCAAAATCCAAAACCACCCGGTCGGCAACCTGCTGGACAGCGAGCTAGAGATGGCAACTTGTACAAACTTTCTGGGTTTTGCCGTTTCAAACCCAAACCCATAAAAACTATCTAAATCCGTTAAAAAAAATCCAAACCCGTTACGTGTTTAGAATTTTGCCCAAACCTGTGCTCATCGGGTTAACAGGTACCAACGGGTCACCTATGGATTTACTGTTTACTACGCAGTCTTTATCATAATCAACAAATTTAATATAATAAGCATCAATTTTATAGTGTATAGAAATACCTGATGTGCAAGAAGTTCATTGTTCACTAAAAATTACTATAGGGAATACAAATATAAATAACAAGTTCTATATTCAAGTTATCATAACACCATATGAAGTCATTAATCCATCATATACATATACAAACACTACAACAACAAAGCAACAACATCGCTACCCACCACCAAAATATTGAAGTTTCACCAAAGTAAGAAGCGAAGGAGAACGGATATTAAGTTTATTATAAATTCACAAAATAAAATGATAATTGCACTAGGTTGGATCAGGTTTAAAAAACTCATAGGTTTACAGGTTCATAGGAACAAACCTGTGCCCATAAACTTGACGGATAGGACTTTATGGCCATTAATAAACCCATGGGTAGAAAAATTGTCCCAAACCGTAATTCGGATATCCATTGCCGTCCCTACTGCGAGCAGCTGAACGGATGATAGTCATCCCACGTGATGTACATGCATAGGCCCTTTGATTTGCTAAATGTTTTTGTTTTGTCTCATCAGAGCTTTTTCAACGGCTAGTATATATAGGGGGATAGCTTGTGCTTGGTGATTTTGTGTCGTCATTGTTGTTCTGATCTTCTCCTCCAACTGATACAGATTGCGGGCTGTTTCTGTAGTCACTCTTTAATTTAGCCCGAGGCCTGTCTTGCATCGTCACCTTCTTCCTCCTCTCTCCACTTGACCTGACGGTGCGCTGCTCCCGACTGCTGGACAATTATCTTCTCCAGGTCCACGGTCCAGCATGAGTATGTATGGCCGCATCTCGAAGCCCCTCGAGCTTACTGGTCTTGGAGAAGTCGTCGATGGTAACGGTGATGGAGGCTAGGTCCATCATCATGGGTGGACCCAGGACCAGCGCGACCCTGCGTGCTCGCCCAGGCTTCGGCGCTGTTGTTATAATGGGAGCTAGGTGTTCAAAGTTCAAACTGGACTGACTCTGTTCGCAAAGCATTTGCGCCGTATATAGAAAGAGATCACCTAGGATCTCATCTGTCCCTGGATCCGGCATTGTCCATCGTCCATGAGAGGCATGTCCGAGCTCGCCGCGGCCACATGCTGTCTAGCGGCGATGTTCCGTTCCAATAGCTAAATTAAAACCTTCACCATAGCAGGAAAAAACATGAGTAAATTCCCTCGGTGCTATGAAAATTTAGATGGCTTCCCTCACAGCCGAGAAATTTTGAAATTGCTCTGAGTGCTATTGAATCTAGGGATTATATCTTCAATGTCACAACCATTAGGGATCCATTAATTTTGAACGGGACATGGATTTTTAGGCATTGGCATCATAGAGAATGATGTTTGTACCCCTGACCAAATTTTCATGGGAGAAACCTTATCCTTTCCTTCCCATCCGCCTATTCCTCTCCCCGTCCCGCCCAAAGGACTTGGCGCCGCCCCGCCCGCGATTCCCCTCCCAGCGCTCCTCCCTCAGCATCGCGAGGCTCCTCTCCGGCGGTGGTGGCCCTAGGCGCGGCACGGCCCGCAAGCAGGCGGCGGTGGCCCTCGACCGGCGGTGGCCAAGAATGCAGGCTGAGCGTGGCTCCTCGAGCGGGCTGCAGCGCTGAGTGCGCGAGGCCAAGCGTGGCCCCTCGCTGCAGCCAAGACCCCCCCTCCCCCCTCGAGCGCAAGATGTCAACCTCCAATCCTTCATGGCTTACGGAAGGGTGAGTTTTCTTTGTTCCTCTTGTTTCCTAGGCTTGCTCTTTGAAGGGTCCAGGGACCCGAGGTCCCTGGACGGCCCACTTCCCACTGGCATTTTGGCTAGCCTAAGACCGTACCTGGAACGAACGACCATCCTCGTGGGCCGTGACTTCATCCTGAACACCTAGGTCGGTGATCCCGACCGGCCGGCTAGTCGGAAAAAACATGGCTTGCCTCCCCGACTGAGGGGACACTCGGGGACTAGGTCCCTACCATGGCTCCGACTGAGATCCCCGACCAGGCTCCACCTTACACGCATCACCATCCCTGACCGGCGAGGCCGAGGCCAGCCGGACCCTATGTACCGGCGGGCCCTTGGGAGCAAGTGTGACGGATAAGGATGCACGCCGAAGTCAACTTGCCGTACAGGGCCAACCACTCCCTCCATGAGGGTTACAGTCCCTCTTGTTGTCCTTGCTGTCACAGCAAGGGACACTATTCCACCTGCTCGTCCTTAAGAAGGGACGGGGTGCGACATCATCACGGTACGGCGAACACGCCTCCATCACGACAGGTGATAGTGCATAACGCTGGGGATGGGGCGTGACTGCCATACCATACTTATCGGCGCATACCCGGCCCCGACCAACAAAGCACGGTGCACAGGAATAAAATAGGATAGCCGCTCTGCGACACAGGGCATGGGTGGTGACTACCCCCAAGGACTCCAACTGACGGAGTTGGCGGTCCCGACTCACAGAGTTGACGACCCCGACTAGCGGGGCAAGGAAAACCCCCCTCTCTCTTTCTCTTTCTCTCTTTCTACCAGCCCCCTGTAAGGAGGGCCCCACTTGGACTATAAAAGGGAGGGTCATCCGCTTAGGAAAGGGGCATCGCTCCAGAAGTAGACTCATTGTCCATCCTCACTCGAAAGCTTGTAACTCCCTAGACTCTCACGAGCACCCGGACTCAAGCAATACATCCGACCGACCCTCGATTGGACGTAGGGCATGATTGCCGGAACCAGTATAAATCTTGAGTCATTCTGTGCTAGGTCATCTTTGATCACGACAAGCGACATACAATTCGAGTAGATTTAGCTGCCAGCCATTTTCGGAACCGATAGCTTGGTGCTGTCTGTGGGGAACAACGTCATGGGTTCACCATCCCGGCGATCGGATGGCCTTTGTCTCCGATTCCTCCAGCTTTGCGAGTCTAGGTGATACCATTTGCTTCGGCTCATTGGAGTTTCCCATAGCCCCTCGCGCTGGGCCGTGGGCACCTCCCATCTTGAGACCCTTCCAGGCCTTCCATTCTGGAAGCTTGGACTTTGTTGCCGATCATCTCCATACACTTGGCCTCCACGAGGAGGCCACTCCAGTAATGTCGCTCGAGGGAGACACTCCCTCGACCGAGCCGCTGGCTGACCTCGACACTGAGGCGCTCGCGCATCATATCGAGCTCATGCACGGTGCCAACCCCTCAGCGAGTGACACAAACTTGCTATTGTTCTCGTTGCGCCACGTGTCTTCCACTATCTCTACGGAGGGACCCCGCTGTCCCCACCGCGTTCACTGCGTGGTCGGTTCCCGTTTGGCCCCACATACGCCGCGAGCGTTTACGCTAGGGAGCTCCGGAGGACCGTACCACTATCCCCGCTTGCGACCGAGTTCGTGGGCACGACTGGGTATGGTCCTGCCTCATTCCACGATCTTTTCTCCGCCGACGACCTCTTTTGAGTGAAGAGTCCAGCATCGGTGACCTTTGGCCCCTTAGCTGTCCCGCGTTGCGGGAATGCGCCATGGCAGATGTGCAGGGGGAACTGCTGGTCCCGGTGGAGACCGAGGATACGCACACCCCGCCAGAACTGCGCGTGTAGGCCCTGGCTAACACCCAGGCGCACGACGAGGACTTACGCCAGTGGCGGCAGCACCAGCCGCCACCCGCGTCGGTGCACCCCTGGCGCAACTCTGAGTCGAATGCTCGTAACACTGTGGACGGCGTGCGGGCACGTGCCCGTCAAGTCCAACAGGCCATCATCGCAAACGCCAATGGCCCCCGGCAGTTTGCGCGGGCCGGCAGAACATCGCCGCCGCAGCGATGCTTCTGCGCAACCTACCCTAGCCTGCGGTCCCTCAACAGCAGGAGCTCCACCGCAACATCCAGATGCTGGTGGAGTGTGCCGTCGTACAGCAGGCGGAAAGCTCCTCATCACGCCGTCGACACGCGGTCTCCTGCCCAATTGGGGGGGGGGGGGGGGTAGGCTCGTAGCTGCCAAATACCTCAGTCCACTAGCAGCAAGCGCGTCCCCCCAGGCGGGCCGCGGCTGTGCCTCACCCCGATCCGGCGCCCGCCAGTGCATGGCCGGCTGGGGCCCAACTACGACGCGTGCAGCTTCATCCACTCATTGCAACTAGCCCGCCGTGACGCCGATGTCGACCGGGCCGCCGCGGACGCGGCTGATGCCCACCAACCCGAGGGGGAGCATGAGGAGGTGCCCCCAGGCGTGGTGGCCGACCGTACGATCAGGACGGCGATCGGAGCTCCAGTCCGGACAGCCCGGGTCCGCAGGCCTTCGGTCGTTGCATCTAGAAAGCGCCATTCCCGCCGCGCTTCCGACCGCCCACTAACATCACCAACTACACTAGGGAGACAAACCCCACTGTATGGCCGGAAGACTTCCGGCTTGCTTGTCGGGCCTAAGGAGCGAATGATGATTACTTCATCATCCAGTACCTCCATCTGTGTCGGGGAGTACGTTCGAGTGTGCCTCAAATTTTTGCCGCCTAACAACATCCGTAGCTGGGCAGAGCTCAAACAGGTCTTCGTCGGGAATTTCGAAGAGACGTAATTGCACCCTGGAAACTCCTGGGACCTCAAGAGCTGCAAACAAGATCCTGGCGAGTCCCTGCAGGACTACATTCGCCGGTTCTCCAAGCAATGCAATTCCCTCCCTGACATCGTCGACGCATACGTTGTCATCGCGTTCGTCTCTGGGACCACCTACAAGTACCTCGTTCACAAGCTTGGCTGTCGGAAGCCACGCACCACTTGCGACCACCAGGACATCGCCATGAACCAAGCCTCCGGCGAGGAGGCGGTCGGGGCGGTCTTCACCAATGGCCGGGCCAAAGGCAAGGCCAAGTGGGAGGACCAGGATGAGGGCCCCTCCTCAGGGCAGGACAAAAGGAAGAAGAAGGACCGGAGTCGTCCCAACCACAACACGGTCGCGGCGCCCGACTGCGCAGGTAAGCGACAGGGCAACACTGACCACTTCGAGCAGCTCCTGGAAATGTGCACCAATCACGGCTATCTCGTCAAGCACAAGCTCAAGGACTGGGAGCTCCTCAAGCACATGTTGGGTCAGCCTAGCTGGCGCAAGGGCGGGGACCGCAACAAGGAGGTGCCCAGAAATCAGGGAGCGCCAGCCAAGTGTCACATCCTAAAATATTTAATTTTAGGATGTGAGTATCTTTTAGAACGTGTTCATCTATCAATAGGGTTTCCCGAAAAATTTCCAAATTTTTTCAAGCAACTATTCTCATTTATCCTAGAGCTAGGTCCATATTTTTTTGGAAGGCTCTAAAATCTTTTTCATGAGTTCCAAATATTTTATTTGGATTCCTCGTATCCCAAATTATCTCCAGAGTTTTTCTTAAAATTTTTGGGATTCTTCTGGATATATTTTTCGTGGTTTAAAAGATTTATCTAGACTTTTCTAGATTGATTTTAAGCTGAAAATATCTTTTGGAAAATGAATTCATTTTCTTTTCGTCTTGAGCCGGATTCAACTCGTTTTGGGTCTATTCCGCCTTAAATCGTAGCATCGTGTTGCAGCAAGCTTGAGCTTGACCGCCATCATAATCTCGTCATCTGTCGTGTTTTGATGTTAAAAAAAGTAAATCAAAAGCTTCTCCTTGAGGTACGGAAGCGAACACCCATGTTTTCGCCTTTTGTCTTTCCTTTCTGAAGCTTAATAGCTCGTCAAAGCTACCTGACCGCCACTCGCTGTCGATCATCTTTCTTCGCCAAGCTAGAGTTATCTAGAAGCCTTTCCATTTGCCCTTTCTTTCCTTCTCTATATAGTTCCTAATAACTCATCGTAGTCGGACCAATTCGTTTCTTCAGTATCCGTCATTTTTCTTCTATCCTATCCGAGACCATAAGATGCCCCATCGTGGTACCCATCCTCTAACCTTTCTTCTCGATCAAACCTTGCTCGAAACGGAACCGTAGCTTGATTTCAGAGTTCTTTTTCGATGGTGCTCCGCTGTCGTAACTACCAACGACTCGGACTTCTCTCTTTTTCGTGCTCTCAAATAACTCGTTCACATTCAACCAGTACTATCAGCTCGTTTTCATGTTTTGGCCCATAACTAAACTCACTCGCCACTCAAGTCTAGACGCAAGGTTGTTTCCTCCTTTCTTTACCTCTTCCTTCCTCTCTTTGCTCGCTAACTTGTGGTACCCGCTGGTCAGCCCAATCTCGTTTCTTCCATGGGCAATGTGGACTCAAGGATGAGTCCCAGCCCGATGCACCACCTCGTCCTTGCTAGTTAAACTCTCAACCCCCTGCAACCTCCCTGGCATCGCTGGCCCTAGCCCCTGTATCGCCTCCCCCCGTGCAGCCAGAGCACCGCCGTCGCCATGCACGGACGCCCTCCCCGTGCAAGCCGCCACCAGTGCCCTTAGCCCGTGCGCGCCTTGGCCCTACCCTGCCCTGCAGCGCCGTCGCCCTCCCCCGCGTGCCCGTGCACTGCACGCCAGCCCCCCTGCATCCCCGCTGCCAGCCAGAGTCCGTGCGCCACCAGGAGTGCCATCACCCCTCTGTGCGCCTCTCCTGCAGCGCCACCGCCCCCCTGCCGGCCTCCCCAGAGCCTTCCCCCTGCGCGGCGTCCTTCCTCCTGGCTGCCTCCTCCTACACCGCCCCTGATGCCTAGCGCTGCCGCCATGAACAGAAGTGCCACCGTCCAAGAACAGCCACAAACAGAACCGCCGCCGCCCTCTTTTCCGGCAAAATTCAGCCACCACGATGCACCCCCGCGGTAAGTAAGGTATGGAATCGAATCCCCTCGTCGTCGACTTTCATTTGCCATGCTCCTCGCGATCTCCCATGCCCTAGAACGCCGGGAGTTCGACTAACAGTAGCCGCCGGCCACCATGGGAGCTGCTGTGAAGCTTTTGCAATTTAGGCCCCGGAGAAATGTGTAATTATCGAGTATTTTTCTATGTCTTATGAAATTTGCAGAAACCCCCTGGATCTATTACATCTTTTTAATCCAGCCTCACCCATGATCTTTTTCAGATCTAACCCTAAAATTTTCCTAAATTGCGAGCACTATTTCTATGTCTTGCAATTCTTTGCTGCTAGCCCCTAAAATCTATAGTTAATTACGTATAGGTCCCTGCAACCTTGTTTCATGCGTAGTTTCCACGTTTTAGATGTGTTTCGATCCGTTTTCTTTTTGCGTTAGTCTTCTAAAACCCTAAGCTATCGTTTAATAGTGATGTTGTACCATAATTCCGGTTTTAAAAATTAAATATAGATTTAATTTGATTAATGTCCTCTCATCTAGTTTTTCCAATTAAAATTCAATTAAGTCTTTACTCCGGTTTTCTTAATTAATATTAATTTGATTAATATCAACATAAATGTGTTTTAGTTATAATTTGTTAGGTCAACACGAATCATATAAAGTTCGACGTTTAGATGCTCTCACCGGTTTCTTTTCTTATTAATTATTTAATTAGTGTAATTTGTACGTAGACAATTATATATAAAATTTGACTAAGTTGTACCTTGTCTTTACAAATGCATAATATAATATGAGTTAATTGTAATGTTGGATATTTCTTCCAAATATCCTTTACATTTATTTTCTAACTAAAAATAAATAAAGTTTATTGTTCTTTTATTTTCTTTTATAATATAAATCTTTTGATAATTGTTTCTTTTCAACCCTAGCTTCGTTTTCCTCATTTCTTGTGCTCTTGTGACCGTAGCAACGAGCTCTATCCTTTAGTACACTCTTTCTTTTAAAGCTTTCCTCTTGTTTGGTGTATTTGTTCTTAGTTGTCCTTGTTTGCTTGCTTGCTTGTATGCTTCGCTCCGATGCTTGTGTGATGATCGAAGGAGCGCAATCCAAGAGCTTTGAAGATTTAGAGTTCTAAGAATAAGAGTTGAAGACTCTGAGCAGCTATTCTCTAAAAGAAAGGCAAGTATTTTCTTGATCATTCTTTTATCCTAATAATCACAGTAAATATAACTTTTTTATATGCATGCATGTGTCCTAATTTTGATGGATCCTAATTAAGGATATGCCTAGTCTTTATGATCATTCCTTGTCAACCTAGGTTTTACCTTTATGTTGGGTAGCTATTGCTTAGTTGCTATAACTGGTTCTATTTTAGGAATAATATACAACCATGATGACAACAATGATGATGCTACACCTGTTTTATCCATGTTCATTCTCTTTGTGTTGTTAATCACAAGACAATATGTCTTAATCGGAATATGGAGAACCACACAGGAAAATAGTGCAACCACGATACTATATGGCTCTGGTCTTGGCTAATTAATTAGAGACTCTAGCTTATGATAATCTTACCGGAAGAGCAAGAGGGGTTGCATCGTCGGGGTATAGCTCGGTACTCTTGAGGGTATGATATGGTCCTGGTTAAGGCGTCTGTCTTATTAGGGAGAGTTATGACTGCATTGACTTGAAACCTTACAGGATTATCGTGAGTTAGGGAATCTTTGTAAAGGCCTCATAGTGAACCCTTTCCCACTCAACTAGGAAGTGTTTAAGAGGCTAGCTACCTCGGGCAAATTTGGAGACACGAATTGTGGGTAAAGTGTATAACCTCTGAAAAGTGAAAACTAATATATCAGCCGTGCTCATGTTTAAGAGCGGCTTGGACCCTCACATGATAATTGAACTTGAAGATGAATTAAATTGTGGACCATGTTTATGGTTATGGTTATGCTTATGCTGTATCTCTTCTCTTTCTTTTAATATGGGTTTTGGTATGAACTTATACCTTTGTAATCAGGTCTAATAAAACTTGACCAACTAAAATTGCTTGTCGCAGTAAGCCAGTCAGCCTTTCCTTATTTTTGGCCTTCATGTGATATAGTTCCCAACACTTGCTAAGTACCAGCAATAAGTGTACTCACGCTTGTTATAAATTCTGCTCAGAAGAAAAAGTTGATGTGAAGTCTGTTGAAGATGGTGTTGAGTTTTAGGCCTACGCAACCCCCGGTCGATTGCCTGTGAAGTTTGGAGTCTTCATTTTCAGGATAAGCTGTATAACTCTGATAATTTTTATAGTCTTTTAATTCTTTTCTCATGATACTGTTGCTGATTATTTACTGATAAAGTCACTATATATATGGAACTTGATCCTGGCATATATATAGTTATGCATTCGGTTTTGTCCTTAAAACCGGGTGTGACACCAAGAAAGGGAACAGCTTCCTAGAGCTGGATGGTTGTCTCGTGATCTCGCTCGAGGGGAGCAAGCTCTGCTACGCAATCCGCCTCCACTTCCCCGACCTTGAACAACATCGTTGAATACAAGGGCCTTATCAATGGCCTTCGCATTGCCATTGAGCTCGGAGCAACCCGGCTCTGCGCCTACGATCACGTCCCGTGGAAGGACAATAATGACACTGATGCACGCGCCAAGATAGCGGCCCAGCGGGATACCGTTCCCAGCGGGGTCTTCATCAACGATCTCCACGCACCCTAAATCCGCGTCAAGCCGGACCCGCCTCAGAGGTTGTCTGACCCAATGCCCGAAGGCCCTGGTCTGGTGCCTCCTGATCAGGTATCTCCCGACCAAGGGCTCGGGGGCCCCGACTCCCTCGCGATGGAGGTTACAACTCGCAGCCAACGCAACGGTAATCGACCAACTGGAGGGCGCCTCTTCTGGCCTACCTCCTCGACGAGGTCCTCCTAGCTGACAGAATCGAGGCACGAAGGATTTCTTGGCGTGCCAAGATGTTTGTCGCCATCGACGGCGAACTTTACAAACATAGCCCGTCGGGGATAGGAATGCTCATGAAATGCATCCTCACCCAACAAGGTAAGAAACTCCTTTTGGACATCCATGTTGGCATCTGCGGGAACCACGCGGGCCCGCGGGTGTTGGTTGGCAAGGCCTTTTGCCAAGGTTTTTACTGGCCCACTACACTGCTGACGTGAAGGAGGTCATTCGCACATGTAAAGGGTGTCAGTTCTACGCTAGGTACACCTAGTTGCCAGCGCAGGCGCTTCAGACCATCCCCCTGACTTGGCCGTTAGCGGTCTAGGGCCTTGACATGGTTGGGCCTCTCAAGAGGGCTTCTGGTGGTTTCACTCACCTGCTTGTCGCGGTGGACGAGTTCACCAAGTGGATTGAGGCAAAACCCATCGCCAAAACAAACTCCCAGGAGGTCGTCAAGTTCTTCCTTGATATTGTCTACCAGTTCGGTGTGCCCAACACCATCATCACAGATAATGGGACCAACTTCACAAGCTAGAGGTTCTTGGAGTTTGCTAATGGATACACGATCAGGATCGGCTCAACATCGGTCAGGCACCCACACACCAACGGGCAGGTTGAAAGGGCTAACAGAATGGTCCTCGAGGGACTCAAACCTCGTATCTTCGACCAGCTCAAAAAGTTTGCCGGATGCTAGGTCCAGAAACTCTCAGCCGTCCTCTGGAGGCTCAGGACAACTCCCAATCGATCCATAGGATTCACCCTGTCCTTCCTAACATACGGGGCAGAAGTGGTGCTATCCTCCGACCTAGACTATGGCGCCCCAAGGGTCAAAGCCTTTGACCCCGACCGAGCCGCGGAGGCTCAATAGGACGCAGTCGACTTGTTGGAAGAGGCGCGGGAGACGGCCTTGGTCCACTCTGCTCGCTCTAGCAAACCCTTCGCAGGTACCACAAGAGGAAGATCCGGCAAAGAACCCTCGAAGTCAGCGATTTGGTGCTACGGAGGGCGCAGTCAACCAAGAACAAGCACAAGCTCACTCCACCCTAGGAAGGACCAAGCACGATTGCAGAGGTGGTCTGGCCAGGAACCTACCGACTGAAGGACAGCGATGGCAACATCCTCACCAACACTTGGAACATTGAGTAGTTACATCGTTTCTTTCTCTAAATTCAGTCCCTTCACATGTTTTCATTCAAACGCCAACTGGTGCAGCGTCCTGGCCCGAGCACTCTCAGCCCGAGTCACTCGGGGGCCCCACGGGGGTACTCTGCCATGCGCACTTCTACCCCCTCTATCCTTTTGCAAATCACGTACAAAAAAGGCAACTTTTCCCCCCAAGCGAAAGGGCAACCCGTTTTCCCATCGCAACCTAAGTGATTTTTGTTGGGCCACCTGACCTACAAAACTCTCGTCGCAACCTACAGCGAACTAGCAGCAGATGCCACTCGGGCCAGCCCTAGGCAACATGCTACAGCCTACGGTTAGCATGCAGGTTCGAAAGGGAAAGTGCGAAGGCAAGAGTCACTCCAGGGAACAAAAAGGATACGGGTGGGACAGGTCTCCCAAACATCATTAAACAAAAATGCTTATGAACACTTAAAGCTGTTCATTCGGGGGACCATTAAGTTCCCCACGTAAGTCTTCGAAAAGTAAGAGCTAACTGTAAATGCTTCTATTACAGCACCTCATCCGTGTTGGCCGACGACGTGGACGGGAGGAGCCGCACTGCAGGGTCGACCGGAAGATTTCCTTGACCAGGACCCAGCACGGTTGGGGCTGCACTCGACTCGGCTTCTCTTGACGCCACTGGTGTCAACACTCCCGAGGCACCATGGAAGACTCCGTCGGTAATAAGCCCCACCACCTCGCCCAAAATCTCCAAAAGATCGGCGGGAAGTGCACTCGACCTCGGGCGGGGCCCGAGGACCTCCGTGACCACCGACCACGCCATGCCCCGAAGCTGACCAAGTTCCTCTTCAAGGATCTTGCTCCTTCCCAAGGAATCCACCAGCGGTTGCGCATTCCGCACCACCACCTCTCTGGTGGTCGCCAGCTTGGACTCAGTGGCACGGCGGGCTTCCTCTGACCGCTTCAACTCATCCCGCGGGAGCCTGTTCCTCCCTCCTAGTTCTGGAAACGAACAAAGGGGAAGTTAGAGGCCACACAATGTGAAACAAGAATCAACAAGACAGAGAAGAGGAGCTACTTACCGGTCATGGCATCCTCAGTGATCCTGAGCCCCTCCTCCTTCGGGTCAGCATCGCCTCTAGCTGGGTGACTCGCTGGCCCTTGGACTGAGCTTGCCCCTCAGCAATAGCTCAGGCCGCCCGCTCCGCCCCCAACACCAACTGCTTTGTGTTCAGAGCCCTCCAGGCTACGGCAAGCTCCTACTCAGCAACGGTCACGCGGTCACGCTCACAAAGTTCCAACGCCCGGGCGGCTTCCAGTTCACGGAACAACTCTCCAACCCGTCGCTGCGCCACCGCCTCCTGCCCCAGTCAGGCGTGCTCCTCCCGGAGGAACCGGGACTTGTTCAACGAGATCCTCTCTAGGCTCTTCTCTAGGCTCTTCAAAGCAAGAAAGTAAAAAACATCAAAATAGATTGCCCCTCATTGGTGAGACAGACGCAAAGGGAAACTGCTAGGACTTGCTGAAGCAAAGTTTGGCAGGTCGACGGACGCGCTCCGCCGAGCGAGCCTGATTTTCTTAAGGATCTCCACAACCCCGCCTTCGCGGCGGTGCAGTCGTTGCATGCTGATACTCCACTCTGCTCGAGACGGCCCCAAAGTTCATCCTTCTGCAGGTCGCGCAGGATGAACCGAGCCTCGCCTGGCTTGCTGGGGTCGAGCCAGACCCACTCACCGATCGGCTAGCTCGAAGATTCGGGCGGCCGGGAGCCTGGGACCACCTGCAACACCGGAGGATCACCCACCTGGTCGAGGTGCTCATCTCCTTGAGTCCGGGCCTTCTCGAGCTCGACGAGTAGCCCGATCTCGGTCTCCACATCTACAAGCGCCAGAGTGGCTCCCACATTCCCCTCTAGCTCGAGTCGTGCGGGTGAACTAAGCACCCCTCCGCTTGGGGACACGGGGGCCACCATCTCCTGGTTTGAGAAGCCTCTACTTGGACTTTCTGCTTGGCCGCGCCCTCCGCCCACTTCAGAAGGTGGGGGCGGGATTGGGGATGACCGAGCCCCTAAAAAACAAGCTAATGTCAAAACATGATCAGGAGCTCGAAGGCTGATGGGAAGACGAAGAGAAGAAAAGCTTACCAAATTCGGAGGGTGCTCCTTGTCGAAGGCCGATAGACCGCCGACGACCCGCTGGTTCCCCACTTTGAGGACCATCTTGAGCCACGACCATATCTCATCATGGGACGCCGCCTTTGGTGACACCTGGTTGGGATCCGTGTGGCCAGAGTATTTCCACATCTTGGTCATCCTGTTGGCCAGAGGGATGACCCGGCGGGAGAAAATGGTGCTGAAAAGCCGCACCCCGTCAAGACCCTCCGCGACGTGATCCTTCAGCTTCGCCTCGATAAATCCCACACGCTCCTCCTCCGCAGTGTCTAGCTCTTCTTCCTCATGGGGTGTGCCCCCGTGAACGACGAGAATGGGTTCCCTGCCGGGTTCCTGATGTAGAACCACTCTTCATGCCACCCCCGGTTCGAGTCCGTGGGGTCGTACGATGGGTAGTCTCCCGACCGGCGAGCCCTCTTTTGCAGGCCGAAGCCCCCGACCAGCGCAAGCTCTGGATTGCTCTTCACGATAGGGCTCAACCATAGAAGAAAGCCTGGAATAGATTTGCGTGCAGATCTATTCCGAGGAAACCCTAATAGAGCGTGACGAAGCCCGCGATATGCAGCACCCCATTTGGGTTGAGGTGCTGCAGCTCCACCTCCTACTCGTTCAGCAGCCAAGCAGGAACGGGTGCGCTAGGTACCCAAGACCATGCTTGTGGAAGGCGAGGAACCTCACGATCTCAACGGCTTCAGGCTGCGGCTCCTCGTGCTCTGCTGGGGGAGCCCTTCAGTGCGCCACCGCCTTTGGTGGCAGCAACCCCTTCGCCATGAAATCTTCGAGCTGCGCTTCCTCCACGGTCGATGGCCTCCAGTTCGACATTGCGCCTACGGGAGGGGAAAGCAGAACAACTTTTCTTCTCTCTCTCCCTCTTTCTCTCTTTCTCTTCTTCTTTCTCCTTAGGCACGATGGGGATGGAAGAGGAGGGCGACGGTGATGCTAAGAGAACAAAGGGGGGGCTGGCACCGGCGGCTGGAACAAGGCAAAGGCGAGACGAAGGAGGATGATGACCTCCAGCCCTTCCCTTTTAAAAAGGCACCTCGTGGAAGCCCATTCGCTAGGACGCAATAGCGAGGATGGGGACCCAACACGACCGTTCCAGGGTTATGAAAGATGGGTTAATGTTTCAACTTCCTGGGTAAGGCTCAACGGGCCGCGTCCTCATTCAACACTCGCGTTTAAATTCTCGATTTTTTGTAAAGGCATCAAAACCAAAAAAGGTGCAAAAAGTGTGCTAACGGATCCCAACTCGGGAACCCGACCGACCGAGGTTCAAAGGCCGGTCTGCAGAGGACTCGATGTCACCTCGCGTCAAACAGAGCTAGGGGAGAAAACGTAGATGAGCCCCAGCGGCCCTTGCCCGACCTACTGAGGCAGCAATTCGGGTCATCTCAACCTTCTCGTCCGATCCGGACCTCGAGCCATGCCCACATAATCTCCATCAAGGAGAAGCCAGCGGGCCACCTGAGTTGGTTGGATGACTCGATCATCTGCCGGGAGGCAGGTCGTGGAGTTGTGGAATGCCACTTGCGGGCTATGCCGACCACATCATGAATGACAGACCCGGATTCCACTCGGATGCACGAATTTTTGCCCGGGCACACCCGTTAGGAGCTCACCGAGCCCGACACTCAAGCCATCGAGGCAAGTGATGTCAGCTCAACCCCTCCGGTCGTGGAGACCGTAGATGGGGTCACCTCCATAGGTGTACGCACACGATGCCGCCGACCCGACCCGACCGCCTTCCTTTGCGGCAAAGCCGTGGCAAGTCTGGGTACCGCGTTCTCACTCAGATGGGATGACAAAATTCCAGCCCCCGACCGGGCTCGTGGTCAGGCGTGGCAGATACAATGCACTCTAGAATAAACATGCTTTATTCCTGGAAAATTAATATTACAAAGTACAGTTGGCCCATCGCCATTACAAAGTACGAAAACCCATTACCACCACAAGGGTGGTAACGCTGGAAGCCTTGAGGAGGGCTGCTACAAGTGTGGGAAGACTGGGAGGAACATCTTCCTCGCAAGCCTTCTTCTTGCACCCCCTTCCTCAAGGATGGCTTGGCAGGGGATGACGGCGAGCAGTCCATCCGCCACCACCGCCAACCAAACTCCCTCACCGTCTCGAATGGCGGTGAGGATCTCTTCCCTATCTCCAGTCACCTAGGAAGGGCAAGCCTCCTCATAAAGCAAACTAGGGGTGAGGAACACGGGGTAGCCGAAACCGCTCAGGGCCCAGCAATCCTCGCGGACGCGCTCGGCAGCAAGCAGGAACGAGGAGTTCCTCTCCGTTTTAGGGCCCGGCCGGTGGAACCACTAACACATCCACCGCCCAAGGCCGGCGCTCCCCCCATAGTCGCCCGAGGCTCCTAGGGAAACAGCGTCGACCGCCAGCCAGAAATAGAGACATGCCTGCACACCCGCTCCCCTTGATCATCCGAGCGAAAAACTCGGAGGACCGAGCTTGGGAAGGGCCCAGGCATACTGCATTGCCCGCGTGCTATCCTTTGTCGCACACAAGCATTCTTCTAGCACTAGATGCCAAAAGGAGCCACCGGCTCCGTCAGGTGGACGCACACAGGCTGCGAGCAGCTCCATTATACAAGACCAGGCTCACCCACGACTCAAGTTGTGGATAAGTTCGAAAGACAGGGGCCTGAGGCCTCCATTTATAGCCGCTCAGGCACGTCCATGCCCCACGAGCCAGCTTCGCCGTGTGACGCACGGCTCTGCGTCAAAAGGATGGAAACCCTCATGGGGGAAAAAGGGAGATACCCCTATGAGGCGGGCTGACATGATGGAACAGGCAGGCCTTGATATTCCGCATAAAAAATGGGCAGTTGGCACCGCTGTGGCGCATTCACTACGCGGGCAGATCAGAGCAACCCCAATGGACCCACGGATAGAAGAGGGAGTCTATCGAACATTATGCCTCCCTGCAGTCGAAGCAGCACTATGCGACTTCTCGCTCTGGGCTAAAACACAACGCGACGAAAGAAGCGCCTTCATGATTAAACAAATCGCAAAGCCGCTCGGGGGCCTCTGACGGGTCCAGGGACCCGGGGTCCCTAGCGGGCCCACTTCCCACTAGCATTCTGGCTAGCCCAAGACCGCGCCTGGAACGAACGACCGTCCTCGTGGGCCGAGACTTCATTCAGACCACCTAGGCCCGTGATCCTGACCGGCCGACTGGTCGGAAAAACCATGGCTCGCGTGCCCGACCGAGGGGACGCTCGGGGTCTAGGTCTGTACCATGGCTCCGACTGAGATCCTCGACCAGGCTCCTCTTTACACGTGTCACTATCCCTGACCGGCGAGGCCGAGGCGAGCCGGACCCTACGTACTGGCGGGCCCTGGGAGCAGGTGCGACGGATAAGGATGCACGCCAAAGTCAACTTGCCATACGGGACCAATCACTGCCTCCACGGGGGTTACAATCCCCCTTGCTGCCACAGCATGGGGACGCTATTTTACCTGCCCATCCTCGTGAAGGAACTGGGTGCGATGTCATCACGATACGGTGAACACGCCTCCATCACGATGGAGTGACAGGGCATAGCGCCAGGGATGGCGCGTGACTGCCAAACCATACTTATAGACACACACCCGACCCCTGACCGACAAAGCACGACGCATAGGAATAAAATAGGACAGTCGCTCCGCGACACAAGACATGGGCGGTGGCTACCAAAGGACTCCGACTGACGGAGTTGGCGGTCCCGACTGATAGAGCTGATGACCCCGACTTGCGGGGTAAGGAAACTCTCTCTCTCTCTCTCTACCAGCCCCCCTGTAAGGAGGGCCCCCCTTGGACTATAAAAGGGAGGATCATCCGCTTAGGAAAGGGGCATCGCTCCAGAAGTAGACTCATCATCCATCCTCACTCAAAAGCTTGTAACTCCCCAAACTCTCACGAGCACCCGGGCTCAAGCAATACATCCGACCGACCCTCGACTGGACGTAGGGCACGATTGCCTGAACTAGTATAAATCTTGAGTCATTGTGTGCTAGGCCATCTCTAATCACGACGCCCGACATACACTTTGAGTAGATTTAGTTGCCGGCTATTTCCGGAACTAACAGTATGACACTGAAAAAAATGATCCCGGGAGAATGATTTTGTACTGCTTAAGGAAATTGGAAGATGGATGTTGGTGGAGGTTATATGCTACTACTATGGATGACAAAGTAACAATAGAGGTAACTTTATGGGTTAGTTTTTTCTTCTTCCTTTGCATACATTCTATTTGCTGCAACTAAATTAATTGTCATGTCTCTTGTCAGGTGAGGAAGAATCCTCATGAACATACATTTACTAGTGCAAGAAGAAGCAAGGTTGTCAAGCATGCAACCAAATTTTGGGTTTATGATGTTGTGAAGGATTGGCTCACTGAAGATTCCAGATGGGGGGCAAAGGAACTTCAGAATAAGATTAAGGAAAAGTACAAGGTAGAAGTGCCATACAAGAGGGCGTATAAAGGTAAAGAACTAGCACATAATCAACAGTTTTGTGATTGCGAGAAGAGCTTTGATAGCTTGTATAGGTTCAAGGCAGAGCTTTGACATGCCCTGGTAGTGTTGTAGTAATTGATCATCACAAAATTCAAGGAAAGATTAGGTTCAACAAGCTGTTTTTTGCTTTGAAACCTTACATAGATGGTTTCCTGAGGGGATGTAGGTCATATCTTGCAATAGACATGACTTTTTTGATAGGAAAGTACAGAGGACAGCTAGCATGTGCATGTGCTGTAGATGGACACAACTGGATGTATCCAGTTGCTTTTGGAGTATTTGACTCCGAGATAAATGAAACTTGGATCTGGTTTATGGAGAGGCTGAGAGAAGCAATAGGAACACCTTACAGTCTAGCTATTTGTACAAATGCTGGACAAGCCGTCATGGCTGGAGTGCAACAAGTGTTCCCATAAGCTGAGCATAGAGAATGCATGTTTCATTTAGTGTACAACTTCAAAAAAAGGTACAGTGGCAAGGTGTTCGATGAGCACCTATGGGCAGCGGCTTACTCTTGGTCTCCTTATTTCTTTGACAAGCATTGGAAAGCAATGGATGAAGCTAGACCAGATGCCATGGATTACATAAGATAATGCCACAGTAAGATATGGACAAGAAGTCAATTCTTAACTCATTGTGAAGTGGACTATATCACAAACAACCTAGTAGAGAGTTTCAATAACTGGGTAAAATGTTGGAAAGTCTTGAATTTGGATGATTTCATGGATAAGATCAGACATCTTCTTATGGAGAAGTGGTATACAAGGAGGATAATCTCTAGAAAGATGAGAGGGCTTATTTTGCCACATATCATGAAGAAGTTGAAGGAACGGAGCTTCAGTTTGGATATGGATGTGTTCGCAAGATCAGGTGAAGTGGTAGAAGTGTGTGTGAAGGGGAGCAATGGCTTCAAGTGTATGGTGAACCTTCAGGAAAAAACATGTTCTTGTAGAAAATTTCAAGTTTCAGGCATTCCATGCTTACATGCTATTGCATTTATTACTAAGATGGGTCAGCCTTTGGAGAATTACGTTGACTCATATTATACAACAGATATGAAAATCTGATCCCTGCTCTTACTGACAAGGCCCAATGGTAGCAATCAGATCATGGTTTCTTTATGCATCCACCACTTCTAAAATCCACTGCTGGAAGATGAAAGAATCAGAGGTTCAAAGGGTGGGCTGAGAGCACAACAAGCACAACACGCAAGAAAGGGCAGCATATATGTGATGTTTGTAAAGGATATGGACACAGCTGGTACACATGTAAAGATGGTAATCCAAATGACAAAGCAACCTTGCTAGCTGAAAGGTAAGGCAATTCATCCCATATTGTACTAATATGACACATTCATACAAGGGATGTTGCAATAATCATTTGTCGCTCTTGCAGAGGGGCCTCTCCCAAGAAAAAGAAGAAGAAAACAAATGAAGGCACTCAAGAATCAGCTGAGAATAGTCTTGTACTTGCTATCCCAAGGCCTACACCCATATATTTTCCTCCTAGGTAAGCTGAAATCGACAATGCTAGTTAAATCTTTACCATGCAACTCAAAAATGTTACCACATCTATTTCTATTGCAGCCAAGGATGCTCCACTAAATTGACCTCAGGGAACACTCAAAAGTAAGTTGAATTTTAGTGCATTTTGCATATGTTCAGGTATACCTTTCCATTCACAACTAAATACAAAAAACCAAATATTTTGTAGGTCAGCATGTGGCTCAAGCCAACCTGATGCCCCCTCCATTGGGTTCCCTTTGCTAATGTCTTGTGAAACACCACCACTTGCTACCTCCCAATCAACAGGGAAGAGAAAGGGTGAAGGGAAGGCAAAAGCAAAAAAAAAAGACAAAGGGTGCAGTCACATCAAAGAAGAAGCAACCTTTGGTGCCAGCCCCCCTCAAAGTCCCGTAATGTGCACCAGAAGCAAGACTCCAGAAAGCCCTGCAATACCCACTAGAAGCAAGCAAAAAAATCTGGATTGAATGTCCAGCTTATGGCCACTTTCTTTTGCTGTTTTTGTCATGAGGAGTTGTATATGTGGCCTATCTAGTATGATCTATGATGTGGTTTTTGTAATGATAAACTTGATACTCATGTGGCCTACCTACTACTCTTATTTTGGTCTGTATATCATGGTTATGTGACCTTTTGTGATAAGAATCTTGTTGCTCATGTGGTCTGTGTGGTCTACCTTATCGTCTAGCTAATTGTAGTGAGAAATCTATTGCTCATTTCCATGGTTAAAATTATATGTTTCTGATCTTTAAGGTAAAATCATCAATTTATGAGCATCTTAAATTTATATGTCATATATGTGACTGTCGGTGTTTTACCGCCACGCCCACCGAAGGATACCCACAAGGTGGTGAGATTGTAGGTAGGGTGTCGCCGAGATCAGAAACTCGAAGGTGCAAGGAACATAAGGTTTAGACAGGTTCGGGCTGCCAAGAGCGTAATACCCTACGTCCTGTGTGGTTTGTATTGCTTTAGGTGGTGATCGAGTGATCTCCTGCATGAGTTGTCCCTCATGCTTCTGCTTGAGGAGGGTTCCTATCCGCCCTTATATAGTCTGGGGGATAGGTTACATGGATGTTCTAGTCGGATACGAGCCCTAGAGTCCTACCCCAGTGGTTTTCGGGTAGTTTCCTACTATCTCCGACTAGTTTTACTACTGTATAAGTAGTTCTACTACGCTACGAGTAGTTACAACAGATGTATGGTGTGGGCCATATTCCATCCCTTATCTTAGAATATGTACGCTATATGCACTTCCGTGGGCCTGGGTGTGACAGTGACCTCTTTCATCTTTGTGTGAGACATCAACTTTACTTGATTTATGTTCATCAGTGTTACTACGAAATGAACCTATAATGGCATACAAGGGAAACAGCCAAACAATACTTCGTTCTTTTGGAGGGGTAAAAGAGTCTTTTCCATGGCCACTTAACTGGACCATAACAGCTCATAGACGGTTGTGGCATTGAGGGTATAATTTCTAGATTCAATGGCACCCAGGGTAATTTTAAAATTTCTATGGCACCGAGGGAAGCCATCTAAATTTTCATGGTACTGATGGAATTTACTCAATGCAAGATCTAACTTAGAACTAGAATAGAATACAGAGATGAAAAAGAGTCAAGAAACACAAGAAGGCAAACGGATCAGCTAGATGATGAGCACGCACACCATTATTAACATCTTACCTGGGCTCGAGCTCAAGCCGCGTGCAAATTTGCTATGAGTCTTAGTTTTCAACTATTTTAGTTGTAGTTTTCACTCGATTTTAATGTTGCAAATTGACTTGATTTTGGCTCGGCCTTCACCTGTTTCTTTAGCACATACCACTACGTGGCAGAATTTCATTGGGTTAAAAATTGACAGAAACAAAAACGAATAACACTCTATTATTGCAAACTTGCGATTAAACGTATGATGAATTGATCATCTGGATTCTGGTAGGTATCGCGTGTTTTTTTGGGTCCGATGAGAGGTAACCCGAGTTACTGGAATCTAATTCATCGTAGAGGCGGATTGACACCAAAGAAAATTAATCGTGGGCCGATATTTTGCTTCCTTTCTTCCCAGGCCGCCGGCCACCCGCGTCACCCTCGTCTTCGTCCCCCTGATCCTTCCGCTTTCTATCTTGAGGAATGAGTGGGGCGTTGAGTGATTTGCGAAGGCTGACATACTCGAAGAGTGTATGCTGTGACTTCAAGTGCATCAGGCATCGTTTGTGCAGGACTTTCTCAATCTGTGCTTGAATGTTCCCTGACTTCTTGCCCCGTGGATTGCGCTCAACAGTCACGACTTCTTGATCTAACTTGCATTTTCGGGGATTCACCAAGTTGTTCTGCAGGCTTTTGTCGAAGTGGTTGTTGCTGTTGCCCTGCTTGTTGTTGTTGCGCTTAGGGAACCAATCGTTCTCCTCGTCCTCCTAGTCAGCCCACCGTGCCATCATGTTGCACATCTCCACGGTAGTAGTCGAGCAGTTGCGTCCGAAGTCATGGTAAGTGTGTTCCGAGAAGAGGCCGTTCTGGAAGCAGCGGATGACGTCCTCGTCGGTAATATTGGCAATGGTGGCTCGCATCTCGAAGAAACACCGGGTGTAGGACCTCAGGGTCTCGTTCAACTCCTGCTTAACTTGGGATAGATCATGATGAGTACCTGCTCGGATCATGGATCCCTGGAAGTTATCGATGAAGGCCCTCTTGAGATCCTACTAGGAGTTGACGGAGTTTGGTTTAAGACTTTCGAGCCAAGTGAGGGGTGCGGATTCCAAGGCTACTGGGAAGTAGAGTGCCTTGGTGGAGTTGGATCCACCAGATACCTCGATGGCGATGGAGTAGCAAAGAATCCACTAGTGCGGCTCTTGCTTGCTATCGTACCTGGGGATGCCGACTAGTTTGAAGTCCTTAGGGTAGGACCGGTCGGTGATGTTGGAGGTGAACGCGGGGAAGCGGTCACCATCATCGGCATCGTGATATCAGTCGGGTCGGTCCCTTCTCCATGCCTCAATGATGCGCCGCGCGTCGTGACCATCATTGACCTTCAGCCTTAGATCAATCGTAGGAGCGTCCTGAAGGCTGGCCTCAGGTGGAGCTTCGCCCTGAGGCCTTGCATCGTGCCGATTGCGGGGTGGGCACATCGATTGTTGCACCTCTTGTTCGACGTTGCCACACGCGGACTGCTGGCTCTAGAGGTTGTCGTGGCCGACTGGATTGTCCTGGTTGCACTGGTGATTGTCGTTCTCCCAATATCCGAAACATCCTCCATGGGTGCGACTAACCTACGCAGAGTCACCATGGCGCTCAGATCTCGAGAGCATGTTCCGAGTTCAGGACATTGCGTGTTGCCCATCGAGTTGCACGAGTGTGCGCTAGGTTAGATATTGCAGCCTTTGTATCTGGGGGTTTTGTGGTAGTTGTTGAGCTAGGAGCGCTACTTTACAATGGTGCCGATCAGGGTGCGATACTCCCGATCTTCAATTGCTGTGAAAGCATTGTTCAGGTTCATCTAGTACAGTGGGTTGCATGCGAGGTTTTTCATGTTTTGCCTGCGCTTGGCATGCTTGGCGTTCTTCAACCGCCAGATCCTTCTGTACTCCTCGTTCTCGCCCTGAGGGACACCCGTTGTATGTTCATCAGCAGATACGTACCGCGAGTAGTTCGGCATCGTACTCGGGACCCGGCTTGTCATCATCCGCATTGCGAAGGAAAGCCATGTAGACTTGACAATCCGGCGAGCTCTCAGCCGTGTGGCTGTACTTGACTAGCTCTGTGCTGCCCTCTCCCTCCTCAGAGATGCGAGAGAGGCATTTGCCTTCTTGAAAAGGCAGTTCCTGCGTGAAGGCCACAAGGCGGGAGTCGTGTTCGAGTAACTCAGAGGGCTCTAAGCCCTTCCAGTACACGAACCGGCCTTGCGGCGTAGATGTTATGGTCAGACCCAGGTGACTACCTGAAAAGGATTCAGGGTCGTCGTCTGAGTCCGAGTAGTTGTCGACAACGGGGGCCCCCGACAGGCGGTGGCTCCCTCATCATCGAGTTCCCCTGGACTCCATCTTGAAGGTGTAGTACTAGTCGACGAGTATTTTTTGTTAACGAGTACTTTTCATCGTTGGGTACTTTTCATCAACGAGTACTTCTCATCTGAGTCCGAGTAGTTGTCGAAAATGGGGGCCCCCGACAGGCGGTGGCTCCCTCGTCCTCGAGCTTGAGCAGATGATCTAAGTGCTCCTCCAAGTCAGAGAGGGACTCAGACCGTGTAGCCTCCTTGTTGACCGAAGCGGCGTTGCGTAACCTCAACGGGAATAGATCGGTTTGAGTCTGATCCGAGAGGTCCTAGTGTAGCACGAGTTGAAGTTGCGTTGAAAATGGACATCCTCTTGATCTCCCCGGCGAGATCGGGGAGTAGCAACTCGTCGAGGTTGTCGTTGAACTCATGGAGGTCGCTACATTGATTCGCTGCAAAGGCCTCCGGCTTCCTGGAGTCGGCTAGGTGGCCGTTGAAAGCACCCAAGCCGTTGGCAATGCAGATCCAAGAGCCAAAAATGAACGTTGTGCCCTCATCAAGCACGGTGCTAGTGAAGCTGAAAGGTGCCATCGAGTTCTCCGGTGGATGCTCGATGAACACCCCTACCTGGCGCGCCAGCTGTCGGTGTTTTACTGCCAAGCCCACCGAGGGACACCCCCCAAGGTGGTGAGTTGTAGGTAGGGTGTCGCCGAGATCAGAAACTCGAAGGTGCAAGGAACACAAAGTTTAGACAGGTTCGGGCCGCCGAGAGCGTAATACCCTACGTCCTGTGTAGTGGTTTGTATTGTCTTAGGTGTTGATCTGGTTGATCTTGGTTGGAGGGGGTCCGTACCCGCCCTTATCTAATCTGGAGGGACAGGGTTATATGGAAATCCTAGCCAGAAACGAGCTCAAGAGTCCTACCCGACAAGAGTTCTACCCGAGTACTTTTCGGCTAGTTTCCTTCTATTCCGACAAGTTCTACTGCAGTACGAGCAGTTACAATGAGTGTAGGGTGTGGGCTATGTCCCACCCCCTATCCTAGAATATGTACGCCATGTGCTTAGTCCCGTGGCCCCGGATCTGGCAGCCGGCTCTACACTTCCTTCTGTTTCTTTCTCTTTGTCCGAATCGTGAAAGACTTCCTTCAGTTCTGCCGAACTATTGGAACAAATTGTTCCATTGAAACTAATGTTAGAATCTATTCAGTTGGATCTGATCGTACCATTGGAACAAATTGTTCTATCGGAACAAATATTAGAATTTGTTTAATTGGATCCAATCTTACCATTGAAATAAAAAATTATTCCACTGGAATAAATTATTTTATTAGAACAAAATATGTCTGCTATATGTCTGCTAGATCCGAGGAAACACATAAAGTTATCGCATAAAAAACAAAATATGTGTGCTAGATGGGCCGAAACTTTGGGCCGATGAAAAAACTGAAAGAATCGAGCGGTCTGCGTGTGGGAGAACGCTTTTGCGGATCGAATGCCACCCGCGCACGTGACCCTTAATATCGGTGTGTTTTTCCATCATTAGTCACGTAACTGGACCGAAATGTGACTATAAATGGGCCTTTCCGTAACATCTGAAGAAACGAACTACTCGGGGCGAACCCCGAAAACTGGGCCGCCTCTTAGTCCAGTTCGCGGCCCTTAAAGCAATGCAAAATGGACCTAGGGTTCCACTACATATAATCCTTTCCACGCAATCACCCGGCTCTCCCAGCGCCGCCTCCCTCCGTCCTCCTGCGCCGCCGCCGCCGCTGCTACTGCCACCTCCGCAGCCAGCAGCCGGCCGACCGCAGCCATGGCAGACTCGAAGGCCGCCGCGGCGGTGACCCTCCGCACGCGCAAGTTCATGACCAACCGCCTCCTCTCACGCAAGCAGTTCGTGCTCGAGGTTATCCACCCCGGGCGCCCCAACGTCTCCAAGGTCAGGGATCTCATTGGCTCCTCCTCCTTCTACCCTCCTCGTTTCTCGGTCCCCCTGGATCTTGAGGGTTTGAGGTTTTGTGGCGCAGGCGGAGCTGAAGGAGAGGCTGGCGAAGGTGTACGAGGTCAAAGACCCCAACTGCATCTTCGTCTTCAAGTTCCGCACCCACTTCGGAGGCGGCAAGTCCACCGGCTTCGGTCTCATCTACGACAACCTCGAGGCCGCCAAGAAGTTCGAGCCCAAGTATCGCCTCATCAGGGTATGTGTAATTACTCTCTTCTCTTGCACTTTGCATTGCTTTGCAATGTCACTTTGTAATCTAGTTGCTCGCAGAATTCGTTACTTATGTATCGTGTCTTTGGAATATGTGATCGTATGATTGAGCGGCCTGTGGTATCTCAGAGACTTTTACTTGCCCCTATTAGTGTTTGATGGCACTACCAAACTTGTGTTTGCCCAGTTACAATTTTTATTTACGGAAAATGAGGATGTGGTACACTTAACTGGCTATTAGGTGTAGCTAGTATTTGCTGATGTTGCCCTGCTATGTCATTTATTATAGGCTTCTGCTGCAAACTTGAAGTTGAACATGTTGATGATTTAGTGGATTCATTGTATTAAGAAATGTCATTAAATATTTTTTTCCAAGGTTGGTTTACATGCCAAAATAAGTGGCTTTTACCTAGCTTATGCCTTGCTGGTGATAAAATTGCTATCTATGATACTATGTTCTGAGTTCTGACCTTAAAACGGTTCTAAGGTGCATTTATACTGATTCATGTAATTCAAGTCACCCAGAAGAATTGTGTTAAGATGAGAAGCTTCTAGTGAATTTTAGTACTGCAATGTGGTGTTATTGTGCATGTTATATTGCTCTTTTTAATAACCTTTGGGATGTATGTTCTCTTTGGTAATGTGCCTAGTATTTTACCAAAAAAAATTTTGGACTTGTGTTTTTAAATTTAACACATAAGTACACCTGGATCGTTTGGTTTAGCATCTCACCAGTGTTATGCTCATGATCTAGCAAGCTCAAATGACTACATCTACCTACAGGAGCAAATTTTTTGTCCACAGAAAAAAAAACTCACTGGCTATTATAGTAACACACTAACACGATAGCAACATAGATGATGATGACAGATTTACTCAGACTGTTTTTATTTGACAAAGTGGATAACTGCATATAAAATACTTAAGCTCACTATGAAGCACTGTATTGCAAAACTGTGTAGATTTTCAGATGGATCCATTTATTGTTTGCCATTAGCAACTGTTTGATTCTGTATGGGCTTCTATGTCGATGTTTGTAGTTGCTGATAATCTGTTTTTCCTTCACAGAATGGTCTTGCTACCAAGGTAGAGAAGTCTCGTAAGCAGATGAAGGAGCGGAAGAACAGGGCAAAGAAGATCCGTGGTGTAAAGAAGGTAAGTACAAGTCCGCAATAGCTAGTTCATGCTGATACCTTTTTTTATCTAACCAATATTTGGTGCGCTAATTTTGCAGACGAAGGCTGGAGATGCCAAGAAGAAGTAAGGGAGAGATACTTGCCTTGCCGTCTTCATCTTATCTGCCTCCGGCTTGTTGAGGATGGTGTCGTTTTGGCAATGCTGAATGTTTAATTAGACCTAGAAAGGATTTTGCCAGAATTATGAATGTTGAGGCTCTCGTAGTACTTTGTGGTCAGTTTTGAGGAACATTGTCGGACACTAGCATATATACTTGATCGTCATGGCTTGTTCTGCTATCTTCATTTTGATCTGTTTGTTTTTGGGAATCCGGTGCTCCAAAATTTGTTTGCAGGATGAATGTTGTTGCAATAGGTAGTATCTTGAACTTATTTGCAAGGATCCTGTCTGGTCCATCTCTTCTAAAAAACAATAAGAAGTGTTGTCAAGCCGTCCAATTGTGTAGCAATAGCCGCGTAAAATTGGTCGTAAGTGGAATGTGTAACATTTAGCCTAAGGCCTCTGGGCCCATTTGTAACAATGTGAACTGGGTATGGTAATTTTACAATGATACAATATTGAGGACTTGAGGCTAGTTAAACTAGCTTAGCAGACGTCAGATGAACCCAACTGGGCATCTAAAAGATTTGCTTAGACTCCTAAACTTATAATATCTCATAGTCATACCAGAATCAATTGAAGAGTTTTGTCCCGGCATAGAATGTTGCTGGCAGTTCCTCAGTTCGTTGTTGGACATCCTTTCTTAACATCATATATCAGATCTTAGAGCACTTGCACCGGGAGAAGTTGAAGTTAACACTTTGTTCTGAAACGCAACCTTACAACCTGCCAAGCTCACAAAAAGAGCTCTGATAACTCATCTCAAGATAATTTAATTACGTCTCATGCAAACATTTTTCACGAGATCAACTTGAACAAAATGGAAGCCCCAACTACGAAGAACTTGCCTTGCTCGCTAGCCTCGCCAGGCAAGGAGAGGCAAAGCAACTAAGCAAGGTAAGGCAGCCTGATTGGTTGATTGGTTCCCCTGCTAAATCATGTCCATTGTTCTACCCTTCCAGCTCCTCCTCGTCCGCTAGATCGGTGATGCCAAGCCGGAATGCATCTCTCTTCTAGTCTCCTCCCAAGCGATTTTCATGGCAGCCAATGCCTGATTTCTGGTTTCCCCGTTTGCTGGCACCCAAAGCTCATTCCAGAGCCGTATTTGGGGATATGGATACCAACAACCACAAAACTCTGCTTTTTTTAAAAAAAACAACAACCACCAAACTTGTTCTACAACCACTACTGTTTTTGCACTGGAGTTTGATTTGAAGTTCAGCTAAGGTCCACACCTTCATCTTGCTGGATCTATTGGTCCAAAACATCAGATTCCATAGCCGTGTTTTCTCTAGGCTCAATGTAGGAGGCAGCAAGCGCCAGAGAATATCTTGCGCTCCCGGACCTGTTGGTGTTCCGGGGCTCTCCCACATATAAAACTTTGTAAAAAGTTCATGATATATGTTTTTCTTTAAAAAAGATAAAACATGCAATTACCTATATGTTCACGCCAAATTTGAGTTTAAATAAAAATGCGTACAAGTAGAATCAAACAAGAGAAATCACCATATGACTTTAGCGGCACATCACCAATTCACAAGCTAATTTCTCTTATATTTCTTCCTTGCACAATTTCTGCTGAAGCTTAAATTTTACATGAACATAAACTATTGTATGTTCTATCTAGCAATATATTTGTTAGAAATTTCCATACACATTTAGAAGAATATTTTATACGCGGGAGCATGGGAGCACCAGAAATTCTCTCCATCTGCTAAGATAGGCAAGCTACCTTAAATAACTCATTATTTCCTTGGTACTGCCTATAATTTTATTTTATTTTTGATTATATTCTTCCTCAGACCTAGAGTTTAAGTTGTAGTATCTGAACAAGGTACTACCTATAATTCGACTCCTGTCCACGAGCAGCAGCTGTTGTTTAACTGCCCAGTTCCCATTATTCCATTCTGTAAACCTCAGCCAATCACTATGTTCGTATGAATCGGACTTTTCAAGCGTCATTGGTAAGCATCATAAGACAGCAACGGCTATGTTCTCTGAGATTTGTATACAGTTTCTCACTTTCTCTGCTCTGCTCCATTAACATCATGGGACGAAGCAGGCGATTTTTTCCCCACTTTTGATTATTACAGATGGGGGAAGAGATCGTAAGCGACCTAGTGACGTTTACAAGAAATATATATTCACAACAGGAAGCAACTGACTTGTTCTTCGTTGCTTGCATTGCATGATATGATTGCAATGATCTTCCTTGAATTTTGATCCAGCGGGATTACACTAGGGTAGTGCACACTTGAATTATCTAACGATGTTGTCTGGCCAAAGTTAGATGGCTAAGCTAAGTACTGACCAAACGTCACATCCACGCATGCGACGACGACCCCCCGGAGGGCTTTGGGTACATCAAATTCGATCGGTACTACTTCTGACTTTGAACATGCTAGATGTATCACCGCGTTCTATGTTATCATGCATACACACACATGATGTCACATGCTCATCCCAACCACACGTAAGGGAGCCGTATGCACGCAAGTGAAACCTAATTTTGAAAATAAATTGATTAGTAGAAAACATTACCTATTATGTTAATAGGTACGACTTGCAATTGCTACGTCTAGACACTCTAAATTCAAAAGGAAAATGTTTCATAAGAAGTGTGATTCTAGCTGTGGACCGTTCCGGTGGGACCCATCTTACAAAATACCGTTTTACTGTGGTGTTACTCTTTGTGGGACGGAGGAAATACGTAGGAGGGGCTAGATTGATCGGCGAAACATAATATCTGCATTGGATCCTCAAACTATCAGTGATTTTCTTGTGGAGTTTCAGTAAATATCAGTCTCTTGTTTGTAATCTTGAAGCCCACAAAAGATATATGCACTTTCAGGTGTAAAATAGAGCATTTATATATACAAACATAGACACATTAAATTAGATCTAGACATGGACCTTTGAATAATTCAGCATCGTCGTCTAACGTATTGTGATCAAGTTGTTGCGATTATCTAACGTATTGTGTAACCCCAGTACCAAAGAACTATTTTACAAAGCATTGACAACTTATACCACTATCCTTGCTGAGTGTCCCAGGCTTTGCCGAGTGCAAAATATCGGGCACTCGGCAAAGAAAAACACACGGTGAACTCCACCTTTGCCGAGTGCCAGGCACTAGGCAAAGAAAAACACTCGGTAAAGAATATTTTGCCTAGTGTCGAGCACTCGGCAAAGGAAGACACTCGGCAAACGAGCGCCAGGCAATTAACGGCGTGAGTCTTTGCCGAGTGCCTAGTCGAAGACACTCGGCAAAGAGGAGTTTTGCCGAGTGCCTAGGCAAGACACTTGGCAAAATATACATATTTTTTTCTTTATTTTGTCCAAAATTTTTTCTATTGTCATCCTACGTTCTCCTCAACAACATATGTAATTTAGGTTCATTTATCGAAGTGTCTGCTATATTTCGTCAATTTATTTTATTTTATTGAATTTTTTGAATAATTTAAATTTGAACTGCGTGGTCATTCGAATAGTGGAAAAAATGAATGAAAAATTGTTATTCATGTTAATGAGCATGCTTTGAGGCCTTATCGAAGAAAGAACCAGAAATTTCAAACCTACTATTCACAAAACATGGCGACTAAATTGTGTTCAAGTCGTGTTTAAATTGTATAAAAGGCAAATTTGATCGGAAAATTATAAAACTTGTCGAGATGTCATGTTATCATGTGAGGATACTGTGATAAAATTTTTATAAGATTTCGCAAAAGTTTGACATCTATGATGCTTAACACCTAATCGGGCTTCACATAAAATCATACATCTCTTTGTTTCAATTTGTAAGCATCGTACGTTGTAACTTTCACAAAACCTCATCAGATTTTTATCACAGCTTTCCCATGTGATATCATTACATCTTGACAAGTTTCATAATTTTCGGACCATATTTGCTTTTTATACATTTTAAAAACAACTAAACAAGAAGTTCGTTGTCATGTTTCGTGGACAACAAATTTGAAATTTCTGGTTTTTTTCTCGATAAGGTCTCAACGCATGCTTCAATAATGTGAATATCATTTTTTTCATTCATTGTTTTCCATTATTCGTGTGACTTGTAGTTCAAATTTCAATAATTACAAGATATTCAATAAAATGAAATAAATTGATGAAATATAGCAAACACTTGGATTAATGGGTACAAATTGCACGTACTGTTGCATATAATGTAAGTATCACAACAAAAAAGTTCGGTGCCAAATAGTGAAAAAAATGAAAATTGTTTGCCGAGTGCACGGAAAAGAATGTGAATATTTAAAAAAAAATGGATTTCTTTGCTGAATGCCTTATATGGGTACTCGGCAAAGAGGATATATGTAACCAGCTCCTGCTAGCGCCCGTTACCCACACGCTCGCTCACTCATTCAGACGCCGCGCCCGCGCCGCCGCCGCGCCGGCCGCCGTAGGTATCTTGCATCTTGGAAGATTGTCCTAATGCCAAAAATTGTTGCTTGACATGCAGAGTCCTCTGCATTGGCTTAGCTAGCTGTTGATTATTTTGTTGAACATATATTTTGTTGTCGATCTATAGTTTATCTCTCCTAACAGACATGTCCGTTTACATTTTCATATTGACATGAATACACCCCAAAGTAATCTTTGGACTGCTACTGACGTCAAAGCCTCAATAATATGCGAATATTATTGCTTTCTCTACTAGACTTCATGTCTATGATGATATAACTAAAGTAGACAAAGAAAATTGCCTAGCTAGTCATTTTCACAAGAAACTATCCAAACAAATTATGTAGTAAATCAACATCGTATAGAAACTCAGATTGCCTAGCTAGTCATTTTCACAAGAATAATTAATTAATTAGACAAATTAAAATATCATATTTCGTGTACTTGTATCTTGAAACATAAAACATTATCACACGGCAAAAACAAGGTATGGCCGTAGTCTACTCCTCTTAATGCTCAATATCGATCAGTTTAGTTCTGTACTTATCCTATGGCGCTGCTATGGATGAGCATTAAGTAATGAGCATTTGATGGTAGAGGAATGTAGAAAAAGAGGGAGCTCTTGTTCAGCAGCAGGAGTAAGCAAGTGGCCTGCACAGTCACACATCCGCATAGCAAATAGCAAGTTTGGTTGCTTGAAGATCGATTGACTTCGCCACACCTTAGTTTTTATCCGTCCTCCGCCACTGGTTCCAGAGCAAGTTAGTATCAGACAAGTTACCGGTAAGCATATAATAGCTAGTGTCAGCTCTGCTTTGGCCTTACATCATAACAGTAGCGTAGATGTATTGGAAGCATGTTTGGCTTTTGTCCGTCTTTGTCCAAATGGAGATAACTGCTATTTGCCTTTGCAGATGTTTTTTTGCATATTCAGTCTAGGTACATCTTAGCCACTGTAATTTGTACGTAATATCAAGAAAGTACAGAACTAACTCATATTCTAATTTTTACAGAATATAAAGCATACTGAATTAACCCATATTTGCAAAATAAAGTGGTCAGGATTAACTTAGTATGAAAGGTCTGTTTTCCTTGCAGATGGTCCTTCCTGTTGCTGTTGAAGACGTAAAGCGAGAAGTTAAAATATTGAAGGCCTTACAAGGGCATGAAAATGTTGTACATTTTTACAATGCATTTGAAGATGACAACTTTGTGTATATAGTCATGGAGTAAGTTTTGGAAAATCTCTCAAATGCTTTTGGAATCTTTGAAGCTTCCTTTGCACTACAAGGCCTGTGTGAACTCCGAATGGTCATGGATTCTATTCTATTAGAGCCCCAATCAGACATGAAGTAGAGTGGGACACAGAGTTCACTTATGTTAGAAACTTTTCCCATCACTTATATGGAGGAGTTGAGCTAAGTGGGGCTGGGGGGTAGTTGGGGGTTTAATGACATGAATCAATGACATTATATTCAAACTAGCATAATTTTTCCCATCACTTAAAAGGCACTCGGCAAAGATCCTACTCTTTGCCGAGTGCCACGTCCCAGGCACTCGACAAAGAGCCGCGTCTTTGCCGAGTGCCAACTCAAGGGCACTCGGCAAAGACGCCGTCACGGCCCCAAACGCCGTCACGGCCCCAAACGCCGTCACGGCTACTTTTCTTTGCTGAGTGCCGTCCCTGGCACTCGGCAAAGCTTTTACCAAGTGCCCGATAAAAGGCACTCAGCAAAGACGTCTTTGCCGACATAATCGCTGCCGAGTGTCCTTTGCCGAGTGTTACACTCGGCAAAGCCTTTGCCGAGTGTAACCGGGGCTTTGCCAAGTGTCCCAGACACTCGGCAAAGGACCTGAATCCGGTAGTGCATGCTTGTACGCCACCGGCCGAGCCACACACAACATATACGGAGTACAAAAGCTAAGCACATGCATGATTGAACGCATATGGCTTTAATGTTAAAGTACATACTAGACAATGAGATCAAACGGAAGGTGATTAGTTAGAGCTTTACTAAATTTTGAATAATGGCCCATCCAGGCCAATGTGTACGCACCTCTCTTGTTTACTTGCCAAACACAAGGTATAGGATCAAAATGACGATTAAATAGGGGTTTGTATATAAGCCTCTAAATTTTCAGGGCCCATGTTGCCATTTTGCCCTTAAACACGACAATACTGAAACAAACGAACAAGGCCGAATGGACGCTAGTTGATCCTCTGTGCTCCCACCTATCAAACAACAGCAAATAAGCAAATGACAATAAACCGAAGAAATGACATCTGAGAAATCTGAGCCCGCAAAATTAAACTTGTGGTTTGATCTCTGGAAAGTTTGAGCAAACACCAAAGAGACAAAGCTGCTGGCAAGTGCCGGCGATTAGACGGTGAGGACGTCAATATGGCCGTTGGCCAGCTTTCACTCAAGAACAGAAGCCAACAAACTTCAAGAATAGAAACCTTCTTATATAAAAACGACCGTGATACTGTAGTCGCAAACAATTCCCTTCCTTAATCACCAATAGATAGATGGTTCTCTTATGACTTATGCAACCATTATACATTTGTGATGCCTTCATCATAGTCAGGTTCTATTTACCATATGTGTGATATCATATCACGGGCCGTCAATACTAATCCGTATGTGGTTTGTTGACATTAAGGAGGAAGCATGCAAAAATTAAAGATATAAGAAGGCTGTGACGGAAAAGATACGATGAAATCTTTTTTTCTTAGACAAATAAAGTGGATTGGTGAAAATAGTAAAATTGACTTTTTCCATATTGATACAAAATAAGTATCATTAGATTCATCATGAAGTATATTTTTGTAGTATACTTATTTAGTATCATAGACACCAATACTTTTCCTATAAACTCAGTCAAATTTAAAATGGAACGAGAGCCATCCAATTATCAAAACCAGACAAGTTTGATCTTTTAGGTGGTTTTATTTTTCTAAAAAGAATAAATTTTTTTGGTTAAATCTAAAAAATAAAGTGCGAAGAGTGGACAAGCAGCCATTCAGAAGGCTGCAAACTACCGACATGGAAAGGGCAGCTATTGAGCAGGGCAGGCAGGTTGACTTTGGTGAATACAGTTCTTGCATACCTCGGTGACAATCTATATACTCAATCTATATACTCTAAGGTCATTTTGGTAAAGCTAGATACACAGATAGAAAGATGACATATATGTTTGGTGACTGGAGCGTCAGTGTTTAACCTCCAAACCCACCGAGGGATACCCCAAGGTGGTAGATTGTACGTACGGTGCCGCCGAGATCAGAAACTTGAAGGTGAAAGGAATACAAAACTTTAGACAGGTTTGGGCTGCAGAATGCGTAATACCCTACGTCCTATGTGGTAGTTTGTATTGCCTTAGATGATGTGTTGTTGTTTGGAGGAGGTCCCTGCCCGCCCTTATATAGTCTGGCGGGATAGGGTTACATGAAAATCCTAACCCAATATTAGCTAAGGAGTCCTACCTGAATACTTCTCGGGTAGTTTCCTTCTGTTCCGACTAGTCCTACTCCTGTACGAGTAGTCACAACAAATGTGGGGGTGTGGGCGATGTCCCAACCCTTATCCTAGAGTATATACGCCATGTGTGTAGTCCCGTGGTTCCGGATTTGACAAGCCCCCGAGCTCTTCGTAGCCGAGTACTACAGACTCCCGAGTACTTCTGATGGCGTCTTCGAGTTCTTCCAAACTTCATCTCGAAGATGTCTTCCGAGTACTTCCTTGGCTGCATCGAGGCTGTGAGGTGCTCCCCAAGTAGTTTTCAAGTGTTCTTTTATATGGGTGCGATGAAACTCGCACTCCATATGGAGTAGCCCCCGAGCCTTAGGTTGAATCGAAAAATCAGGCTGAGGGTCAAATTAGTCATCAATCTTTTGTTCTTATCTTCTAAAATTTAAAAAATAAGTTATCGATGACACGTGTCCTGCACCCCCAAGCCTTGAATCCAAATCCCAAGATTTGGAAAAAAGGATCCAAAGAGTCGTGGCATGCATTGTGTAAAAATTAAGAATTTAACTTGATGGTTAAAATAGGCAAATTGGTTCAAAAATTTGAAAATCTCTTTTTTCGGAATGAGATCTCCGAAAAAATAGTTAAACAAATAATTCCCCCAAAGGAGTCCTAAATTACCGTTCAAATCCAATATTATCCCTGATTTAATGGCTACATTAGACCTCCGGGTTGAAAATTTAAAAAACCGCTTATTTCGGAATAAAATCTCTAAAATAATAGTTAAACAATTATCTTCCCAAGATAAATCCTCAAAAATCTCTTAAATCGGGTTCTTTTACAATTCTTCCAAGTAGTTTTACTTCGCCCAACCCTCGAGCATACAAGCCAGGTGAGCCGTAGCAGCCATATCGAGTAGTTGTTGAGACCCAGCCCCTAAGCCAGGAAGCCGGAGGAGTCGCTGAAAGCACGCCGAGCGTCCTGTCGCGTCCAACCCCCGAGCATGAGAGCCAGACGAGTCACGCGAGATACGCCGGGTTATTTGTTGCGCCCAGACCCAGAGCACGGGAGCTAGACGAGTCGCCGAAGGTTTGCTGAGTGCCTTATCGCGCCCAGCCCCCGAGCATGGGAACTAGACGAGCCACCGAAGCTACACCGAGTAGTCGGCGGAGCCAACCCCCGATCCTGGGGATCGACCAAGTCGTCATTTAATGTTGAATTGATTGGCAGGCGATTGTCGACAAAGCCGCAGTAGTCGCCGATGGAGCTGCGACGGTTTGTTGATGAAGCCGACTAGTCGAAACTTGTCCCCGACTAGTTGTTGCCGATGTGAGGCCCATCCTCGACTAGTTTCTAGTCGAAACGAGTAGTTGAAGTAGTCGCCGGAGAGTTGATGGGGCCGGGCGTTGGTGTAGTAGTGCTCGCGTACATCTTTTGTGAACTTTGATCGAAGAATCTTGAGTCCTGAAGCTTCATGGTTGCCCTCGCGTGCGTGTAGTAGCTAGTTGAATTTTCTACCACACAAGCATGCAGCGAGCCGATGCTGTGCTCCATCTTGAGCATGTGCTATTTCAACTTGGCTTCACACGCAGAGGTTTGCTTTGGTTCATGAGCTAGGTAGCTTGTAAGCCAGTTATGCGGCATCCGATTTGTGCAGCATCCAGCCCTCGAGCTTGTAAGCTAGACAAGCTATAGAAACCATATCGAGTAGTTATTGGCGTCCAGCCTCCGAGCCTGGTAACTATTGGCGCTGCCGAAAGCACACTGAGTGCCTTGTTACGCCCAACCCCCGAGCATGGGAGCTAGACGAGCTGTCGAAAGTACGCTGGAAGTATGAGAGCGAGGTCTCTTCAATAGACTACGCGTAGTACTAGTCGTGAACTAGTAAACGCAGTGTCACTAGAAGTATGAGAGCGAGGCCCCTTCAGTAGACTGTGCGTAGTACTAGTCAGAAACTAGTAAACGCAGCGTCACTGGAAGTACGGAGCGAGGCCCCTTCAGTAGACTATGCGTAGTACTAGTTGTGAACTAATAAATGCAGCATCGTAGTACTATTTGTGAACTAGTAAATGCAGCATCACTGGAAGTATGGGAGCGAGGCCCCTTTAGTAGACTACGCGTAGTACTAGTCGGAAACTAGTAAACATAGCATCACTGAAAATACGGGAGCGAGGCTCCTTAATTCAGTAGACTATGCATAGTACTAGTCGTGAATTAGTAAACGCAACATCACTGGAACTACGGGAGCCAGGCTCCTTCAGTAGACTACGTGTAGTACTAGTTCGGAAACTAGTAAACTCAGCGTCACTGGCAATATAGGAACGAGGCCCCTTCAGTAGACTATGCGTAGTACTAGTCATGAACTAGTAAATGCAGCATCACTAGAAGTACGGAGCGAGGTCCCTTCAGTAGACTACGCGTACTACTAGTCGGAAACAAGTAAATGCAGCATCACTAGAAATACGGGAGCGAGGCCCCTTCAGTAGGCAATGCGCAGTACTAGCCGGGAAATAGTAAACGCAGTGTTACAGGAAGTATTAGATTGGAAGTATTAGATAGCTAAGTAGATGCTTTATTTGGCTAATTAACAGGTTCCATCAATCATTGCCAAACGAGGCGACCACTTTTGGTAGTTCGCATGGCTCGGCTGTGACATGGTTCCTTGAGCTTAGCCTTGAAAAGGTTGGATCATTTTCTCCTTTTCCGAGCCCATCCCTACCCGGCCCTATCCTCAGCGCCCGAGCGTTGGTAAAAAAGGCTCGTGAGGTGAGAGAAAAGTGACAAGAGACCGGCTGGAAAAAATTGCGCTAATTGGATTGAAAATTCATTGGGTGAATATAGCGAGGAAATCATTATTAACCCGATAGATAATAACATAGATGGCTACCCTAATTAAGTGGTAAAAAAGTGTGCTTTTAGGTTTAAAAACCCCTTGTTTCAAGATAAAGTCCCAAAACAAAGATTGAGTAACCGAAACACCTAAAAGACCCTTAGAAAACCTCCTTGAATCGGGTACTAATCTATGAATAAATCATTATTCGGGCAGTCCTGTCGCCTTTCTTCGCAGTCTTCATTGAATGGTGGGGCTCCCAAGGCCCTTCGGAGGGTTTGGCATTCGAAAGTGGAATGCTTGCTCTTTGGGTTCCATGGGCATAGCTTGTGGAGAGCCTCCTCAAAGCGTTCCTTCGAGCTGACGGTTTTCTTCCTTCGGGTTGGCTGTTCCCCAGCTTCTAGCTTGCGCTTCTGAGTTGTTTCCAGATAGTTGAGGGGAATATGATAGTTGGTGGGGCTGTAGGCCTCCACCTCGTCACGCTTCTGCTGCCTGGTAGTTGGTGGGGCTGTAGGCCTCCACCTCGTCACGCTTCTAGTGCCTGGCGATGATGACGTTGTGGGCGTCCTGGGCGATGTTGATGATAGTGTGGAGGTCACTCGTGGAGGAGTCATAGAGGTTGCCTTGCCCTTGCTGGTGCTGCTCGACTATGTGGTGCCTACGTTCGGCACGCTTTGCATTCCTGAGCTTGTGATGTTACTTCTGAGCGTCGTCTCCATCTTCTATCATGATGGTGTTTGTAACGTCGAAACTCATTGTCGCGTCCACACTTTGATTGAGCGAATCAGAGATGTAGTCGTCATTGTATTCTTCTAACTGGACATGCTCTGGGCCTTCACTATCTTTGTCGAAGTGAATCATGAATACGTCATAATCTGGTGCGAAGCGTTTGGTACTCGCAGCTGGACCCTTTTCATCCTCGGAAGAAGCAAGAGCTCTGCCTTCTTGGAACGGGAGTTCGCCAGAGTCGATAATGGATTGTGGTGGGCTTGATTCGAGAAATTTGGAGGGCTTTATGCCCTTCCAATGTTCAAGCCTGCCCGACCGAGTTGATCCTCTTGCCAGACTTTAGCAGCTGCCTATTATAGGTGTTGTGTGAGTAACCGAATCTGAGTGGTTGTCGTAAGCGGTAGCCCCCGACGTGCGTTGGCTTCTTCTTCTCCGAGTTGCAGTAGGTGATCGTAGTCCTCTTCCAATGCGGAGAGGGTCTTGGGCAGGACCGTCTCAGACCGAATTGGACTTGGTCTAGGGGTTTTGAGTTTGCCGATGAAGTCATCGAAGTCGCAATCGAATGCCTTCGGCTCCCTAGGCTTGATGCACTGAAGGGTGGTTTCTGCAAGATTGATGCAATCTATGACACCTTGGTCGACTCAGTTGATGCCAGAGAAGATGTCGCCGGTGGCGACAGGAGGATGGTGAGGAGTCTCAGGGAAGTTCCGTGTTGAGGATGTCAGGTTAGGCTGATGGAGAGCGGCTTCCATGAGCTTGATGGATCCAGCAATGTCGTCGTCCACCTGATCTATCCTGGCGATTAGATCGTCAGAACTGATCGATGGGCGAGAGTTTGCCTTGATATGACTTGTGTAGCTTCCAATTAGATCGGAAAGTTTGATCCCGCTGAGATCGTCGGCAAGATTGTCGATGTCGCAGCTGGATGTCAGAGCATATGCCTCCAACTTCTTGGGGTTGGCCAGGTGGTTGTTGAAAGCACCTGAGCTGTTGGCGATGCAGACCCAGGAGCCGAAGGTGAATGTGGTGCCCTCGTCGAGCTCAGCGCTGGTTAAGTTGAAAGATGACATCAAGTTCTCCGGTGGATGCTCGATGGACACCGCTATCTGGAGCTCCAGTTTAACCTCTAAGCCCACCGAGAGATACCCTCGAGCTGGTAGATTGTAGGTAGTGTGTCGCCGAGATCAGGAACTCGAAGGTGCAAGGAATACGAAACTTTAGACAGGTTCGGGCCGCAGTATGTGTAATACCCTACGTCTTGTGTGGTGCTTTGTATTGCCTTAGATGATCTGTTGTTGTTTGGAGGGGGTCCCTGCCCACCTTTATATAGTCTGGGACGACAGGGTTACATGAAAATCCTAACCTGATATTAGATTAGGAGTTCTACCCAAGTACCTGATATTAGCTTAGGAGTTCTACCCGAGTACTACTCGGGTAGTTTCCTTCTGTTCCGACTAGTCCTACTCATATACGGGTAGTCATAATAGATGCGGGGTGTGGGTCATATCCCAACTCTTATCCTAGAGTATCTACACCATGTGCACAGTTCCATAGCTTTAGGTCTTACGTAGAGGGACCATCAAGCTAGATACTTGGAGCTAGTAAGTACTAAAGTGGTGGAGGACGGGAAAAAGTTGAGGTATGGCCAAGTCAAAGAGCCCAAAGCTACTGCCCTCCGTGCGGCGTTGCCCGCCGGCCGCTGCCGCCACAGCTGGAGAAAGGCACATCAGTGCCGGTCACAGGAAGCTTTAGTGCCGGTCCCTGTGATCGGCACTAAATGGCCGGCACTAACATGACAGTCGTTAGTGCCGGCTACATTGACCGGCACTAAAGGGCGAGTGTTAGTGCCGGTCCGAAATACCAGCCGACACTAACGTGCCCGACCCCGCCCGGCTCCTGGCAGCAAGGTTAGTGCCGGCTGGTATAACTGGCCGGCACTAAATCTTTTTCCCTATTTATCTTTTGTTTTTTATTTTTATACATATGGCTATGCGTATTTCTACCATATGCGACTACATAATCGTACTTTTTGCATTGCACAGTAATATTAGGACAGCATATTACACTAATATTATATATATATTCATCATGTATGGAACACATAGGAGTTCAAAAGTACTTGAGATATTACAAATTATTAAGAACATCAACTATAGTAATTTATCAGCTTCCCCGTCGTCGGATCTTTTTTGGCGACGCTTGTACGGACATCGCCATAAAATTCGCCCTTAGGATTTATGACTTCATCGAGCAGGAATCCGCATATAGCTTCTTGAATTGCCCTGATCCGAGCCATTTCAATGGGTTCTTCTTTCATTCGCCAATGCTGTCACATTTTTCGATAAAAATATGAGAATAAAAGATAATGAATTAAAATGATGAGCAGATGTGATTGTGCTCACGTACATTGAATGCCTCCACTGTCATTTGCTCTTTTTCACTTGCAAAAGAGTTGATCCACTCGCATACGTAGTATCCACATAAGTTGTTTCCTTGTTCCTGTCTCCAACACTATGGACAAATGTGGGTTAAGATATAGAATTTTTCTGATGTTTATTGCGAATGACATAAGTAGCGAGAGTATATTCATACCGGAAAATCAGTCACCCAACAAAGAGGCTCGATTTCACCTATGGGCAAGCCTATGTGTTTGCGGAGGTAGCGACGCCATGTAGTATTTACCACCTCAATGAGATCTTGGTACTTTGATTTATCTTGCCTTAACGAGTCGCACACCAAGACCTTGTGCTCATCAATCCGAATACAAAGAATATCCAATGAAAGCTGTGCATATACATACGCATAACCAATTAATGTTGATTATAATAGTTATTAAATAGTATTATTAATACGAAGGGATTGAAAAAAAGAGGCTAACAAAGAACGACTCACTGATGGTTGTATGGCAAGAGAATGAAGGGACACATGCTATTCTTACGCAACCCCCTGTATATAACATTGACTATTTCTTCAGGCTTTTGCTCTACCGATTTCTCGTGTATAATATCGGGGTCGAAGAACCCGACGTTATGGAAGTTCTTCTTTCGGCAAATTTGAATTTTTGACCTACGGGGCACAAGAAAAACGGGGATCAGTCAACACACAAGGCTAAAAATAATGAAACGAGAGACAATACTCACATGCACCATACACTCACAAGAGACTTGTGAAGGGCATCTTGATGGTATAAATCGTAAAGTGTTTCAAACTCGATATATACATCATTTGCCCCCCGCTAGAAATGCTCATCTTTAATCCGAGCTGGGAACTTCTCTAATTCATTAGCTTTAGATTGCACGGCATACCATTTGTGTAACTCGGCCATTCTCATTGGTAGGAATGGTAGCAACTCTGGCCATATCAAAGGTTCACCAAGTACAAACTTTTTCTTGCCGCGGGCATTCTGTAGGGCCTCCCCAATCAACTGAACCCTTGTTAGATCAGTTTGCAATATCATCACAGCCATGGTCAACGGATCTCTTGATTCATCAGGACATTCTTCACGTGGCACTATCAACGGAGGGATCGATTGTTTAGACTGCTCTCCGAGCTGGGGAACGGTCTTTGCATTGATCCGTCGATTCTAGGGGTTGTTGTAGCACTTTCTGATCTGCCGATCATAATCCAACTCCCTTTCTTTCTCCTTGGTGGGATCTTTAATGAAGTGTTTAATGAAGTGTGCCTTCGCAACCGGATCTATTTCTGGCTTCTTGTTCGCAGCCTCCCTCAGTAGCTTGCGCTTCAGCAAGAAGGTTTGAAACGATTCTTCTGCCTCTTTCTCTTCTGGAGCCTTCGCTTTCTTCTTTCTTTGCTGCTTATGAGATGGCTGGACCGAAGGTATCGTGTATGCCTTCTGTCGCTGACTCTGATTCTGTTGTGCGGCTGGTGATGATGCCGAAATTGGCTCGCTTTGTGCGGCTGGTGATGGCGGATCCATGCTGGGGTCCCGTGCAGGCGGTGGAGAAGGTGGGCCAACACTAGGATTCCTGTCAGCTGGCGTTGGTGATCTTTGCCTTGAGCACCGAGCGGAATCTGTGGCTGCTTGCACCAATCTTATGTCGCGCTTTGGCCACGCAATCCATATGTACGGCATGTTGTAGTTCTGTTTCTTCAGGACCTATAGGGATCGGGAGGTCCAAGTCTTCCCAGCGTTCTTCAGTAATTCGGTCAACAAAGACTCTGGCGAATCCTTCAGGAATTGGCTGGCAATGTATTGTCCTGCCTTCTTCTTGGACTTCCGCATAACCCTCAGCACAAACTTTGAGCTTTTTCCCATAAAGAACCAGAAGCTCACATTGGGTCCTAACGGGGATGTCGTCGATGGGGTCCCTCATCCTGTCGGCACCCAAATTAGGGGGCTCTGTGGAAGCAACACTGCTACGACGCTGAGAAGGGGTGCTGAACTCCACATTGGCAGCTGGTTGGTCCGAGCGTTGCCCAACTGCTGCCTCAAGTGACATTATCCGGTTTTCTAGGCTACAGATCTTCTCTGCCACTACTGCCTTACTTCTGCATCGGCTTTGGTAGGTTTCGAGATCTCCGGAAAAGCCATATTTCCATGGAACTACGCCCACGCCTCGGGTCCGTCCAGTGTGTTCCGCATTCCCAAGAGCATAAGTCAGCTCGTCATTCTCTCTGTTGGGCTGGAAGGTTCCTTCTTCTGTACGCCTCATTGCGTCGTCAAGTCTTTGGGCAGCCTCTCTTAGTACGTCGCTAGTCACAAACATTCCAGTGTCGGGGTCTAGTGTGCCTCCATGAGCATAGAAGTAATACCTTGCTCGTTTGGGCCAACTCAAGGTCTGCGGTACGATTCCTTTTGCAATTAAATTATTTTCCATCTTTTCCCATTTCGGAACAGCAACCGTATAACCTCCAGGCTCAAGTCTATGGAAGTTTGTCTTTTTGCTAGCATTCATTTTGCTTTGAATCAAGGCTGCCATGCTATCAGCACTGTGCTTGTAATTCACGAATTCATTCCACCACTCTCGTTGCTTCTTCCAGACTTTATCAAAATCTGGTGTGAGGCCCTTGTTGACAAAGTTTGCCACCAATTTTTTCTTGAACGAGCCGAACTGAATTGCCATCTTCTTAAATGCCCATCCCTTTACTTTGTCAGCTTTGCCTGGGGGAAAGTTGAAGTGCAACGACACCTCTTTCCATAACAAATCTTTCTCTGAATCTGGCACGATATCTTCAGGTCAATCAGAGACTTTATTTCTCTTCCAAAGATTGTACTTTATGGGGACGTTCTCCCTAACAAGATATCCCAATTGATTTACAAAGGTCGTCTTAATTTGACCAGGGGCTAGTGGCTCGCCGGTTGCTTCGTTGATCTCCGTGATGGTCGTACATCCTACCATCTTCCTCTTGGAGCTACGTTTCCGTTTAGGCTTCGTCGATCCTGATGCCTGAAAGAATCGCAAATTTATCAAGCGGGTTGCTAGCAACTAGTGGACGTCGCGGCAGGTACTGACAAAACGTTTATCCTGATGCCTGAAAGAATCACTAAACTTTCATACCTCGGCTTCCTCGACATTTTCTTCTTCCTCCCCACTAATATCTTGCTCCTCGTCACCATGATAATGCAAGTTTAAAAATTGGCTGCCATTGTTCTCATCTCATGAAACTCTGGAGCTATGTGCCCAGTACTACCACAAATGAGCTCGTGCATTAACTCGTCTAGGTGGTCCGTAGGATCCATTTCCACTACCCGAAATAATAAAAAAACATTAAGTATTTTCTAGTACTAATAAAATGTATGTATTTGCAAAAATATTGTACACATGTGAGGACGCCGAGCAGTGGCGCGAGGACCTTGAGGCGGCAGGGGCAGCCGGGCGGCCGGGCTGCGCGGAACGGGCCGCGCGCGAGGACGACGAGGTGCGCGGCGGCTGGAGCTTCCGGCGGCGGCAGCAATGGCGCGAGGACCTCGAGGCGGCAGGGGCAGCGGGGCGGCCGGGCTCCGGGGAACGGGCCGCGCGCGAGGACGACGAGGTGCGTGGCGGCTGAAGCTTCGGGCGGCGGCAGCAATGGCGCGAGGACGCGGAGCAGTGGCGCGAGGACCCCGAGGCGGCAGGGGCAGCCGGGCGGCTAGGTTGCGCGGAACGGGCCGCGTGCGAGGACGACGAGGTGCGCGGCGGCCGGAGCTTCGGGCGGCGGCAGCAATGGCGCGAGGACGTCGGGGCGGCGGGTAAGTTGGGGGCGACGTCGATCTGAATTGGGCGAAGGGGCTAATTTGTTGGGGGGATGGCTCGGTTAGTGCCGGCTGACATTACCAGCCGGCACTAACGCGCCCACGTGACGTCAGATGGACAAGTTAGTGCCGGCTAGTGTTACTAGCCAGCACTAACGTGCTCAAGTTAGTGGCGGCTGGTAATACCAGCCGGCACTAACGTGTACCGTCCGCGCGGGAATTGGCCACGCCAGTTCCCATTTACACTAAATTTTTAATATTCATAAATTTATTCATAATAGGCTTAATAATTAGAATAATATAACAAAAATTTATATCTTATTTTTAGCTACACAATAATTATAGTAATTATATGTACATAATAATAATAGTAATTGAAGTAAATTAACGAATATGCAACCATTATCAATTATGTGTAGCGTAAAGGGTTTATATGTGTATATGTTTATGTTATTCATAATAAATCGAAAACATTTCATTTTGATCCATGCAAAATTCTTCAAAAAACTTTTCAATAGTAGCCTATACAATGATGTAATCAATTCGCATATTACTTGATTATTTGTTTGTAATTTAATATTTCAATGCTTCTAATAATGCAAAATTAGTGAATGTAAATAATATTTATACCATGCAAAAATATAATATTATCTAAAGATGATATTATGTCATAATTGGAGAAATAGTATCAAGAATTGAGATAAATACGATGCGGTGCGTTACATTACATCACTGATTGAGAGAATTCAATACATAATTTATATAAAACTACTACTCATTATCATTATCTACTGGAACATTGATAATCTTCCTTTTGACGAAAGTGCCTTGAGCGTGATCACAGCGTAAATAAGGTGTGTCCTCTTTGGATAAGAGGATGCTAGGGTCAACGTCAACTGAGAATGGAGGAAGGTCATCAATCTGGTCATAATCTTCCGAATTGTCCGAAATATCCTCAACTCCAACAACTTTTCTTTTTCCTAGAAGAACTATGTGCCGTTTCGGCTCATTTTCAGTCTTGTCTGCTTCAGGCGTCTTATCTGACTTCTTCTTCGGTTTGCTCGACATGTCCTTCACATAGAACACTTGTGTCATATCCTTGGCTAGAACAAATGGTTCATCTTTATATCCAATCTTTTTAAAGTCAACTATGGTCATCCCATACCAGTCCTTCATTACGCCTCCTCCAGCCACCCATTCGCAACAAAATAAAGGGACAACTATGGGTCCATATTCAAGTTCCCATATCTCCTCTATGACACCATAGTAGTTGTTCTTTTCTCCATTACTGTTTACTATACACATACGGACACCACTATTTTGGTTGGTGCTTTTTTTGTCTTGAGCTCTCGTATAAAATGTATACCCATTGATTTCGTACCCTTGGTATTGCTGGACAGTGATTGATGGTCCCCTAGCCAGCCATTGAAGTTCTTGATCAATTGTGTTGTTGCCCAATAATTTTCGTCTGAACCAGCCGTCAAAAGTTTTTATATGTTGGCGTGTAATCCAAGCAAGATTCTTTTATGGATTTTCAGACTGTATAATATTCATGTGCTCATCAATATATGGAGCCACGTTGGATGAATTCTAAAGAACCGTGAAGTTTGCTTGGCTGAATTCACTACAAGGGATGTTCACATTATATTTCTTTCCTAGTGTGCCTTTTCCCTTTAGTCGCCTCTCATGGTGTGACACGGGGAGCCCAATCGGATTGAGATCAGGAAGATAGTCAACGCAAAACTCAATGACCTCCTCGGTTCCATAGCCCTTAGCAATGCATCCTTCTGGGCGAGAACGTTTACGCACGTACTTCTTCAATACTGCCATGAACCTCTCGAAAGGGAACATATTGTGTAGAAAAACAGGACCCAGAATAGTTATTTCTGTCACAATATGAACTAGAAGGTGTGTCATAATATTGAAGAAGGAAGGTGGGAAGACCATCTCAAAGCTGACAAGACATTCGACAATGTCTTTCTGCAGCTTTATTAGATTATTTGGATTAATTGCTTTCTGTGAAATTTCATTCACGAATGCACAAAGCTTTACAACTGCCAATCTCACATTTTCCGGTAGAACACCCCTCAGTATAACCGGAAGTAATTGTGTCATCAGAACGTGGCAGTCATGGGACTTCAAGTTTTGGATTTTCTTCTCTTTCACATTTATTATGCCCTGTATATTTGAGGAGTACCCAAACGGGACCTTGATACTGTTCAAGCAATCGAACATGCTTTCCTTCTCCTCTTTACTCAGATTATAGCTGGCAGGTTTTAAATAGTGGCATCCTTTGTCTCTCTTCTCGGGTTGCAAGCCTTGTCGTCCAGCTAGCATCCACATGTCGCGCCTTGCTTCCAATGTGTCTTTTGACTTACCATACACTCCCAGAAAGCCTAGTAGGTTGACGCAAAGATTCTTCGACAGATGCATCACATCAATTGCGTTGCGAACCTGTAAGACTTGCCAATAAGGTAGGTTCCACAATATAGACTTCTTCTTCCACATTGGAACATGTCCCTGGTCATCCTTCGGAATAGGTTGGCTACCGGGACCCTTTCCAAATACTACCTTCACATCCTTGATCATCAAGAACACACGCTTTCCATTACGGAATAGAGGCTTACGACGAGTTTCGGGCTCTCCTTTGAAATGCTTCCCTTCGGTTCTTAGGGGGTGATCGGTAGGAAGGAATTGGCGATGGCCCATGTATACGCACTTCTTACAGTGTTTCAAATAAATGCTATCGGTTTCATCATAACAGTGGGTGCAGGCCATGTATCCCATGTTCGACTGTCCCGAAAGTTTTGCAAGTGCAGGCCAATCATTGATGCATACAAAAAGCAAAGCTCGGAGGTTGAAAGACTCCTGTTTATACTCATCCCACACATGTACACCTTCTTCTTTCCAGAGTAGTAAGAGATCATCCATCAAGGGTTGCAGGAACACATCAATATCGTTGCCAGGTTCTTTTGGCCCTTCTATAAGCACCGGCATCATGATGAACTTACGCTTCAGGCATAACCAAGGAGGAAGGTTGAACATACATAGGGTCACGGGCCATGTACTATGAGCGCTGCCAAACTCACCGTACGGATTCATTCCATCCGCACTTAGAGCAAATCTTATATTCCTTGGGTCGTTGTCAAATTGAGGATACTCTCGGTTAAGGTTTCTCCACTGGGACCCATCTGCTGGGTGTCTGATCATGTGATCCTCCTTACGGTCTTCTTTGTGCCACCGTATCAACTTAGCGTTGTCCTTGTTTTTGAAAAAGCGCTTCAAACGTGGTATTATATGGAAGTACCACACCAACTTTGCGGGAACTCTCTTCTTTACCGGCTCCCCATCAACATCACCTGGATCATCTCGCCTGATCTTATACCGCAATGCGCTACAAACAGGACAAGCTTCCAAGTTCTCGTATTCGACGCGATACAGGATGCAGTCATTAAGACATGCGTGAATCTTCTGCACGTCCAATCCAAGAGGGCAAACTGTCTTTTTAGCTTCGTATGTTGTTGACGGCAGTTCATTACCCTCAGGAAGCATGTTCTTTACAATATTTAATAGCTCACCAAATCCCTTATCGTTGACACCATTAGTTGCCTTCCATTTCAGCATCTCTAGCGTGGTACCCAACTTCTTCTGCTCCAGTTTGCAACTAGGGAACAATGGCCTTTTGTGATCCTCCAACATCTTCTCAAACTTTAATGCCTCCTTCACAGTGTCACTGTCTTTCTGTGCATCAAGCAACGCCTGACCTAGCTCGTCAGGTGGCTCCTCTTGTGCAACATTTGCTTCACCCTCGTCCATTGGTTCATCTTGAAAGCCACATGCTTCATGAACCCATGCCCAATCTGGAAGATTGTTATCACCATCGTCATCTTCTTCATTATCTTCCATCATAACTCCAACTTCGCCATGCTTAGTCCAAAGGCTATAGTTACTCATGAAACCATTCAAGACCAAGTGATTCCATAGAGTTTCTCTTTTTCGGAATTCCTTTTTATTTTCGTAAACGCTGCATGGACAACACATTAAACCCTTTGGCGACCTATTTGCCATTGCCGCCTTGAGAAAAGAATCTAAACCCTGAATCCACGCCGAGGTGCTCCGGCTTCCGTGCATCCATTGCCGGTCCATCTGTACAAATTAAAAAAAATCATGCTCATTATCCCTAAAAACAGGTTACTATGAAGTAATTCAAAAAAATGTAAATGTGTCATAGGCCACCTATCTAGTAAATTTAAACTAAGTAGCAAAATAAATTGGCACAATAACATATACACATGTCACCATGAAATAATTCAAAAAAATCATTCTAAATGTGTGATGGTCAAACTATATAGTAATCATTCTCTAAAAAGCAACTAATCAATTCTATCTTGCTCAAATTAATGAATCATGCTCATTGTCCCTCATCCTTAAAATCCCTAAAATTTTGCATAATAACATATACACATGTCCCCGTGAAATAATTCAAAAAAATTACTCTAAATATGTCATAGTCAAACTATCTAGAAAACCTTCTCTAAAAAGTAACAAATCGATTCTATTTTGCTCAAATTAATGAACAAATCAGAAAATTATGCTCATTTTTCCTCAACCTTAAAATCACTATTTTCTTTATCTAGAAAGTATGAAACAAAGAATAAACACCATGAAAGAAGAGTGGAAGAAGCTACTAACCTTTGGTGTACTTGGATGGGTGAAATCCTCACAAATTTGGGGAAAAATGGGCAGCACCTCCCCTATAATACGCCATGAGAGAGAGGAAGAGCTCGGTTAAAGGAAATGGAGGGCTCGGGAAGAAGGACTGCCAAATGAAATGGAGGGCTGAGGATGTAGTGGCCGGTATATACGGGGCTGGGCAAGTTAGTGCTGGCTGGTGGCTTTAGCCGGCACTAACTGTGTACGTTTAGTGCCGGCTAGAGTAAACAGCCGGCACTAACTTGTAATTGACCAAGTTAGTGCCGGCTAGATATGCCGACCGGCACTAACGTACGTTTTGACTGTTGTGGCAGCTGTGTGACTGTTAGGGGGATGGCACCTTAGTGCCAGCTGGGATTTCTAGCCGGCACTAACGTGCCCGCCTTGCACTGTTCAGGCACGTTAGTGCCGGGTACTAACGTGCTGGTACCAATGTGACATTCTCCGGCAGTGCGCCTCCGTCTATGCCAGTTGCATCGTTTATTAGCAATTCACATCGTAGACTGGTATGCTTTGTTTTCGTCGCGAGTGGCGATGGTTCGCATCGTCGGCCGGAATCAGGAAGTGCGAGCGTGGGCGTGGGAGAGAGCTGGTGTGATCGTGGCCTCGTGGGATTAATGGGCAAAGGTGGACCAGTGGGATCGTGGCTCAAAAAACAGTTCATCTGGCAGCCAAAACGGCATCTTCTTTCCTTGTTTGTCTTCAGATCGGAAGGCAAGCAGAGCCATGGCGTCTATGAGTTTTAGTGGCCGGATCGAGGTATGGCGAGCACCATATACCTCGCGATACCGGGTCCTCCACCCCTGGTAAGTAGGCCAAACGACGGTCTAAGAAACAGCTCCCTCACACTCAAGCAAATTGTCTACCTTCTCGCGACAAAGAGTGAACATAAGGTGGCCTATATCCACAATTGGAGAAAGTACCGCATCGATTCAGGTCCAAAAAATTATTACTATGATGCTAATGAGTAACAACTTCACCAAGCTAAGAGGCCATCGTGTTGACTTGTGATCTATCCGTCATTGTATATTTGCTCCCCTGGCGGGTAAGAGCCAACTCAGCTTGCTCTTGCAAAATAATCAAATGTTAGAGGTTGCAGATTAAAGTGATACTTGTTGCTCTATAAATAAGCCATCCTCGCGAGGGAACGGACGGCGCTCACAGCAGGAAACAACGTTACTCAGACTACTTGCATCACCGGCCAACACGTACCATGCTAGCGAGCTAGGTTCCGGCGTTCTGCAGCCAGCAGAGTACGTACGTGCAGCACCCGGCATTCGTCTCGATCTGCTAGCTTGGAGAAGCGAGAGAGGACCATGGCCGCCGAGTCGATCACGTTTGTGCTGAACCGCCTGGCGGACCAGGCGGTGAAGGAGGCGGCGCTAGCGCTGCTCCGCGGCGTGGACAGGACATGTGGGAAGGCATCGCCCCCCCCCCCCCCCCCAACCCCTCCCCCGCACACCCCCCCCCCCCACCCCCCCGGCTGCTCCGCGACAAGCTGGAGTGGATCCAGACCTTCATCCAGCACGCCGACCAGGAGCGGCGCAAGCGCGCCAATAACTACGTGGCGCTGTGGGTGCGGCAGACGCGGGACGTGGCGCACGACGCCGAGGACGTGCTCGACGAGTTCCTCCGCAAGGTGGACCTCGACCGCCCTCGCCGCCGGCCGCTGGCTCTGGGTCGCCACCACCCTGACCACGCAGGTCGCCGTCCGACACGACTCAGGGAGAAGATAGACGCCATCAAGGACAGGCTCCAGGAGAGATCTCCAACAACGTCGACAAGAACTGGAGGAACCAGCTGTCGGCGACGGCCGCCAAATCCTCCGTCTCCGCCGCTGCATGGTATGCGTACGTATCTTCGCCTGCTCTCCCTCTTTGATGAGGAGGAGTAATTCATATCAACACGTCGAGAGTTCTCAAATCATTCCCACACATCACAACACACTTGCACACTAAATATCACCGGGTGTTGCAGAAGCCGGAGACGTTTCCATTTTTTTTAAAAAAAAACTAAATATCATGGGGCTAGACTCTAGGGATACATATGCTACGTGACACTAAAGCTACGATTTTTATTAAAAAAGTGAATATAAGTTTATCTTTATCCTTACCTATTTTTAAAGCACGTAACATTTCCACAAAAAATTTTGATTCGATTTTACAAATTTTGGTTTGGTTCAACATATATCCCCAACGGGTGGCCCCAAATAAAATGAGAACCGAAAAACAACACTATATTATAGCTTGGACTCGAATACAATGAGAACGTGAAAGCACAACAAAATTCATGTTGAAGAAGAAAACCCATCGTATGAAAAAGAAGCCACGACCCCCGCGTCTGTCCTTAAGTAGCGCCGCCATATCTATCCCATGTGATCCTTTTCCAACTCGTGTTGATTGCATCACGTGTCTGGCCTAGTGATGGTGCAGCTAGGGCGCTACATGACACTACTAGGTCATTGGCCAAGATGTGAGCTCATACATTGACGACATAACAACAGTAAAGGTAGACCAGAGGTGTGGTCACACAATACTTACAACTTACAGGATCTTCAACCGCGGTAATGCACGGACATATTTCCTAGTGATCTACAATAATCCTAAGTTGGATTATATTTTGGATCAGAAATAGTACCGGTTACTCTCTCCGTTTAAAAATAGTTCACTCCATGATCAAGTTTATAAAAAATGCACAATATCTACACTATCTAGGTTCCATTGAATTCACCATAAAATATGCCTTGATAGTGCATTTATTTGCTATTATAGATATCATTATATTTTGTATGAATTTTTTCAAATTAGATAAGCTTGATTAGAACAAAGCAAAGTGAATTATAATATGGAACGGAACGAGTAACTAACAATAAAATGGCAGGAAACAAGATTATTGCTCTATTTTTCCTATTGATAAACAAGCTGTTGAAATAATCAAATGGAGGGACCTTTCATGTCTATACGTATACAACCACAACCTGTTTTACTTATGGTTTATCTGGTTTGAGAAATCACCTCATCAGAAATGGGATAGTCAATGGAGAGTTCATCCCATGAATTTCATAGGATGATTCTGTTCCCAATATTTATATTTTTTAGTAATAATTATGTACATATGAGGAAGAGGTGCTGATGAATGAACACATTATGTACATATGACGAAGAGGTGTTGAATTTGTGGAGTGATATGGATGATCTCATTTCTCAAACCAAACACCCCCTTTAGTATAGCGGTAGACAATCTTGCAGACTATTAGGCTATATGTAAAGGACTGAGAAATGCCATAGAAAGATCATATAGGAGTTTCATAAACTAACTGGATCAAAATGTATTAAAAATCATAGGCAATTTATTCTAAATGTGCTATAAGTTTTGTTCTAGTATTTATACTCTACTACATAAAAAAAAAGTCGTGCAAAGTGTTAGGCCATGTCTAAATTAAAGGACTGCGATGCCATAAAAAGATCAAATTAGAGTTCCTAAAACTAACTGGGTCAAAATGTATTGAAAATCATAGAAAATTTATTCTAAATCTGCTATAAGTTTTTTTCTAGTATTTCTACTCTCCCCCTTTTCTAGTTTATATTTGATATTTCTACGTTAGGCTCCAATCCGATTGACTACACATGGAAATACTAAGAAAGATAAAGGAGAAGCATGAACAGGTGTAAAGAATAAATGTAGAATGTTAATAAAGAGATAATACAAACTCGGCACGATAACGTTTCATGTGCTACTGGAAAGTAGTCATTTTTTACTTGTCCCAGTTGGTGCACCCTTACAAGGTATTTCCGCTAACATGATCCCCTCAAGATAGGATACCAATAATTTACCCAATTTTAATTACCTGACCAGAAGTTCATTGTGGGTGTAGATACACCGTATCCTAGGTATAGATAAATGAACATAAGCAAGGTGGTAAGAGGTCCAACCTCTAGCAACATACTCCCTCCGTTCGGAAAATCCTGACGTTTCCGACCAGAATCAAAAAATTAAGGAAACAATGAAATGACAGTTATGCCCTTCATCCATTGAAGGTTCCCACCTCGCAGTCGAGATCCCGCCGGCGCCGTCCTCGCCGAGCCGAGATCCAGGGTGACGGCGCCACCCCTGTGCGGGCCGAGATCCCACCGGCGTCGTCCTCGCCGGGACGAGATCTCCCGCCACCCCTGTGCCGTCTCCGTCGAGATCCGGAGCACCGCCGCCGACCTCACCGCCGACAACTTTGGGGACGTGCAGAGCCCGCCGTTCCCGTGCTTCAAGCGCTTCATACTCAAGAGCACCACCATCACCGTGTACAAGGGATTCGCTGACGAGGGCGTCAAGAAGGGGTTCAAGCCGCAGGACAACGCCGTCAAGCTCTGGGACCCCGAGGGTGCGCAGGGGCACAAGGAGTGGCTGGTGCGTACCCCTCACTCTTACTATCCTCGCATTGAGCTGTCCTGTGTTGATTACTCTTCGTTCGCATAGTACTATCCTCGCATCAGCTCTGGGACCAACTACTGACGAAGAAGCTGGCTGACGAATTGCAGCGCCAGCGGCGGCTCTGACTTGTTGAGAGAATCGATTTGGTGTCATCTTTCTTATCCACAGACGACGGAACCAATAATAAAAGTCACCATGTGTATAGCAGCTAGCCATTACTGGGCTTTACAACTTGCACTCATGCTGTTAATCTAATTGCTGTTAATCTAATTGTGATGCTGATGATATCTTTAATCTAATTGCTGTTGAGAGAATCGATTAATGTTCCCCAAGGTGATGCTGATGACATCTTTAATCTAATTGCTGTTGAGTATATGATGCACTCATGCTGCACAAACGCTAATGCCTCACAGGCAGCACGTGCATTTCTTTTGAGCCCACCATGCCAACAAATCGCTCTGTAAATCTGTATAGTACTGATCCCCTGCTGCTGCATTTTGCCATTGCAGTTACTCTGCTTTAGATTTTATTTACAGTACAATTTTGATCAAATTACAGGAAGGACTACTGGTCCTCAACAAGTTAATTGTACATGCACGTGCTCCTAGCTGCTGCTTTAGCCCTCACACTGATTCTTTATCCGTGAGCTGCAACGATGCCTAACATCTTTTGCAACGATGCCTAACACCTTTTCTTTTGTTTCAGGAAATATATTCTCTAATGGGAAGTCGGAAGCACTTTATTCCACCTTTGTTGTCCAATCATCAATCTGACAGCAATGTCGCGAGCCTCTCAGCCATAGCTGCGTGCCGATGTGAGGAGCTGTTGAGAGTAGTCCAAGAAGAGAAGATTGGAGACAATGGTCCAGCGACCTCATCGAGTTCAAGAACTCCACGGTTCCCAAAGACTTGTGTTTCAGATACTATTGTGCATACAAGGTTATATGTGGACATTCTTGACCAATTTAAGAGGATTATTTTCTTATCATTATTATTCCTGCAGGGTTTTGCAAGAAAGGCACATGAGCACAAAAAGAAAATCACCAGAGATAATGCGTTCACCTAGGCTTTCACCAAGAACATCGCCAAGGATTTTCAGATCTCCATTAAGCCGGATGATACTTACACCAAGAATTTCACCAAGGATTTCCAAATCTCCATTGAGTTCGGCTGCAGTCAACGAGCATCACAGGGGGTCAAGAGATTTTGATTTGAATAGTATGCCTATTTGCAGCGCAGAGGACCAAGTTAATCTGACCATAGGTTTGGATTATGGTCAGCAGACAGATGGCAATATACCTGATCTACAGCTTCAAAACAGAGCACGTAGGATACAAAAGGAATATCCCAAGCACACAAAGAAAGTTGTATTTCAGTTCTTGCTTGCAAAATCTGTGAATGGACAATTGAAAGGCCATGAAACAAGAGAAGCTTCAGTTGCATTCTCTGTGAGTATGAGAACAGTACAACATATTTGGGATGAAGGAAAGCACTGCCTGGATCAAGGGACTGAACCAACTTTTGAGGGCAAGAGGTCAAATCGAGGTCGCAAGAAGAAGGAATTTGACACATCAAAGATTCGCGAGTTGCCAATTTCCAAGCGTGGTACCTTGCGGGATGTATCCACACACATGAATGTCAGTGTATCAACAGCTCATAACAGATTGAAGGATGGAACCATCAAGCGCGTCTCCAATAGTTTGAAGCCACTGTTGACAAATGAGAATAAGAAAGAGCGTCTTAAGTGGTGCCTATCCATGTTGGATCCTAGGACTGTACCCCATAATCCTGTTTTCAAAGGGCTGTTTGATGTTGTCGTCATCGATGAGAAGTGGTTTTACATTACTAAAAGGACAGCAAGGTATTATACGACTCCAGACGAACAACAACCGACAAGATCATCCAAGAACAAAAATTTTATTCCGAAAATAATGTTTTTGTGTGCTCTTGCTCGTCCGAGGTTTGATTCCGAGGGAAACTGCACTTTTGATGGTAAAATCGGGTGTTTTCCTTTCGTGACTTATGAGCCAGCTAAGAGATCAAGTAAGAATCGTCCAGCTGGGACAATAGAGCTGAAACCTATGGATACAGTAAGAATGGGTGTTAGTCGAGAATATTTGGTTAAGAAGATCATACCAGCAATTCGGGAGAAGTGGCCTCCAGAGGATGTGCACAGTCCCATCTATATCCAGCAAGATAATGCTCCGTCCCACGTTAATCCTGATGATATAATATTTTGTGAAGCTGCTAAAAAAGACGGATTCGATATCCGACTCATGTTGCAGCCCGCCAATTCACCCGACTTGAATATCTGTGATTTAGGCTTTTTTAACTCTATACAGTCTATCCAGTACAAGACTAGCTCAAAAAGCACTGAGGAACTTGTATCTGCAGTTCTTGAGGCAAGTTTATGGTTTATTTTACTATTCAGTTTTCTCTTTCTTTTTCAATAATGTTAGCTAACACATTTATACTATGAATCAGGCTTTTGCAGATTATCCACCATCAAAGTTAAATCGCATTTTCTTATCCTTTCATGCTTGCATGAATGAAGTGATAAAGATTGGAGGTGGAAATGAATACAAGGTTCCTCATATAAGAAAAGGGGTACTAGAACGACAAGACTGTCTCCCAGTGCAACTTGGCTGTGATGCTGAAGTGGTGGCGGCTGCTATGTCTCAAATATCAGATGCTGGATTGATAGATGCCGCCCCCACATCTTAGTCGCCCTTTGAGTGAACTTGTAGTGACCCTTAATTGCATTTGAGAGATATTTCATTGCCATTTGCTTGAGTTTTCCCTTGCTGTGTCAAGAATTGTGAAGCAATGTCAAAAATCGTGTGTGTGTCTCGCCATGTAATTCTCTTTATGCTCTTGCTGCAATGTCAGGATGCTGTGAACCATTCTATACCATAAGAGTGCAATCAGCAGACTTATATAGCTGCAACCATTATATATTGCTATTATGTGTGTCATTCTCTTGTCAGCTATTATGAGTGTCATTATATATTGCTGCAATCAGCAGGATCATGTAGCTGCAACCATTCTCTTGTCAGCTGTTATGTGTGTCATTATATATTGCTGCAATCAGCAGGATCATGTAGCTGCAACCATTCTCTTGTCAGCTGTTATGTGTGTCATTATATATTGCTGCAATTAGCTGGATCAATCATACAGCTGCAATGTCAGGATGCTGTGAACTAATTATGAGTGCTTTTGTATCCATCAATTTATACATTTGAGAGTCCAAACTATTATTTTCTTCACTGATAAGAACTTTTTTAAAAAAAATGAGGAGAACTTATTTTTTGAAATGGGGAGTATATGTGATCATGATGTGTACAGACTTATGTCATGAACTTTTATTCACAAGTCCAAATTCTGAATGTCAGGTTTTTTATTTACATGATCATCAGATATGCTATACTGTTCTTAACTCTTCACATACTCTCATTACAGAAATAGCAAACTATTAGTAGCAGAAATAGCAGAAATCTGCAAAGATGAATGTCAGAACGATTTCGGAGAGAAGCACCATCGAAGGCCAGAGACCATACATACAAACAGAGCAGTAAACTCTCATTACCTCGATGGATACAGCCGTGAGTGTCCAAGAACTACAAATCCAAGCCACAAACCTGTACTTGGATGGACATGCAAAGAAAAAACAGTAGGTACAGATCAGTGTCTTATTCAGTTCAATTTTACTCCATAGATTGGATAACAATTCACTACTTTAGATGAACTAGAGGCATCCATAGATTGATCCATGCCCATCCCTACTAAAAGCTCACGGCTAGGATGAAACAAAAGTGCTCTCCTCCAAGATCGATCTGAGTATTCGGTGAAGGGAAGAAAAGAAACGAAAAAGGAAAAGAGAGCAGAGCAGATTCGGTGGGAGGCGGGGGACGGGTGTTGCGGACGCCCATGCATCTCCTGGTGGAGGAGGAAGTGAGCGGCGCCATGGCCGGCTGCTCCTGGTGCTGAATGATGGAGGCGCTGCGTGGTCTCACGGCAAGCGGCAAGACAGGGGCAGACGGCGTCGCAGCAGCAGTACGGGCGGACGGCAGCGGGCCACATGGGGCAGCGCTGCGGTGGTGGCGGACAAAGCTCCAGGTGTGACCTCGGCGGAGAAGAGCGACGCAGGGGCGGAGAGAGCTCGGCACCGGAGGGCGCGAGGGGCGGTGGGGCGCCGAGGCCGAGAAGGAAGATGGGGGCAGGGCAGGGGCAAAATTGGAAAGTAGACTGCGATCTGTATTAGGGGCGACAGGAAAAAATGGAAAATCGATCTCTACTGTTGACAACACGATTTTCCGAACGGAGGGAGTATATCTTAGTAGTGGGAACATGGATGCACAATGTTATAATAGAAATATGAAAGAAAAGAAAAATGGAACTAAACTCCATATACGACAACATCAGCATAACTTCCCAGAAAGGGAGACTACAACTAGGTGGCATCCATTATTGTCACTCACCTGCAAAACAAACATGTGCATGCGTGTTAGCCACAGTTATAATCATAAGGAAGCAACTCCTTACGGTATTCTTGATGCAAAATCATAAAGGACGATCAAGATCAATAGTGTCTATTGAGTTCTTCTCAACACATCATATAGACAAGTCATTCATTTTCTTCCTATAACAGAGTTGACCACAAAACCTACGAATGTCATTGTTCAGTGAATCTAAGATCATCTTTTTCAAGAATGGTGTGCATAAATAATCATACAAATGTACTTTAGTCAATCCTACATATGCAAAAGGGACAACAAAGTTTTAACTAGATCAAACTTTATGCATGCAGGGACAAAGCAATCAAAGTGGTTGGCTTTCAAAAGGAATGCAAAGTGTTATAAATAGCACTTGTATTCAATATGAAGGCTCTAGACCCAAATGTATACATGTACATGAATTAGCAAATATGCACAAAGCCCCTTATACAATGGGGAAACTATAAAAGGTACATATAAGTCTAACACCCCCCCCCCAAGGTGGATCAATAACACTGAGTTTGGAGAGAAGAACCTCTGTTGAACTCTCGTTTGTGCCTTTGTGAAGAAGTCTGCCAACTGAAGCTCTGAAGGCACGTACCGAAGAGTAATAACATCATCCTGTGCCTGTGCTCGTGTATATGAAGCATCAACACCAATATGCTTAGTGAGCTCATGCTTCATCGGACTACGAGCAATGCTAATAGCACCAGTACTATCAGACAAAAGAGGAGTCGGCCTAGAAACAGAAACACCAAAATTCTCAAGTAGCCATCGTAGCCAAGTAACCTCTGCCGTCACAAGAGCCATAGCCCGCAACTCAGCCTCTGCACTTGAACGAGAAACTGCTACCTGCTTCTTAGTATTCCAAGCAATGAGAGAACCACCAAGAAAAACACAATAAGCAAAAAGAGATCGACGATCAGAGGAATCACTAGCCCAAGTAGCATCAGAATATGCATGGAGCTGTAAAGAGCTAGAGCAAGGAAAGAACAAGCGATGAGATATAGTCCCACGAAGATAACGCAAAACACGAAGAAGATGAATATAGTGGATCTGAGTGGGAGCCGAAATAAACTGACTCAGGATATGCACAGAATATGAGATGTCAGGACAAGTGACACCAAGATAAATAAGGATCCCAACAAAGTGGCGATAACGAGTGGGATCTGCAAGCGGCTCCCCATCAATAGCACGGAGATGAACATTAAGTTTCATGAGAGTCTCTACAGTACGGTGGTCGGTGAGAGAAGCACGACCAAGAAGATCCTGAATGTACTTTTTTTGGGACAGATAGAAGCCCTGAGGTGTGGAAGAAACCTCAATCCCAAGAAAGTAATAAAGAGGACCTAGATCAGACATAAGAAAGTGCTCACTGAGACGTGCCTTCATCTCCAGTGATAATCATGTCATCAACATAAAGAAGGAGAAGAGTCCGACCATGAGAGGAAGTGTGAACGAAGAGCGTAGGATCATGAGTACTGGTACAAAAGCCAGCAGCAGTGACCACAGAAGCAAAACGCTGGAACCAAGCACAAGGAGCTTGCTTGAGGCCATAAAGCGAGCGGCGAAGATGACATACCATACCCTCAGGGACCGAATATTCAAGTGGTGGCTGCATATACATTTCCTCACGGAGTTCACCATTCAGAAAGGCATTCTTCACATCAAGCGGAGATATAGACCACTCACGAACAGAAGCCACAGCAAGAAGAGTGCGAATAGTGGTCATATGAGCCACAGGTGCAAATGTGTCATCATAGTCCTAACCATGCTCTTGCTGAAAACCACGTGCCATAAGACGAGCTTCGTAGCGCTCAAGAGAACCATCAGTGCGGGTCTTAACCTTGTAAACCCACTTACAAGTGATAGGACGAACATGTGCAGGAATAGGTACAAGATCCCATGTGCTAGTGCGCTCAAGAGCAACAATCTCCTCTACCACATCATGCTGCCACTCCTGATGCTGAATGGCATCATGGTAAGAAGTCGGCTCAGAAAGAACAGTACCAGCAAAATGAAGCATATTTGGAGGCCGAATCGGATGTAGAGAACACGCATCAGAAGTTGTATCATAAAAAGGAGAAGGTGCATTGGAAGAAGATGGCTCATCAGGAGGAGACAGCGCATCAGAAGATGGCTCCACAACCCACCGAGTACGTGTGTAGACACGTGTGACAGGCGGTTTACTGTCATAAGCATTACCCATAGAAGCCTGTGGAATAGCCTCCAAAAAAGAAGGGACCACAGGTGAAGGGGCCATAGAAGAAGGCTCCACAGGTGAAGGAACTACACGCAACTCAACAGGAGCCTCAGAAGAAGGCATTAGGTGTGGAGAAAATATAGGGCCACTAGGAGTATCAGGAAATAGCAGGAAAGAAAGTGGCTCAATTACAGATGCATGAGAAGAATCCGGAGAAGTACGAGGATAGAAAGGACGAGACTCATCAAAAGTAACATCCCATGAAATCCTCATCTGACGGCCAACAGGATCCCAACAACGATATCCATTATGCTCAGCACTATATCCTAGGAAAATGCACTGAACAGATTGAGCGATAAGCTTAGTGCGCTCATGAGGTGCAAGAAGCACATAGCACACACATCCAAAGAGGTGAAGGCTAGAATAGTCAGGTAGTTTGCCACAAAGATGCTCATATGGAATCCCACCTTGAAGAGAGGATGAGGGCTGAATATTAATCAGATAAGTGGCAGTTGAAACAACCTCAGCCCAAAAATGTGATGAAATAGAAGAAGAAATCATACGAGCACGAGCAGTCTCAAGCAAATGACGATGCTTATGCTCAGCGACACCATTCTAAGCATGAGCACCAGGACAAGAGAATTGGACAAGAGTGCCTTGCTCAGAAAGGAACTGGCGAAGAGCTCCAGATAGATACTCTCCTGCAGAATCAGCACGAAAGACCATAATAGAAGTATCAAACTGAGTACGGATCATGGTGGCAAAGTTTTTATAGATAGACAAAGCCTTACTACGATTTTTCATAAAATAAATCCATGTGTGTTGAGAAAAAATAATCTATAAAAATGATATAATATCGATGGCCTCCTTTCAAAACGAATGGAGCCGGACCCATACATCAGAAGGAACAAGATCAATAGGATGTTTCGACACCGACTCACTAGAATAATAAGGAAGCTAGAGCTGTTTTCCTAGTCGACAACCCTGACACTGATCTAGAGATACATCATCAGAGACTGACCCTAAAAGACCACGACGAACTAGCGTAGACAACCACGAGCCACAGAGATGTCCCAAATGATGATGCCACTGAGCAAAAGATGATGTGGATGACGAAGACGCAGCAAAACCGGCAAGACTGGTAGAAGCAGCGGAAGGAAGACGAAGCCAGTCAAGCTCCCAAAGACGCTGAGAATCACGTCGACGAGGGCCAGTACCAACCAGAAGACCCGTGACGCGATCTTGGATACAACAAGAGTCAGAATCGAGGATCACACGACAACCATAATTAGTGAGCTGGCTAGCTGAGATAAGCTGCATGGTTAGTTTGGGAACATAAGAAACAGCAAGAACATGAAAAGAGGGAGACAAAAGAGTAGGGAGGCAAAAGAGCTCCCTGCCCTGCAACAGAGAGAGAAGATCCATCTGCAGTTTGAACAGTGATAGGAATAGGTGGTGGACTAATGGAAGAAAGACTGGTTCGATCAGGAGTCATATGGAAAGTAGCACTAGAGTCTAGAATCCATGAAAAAGTACCTGAAGAAGAAGACTGAGAAGCAGCAGCAGCATCTGACTGTGCAGAGGCTTGAGTTACAGAACCAGAAGCTCCTGGAGGTGTATAGGCAGCTAGGCGACTAAGCAACATGAGCATCTCCTGTGTCTCAGAACCAGCAGAACTCCACTAAGAACCTCCAGTATCAGAACCACCAGCACCAGCACCACATGTACCCTATGAAGTACGACCACTACCACCTCGGCGAGACCAAGCCTTCTTCTTCTTGTAGCAATATGCCTCCACATGAGTCTTCTTACCACAGTAGTCACAGTGAAGACGACCAACCCCTCCTCCCTCAGAAGAAGGCACTGCTGAAAGAATCATCACTGGTGGAGGGGCGAGAGCCGTAGACGAAGAAGAACGAGCAGCCAATATGGAAGAAGAAGAAGACTGCAATAGACCAGCATTATGAAGACGCAGCTCCTCATTACGAACAGCACCAAGAGCCTCAATCAAAGAAACACAGGGCTCGCGAGAAACCAGCTGAGCTCGAAGTTGCTCAAACTCATCACGAAGACGGGTCAAGAAGTCGTGAGTGCGCCTAGTCTCTAGAGCAACCTTCTGAGCCTTACACGAGTCACAAGTGTTGGGTGATAATGGAGGACCAATGGAATCAATCTGACGCCACACTGCAGACATCTGAGCATAGAAATCCTCAACTGTAGAATCACCCTGACTCAACAGTGTTCCTAACGTAGAGCAACAATATAGGTAAACTGACTGGTGCACTTATAATTCTCATGAAGAAAAGGCCACATCTGATGTGCGTGGTCAAAAGTAACAATATCCGCGGAAAGACGCTCCTCCATACTACCAGCAAGAATAGCACCAGCACGAGCATCCTCATCCAATCATGTCCTATATGCAGCAAACTAAGATGCACAGGAATCCATACTAGCATCATACTCATCAAGCAGCTTCATCTTCATGTTGTCAGCAGCTTTATCAGGAATAGTAGGCCTGACAGGAGCAACAGGAGGAGGTGGGCAGGGCATATCACCAGTAAGAAACTCCCAAAGACGAAGACCACGCATGTGCCAGCGTAAACGAGGAACCCAGTCGTGATAGTTGGTGCCATTGAAAAGCACCGGACATCGTGCAATCTGCACACCACCGGATGGAACGGAAGGAGACGCCATCCCAAACAGCAACAGTCCATGGCAAGGGCGCAAAGGAAAAGCGGCAGCGGCAGCAGTTTTTTTTTTTTTTTTTGCCTTACGTACTGCAATCTCTGGAGCCCGGGCTATGCACTGCAGGAATGAGGAGCGCACCAACAAAGCACAAGGAAGCAAAGAACAGAACAGTCGCAGGGTTTGTTTTTACCTTCAAGCGGATGGTCTTAACCTCTCACGGGAGAAGAAAGACCCACGCAAGCCATGGACGCCGAAAGGACGTGCAGCAGAGGACCGTGCGGGGAGGCAGGCATAGGCAGGAGGAAGACGCCGAATTAATTGTTGAATCAAGCCAAAGTCGATTGCGAAGCAGCAGCACAACACCGAGGTCCCGCGGCGAATTGATTTTACTTCACGCGAAATCAAGCGGAAGGTCCACCGGTTCCACGATCAGATCGACGAGGCAGCGAATTGACGAGGCAGCGGAAAAAGAAAAGGCCAGCGCCCCCTCCAGCCAATCCTAATCATGATGGAAAACCAATTTGCTCAAGATGAAGAGTGATTGGCATCCCGTGAGAAGGATTTGGTAGAAAAAAGAAGGGCAATGATGGGCAGGCGCAGGTGCAACGCCGGGAGAGATAGGAAATCCATGATGCACTGTCAAATTACTTAGCTCACAAACGCTACTTGGTGATGGTAGATGGCCTTGCCAACTTTACAACCTTGAACTCCATACTTCATAGCCTTCCAAAAAATGACAGAAAAAGCGGAGTTATGATTATCACTCGCCTTGAGGAGAAAGAAGCTTCAAATGCTGACCCAGAAGTTATCAAACCCGTCAACATTAACAAGCTTGGGGAGAAAGATAGTAAGAGGCTATTCTGCCACAAAGTTTTTGGCCCCGACTATTTTCACAATAAGGTAATTGGCGGTGGCAAAAGCTTACTGTCAAAGCAAGAGCAACTACAGTTATTGGAACAAGAGAAACTAATACAAGCTGAGAAGAGCAACCACAACCAAGTCAATGGAAACAACAGCCCAAGCAAGAGCAGCAACGAATGGTCAGGAAGGCTTTAGATAACATGTACAAGGTGACAGAAGGCCTTCCCTTGGCAATTGTGGTGCTGGCTGGGCTCCTTCGGACCAAAAACATAGCAGACTGGAGCAAGGTGTTTGAGCAACTCAATTCAAGTGACGAGCCCAAGCGAGTAAAGAGAATTCTTGCCCTAAGTTTTGATGACCTCCCAAGCCGCCTCAAGTCGTACTTCCTGTATTTCGCAGGAATGCCAGAGAACCTAATATTCAATGCAAAGCGCATTGTGCGGCTTTGGGCTGCTGAGGGATTCTTGAAGGCAAAGATGGGGAAGACCATGGAAGACGTAGGGGAGACCTACCTCAAGGAGCTAATCTCGAGGGGTTGCTCCAAGTAGTGGAGAAGGACATAAATGGGGGTGTCTGACGTGTTTCTATCCATGACCGCCTTCATAATTTTGCCAAGTCAGAAGCACAGGATGCGAGCTTCATGGAGGTCCATGACAATGCACATGTCCTTGCAGCTGCTTCTATGCGCCGTCTATACCTCCAAAATTACACGCAGTCATACAATTTCTTTGGACACTACCTCATTCCCTAAGCTGAGATCCATATTGTGCAACTTTGCTGAGGAGAGACTACAAGAAAACCTGGTGGTACCAACATCATAGTTATGTGGAGGCTGTTTGAAGATCCTAGCCAACAAGAATGCTCGACGACGCTACCATGCTCTTCGTTTTCTTCTAGTCTCTAAGTTTCTCAGAGTCATTGACTTCCGAGGTTTAAGGATTGATAGGTTGTCTCGTGCAATTGGTGACATGATCCATGTTAGATATTTGGGACTCCGGTGCCAATCTCTTGATGCTCTCCCATCATCGATTGAACGTCTGATCGACCTCCAAACACTGGACTTATAGAGAAGTAAGGTTGCGGCGGTTGCACCAGGATTTTGGAAGATCCCAACTCTACGACATGTTGTCGCAAACAATCTACTACAGTTGCCAAAGTCAGTTGGAGTGGTGAACAACATACAGACACTAACCGGCTTGGTTTGTGGTACTGATCCATGGACCAACAGCATCAGCCCTTTGGACAACAAGGTTCATCTTCGGTACTTGGAACTCACCGGTCTGACTGACAGACAGCACTGGAAGGGGCTTGAAGCTGCCTTCAAGAAGCTAGAATCACTCTTGTACCTGAACCTTGAAGGTAAAGGTATACCTGCATCCGAGTTGTTCACAAACTTCACCCTTCGTCGCCTGCAGATCCTAGAACTTACAGGGGAGATCTTGACACCAGAAGACGTGGAGGAGAAGCAATACACATTGCCGAACCTCACCAGGATAATGCTCAAGAAAACAAAAGTGAACCAAAAATTCATGAACAATATCGGCTTGTTGCCAAGCCTCATGGAACTAGTGTTGTCCGATGAGTCCTACGATGGGGATAAACTCGTGTTCTCTGATGAAGGATTTAAAAATCTCAGAAACCTTGTGACAGAAAATTTACCACAAGAACTAGAGTGGGAAATCAGGCCCCGATCCATCCCAAATATCAGAACAATCACTCTAGGCAGATGCAATATGAAGATCAAGCATCAACTAAAAGCCGGAGAAACAAGGCTGAAAAGTTTGATGCAACATCCTGAAGCAGTAGTGGTCTGGAACATTCATGAGAAAATCCGAACAGAGCCCACGAATAGTGAATTTGAGGAGAAGATCAGCAAGGTCACCATGAAAACATTCAGTGAAGACCTAACAAGCGTGATGAGGAGGACAGGAAGGTCGGGGACAGGTGCGGTGGAAGGTGATATGCCTTAGAACTAGAGCCCTGCCTGCTCTGGCCAGTGTGCATGTTTGGACCCGGAGCTGGGTCAAAGGTAGAGCTGGACGAAATGCTCGAAGCTCGTTAGCTCGCTCGGCTCGCAGGCGGCTCTGCTCGACTCGGCTCGTTGCAATTTACTAACGAGCGGAGCTGAAGATTTTTCTCGTTAGTATAACGAGCCAGCTCGAGCCGGCTCGCAGGCTCAGCAAGCTGCCCAAACCAGGAGGCCACTGGCCCAGTAGGCCCATCAGACTATTGGAGCTCCTGAACCCTAGAGGCCCCCTCCCACCGATTCCTGTCGCCCTCCCTCGAGGCCTCGAGTCACGCCGCCTCGCCGCCCCCAGTTTGCATCGCGCAGTCGCCCCTCCCTTTCTCGATTCCCGTTGCCCCTCCCCCTCCTTTGGCTGGGCACCTGAGGTGCCGACGCCAGGGGCGGTTGCCGCCCCCCTGCAACGGCAGCGCCTCTCCCTTCGAGCAAGAACGGTGCACGGCCACGGCGGGAGCCACCGCTAGGAGTTGCCATGGAGATCGAGCTGCACGAGGAAGCTCCGCCGAGTATTGAATAAGAAGCAGGCGCACCCGCAAGGCAGTGGCGAAGAGGACCGTGCTATCGTCGGCGGCGGAGCCGAGCAGTGCTTGAGTATCACGGGATTCATCCCCTTGTGTCGCTTCCATGTCTGTGCACAAGGACAAGGTATGTATTCAAAAATCTTTTTTCTTTCCTTAATCTGTAGGCTATGTTAGAATTTTCTCAGTTAGAATTTTGCTCAAGTTCATCTGTAGTTACTCATGTAGGCATTATAAGTTTCATTTTTTTTAACCTTGTAGGCATTGGAGGAAGTGGCCGAGGAGGAGGATGAAGAAGACAACAGCTTTGACCATGATGACGAATTATCAGTAAGCTTACCTACGAGTGTTGAGGTTGAGGATGATGAAGTAGTTGAGGTGTCAGCTGATGGGGTTTCTAAGCCTCAGAAGGGAAAGAGAGGACACAAAAGGCTTAAGGCTGATGCTAGTGTTTTATTGTCACCTTCCAAATGCAAGGTAGCAAGAGGAAAGAGAGCAGGATGTTGGAAGTACTTCAAGGTGATCAATGTTCCATCTGATAAGGAGCGAGGGGTCATGGTGACTAAGGCTAAGTGCAGATTTTGTACCACAAGCTACACATATCATCTAGGAGGATCAACTACACAGATGAACCGTCACTTGAAGAAGTGCACCCAATATCTGAACAAATTGGCAAGGGCAAAAAGACAAGGTACACTCAACTTAGCTCCTGATGAGGGTGGTTCTCTTATTATCAATCCCACTTAATACGATCATGGTCACACTTGGCTTTTAATTGCTAAGATGATAATTGTCCATGAGTATTCATTTAGGATGGTAGAGCATAAATTGTTTAATGTGTTGATGAGGTGGATGAATAGCAATTATGAATGGATTGGTAGGAAGACTAAAAAATGAATGCATGAAAATTTTTGAATCCGAGAAAGACCAGCTCAAGAAGAGTCTTAGAGAGGCTGATTCGATAAGTCTAACCACTGATTTGTGGACTTCAAATCAGAATATTCAGTATATGTGTTTGGTGGCACATTACATTGATGCTAATTGGGTTTTACAATGCCGTGTCCTAAACTTTTTTGAGTTGGATCCTCCCCACTCTGGTCTTTACATGGACGTGTGTCCTTGTGCTCTATATTGTTCTCGTGCACCTAAGGCCTACAGTCTCAAGCAACATTTACAGTTACAAGTTTACAACAAGGGCAGCAGTGTAATTTACTAATGAAACGACTATTGTTCGTAAGCCACAAGACCCTTAATGACGCTAGTTTGATGTTCCAATTCTGCCGCAAGTTAGTCTCCAAATATCACTGCTCTAATCATCAGGCTAGCTAAGCTATAAGCACCAGTGGCGTAGCTCCCCAAGAATTTTAGGTGGGGCAGACCAACACTTCTTTTGCTCTTTTGCACACGCAAATGCTAATAACATGGTAGAAGGTTAAAGGCCATATATCAGTTGAACATGGATAGATGTCTCTCCTAAGCAAAACCCCTAACACCTTGCGTGCATAGGAGATAAGAGTTAAATTCAACTAACTGCATGCCAATTCACATAAAAAGCAAGTCGTCCCTAGCCATTGGTCTGCAACATCAAATCATGAATACTGTCGTTGACTAGCTCTCAATCCAATCACAAGTGGGGAGAATGCAAGATCAAAACTTACGGAAAGAGGGAGGAAGCTTGCCACGGCACGCAAACTGCAGCTCTACTTCGAATCTCCCCCTATCCCCGTCTGCGGTCTCCAGCTAAACACGGACGCAAAGCATTGCGAGATGACGACGAACGAGCTGCGAGCCACACACAATGCACAGAGAGACCGAGATCGATGTCCACTGCCGGTCCATCAATTACATCACGGCTGACGCACTCTGTTCATCTTCTTCCTCTCGGGCTCTCGGCCGCTCGACGCCACAGCAACAGATTGCACTTGGACCGCGAAGGGGAAGGGGTCTCTGCGCCGCGGCTAGCTGGGGCAGCTGCCCCACCTTGCTGTATGGGGAGCTACGCCTCTGATAAGCACTGTCAGCATGTATCTGACATTGATTTTTGTACCGAACTTGTACTAATAAACCTCAGCCTCAAATGCTAATCCCAGTATGAGATCATTTGTCATAGTTTGTCTGGGGCTTAGCAATCCCTGGGGAACTATTGTTTCCCAGTATAGCCATATCTCATAAAATGGCGTGAAAGACCAACTCTGAAGTTCAAACCAATAGAGAGCTCCATGCATGCAGGCAATGAATCATAACTAATACCTCATCTGATGCATATTGCAAGGGATGGAAACAGCAGCTTAAGACAACAAGACGAAGCTATGTCAAACGTGACAGACGTTCCTTTTCATTGCTGAGGAAACCATAAACCTGCTTCAAGTTTCCTCTAGATGGCCGCGCGTTTACTGCAAATTTGCAAATGAATACCAGCCTCTTCCTCATCTCCAACTTTGTGATGTCTCTTTTCATGAAAGAATTGCCAGAGTCAAAGCATCCTTGCAAGAAACAATTATAATTCACGATGTAATCATGCTTGACATACTAAATTGCATATGCAGTAATTAATAATGTCATGCAAGAATGCAAATCAACATGAGACTAAAATCTGTGTTGTACCATTTTTGCAAGAGAAGCAAAATCATATCTGCTGTAATCTTCGTACCCGTGATTACACTTACCGTTATCATCGAACAACAATGTCACTATTGCCAAGGCCACACAAATACTTATATCTTCTCCTGAAGGGAATCAAAACATCAAGTTAGGGCTCAATTAACTGCAGAAAGAAATGCAAGAATGCATATGGCATTCTGATTCGTAGTGCAAGAGAGGCAGATGAAACAAGTTTTTTTTTTTGGGGGGTGTTGGGGGACCTTGTTAACTTACCATTTTGACAGCATACTAGTATTTTTCTCCCAGCAAGCAAATTCCTCCTAGCAAAGTCAATTGCCTTTGAAAGGTTTTTCATCAATGAAAATCGGTCATCCTTTGAGCCCTACCATCATTACCAGCATGAAACAAACAAATCTTAGAAATTCTTATATAAAGGAGAAACACATATAATTTATAAAGAATGGTTTGGTTACCACAATAGATAGCTCAAGGTAAGAATTTTCTGATGAATTAGAAGGTAACTTTGATGTGCTGTCACAGTTCAGTATGCAGTCCACGCCAACTAAGGCATCTGCAACTAAACAAAAGTGCATAACGAAATAACTATCATAAAGAGTGTGAGGAATAAAATATCAAGGATTCTAAGTGCAACGAAACAAAAGTACTTAGCTTAGTTTGCCACATAACTAACTGAAATACAGAATGATTCTAAGTAACTGCATGCCACACAATTACAAAGAATTGCAAATAAAAATGTGATTTTCTATATTAGCAGCACGGTACAAGACAAATATTTGACAACAAAAATGCCATAAGGAAACTTGCAAGAGTCAAATTAATCAGTATACCTTGGAGAGTAGATGATACTGCAAGGTTTGATGTTCCAATCCAGAAGAGAAGATGACCACTATTGGAACATTGCGCATCTGTTGCACTGGTACAGGGGTCCGAGTTCATAGGCCACATAGTGCTTGTACGATCATCATTACATTTGAGATCATCATAGCCCTTCAGAGGCTTAGCTGTAATTTGAGGAGAATGTTCACCTCTCTGCACACGATAAACCCTATCCTTTTCAACAATATCTGCAACTAACTGGTTACAATGATCTGGTCCAGCATCAAGAAGGTCATATGAATGTTTCCAGAATAAGGTAGGAGTTAGACCACGTGCCCAACTCTCTTCATCATCTCCTGCTCCGGGGATATATTGCCAGCTGAATTCTGAAGACATCCTTTGCGTAGCAACTGCATCCGATGCTGATGCAGAAATTAGTATGATAGGAATGAAATCCCATGACTCAATCTCTGGCACTTCATTTAACCATATGCGTGTCCTTTGTGATATCCATAGAGGACGTAGTGGCTTTTGCAAACTTATTGCAAGTGAATGAATGTCTGCTCCACATGATTCAAATTGATCTGTCCATTCCTCAATGCGCCCCTCAATAGCATTTTTCTCAGTGCCTAGAACCCATACAGGAAGATGCACTGAGCTATCCCAGTTAGATGAAAAGGAGTTACTTTTGGTCTCTCCATTCAGCATAGTAGATGACTAACAGAAAAAAAGGGTGAAAATCTTATTAGAATATGTAAACATACAGATCATATAATACTTATTTCAGGCAAGCAATAACTAAGAACAACAGAGCTAGATGAGAAAATAGGCAATGTGGCACAGAAATCGGATAATCAAAGCATCGAACCACTAGAAATATACTATGATTTTTAGCTCAAACAATGATATTGGTCTTTATTATAAGTAATGTAAATCACACGCTGAATTAGTGAGCTAACATTCCTTATATATCAAATCTTCTAGAGTGATCATTTCCTCCTGAAGTTAAGCATATCCTAATAAGGATAGTAAACAAGACAGACTTCAACTGACATGTTGATCACTGCACAGAACTATAGGAGGGTATAAAATAATAAGCAATACACCAACCACTTCACAATTCACTTCACCACCCTTGTGGATAGCCCGCAGCCGATGCCTCTCAATTGCTCGGTTCAGGACACAGCACCAAATAGGTATGGTCTTTGACATACTATCAGGGAATCGTTTCCCTCTCCTTGTTGAATCAACTATTATGCACCCTCCTCTGTTCCCTGCTCAAAGGAAAAAGAGAATGAGATCAATTCAAGCTACCCCTCAGAAAGTCAGAAGTTTAGGTCTTCTGCATTCTCTAGTATCATATTCACCATCGACAGCAAATTCTATATGACCGTCAGAATCTCAATTCAATATTTGAGTATCTTACAGATGGAAATTTTTTACTTCACTTCACCCCCAAGCTTGCAAGATTTGAGCATGGAGAAACAAATGAAGCAAACTTTCTCCTCTTTCTTGGACAGGAAAAGGGATTGCAATGCTAAACCCTCAATTCTGGTTCAGATTCCTGAAAATGCCTGATTGATATGCTAAACCGTCGAATCCTAGGTTGATATATAATTTACCATATTCCAAATGAATTTATCATAGTGAATTTGAAAATAACCCCTAATTTCAATGCTAAATTCACCATAATTTATCATAGTGAATTTGAAAATATCCCCTATTTTCCTATTTCAATCACCAAAAAGGGAAAAGTTCACCGACTGGCACATCGATTTGTGAAACCATACCAATATTTTCCAACAGAGGGTATCGAGAACCACAAAACTGACCTAAAGGTAGGAATTTAGACGCCCGCCGTGATCAATTGATACGCGAAGAACAAGACGAGAGAGGAAGTGTACCGGCGAGTAGAGCGAGGTGGAGGTTGAGGCGTGCGGTCGAGAAAGACCAGTTCCCGGCGTGGCCGTCGGTGGACTTGAAGTAGCAGGTGGCGGCGAAGGCCCGGGGCGGCGCGTACCAGAGGCCGCAGCGGAGGTTGGCGACCAGCGGCAGCGCCGGCCACAGGGCCGCGACCTCCGCCACGAAGGCCGCGTCCTCCGCCACGCTCCGCAGAGCGTTGTACAGCGTGCTCGCCCGCCTCTTGATGCTCCGCGCCGCTTTGTAGATGCTCAGCGTCGCCGATGGCTCGGCCGCGGGCTCCGGCGCCGGCGCCGCCATGGAGAGAGAGATGCGAGCTGCAGTTTGCTTAGTGGCAGCGCTGGTCCGAAACTCCGGACCCAAGGATGGGCCAGGATTTCAGTTCAATTAGCAGCCCATTAATCTACGCGAATAGGCGAGTCGGGATTTTGGCCCAGTAAATAGGGCCTAGAAAGAGAATAGAGTTTCATCAATCCATAGCGTATTTTGTTTTGGAACAAAGTCAAACTGTGCATATTTTAGCCAACAATTAGTTAAATTACGTGTGTATTTAGTGTGGAAAATTATAAAAACTATATTAATATTGAAATTATTTTAATATGATGTTGATGTGTAGGGAATGGCAATGCAATGCAAGAGGAATCAATACTCAAATATATAATTTTGAATATTTTTCTATTTTTTCAAAATATGAATGAGATTCATGTACGGAAGGAGTACCTCTTACCAAACTATATGCCTGATTTTATCAATTGCGGATCTTTAAAAATGGCAGGTGTGCTATCCATCACTACCGGAAAAAGTGCCAAGAACGCTTTCATTCTTGCTGCAGCTAATTGTTTTCAGCAGGAAGCGACCACCAGCCTCACACTGCCATGTGGACCAATACCATCTTTGGGACTCCCTGAGGTTGCTAGGCAGTGAAATCGACATCGAACACGATTGTTGGTTAAAGGATGGCGTTCCCCCTTTCCTTTGGGCTTTGGCTGTGACAATTTGAACTCTCACCTATTTCTTTGTGTCACATCTATATGAATTCAAGGACACTGCTGAGAATGACCCATAGGGGCTAAGGACACAGCTGAGAATGTTCCCCTGGTATTATGTACTGCATGCTAGTCAAACTTCAACTGACCTTTTAGACATTGACCATCAACCTCTTCTTTCTTTCCTTCCTTCCTTCCTTCCTTCCTTTTGGGTTGTTGTAGAATAGCTTAGCAGAAACTATCATCAATGTTTTCTTCTACAACTTACCTAAGAAAAGTTTTCAGCTTTGAGCATGTTTTTGGCATCTACTCCCAAAAGAAAAACTTGTATAGTTTGGCTCTCTTATGGGTTAAAATTCGGAAAGACCGCTCCGACCCAGGCATTAGTAAAGCCTGTACATTTTATAAACAGCAACGGCCATTAGCTGGAGCAGCATTTTCTTCTCACTTCACATGCGATCTATAAATCTTTTCTTCACAAAACAATTGTTGGAATATGACAAACTGTGCTCTGTGGACCATTGGATTGGAAAAGAACTAGTACCACCGATACTCGATAAAATAGTAGCAGAAAACAAGTGTCCAAACAGACCGGATATTCTCTCTCTAGAAAGTGGAGGCATCCATCTCTCGCCTCTGCAAAGTGCACACAACCATTTTCTTATTACAAAGTTTTCAGCTGTCCAGCTGACAAAAGGGACGCAAAACTGGAAAAAAAAAAGAGAGAGTGAACGACTAAAGAGACCAGATGTATAAATGCAAAAGGTAAAAACACCCTCAACAAAACATATCTAACGGACAATTTCTAAGGTTCTCTTGTTGCTTTTACTTAATAGTTGTATGTGCACATATAGGAGATGTGAAGAGTCAGGAAAGAGAGTCACCGTTGTTGTCCTCTTTCGCTTTTCTCCACATAAGAAGAGATGGTTGAGTTGGCACTCGGTGCTATTGGAGAAGGCCTTTTTAAAAAAAAGTCCGGATTAACAGTCCGCGCTCATCAAGAGAGCTGCAGGATGGTATGGAGCGCCTACCCGGCCGCACGCACGCCACGACGACGTGCACATCCAGATCCAGCACGAACACGCTTGCCTGCCTGCCCACATGTGCATCGATCTCATTCCCCCTGCAGTCCTGCACATTCTTTAATCTGTTGCATTGGCACCTACTGCCTTCTGAATAAGTTAACTAAAATCGTTTAGCTCGTCGGGTAGTGCGCGTCGTCTGAACGAACGCCGCATGCCTCTGCCAGCAGGAGAATTAAGTACTCCTTAATCAACCGACGAGTAGTGATGCGTGTTTTGGGCTTGTGTTCCTTCCCGCACTTTTTTTTTTATGCATGCAAGTCTCTTTCTTGGTTGCTGGAGCAAATGTTTTATTGTAATAATCGTCGAGGTTGCTTCGTTGGAGACCCTGCCGGTGTAGCCCTAGCTAGCACCAGCAAGTAACATGGTATCCGGACTCCTCGTCTTGTTTTATCCGGCGTCCTGTAGCTGTGGGCCTACGGCAAAGATGAAAGATTCCGCCGCCGTGGCCATCAATCCAGCCAGTCGCCGGACACTTTTTATCGCAGGTCGCAACTTGCAGCCCAGCCACTAAAGAGGCTTGCAAGAGCACAGCTACTCTGCAGGCCGCATCAAAGATTCCGTCGCGCTGCTCGCCTTCAAGTTGCTCTGCCTGCCTGCCCTGCATGCTCGGCCACCAGAGGTAGTAGCCACGCAGTGTCGGGCTTGTAGTGTAGCCTGCCTGTGGGCACGTGCGAAACGACTCCGCGTCGAGCGCTGACAAAGTGTCTGGCTTGGTCAACTTGTCAACTGTTTTCTTCGCCTCGCTAGTCGGCACATGGTGCTATCTTGTGTGTGTAAAGAGAGATCCCGTGACAATACAAGTGTATTATTATTTTGTAAACCAGCGCGATGTAATCAACCGAGCGTCTCAAATCCCGTGACGTTGAAGTGTGGAAGGCGTACGGGATTCTCTGCTGGGGCGTCCGGACTTGACGCCAGATTAAATCTCGCCCAGATGAATCCTGTCGCTTTTAATTAGTTTTGGGTGCCCGGCCGTAAACCCGACGACGAAGCTACCTTACCAGCGGCGTGCTCCGTGTCATCCGTGCCTACGCCCCCTTCGGCCGGAGGTGGGAGGATTCAGGACACTCCAAGCTAGCCGGCACACGGCCGGCCAACCGTCCTTTCGACCGGCGTGGCCGCCGCCGCCAGTGGAGCTCGCCGGGATCCATACACGGTTTAGGACAAGGCTAGCTCGACTCGACCGACTCCAGCGGCCATCTATTTGCGATACCACGGCACAGCAGGTGCGCGCGGCCAATTTCCCCGGTCCCTTGCTACAAAATGATCAGAGGGCAGCTAGCTCCAGTGCTGCGCCGATTTCTGCAGACCGAAGAAACTTTGGTTGTTACCTGCCGTACACACATCCATGGGCGGCGGACCCAAGGCTCGGTGACCCTAGGCACGTGCATGGGCTCCGGCGTGTTGAGTATAAGAGGCACGCTGAATCTGCAAGAGCCAAACCACTCATAATAGTTGCTTGTGATCTCAGAAAGAAAATCAGTTTGTTGCTTTTCAGCAAAAAGAAAATCAGAGCCTCACAATCCCTCATGGTCTTGTTATGGGCTAAGTATACCCAATCTCACTTAAGTGTTGCTGAGTATTAATATACTCAGTCTTGCTAGTCTATTTCTCAGGTATGACTTTTGAGAATCCCACGGATAGTTCCGTATGGTCAACTTCTGTTCCGTTTAGCTGGTCCGTGGAGTGGGATCCGTCCCCGGCCGGCAGTGACCCTCCGGAATGACACCATGCTCACACGTAATTTAATCCTTAAGTCCGCCACTGTACATACATGTCGACCCCATAGCCCCGTATGGTGATTAAAGAAATAGAAAGGAGCAGCATTCTCTCCCCTCGGAGCTGAACGAGGGACATCCGCTTGCCTTCCACGTGTAAGGCTTATACTGCTTGCCGCTGATTTTTCTATGGCTCATTGTTTGACTTGCCTACAGAAGTCGATCGTAAAAAGATTCACGCATGGTTCGACCGCTGCAGTGTATTAATCGAATGCTATTTGGCTCTCTATTCGACTTGGATCAACGCTGGAGCTGCTCTAAGGCTATATAGGCTTTTGGGTGTACAGTGAGTTCAGTGGCGGAGCAAGGGGTCCAGCAGGGGATACGGCCCCTCCCAAGATCAGCAGCAGTACTAATAAAACAAGTAAGTAGCAATTATTTTTTATTATTTGTGCTTATCTATACTTAGCTATAGCTATGTGTGTATTGAGTTAAATGCTTTCCACCGTGGGATATACTGGCTACAAAGACTGTTTTTGCAATGGGCTATTCAAGGAACCAAGTAGGCAAGAGACAAAAATTCAACTATAAGCCTACAACTGAACCTTGAAGCCTTGAAGGATAAAACTGCTCTGGCTCCGGCTCCCTTTTGCCGTTTGCATTTTTAGCACTATTATAGTATAAACTTGTTCCTCTCTCCGCCTAAATGAACCGACTTCTATGGCAATTGTAGCAAGAAGACGCAATAGGAAACTATATTGAAGCCATATATACTCTATTGCGGAAAATTTTCTTACAAGGTCTATTTTCTACTCAGTCTTTTAGCCCCTTCTGTGGTCCAATCCTGGCTCCGCCCCTGAGTGAGTTGTGTGTGACTTGATAGTGATAGTTATGATAAAATGATGAACAACAAATGACTCGTACCTCCGACGGCAACATCAATATCTCCTAGGTGGATGATACAACCGAAAGGTGTGGTACACATATAGGGACTGTTTGGAAAGATTTCTCCAAAAATGGTTTTACCAGTGAAGCTAAAGTGAAGCTAAAGCCGATGAAACAAAAGAACTAGATTTATCTAGCTTTCAGTTCATTTTACCTTGGGCTTACAAAACGGCTTCACGCTACAATACCTCAATTTGCGCAAAACAGATAAAGCCAAACCTGCAATAAACCCTTTCCAAACAGATCTGATCGTCTTTTAGTACAAAGCTTTTGTAAAGATATATCTTTGGATATCAAAACAGGTCAACACCACGTAGAATCGTATAAAGCTAAAATCCAATTTGAACAGGATACAAATTCTATCTATATGACATCCAAGCAACATCTAAATCAGAGTCCGGTTCTCCTCCGGTGCCACCGTTGCTGATGATGGTTACCAAACTATGATAAAACGGCAACATTCACAGTCCCGGAGCTCCAAACCCTAAAGCTTTTGAGGCAAGGAGCAAGGCTTTTTCTAGATTCTAATTGGTATGTATTCATTAGGATGCTTGGATGCTGACCGGTGCACACTGATTCCCCACCTTTAATATTATTTTTTCTAAAAAATCCCTGGGAAATTTACTTTGATACTTTTCCAAATAACTTGTTGAGTAAATTTTGATCAACGAAACGTAGTAAACTTTTTTAAGATAATCATGAGAGATTCCCACAATATTATAAAATTTCACTGTTCTTGAAAATCAGTACTTCTCTAAATTCAGAAGATAGACGGGATTTTAGAATTATTCTTTTAGAAAATTCCATGCAGGCATAAAGTTCTACCGTTTAAATTTCATGATGGAGATTTAGACAGTTTAAGTTTTTTTAACTTTAACTCGGACGGGATAAAGGTCCACACTCCAATCTTGAATTCAACAAAGCGAGATTCTTTTAGCTGCGAGTACACACATTTAATTCGCACCTGTAGTTTGACTCCCCACGCCCATTTTTTTTTCCTTTTGATACTTCCCCCACGATCATTGATGCCTGCTAGGTTCCTACTCCATCTATCTTTATTCACATATTGTATTAGATTTTTTTTAAATTAAATTTGGCTAACTTTAACCAAATTTATAGAGAAAATAATAATATTTACTGTACCAAATTTGTTTCATTGAATCCAAAATGAAGTATACGTTGACAATACCTGTATTGGATAGTATAGTTGTTGCTGTATTTTTCTGTAAATTTGATCATACGAGGAGTATACTCTAATCCGGCCACGCGTTTTTTTAATTTTATAAATTGATCCTTTCAGAAATTAATTGATTTTTTTTCAAGCCTGACTGGACCATACGAGGCGTCGCGCGTGCGTGTATATAAATCCGGCGCGGCTCCCTCGGCGTCGCCGCACTAACCGCAACGGGATTGCTCGAAATCTCGACACAAATTCGCTCCCAACCGCACGCACAGTGCCCAGACCGCGGCGGCGGCGGCGATGACGCAGACGCAGGACCTGGAGATGGCGGCGCGCCAAGGGAACGGCGCGGCCGGCGGGGCGTACTACCCGCCGCCGCGGGCCGGCGCCGGCGGCGAGGACCTCGACGACGACGGCAGGAAGAAGCGCACGGGTAAGCGAACGAACATCCGAAGCCCAACCCACCCTCCGCAGCGCGGCGCCTTCTCCCATCTCTGTCTCTCTCCCGTCTCTAGTGCCTTGTGGTGGGAAACAATCAGATGAAAAAAAAAATCTTGGGCAGTCCGCCAGTTCGTGGCATCGAAACTTCTCAGGGTAATTGTAGGAGGAGAAGAAAAGATAGCACGAGGGCTCGTTCTAGGCGGGCCGCCGGGGGTAGTTCAGTTTGTGTTCCCACGATGGAGTTCTGGTGAAGATTTGCTTCCTCTTCCAGGGTAAGTACGGTCAGGGCCCCACTTCTTTTTTTTTCCTTCCTTTTCCTCCCCTTTTCCCTCGATTTGCAAGCACCTCTCACCACCAACCTCACCTCGAGCCGATCACCATGGACAGTGTGTATCATCTAGTACCGCGATTATCTTTGTAATCATATTGGCAAGAATGCCTCTGAATTTCGGTGACGCCGATGGGAGCTGCGGGCGGCGTCCCCTGGAATTTTGTCTCGGCGCTGCGCAACGCGCGCGCTACGCGGCGCGTCACCCATCCGTCGTCCCTGACGCGCACGGCGCAACCGGAATTCTGTCTCCTGGCGGACGGATGTTGCTGCCTAGCGGCTGCATCGTGTTTGTTTTGCGCGCCTCGAGGAGGAAGAAGACGACGCGCTTGCGGCTGTGTGGGTACTGGCCACACTGGCCAGCTTATGGGGTCGCGTGTTGGGCCAACTCAGACCAGGGTCAAATGCCGCGGCGCAGCCGCGAAAGTAGGGGCTGGGGCGAGGGGCCTGCGGTGCGTCAGCTTCTAGCAATTTTATACTCATTCTCCTCTAAAAAAAGCAATTTTATACTCATTCTGTCCAACAAATATTGTGTTGATAAAATCTGGCTAAGTCCTTAAAATTGGACAGTCAATAACTTTTAAGATATTTGGTGTATGGATCTATGAAATCATGTGTGCACATATTTGCCTTAAAAGAACATTTTTGTAACATCATAATTCATAATCTATTTGGACTTTATAATCTATATTTTAGTATAGAATAATGGTCAAATGTACACGTTGGGAGCCATGACATGTCCATAACATCAAGTACTTCTCCCCAGAGGATCAAAATAAGCTTAGTATAGCATCTAGGAGCAATAAGCTTTGTATAACATCTGGGAGCAATCATAGATTAGTAGGTCAATGGTTTTTGGCGGCACTGCTACTTTCCGATCAATTTTCTATTGATATCACAGGAGTAAATATTTTGACATTAGACCGTTATGGAATGTGAAGTACAGTTCATATTTGTAGAGACAAAATTTCCAAGAAGGCAGCATTTTTATATTTCATTGATCAATGCTGGAGATAGTGAGAGACAAAATAGAAAACATCATTTCTAACTTAGAGATTCCTGGTCCTAGAGGCCATGAGATGTTATTTTTTTGACAAATGCCATTAGATGTTAATAATCTGATTATTTGGAGAGTTTTGGTGAAAGGGATCACTAGTTTTTTTAAGTAATGTTGCTTGTTTTGGTTTTTTTTCCTTGCCTACGAATGTGCTTATTGTAATTGAATTCGGTTTAGAGGCCAACTTGGCTCCACAAAGCTTTTTTTTTTATAAGAGGCTCTACAAACTGCGTGCTTCTTAATGTGAATACGGAACTACGCGCATGAAACTTTCTGATTCAGCTTTTATCACTTTATAGATTCCTCCTCCTGCACGTGTTGGAAAAAAGTCACCGTTCTTCTTGACACGCAATGTTTAGGACTTGTTGCTTTTACATGCTATCGGCGTCTTCGACTGCGAGTGTTAGTTAGCCTGCGTTTCCAGGCAAGGGGCCCTATATCGGCGGTTTAATCAACAGACCCTTTGGCTGATCTTCCTGGTGATTTTCTCGTCAAGCAGAATCTGTGTCCTTGACGCAAAACCAAACAAACATTTGGACAGAATCCTTGGTTTCTCTTTCTTTCCTTCACTTGCATAATATCGCAGAAAATCAAACATCCGAGGAAAACATGGTCAGCAGAGTTACTCTGACCAGGAGTCTAAATATCGCTTTGGTCGATTCTTGAGTGGGAGGTTGGAGCAGTACTCTGAAAGAATACAGGCATGACTTCAGCGAGAGGGCTGTACCTGCTATCTAGAAGAAGAAAACAACCACACCTTTTGACCAGATCTATCCAGCCTGTCGGCAATGAGATATCACAAGCAAGAGTCAGTGGCGATGAGCTTACCAATGCAAGCATAGATGCACTGTAGGCTGCCGTCTCTGGCCTTTTGGCACACATACCTATAAACACCATTGCTCCCTCTCTTTTTTTCGATAAATACATATAAATATTTCCCCTTGATTTCTTCCATTTCATCTCACTAAAAACTAAAGACGATGCAGATGATATATGAGAACATTTCATCTCACTATTTTTTTGTTGTCTTATGTTAGTAATACAATCGTTCATGTTTGAAAAGAGCAAGAAAAATGCACGCCATTTTTTGCTCTACTTTACTCAATTACTAGGAGTAGCATTCCTGTGCCGGCAATCCCGAGCAGCAGCTGGGTCAGTCGGAATTCTATATTGCACCCCGAACCAAACGCAGATCAAGGGACCTTTTGTTTTTTGACAAAGGAGCGTGCAAGAGGCCTTTTTGTTGTTGACTTTCTGTGAGAGTGACGTACGTCTCCGGGGTTCAATGATTCATTTGGACTTGTATGTGCCTCTCTTATCATGCGAGACAGGGACATGGGTCTTCTCTGAACGTGTGGTAATGTGTAAAGGTTAAGGCAACTGGTCAATTATTGCTTGCTAATTAGTAAGTGATGCTACATGAGGAAGATTATGTATTTGTGTACTCGGATTGGAGACTACACCACTACGGTCAACAGCTCATGTATTGTTTTTTCCCTTCTAAAGAAAAATCAGCTTTGCATTTCAATGTGGTTGAAGTCTCTTGTCATTTTTAGCTTAGGAACTGATTGTATCTGTGCAAAAAACATTTAAATATTTAGAATGGTTTACTGCAACTTACAGCTTATTCAATTTCTTGATTTATTTCAGGAACGGTCTGGACAGCGAGTGCGCACATCATCACAGCGGTCATCGGCTCTGGCGTGCTGTCTCTCGCCTGGTCGACGGCGCAGCTTGGCTGGGTTGTTGGACCGGTGACCCTTATGATCTTTGCCTTCATCACGTACTACACCTCCAGCCTCCTTGCCGACTGCTACCGGAGTGGCGATCAGGCCACAGGGAAGAGGAACTACACCTACATGGATGCCGTCGCTGCATATCTGGGTATGTAGCTGCTTTATGTTCTTGCCTGAAGTAGACCAATGAATCATTTTCTGAATTTTCACATGGAAGGTGATGCATATTGCGTACTGTATATCATGCAGGTCGATGGCAAGTCTGGTCCTGCGGTATTTTCCAGTATGTCAACTTGGTTGGAACCGCCGTTGGGTACACCATTACAGCATCCATCAGCGCGGCGTAAGCAATTTTTGCAACAGGCTCGTTCATTATTTTGATTGAGATTTAATGCCATCATCGACTGAGATCTCTTTTGGTTGAATTGATAATGAGCAGGGCTGTGCACAAGGCCAACTGTTTTCACAAGAAGGGCCACGCGGCCGACTGCAGCCAATACGACACCATGTACATGATAGTCTTTGGGATTGTGCAGATCTTCTTCTCCCAGCTCCCAAACTTCAGCGACTTGTCGTGGCTTTCCATCCTTGCCGCCATCATGTCCTTCTCCTACTCGTCCATCGCCGTTGGCCTCTCTTTGGCACGGACCATTTCAGGTGAACTAGCTACAAGCCTATAAATTTCATCAACAAGGTATTACACAATGTCATATAGGCTCTGATCATTTTCTGTTGCCACATTACGTGCCCTGATGTGTTCTCACAGGTCGTACTGGTAAGACTACTCTGACTGGCACTGAGGTTGGAGTAGACGTTGATTCAGCCCAGAAGATCTGGATGGCACTCCAAGCTCTTGGCAACATCGCGTTCGCGTACTCCTACTCCATGATTCTCATAGAAATCCAGGTAAGCACGAGCACTACTTGAAAATGCTCAGAGTTTAGCAATATGACCATCAGTCAGTCACTAACTCTGAATATAAACTGAAACTTCAGGACACGGTGAAGTCCCCTCCGGCCGAGAACAAGACGATGAAGAAGGCCACCCTGCTGGGCGTGTCGACCACCACGGCGTTCTACATGCTTGCAGGTTGCCTCGGCTACGCAGCGTTCGGTAACGCCGCACCGGGCAACATCCTGACCGGGTTCGGCTTCTACGAGCCCTACTGGCTGATCGACTTCGCCAACGTCTGCATCGTGGTGCACCTGGTGGGCGCCTACCAGGTGTTCTCCCAGCCCATCTTCGCTGCTGTTGAGACGGCGGCCGCCACGCACTGGCCGAACTCCAAGTTCGTCACCCGCGAGCACCCCCTCGTGGCCGGCCGGTTCAATATCAACATGCTCAGGGTGACTTGGCGAACGGTGTTCGTGGTGGTGAGCACGGTGCTCGCCATCGTGATGCCCTTCTTCAACGACATCCTAGGCTTCCTTGGCGCAATCGGGTTCTGGCCGCTCACTGTCTACTACCCGGTGGAGATGTACATCCGGCAGCAGCGGATACAGAAGTACACCACCAGGTGGCTGGCGCTGCAGACACTCAGCTTCCTGTGCTTCCTGGTGTCGCTCGCCTCGGCGGTCGCGTCCATCGAGGGCGTCACCGAGTCGCTCAAGCACTACGTCCCCTTCAAGACCAAATCATGATGACTGAGCTTCCATGTGAGAAAAGGGTTAGGAATGGCGTAGGACCATGCGATGCTCGCTCAGCGGTTGACAGTAATGTTTGTTGTTGTGCGAGAGGTCAGAACTGGTCAGACGCCATTCCTAGGGTGCTCAAAAATCCGAGAGGTTTCATGGCGTCTTGGATATATTGTACATTGTACAGAAGCTTGAGCTGATATAAAAATTTAAGAGTTAGCAAGCTTGTTCAAACTGAAATGAAGTAAAGGGCAATGCAATCAATGCAAACTGATACAAAGTTTTTGGCTTTTCTGTCTCTGTCCAGCTCTGCAATTAGATGTTGGGCCATTATATACTCACTTTGGTTGCACATGCATGTGGTTTTAGACTTGTGCACATGGATTTAGAATGTAGGTCAAAACGTGTCGTTGCCAATTCACTACATTGGAGAAGATGGTTCATTTATTTGTGAGGGCTATGAACAAGTGAAGGAGGGAAATAGGAAAATGCCTAGAAATTTTAGTATGACTTACACATATTAGAAAATCTGAAATGCCCTACATTAACTAGTGGGAGTACATAATTGGCACGTTTGAATTGTGGTACGTTTCTGTAAGAGATATTAAAGCATATTTTATGCATTAAAAGAAAAGAGATTTTTACTAATATTGAGGTAAATTATTTATGCTAGGATCCGAAGCCATAATTTAGGTACGACCTTTATTCCTGAATAGGAAAAGCTAAATGTTGCCTATGTGAACCTGAACTTTCATGCAATAGATTTATGCCAGTTATTTTATTTTATTTTTAGGACAGTGAGGTGATTCCATCAATACAAATTGAGTTGCATTTGAATTAAATTTGAACAAAAGATTACTTCACAAAACAGCACTTAAAATACGTTCTACGGTACTCCAAAGTAACTATGGACCATTGATTTAGATAGATCTAAATGACTATTATCACATATTACCTCCAAGGAGGTAATATGAGGAAAATATATTTATATGTTTTTTATTTTAAGAAATAGAAAAAATAGGTAAAATATCTTTCACTTAGTTGGCGTTTTATTTTATTTTCAAAGGTGACAAGCTTAGTCTCTGGTATGGACTACTTATTACTCACCATGGCTCATTTCTCACCATCCATTTTATATACAGCTCAAAACATTTCGTAAGCAAAATTAGTGGACCATAGTGAATTAGTAGTCTCTACATGTATGTTACGAAGTAGTAGTATGTAGCAAAAAGGAAAAAATATGCCGACGATCTGGTAAGCCTATACATGTAGCCATATGCCCAAAGTGTCGATACGGGGATGGGCACAATCCATAGCCTTTAGCTCATGATCAAAATATTGTGTTTTCACTATATGTTTAAAGGGATCATCTTAGTTAGTTAAGCAGTAGTTTTTTAAGAGGTGGGGAGATTGCAAGTGCATGAGAGCTGCAATGTAGGTTTAAAATATTAGGAAGAAGAGTCTGTGCTTGTGATGAATACATGAGTGCAACCATATGTTTTTGCTTTAGATGGTCAATTCTAAGTTATTATATTTTTTTTGAAAATTTGTTGTGGAGGGAAGATCGGAGCTCGATATATCTTGAGAACCGAGCTTGATGAGTACTTAAATGGTGTTAAGTTGTTTATACATGCATAGATGAATATGTCAAGTCAGCACAAGTGCGCAATGTACTGCCTATATCGTGATTGTGAGTACCTGGAGAAGTACCCAAAATCAATGCATGTTCATGCGCACCTGATCATTCAGGTATTCATAAGAAAGTACAAGAATGTATGCGGGAATAAGCATGGCAAGAAAGACGCTAATGATGGACTGGTGGATAGTGACCTCCTAGACAAAGCAGCCAGATCAAGAAGTAAATCATATTGGTCAAGATCTCAGCGATGAAGACATCATAGATATCGGTGCCAAATACAACCTTATAGCTGAGAATTTACGAGAGATGGTCAATACTGCCATGGGTGATGATGATTATGATGATGGTGAGTTTTCCAAATTGAAAGAGATGATGGGAGATTTGAGGATCCCATTATATCCTATTGTAAGAAAAATATGCAAAGTTGTTCACGTCGCTCAAACTTTTGCAACTCAAGACAACTCATCATTGGACTGATCGGAGCTTCAAAGTATTGATGGACCTTCTAACGGATATGCTTCTAGATGGAAACGAGATATGAAAAAATCCACCTATGAGGCTAAGAAGATAATATGTAATATGGGATTGGAAGTTGAAAAGATATATGCATGTAAGGAGGATTGCATCCAATTTCGTAGAGACAATACGGATTTGACCGAATGCTCCATGTATGGAACCTCTTGGTACAAACGTAAAAATGATGGGGGTGATGATACAAAGATGAACGGGTCTCCTCATATAGTGGCATGATATTTTCCAGTAATACCCTGCTTAAAGCATATGTTTGCATATAGTAAGAAGGCTAAGCTGCTACGTTGGCATGAGGAGGGGTGGAAGGATGATGATTACTATATACAACAGACTACAAATTCTTCTCAATGGTGAAACTTTGATATGATGCATGGAAAGTTTGCTGAGGATGCAAGAAATATTCAATTTGCACTAAGCACAGATGGCATGAACCAATTTGGTAACATGAGTAGCTCATATAGTGTCTGGCTTGTGTTGATGTCTATCTACAATCTTCCACCATGGATTTGTAACAAGAGAAAATACATCATGATGTCAATTCTAATCTCAGGTCCTCATCAGCCTATCAATGATATCGATGTGTATCTCAAGCCACTCATGGATGATTTTAAACTACTCTGATCACCTGGTGTTGAGATCTTGGATCGCATAAGAGAGAAACCTTCACTCTATGTGGCATGTTGTTTTCCACCATCAATGATATTCCAGCACACTGTTGCTTGTCCAGGAAGAGTAAAGGTGAAAAAGATTACTTCCATTGCTTGGATGACTCCGGGAGTGTGTGGCTAAACAACTCAAAAAAATATGTGTACCTAAGGCATCAACGTTTCCTTCACCAGTCCCATGCGTATCGGAAGATGAAGCAACAATTTTGTGGCACAAATGAGACAACATCAGCTCCAAGGTATTTCAATCGGGAAAATGTCTACAACCAAGTGAAGGATATCAACATTACCAATGGAAAGAAAATTAGTATCCTTGGAAAGAGAAAGTGCACTATGGAGCGTGATGCAAAATGAAGGTGGCAAAAGATGTCAATTTTGTGGGAGCTACCATATACTGGATAGATTTAGTTGTTCACCACAATATTGACGCTATGCATTTCAAAGCGAATGTATGTAAGAGTTTGCTTGGTACGCTCATGAACAAAAAGAACAAAACCAAGGATCAGGAAAAAGCACGAGTTGACATGGATGACCTGGACATATATAAGGCTTGAGGTTCGTCCCGATGATAACAATATACAACTAATGATGTATTGCATAAATCTTTCAAAGAAAGAAAAGAAGGATGACCAAAAAGTGAAAAAATAAAATTAAATAAAAATAGTGAAAATTTAGTATAAACAAAAAATAGAAAATAAAGAAAACAAAATAAAAGAAAACACAAAAAGGTACAAACTTGCTATAGCAAAGAAAGGGAAAATAAATGTAAAAAAATCAAATGAATATAAAGAAGTATTAAAATTAGAAAAAAAATGTTGTATAAAAAGGAAAATAAAATAAAAAGGAAAAATAAAAAGAAAATAAAAAAGAAAAGAAAAACTAAAATAGAAAAGTGAATAAAAAATTACTATGTAGCAAATCTGCCATGTTGCAGTAGGCATGTATCCATGCATTGCTAGCACATGTACGTGCAAGAATACTAAATCTGTCTGGTGCATCCCATGCGTAGGAGGCTGATTCGAGAAAAAAAATTATTAGGGCGAATGCATTAATGAAACGCGCCTATGCATTGGGAGAGGAGAGGGTACTAAAAAAGAAAATATTACTATTCAAAATGTTTTCATCCGGATTTCGTATTTCCCATCCTGTATTTCGTACCGAATTCGTAGTATCCGAAAATACGTAAATAATTGGATAAAATGTTGAAAACGGTCCAGGACGTTTTGAACCCTTTTACGAGCATATGTTAGCTACATGTTGGTGGTTTTGGCTACATGCCTACATAGAAATGATTTTTTTAAAGAAAATTAATTACTCTCCTCCTGGCTACATGTTGGTGGCTATTTTCTCAACCATATACTGAGGCTATTCTGTAGAGATCAGCTCCACATGACTCGATTATTATGGCATCATAATATCTATTGGCACGGGTGACGGAGTAGTCTTTTACCCAAGGACAGTGATGGTAGTGGAGTCTAATTGTCATTAGCATTTTTGAATCATGCTAATTAATTTATAGGGCGTGTGCATCTAGTTATACACAAATCTAGAGTATTTTAAAGATTTTGTACCAACTTGACGGTGTAATGTTCTTGAAAAATCGATAAAGCTCTCTTTGTCGATATAAACGTGCATCTCATTTGTTCCGGCTCTCTGGCCTCACGGCCACGCACGGCTTTCTTCTCCATCTCCGGCTTCGCGACCGCGAAAGACGGGGGAGCAAGGCATGACATGCGTCAACCTGCGGTCGCTCCACGCCCAAATTTCACCTCCCACCCCCACGCCGCTGCGCTCATTTTCCATCGGTAGCGTGGCGCTCGTTCCCTCGCTCCCTCGCCGGCGCCCACCTGCCTATATATAGCTTCCCCCTATTCCCTCTCCCGTCCACTGGCCGGCCGGCACCGCCCGCGGAGCACACACGTCCTGCTGTCCTGCATGCCCTTGAGGGAGGGAACCAATTAAGCGCAGTATCCTGCTGCGGGCGGGCACGCGCGGGGGGTGTAGTGGAAGGGGATGAGCGGCGGAGCCATGGACATCGACATGCAGACCCACAGCGGCCACGGCGAGGTTGACGACGACGGCAAGGAGAAGAGGACAGGTAACAAATTAACCTGCAGCCTCTGTGATGTCGAGTCTGGGGTTCTTGTGTTCCGGAATTCCGGCCTAGATGTTTGACGAACAAACATGGGATGGGGCAACTGAATTCGCATGCCTCGTGTAACGGAGGCAACTTATTGGCATTGTTGCGGCATGCCATTTAACAATTCTCATTTTTCTCAACTGTACTTCAATTTCCACAGAAAGTACACATGTTTGTTTCCCTTCTGCACTGCAACAACAGAGGAGAGAATAGAAATAGCTCATGAATGCTTTCCCTCGCGAAATCTACAGCTTGCGTTGGTTTTGTATATGCTTTATGGCGCAGGTACTGTATGGACGGCGGCGGCGCACATCATCACGGCGGTGATCGGTTCCGGCGTGCTGTCGCTGGCCTGGGCGATGGCCCAGCTGGGGTGGGTGGCCGGGCCGGTGATCCTGCTGCTCTTCGCGGCCATCACCTACTACACCTGCTGCCTCCTCTCCGACTGCTACCGCGTCGGCGACCCTGCCACCGGCAAGCGCAACTACACCTACACCGAGGCCGTCGAGTCCTACCTAGGTACTGCTAGTCTGCTACTGCGTGCTACTCGAATCAACACTTGCAAATTCGAAATGACAAAATTAAACAGAGGCATCATGCAGATCAGCAATTGTATGTGAACTTCTCATTCAGAGATGGATGTAACTGACACTGCAAGAACTCCATTCCTCTCTTCTGTGTACGTGCAGGCGGGGGGTATGTCTTTTTCTGCGGCGTCTGCCAGTATGCCAACATGTTCGGCACCGGCATCGGCTACACCATCACAGCGTCCGCCAGCGCCGCGTAGGTCCCTGGACTTGTGCTGATTGATCAACCCAACCAAATGACACGTCCAGCTTCCTGGTCTGCATGACTGATCGATCGGTCAACTGGTGATGTCTGGTTGGATGGCAGGTCTATCCTCAAGTCGAACTGCTTCCACTGGCACGGGCACGAAGCTGACTGCACCCAGAACACGAGCGCCTACATCGTCGCCTTCGGAGTGGTGCAGGTCATCTTCAGCCAGCTCCCCAACTTCCACGAGCTCTGGTGGCTCTCCGTCATCGCTGCCGTCATGTCCTTCTCCTACGCCACCATCGCCGTCGGCCTCGCCCTTGGCCAGACCATCTCAGGTGCCATATACACCGGCAATAGTTCACATACATGCTTGGAAAAACATCTCGGTTCACAAATGTTTAAGTGAAACTGGATACCACTCATTCTTTGTGTGTTCAATCTACCAGGCCCTACGGGGAAGACGACGCTGTATGGCACGCAGGTCGGAGTGGATGTCGCTGACGCAACGCAGAAGACATGGTTGACGTTCCAGGCTCTTGGAAATATCGCGTTTGCCTACTCTTACACCATAATCCTCATTGAAATCCAGGTGAGCAAAACTATTTGGCCACCGCAAGAAGCTCTGTGTATGAAAGGCAGCAACTTTGTGATGACGGCCGGCCGGGTACCGTGCAGGACACGCTGCGATCTCCGCCGGCCGAGAACAAGACGATGCGGCAGGCGTCGATCCTGGGCGTGGTGACGACGACGGCGTTCTACCTGATGTGCGGCTGCCTGGGCTACTCGGCGTTCGGCAACGGCGCGCCGGGGAACATCCTCGCCGGCTTCTACGAGCCCTACTGGCTGGTGGACTTCGCCAACGTGTGCATCGTGCTCCACCTTGTGGGTGGCTTCCAGGTGTTCCTGCAGCCGCTGTTCGCGGTGGTGGAGGCCGGCGTCGCGAGTCGGTGGCCCGGCTCCAAGCAGGAGCACGGCAGCGTCAACGTGTTCCGCCTGGTGTGGCGCACGCTGTTCGTGGCCCTCATCACCCTCGGCGCCGTCCTGCTGCCCTTCTTCAACAGCATCCTCGGCATCCTCGGCAGCATCGCCTTCTGGCCGCTCACCGTCTTCTTCCCCGTCGAGATGTACATCAGGCAGCGGGAGATCCCGCGGTTCAGCGGCACGTGGCTGGCGCTGCAGACCCTCAGCTTCTTCTGCTTCATCATCACCGTCGCCGCCGGCGCCGCATCCGTGCAAGGGGTGCGCGACTCGCTCAAGACCTACGTGCCCTTCCAGACCAGGTCGTGATGGAGTACGCCGCCGTGAACCTGGTCTACGAGCTTGTAAAGAAGATGCTCATCACGTGCTGGTCGAGCTTGTTGGGGGTGTCTAGGAAGCTGCGACTGTGGGTTGGGTGGCATGGTGTTTTTGTGATGATAATATGAGGATGAGCATAGGAGCAGATCATGCAGGTTAGCCACAAGATCAGCTAATTTATATGGGGATAATATATAGCCGCACATAGGCGCTGTAAAATTTATCCAATTAGAGCAGCTAAAAAGTACTCAATGTTTGCTAAGCAATACCCAATTTCGCTTACGTGCACAAGCACATAAAAAGGTTCGATTTTGCGGCTGGGTATGCCACATATAAAAAAATTTTGGAAACAAATACGTAATATAATGGACAATAAGTTATAAGGGCCATAACAAATCCATAATAATAACCAAAGTACAAGTTCTAAACATGAATAATTGAAAATATTACAAAATAGCAAGTTTCTTCCTTGCTGGGCTAGTGGGTTTTGTTCCTTCGTGGGCTGAATGTATAAGATATGTATAAATATGTATATTTATTAACTTTTTCTCTCAAATCATGGTATGCCAAGGTATAAAGGCATACCCCTGCCGCCGCCCCTGTATGGCTAGCGGGCGTCTAGGTGGAGTCATGGGTGACGACGAAGCTTCACTGGTCATGAAGCACGTTGGCGGAGTTCAGCAGACGGTGGCGCTTGAGGGTGGGCCAGCATAGAGGGAGAGAGAGGAAGAAAGGAGTGAGAGAGTGGAAGGAAGGGCCAGCAGTGCTCACCTGCTAGCCCTAAAGCTTAATAGAGTGTAGCAATATTTATCTCCATGGCGCCGTCTCGCTACACCACTACCACCTCATGTGGGTGCGGCCAATCATGTCTATTGGCTTCTTTTTGTTCAACATCTTGAATTTTGTTTTGTTGGAGAGAGAGGGAGAGGGAGACGGAGAGATGAGGCTTACAGGTGGGCACCATATGGGTAATATGGCAAAGACGTGGCAAAAAAAAAATCATGTTGTATAGAGGAGAGGGGGGTGTAGTTTGTCTTGCTTTTATGTTAGATTAGAGGGGTGCATGATTTTTGGTTTTTGAGTTTGGTTTGGAAAAAGATCATACTCAGTGACAAGTTCACACCTCTAGGATATGATGTAGATTAGACTTGTCTCGTATAATTAAGAGTCACAAGTATAATGTAATTGTACATTGCATAGATACAATGAAGAAGGGCCCTATAAGAGTCACTGAAGCACTTATAATTTTATTTTTTTCTTGCGCATAATTCACAAATGACTTGATTACACAATTTTTTGACCTAATGAAACAATTAGCAAGGAAATTTTCATGTAATTTTTTTGTGTGACATTTGAATTGTTATTCAATATATTTGAATTATTGAGACATTTTCTAACAATTCTTCAAGGAAGCCAAAGTATAGTCAAGCTGGTCTTGAATAGTTCATTATATTTGAACCAAATAAACAGTTCTCCAAGTAGATACCCGGTCTCATAGACAGTGCACTGTTGAAGTCCGAAAACTGCGGAAACTCATCTCATGCACCTTCGCCTGCTGCCTGCCGCCTGCCCTAGGCAATCATCGCATGAAATGACCGTTCTCGTCAAATGATCCGTTGGACCTAATATATAGAACTAGCAAAATGCCTGTAAACCTCTGTTGCAGCGCACTGATGATGGAAAGGAGGAGCTTGTCAAGGCGTGTCAATGGTTAGAGTCAAGAGCCATGGAGTCCCTCGCGTCCCACGGATGGTCATTTATTTCACGTATTGGCAATAATTTTGAACAGTTATATGTTTTAAACTTTGAGTGTGCTTGTAATAATTGAGGACTGATGCCCCTTCTGTGAAAGGGTCTGAAGCCGGAACTTTTCCATTATCAAAAAGCAAAATCCCCATATATTATTGGTACAGTAAAATGTTAATTGTTTTTACACTAATGGATGGTTTTTTTATTTCTACCAATATATTTTCATTGCACTCAATGGATTTCTACACATTTGCTGGGAAATTAATAGAATTTTGACTTAACATATTTTCCTCTATTCAAGTACTAATTATATTGTCGTGTGAGTAGGGATGTAAATGGTACGGATATTTCCGACCGACCGTCCGATCGAGAGGGGCGGATATCAATTCGGATAGTATTTTTCGGATATCCGGATACTGTTCCGGATATCAGATCGGATATCGAATATTTAAATCAGATATCGGATTCGGATACAATATGATCAATATCCGGCGGATATCGGATATCCGGTCAGATAATTTGAATAGTCAGTTCGGATACTAGATTCGGATAGTTGTATTATTCCCAATATATACATTAATAAAAATCTGATTTAATCTCTTAGAATTTATAACTAATTCATTTCTAATCAAAAAAATATAAATTAGTACCAAATTTTTTTAAAAAATATAATATATCTATTGGTACTATATTAGAGTTGAATCTTGTTTATTCCTAGTTTGAGAATTAAACTCGAACTCTGATAATAATTCAACAATAAAAAATAGACTTATTCCATATTTTTTAAAGCATTCAATATTGTATAATAGCTCGAACTCTAGCAATAATTTGACCGCTTCTACATATTTTTGCATGTATGTCAATATCATGTAATTGAGTGCCCAAAATGGTATGTCATCTTTTGTTAATTTAGTTAATCAAGCATGATTTTAGTTTGAATCTGGCCTCCTTGAACAGGTGAATTGATTCGAGTGCTTGTGAAGTATCATCAATGTAATAAGTTATAATGTTGTTAATTGAGTGTCTCTAATCTAACCTATATTGCAAGTTAGAATGTCATGTGATCGAATATCTCTCATCTACGTAGTAAGTTAGAAATGTTATGCAAGTGTTTGTTAATTTTTTTCGTTAAGCATAATCTAGTTAAAATTTGGACTCGTAGGGTGTTCGAATGTTACAACACGTATGATATGAATAAATGTTGCCTTTACTCGATATCCGAAGAAATATCTGTATCTGATAGTAACCGCATCCGGTTCGCTCCGTATTCGGTACACATCTATTCGTATTCGTAACCGAAGCAATCCGCATTCGTATATGTATCTGAGTCTACCTATGTTCGAATCCGAATCTGACAGAAAATATGAAAATAAATATAATATCAGTGATATCCGTCCTGTTTACATCTCTATGTGTGAGCGTTCATTGTGCTCCTTAGTCGCAAACACTCAGTAACTCAAGTGGTGAGATTTCTTCATGGAAATGTAGGTCATGCGTTCGAACCACACTTATACCTCTTTTATGCTTTAGGTGTGCTAGGATGCATGTTGCGGTCATTTTCGCTTCCACGTACATGTGCGCACAGTTCCATTGGTGGTGTGGGTTTTCGACAGTTCAAGTCGTTCTAATGGGTGGGTAGTAAGGATTAGTTTTGGCAAAATAACCGAGTTGATCCCTCAACTTTTATCTCAGATTTAAATTCATCCCTCAACTATGAAATTGGCCAATCTAATCCTTAAACTTTCTATTTGGACTCAATTTCATCCCTAGTCCTATGTGGGATACCATATTGGCATGCCTAGTCAACAATAGGTGACCTAAAGATAAGTCAGTAGATATAAATAAACTCTTTAACCTCTAATTTTTCCTCATGTTCAATGTCTCTAAAAAATATGGCACAATAGTTAATTAGAATGTACAATTAAATAAAACTATAAACCTTTTATTCATAGACATAAGATCAACAATAAATTATTTTTGATATATTAATGAATTATGGGTTAATATAGCACTTAAATTGATACGTGTGTTGCACTGATAATATACCGAGAACTTTACATGCACTTTGGAACGACTTGACATACCACATCACACCAGAGTTGAAATTAGGCTCCAATAAAAAGTTTGAAGATTAAATTGGCCTTTTTGATAGTTGAAGGATTAATTTGAGCTTTTCAAAAAAGTTGAGGGATGAAATCGACTATTTTGTTATTGGTTTTTAAACGGTTCTTTTGGAGGAATTCGAGTTTCGGTTGGTTTTGATCCTAACTTGCGGGTACGGTGATGGTTTTAATTTCCTACAGCTTTGCTGCTTTGCGCCCGGTGCACCGGTTCTCCATGGTTCCGATTGACATAAAAAAACACTAGTAAAAGTGTTACTCGTTTTATAAATAGGTAAAATTTTACTAGAAAGTAGATACATGTAACCGAGTTATGATTATGCATGGTATTAAAAGTATAGTTATTAGGACCAGACCGGATCGGATCGGCCGGTTGAACCAGGAACCAGAGCCCCGCCGGTTCGGTACACGTAAAAGATCGGCTGCGCAACCGAACCGGAAGAAACTGCTTGAACCGTCTGGTTTCAAGGAAAAACCGATATAAAACCAGGCTTCCGGGCTGCGGTTTGGACCGCTGGGCAAGGTGAAACGTGGGGAAGGGTGCACTGGTTGGAAATTATGTGCAAAAATGGGTAGGAGAGGGGTTCAAACCCAGGTTGGGGTGTTCTGAGCGGAGTAACTACCGCTACACCGTATTGCAGCTTGTGATATACTAGAAAACTTAATTCTAATTGAACCGTTTTGAACCGGTGGTTCAACCGGTTGGACCAATGAACCATCGATCCGAGCTGCTGAGCGGTTCAATAATCCATCTGGTTCTAATAACTATGACTAAAAAGTGTGAAACGTCAACCAAGTGGGGTTTCACTTTCGGCTTTTCGACCCTTCACTTCTCCCCTCGCTGTAACGTGGCGCTCCTCGGTGAGCTTGGCGGCCTCTTCTTCAGCTATATATAGCGCCATTCAGTGGCTCCCCGTCCCCTATTCCCTCTCCAGAGCCACCACCGCGCTCGGCGGACACTCTTTGCTGCCTCTGCCTCTGCCCGCCATCGTCACATCGAGCGATTCAGCGAGCGAGCACGGGAGATCGAGGGAGGAGAGCCCTTGCGCCACCGCCGATTCGTGCGTCGTCGTCGTGCCGGCGCGCGCAGTGATTAGCCTAAGTGCGCTTGTTGCTTGCGTGAGAGACAGCTAGAGAGACAGAGATTGATCTGGGAGGGTGTGAACGATGGGAGGAGGGCGGCCGCGCTTCGGAGCCATGGAGCTGGAGCACCCCCTGGCCACCCTTCCCCGCGTCCGCGGCGACCGCGACGACGACGGCAAGGAGCGGAGGTCAGGTACGCCGCGCGCCACAGAAACCATATCTCCCTTCTACTAACCATGTACGACGGTCGACATGCTGCATGAAATCCTGCTTGCCTGCATAGCTTCCTCCCCGCCCGTCGATTTCTGCGCAAAATCCTGGTTTAATATTAATCAATTCGTTCTTGACGTGGATAGATGTTGTTGGGGGAATGAATAGTTTCCTCGCCATGGGGGAAAATACGGGGGATAATTTCTGAACATGCATGCCTAGTAGCAGTAGCTATGGCGGAAACTGAATTTTTCGTCGGTCTGGGGACCGATCGGGGTGACGCTTCGTGATTCGGCCGCGGGCTGTGAGGATATCTGTAGACGAGACATTAAAGGGGCCGGGCGACCCAAATCCCCACGGGATTAAAAGCGTGTGTCCATCATCGTCTCTTCGATCCATGGAGTATCGCAGCACCTAGCTAGTACTACACTACTAGTGTTAAACCAAGCATTTATTTCTAAATGACTAAATTTGCCAGCATGTTATGATTCATTTCAGAAGAAAAGGAGCCATGGAATGTATAGCTAGTCTCTGACACTAGACTAGTAAGGGGATAGGTATATAAGATTGCTAGCTGTTGTTTGTTTGTGGAGGCCTGGATCAAAATCTTTTGAACACACTAAAATTTGTAGAATAATCTTCATGCACTGAACCAACCTCGATTCTGTTAGCTAAAGAGGGGAGATAATAATCGTGTGTGCCTTCCTCACTGGCGCCCTGCGTGCACATGATCGGGCAAGAACCAGCACTTCACGCACTTGGTCATTTAAAGCTACCAAAAATAGGAGCGAGGGAGAGCTAGGATCGGATTGTGTGGTAACCGATTTCACTTGTACTCTTTCCTTTCCTATAATATGTTCTTGCATGAACAGAATTACCTGTTGCCTTATATGCAACAGCAATGTTCCCTTTCACCTAAATGTATGATCCTACTTACTGCTAAATTTGCCACATATCCTGGCTTTAGATTAGGAAAATCATTCATCATGGTTGGCCCTCTGATGAGAAATTTTCATTGCGGTCTTAAAGTTTTTCTTCCGCCATGTATCCTAGGCTAGCTATGTTCACACACAAGTTCCTCCCTGATGTTTGCCGCATCATCATCCTGCTGAATGATACACAGCTCCAACACTAGGGGTTATTAGAAGCAGGAGGTCGGCTCATTCAGAAGTACTCTCGAATCATAAGCGGATTGCACGTCTTTCCTCATCGCCTTAAACTTTGCTCTAGCTGAAAAGATATATGAGTGCAATATAAATAGATTATCTAAATGACGATCCTCTATATATTTTCTCACTAGGAAAATGATGTGCTAATTCGACTGTGCTGTGTACAACCATCAGCAGGTTAATTACTAACCCAAGTGGCAGGGCCCCAAGAGATTAGGATGCATGGTTTTCTTCTCAGTACATTTATTTAGGCTATCTTGGCATTGAATACCACCGGAATAGCATCGCTAGCTTCCCGGCCAGCCCTCTGCATGCCATGGAAATGGAAGTAGCCCGACGGACTAGGGATGTTCCCCTTCCCTCCATCTCCATGAAACCAGGCACAGCTTCCCAGGGTCATGGAGGAAGAAGTAGTAGGCTGCTAGCTTTACCAGCTACCAGTAGGTTACCAGACGAGAAGAAAAGGAACGGCGGATACGATGCAGAAGCCGCGGCGGCGGCGGCGCCCGAGCTCCCCCACCATCTCGATCTCTCTAGCCCTCAATTGAATGAGTGCCGCCAAACCGGCCCAACGGCGGCGCTGCACGTCGACTCGTCGCAATCGCGAGCTTAGCGCGGCTATCCTTTTCGATGGTTTCCCGTAGCTTTCTCGCCGATCCTCGCCCACGGCAGCTCAGGTTGGTCCCTGCAGTATCTGCGTACACGCCCGACTGCTTTTTGCATGGCGCGCGCCGAAAGGGAAAGGGGGTTGAGAAGGTTCCGTTTTTCTTTCGTTGCATTTGTCCTTTGTCCGTTCTGATCGTTCTGTTACGAGTCCATTTGACGCATGCGTCGACGACGACGACTGTTGTTTTGTTTGGACCCCCGATTGAGTGCGCGTACACATGCATGTGTTGCCTGTCCAATTAGGCAAGGGCATCTCCAACAATAATGTGCTCCACCTATAGATGGTCATTCGGGTCGCCCGGCACGGGCCCAGGCATGAATTGATCGGGCCACACCTGGCACGACCATGCTAACGGGCCATGTCAGGCCTCCCGTCGTGTCACGTCCTTGACCCATGCACAAGCCCAAGGGCCTATTTCGTGCTGGGCTAGCCTATGAAGCACGGGCACATTGCGCGTGCCGTGCTAGCCCACACCCCACAAGTGAGGGAAGCGGCGGCTCGGTGGAGTATAGGAGACGGGGAGCGGCGCCGACGACGGAGGTGAGGAGGGGGGAGCGGCACCGGCGACGGAGGAGAGGAGGGGGGAGTGGCGCCGGCGGTTGAGGAGAGGGGGAGGGGAGCAGCACCCATGACGGAGGAGAGGAGAGGGGGAGCAGCGCCGGCGGCAGAGGGGAGGAGCTCCGAGGGTGAGAAAGGTGACAGCGGTGGTGCGAGAGAGAGAGAGGTGGGCGTCGGAGGCAGAGAGGTTGAGAGCGAGAGGCAAGTGGTGGCGGGGTAGGAGCGAGGAGTCTAACTGCTAGGGTTTTTGCTTCATTTATATGGGGCGGAGGGTAACGGGCTGGCTCTTCTAGTCGTGCCGGGCTCGTGCCGCCTGGCGTGCTGGGGTGGCAGCCCACGCCCGGCATGAGCTAGTGGGCTGGGCATGGAGGCCACCGTGCCTAGCCGTGCTTGTGTCGGGCCAAATATAGGTGCTTCATGTCGGGCAAACCATCTATCCGCACAGTAATTTAGATATATATTTAGAGGGTTACTTTAGTCTATTTTTATAATAGCAGAGGTAAGTAATTTATTAGAAAATATAACAGATTCGATGACTATTATGATTTGAGTTGATTGATGGCTGGATGTTTCTGATTTTTATAAAAATTTCTCTATTTTTTTAAAGTGTCTATCTAGAATCTTAGGTTGCTTCACGTGGAGACTTCAAAGGAGCCTCCATTAGTAATAGTAAGATGCATATGTGTTATTATGGTCCAATATCATGTATATTGTAAATATTATGTGCCCGCACCTCTCGCCGACCCTTGCTGTTATTGTGTCTCCTCACCCTTAGCTGACCTTTGTTATTGTGTCACCGATGCGTGAGCTCACGCCCTAGCCGCAGACCTAGCTGCGCCGTGTAGCACCCTAGCCGCATGCTATCGTCAAGCCAAGAGCGCTATGTGACAAGCGTGAGTAGTAAAAGGATTGCACGAGGCCTCGGCACGGTGACGCTGCTAAAGTTCTAGGCTAATTTTTTTTCTTCGATGGTTTTGTTGGGTTTTCATGTTCTTATTATATTCAATCTATTTAGGTTACAATATAGTGTTGTTATTTTGTCGTTTGGTTCTCATTATATACGCTTCGAGTCCACCCGCCGGTAATACATGTTGGACCAAACTAAAATATCTAGTGGAAATATTGGGTACTTTAGAAATAGGAAGATATGGAATATGTTACAACTTAGTACTTGAACTGCTATATTATATTAGTGAGAGGGGGTTATAATGGCTGATGTGATATCGATAGACCTTTAAAAAGACTTGAAAGTACACTTTTAAAAGTACTAGTGGTTACTAAATTAATAACTCTTAAATGAAATGTGGTATACAAATTATCAATCTAACTTCTATACGGCCCTGTTTAAGTTTCTAGATAATTTTGAAACATTGGCCAAAAGCCAAATGCCCGCAACAGGCAGAAGGCAGAAGTATACCTCTGCTGTGTGGTTTTTAGCTTTTGGCTTTTAGGGGTATATAATTTTTTAGGTATTCAAAAACTAGGAGCCCAAAAGTATCAAAAACCCAAACAAACAAGACCAAATCAAAATATTAGAAAGATCTGCCAATTTGTGCTTGTATATAAGAAGTTGGACCGATCAAACTTTTTCTTAGTGGGATGAATTTGGACCACTTGTGAACTCTTTAATTTTCTATACGTACGCAAATTCTGCCCCTCGCCCAAACTTTCAAATCTTTAATTCTCTTTGCCAATTCTCCTGGACGAATTTTACAACATCATCACTGTATTAATGCTCCAGGGACGGTATGGACGGCGACGGCGCACATCATCACGGCGGTGATCGGTTCCGGCGTGCTGTCGCTGGCGTGGGCGATGGCGCAGCTGGGGTGGGTGACGGGGCCGGTGACCCTGGTGCTCTTCGCGGTCATCACCCTCTACACCTGCGGCCTCCTCGCCGACTGCTACCGCGTCGGCGACCCCGTCACCGGCAAGCGCAACTACACCTACACCGAGGCCGTCAAGTCCAACCTAGGTGCGTACGTGCCCCTGATCCGATGGTTCTGACGACAGCATGGCAGTAACACAATACGAGATGTGCAAACGCAGGCGGGTGGTACGTCTGGTTCTGCGGCTTCTGCCAGTACGCCAACATGTTCGGCACCGGCATCGGCTACACCATCACAGCCTCCATCAGTGCTGCGTGAGTCCCTTCTTCCTTCTCATAATCTTGCTGCTGCGAATTGCGATTGACCAGACCATCTGATCGACATTGTTGCCTGCCTTGTTGACTTTCATCTCAACTGGATGTTTGCACGTACGCAGGGCCATCAACAAGTCCAACTGCTTCCACTGGCACGGGCACGACGCGGACTGCAGCCAGAACACGAGCGCCTTCATCATCGGCTTCGGCGTGGTGCAGGTGGTCTTCAGCCAGCTCCCCAACTTCCACAAGCTCTGGTGGCTCTCCATCATCGCCGCCGTCATGTCCTTCTGCTACTCTATCATCGCCGTGGGCCTCTCCCTGGCGCAGACCATCTCGGGCCCCCTGGGGAAGACGACTCTGACCGGCACGCAGGTCGGGGTGGACGTGGCCTCGGCGCAGAAGGTGTGGATGGCGTTCCAGGCCCTCGGCAACGTGGCCTTCGCCTACTCGTACGCCATCATCCTCATCGAGATCCAGGACACGCTGCGGTCGCCGCCGGCGGAGAACGAGACGATGCGGCGGGCCACGTCTATGGGCATCTCCGTCACGACGTCCTTCTACATGCTGTGCGGGTGCCTGGGGTACTCGGCGTTCGGCAACGCCGCGTCGGGGAACATCCTCACCGGCTTCGGCTTCTACGAGCCCTTCTGGCTCGTCGACTTCGCCAACGCCTGCATCGTCGTGCACCTCGTCGGCGGCTTCCAGGTGTTCTGCCAGCCGCTCTTCGCCGCGGTGGAGGGCGCCGCGGCGGCGTGCTGCCCGGGGTCCACCCGCGAGTACGGCGCCGCGCGCCTCAACGTGTTCCGGATCGTGTGGCGCACGGCGTTCGTGGCCGTCATCACGCTGCTGGCCATCCTGATGCCTTTCTTCAACAGCATCCTGGGCATCCTCGGCAGCATCGCCTTCTGGCCGCTCACCGTTTTCTTCCCCGTCGAGATGTACATCCGGCAGCGCCAGGTGCGGCGGTTCAGCGCCAAGTGGGCGGCGCTGCAGAGCCTCAGCTTCGTCTGCTTCCTCGTCACCGTTGCCGCCTGCGCCGCCTCCGTGCAGGGCGTGCTCGACTCGCTCAAGACCTACGTGCCATTCAAGACGAGGTCGTGATCTGAGAGCCTAGGAGCTTGTTGCATTCGCATCGTATTTGTTTGTATGATTCAATCGGCCGTGTGATACAGCATACTCGTGCCTCTTTTTAGTGGTGGTGAAGTAGTGTTCTGCTGCCCATGGTTGTCAGTGGCATGGAACAAGGTAGGTGTCTATTGGCCACCCGTACCGAAAGAAACTGGACTTAAGAATGAAGTCAGCTAGTAATTTAGTTATGCGGTTGATTTTAGAATGCAATCAAATTATGGGGGTTTGTCATAGCAGCATTGCATTGAGTCAACCAAAACCAATTGTTTTCCTATTTATTTTAGTAAAACAAACATATCTTCGACCGTGCAGATGTACCCAGCCATTCAGTTTTAACAGTTTCAAGCACGTATTTTGAAAAATAAATCCAAGGATGGCAACTCTGTCGGTCCACATTGCAAATTGGTAACTCTAAAATTAATGACCTTTATAAATAGTACACGCCTAATTAAAGTGATTAATGATGCAACCACAATATATATATATATATATATATATATATATATCATCTTCTTCACCTCTGAATTCCATGGCTGAGGTCAAATGGAGAATTTATTCCCATTTTCTCATCATCATATTCTCATATAATCACCTTATAACATTCATTTGATATTAACTCCAATCTTATATGTGGCACACCCAAAATAATAGTAATGAACGAACGTTCTCATGCTTGAATCTAATAAGACTTTTTTTTAGTAAAGCTAAAATAAAATAGAAAAAATCCACTTTACAACCTCTACCCACCATGAAAGTTTGATTTTTCGACCTACAACTATAAAAACGAATATTGTACGATATCCAACTGTTCAAACCGGACATATTTGATCCCTTGGGTGGTTTCAAAGATGGTTTTGCATTTTTTTTAGAATTTTAAAATTCCAGTTTAAATTTAAAAACTCTAAATATTTCATTCAAAATTAGAAAAATATGAAAAGTACCAATATTTTACTAAAAATGTAACCTATATGTTGGAAACCTAACTATCAGTTATTTGGATCTAATTTATTCATGTTTCTAGTGTTATTTTGCATGTACCTGCATCTATTATTTTTTTATTAAATAGGATTCAAATAGCTCAAAATATAGCACCAATTGTTAGCTTACATTTTGTTTAAAAAAATTGATACTTCTTTCATATTTTTTGATTAAAATGATTTAATTTTAAAAATTTTAGTTCGATCCGAAATTTTCAAAATTCTCAAAAAATGAAAAACAGCCTTTGAAACCACCCAAAAATATCTTTTCCCGAAGCTGACATGCAATGTGCACATCATTTGCTTCCTTCTAGTATTTGTATTTTATTTTTTGTGAACAGATATTGGTACCTCAAAGTTCAATTACGAGATGTAGTGGTGGTAAATTAGAAAGATCATGATACATTAATGTTCTTCGGTGCCTAACGGTATATTGTTGCTTTGATGTGCAGCTTCAATAGTTTAATGTTCTTACTCCCACCGTTCTGAAATTTAGGTTATTTTGTTTTTTAGATTTATAGTAATTGCTATGTACTTAGGTGTAAATTATGTCTTGATGCATATCAAAATCTATAAAAAAAGTAGTTAAAACGATCTATATTTTAGAATGGAGTAAGTAATTGCTAAATGTTTAATGCTGTTCATCTCAACCCCAAACTCCATAGAAAAAATTAAGGCCCGTTACATACAATACAACCGCCCATCTTGCTGCGGCCTCACGATGGCGGCCTGCTCCCTGGGCGGCCGACGCGCCCCACACGACCGCGAGGCGCGGACCGCTCAGTGTGAAGCTGCAAGCCCTGGACCATGCGGTTTTGGGGCCATGCGCTTCCGAGGGCAACCAGCCAAAGCGGGAAAGCGCGAATACGCCCAACCGCTCTCGCTGTCCGTGGGCCGCAGCTGCCTGGCACCCGGTTATTGGTTGGCCTGCTTCTGTTGCTTGCTACTGCTAGTACCATGTTCAAGCATGAGGTGTGCGTGTACGGTGTACCCTTTTATGCTCAATATTCTTTCCACAGAATTTGGTCCTAAAAATGCGCAACTCGTGTGAGGAGAAACAAAAGTACAAGATTTGTTATGACTTATGAGGTGAAGCCAACTATTTTGAATATCAAGGAGTAAAATGGAATTTAAAGTAGGAGAAGCTTGGGAGTTTATATGTATAATTATAATGGTTCGAGGGAGCAAATACATTTTTCCTAATGCAAGTAGCCATCTAGTATTCTTATATGTTAATATATGCCGTACAAAACTCTTACGTAGTTTGCCTTACCTAGTTGTCATATGAAGTAATTTAGGGAAAAAAAACACTGCTATTTCTTGGAGGCACTTTAAAGGAGTAGGCTGTGTGTGATTGCACGCATGTAAATATCTACTTATGTACTTAGATTTCACTAGTGGCTGGCCTTATAATAAGAAAAAAATCTGACAAAATCTTTGATTTTCTTTGTACACATGAAAATTTTTGTTCACCAGAAAAGCAATTTTGCCAAATGTCGCTCGCGGCCATGGGATGAATTTGGTGAAAAAGCGGCCATGCAATTACACTCGTACATTTGTTTCTAAAATTCGTCACTCCTTGGAACGACAATATCTGAACGGGATACTCTAATTTTTGGAAGATTTTTGTTTGTTCAAAAATTTATTTTGAACTTTTGTATTTTCTCAATTCTTAAAATGTTTCTTTTTATTAACGCTATATACTCCTTTTTAATTGAGCCCTTTTTGAAGGAAAAGGACGGCGGTGTCCGTCCCCATCTGATTTGTTGCGTGGAAGTTGAAACCGAGAGGCGAAAGCGGCTGCCAGCTCTGCAGGCGACGACGGACCGTGGGTTTAGGGGAAGCCGCCACCCCCGCAGCGAGAACAGGAGAGAGATTCCCGATTCCACTCCACGCACTCCACCACCACCTCGCCTGGGAACAAAAGCCCAAAACCCTTTTGGCGATAAGGCGGCCGCCCCCGTCGATTCGTCCCCAAATCCGCCACCCCCCGAGCTGCCGATCCTGCTCCGCAGCGCGGCGTGCGTGCCGAATCGAGTTGGTCGCGCCGGCCGGGATCGCTCGTGGTGAGTACAATCTTCGCCGCCCCGTTTTGTGCTCCCTGTGAGCTCTAGCCTTGAATGCATTTGTTGGGAAGGGGACCAGATGAGCCCAGGGCCGGCCGGATCTGCCGGGCTTGGGGGGCGGGGCTGGAGCGCCGGCTCCACCTTCCGCGCCGTTCCCATGGGATTCTGGCGCCGCGCGTTGGGGGGGTATAGGGGAGCAGCGCATCTGTGAGCGTGTGTGATTTACCAGCCCGGTCTATGCGGCTGGATCAGCAGTTCGACCCCTGCTCGCGCCTGCTCTGTAGTAGATACATGCTGTCGGCTGCCTGGCGAGAGGGAGACTTGGGCACGGGAGGGAGGTGATGTCACGGGTCGTGAGCTCCGAGCGGAGTGGCTGCTGCTTGCTCGTCATTCTTCTCCGTTTTGGATTCGTTTTCGCTGTCATGCCCGCTTGGTGTGGACGAACGGCTGAATGTGACATCACCTTGCGTTATCACTTGTCAGTAGCACAACCCGTAGCGGTTGTGCTTCTTGTGGGGATCTCACTATGAGCATGTGTGCAAGGGTAAATCAAATGTCTATCCTTGGTTAATGATTGATTTTTGCAATAATTTGTCAGCTTCGAAATCGCCTTTGGAACTGTTCCCTGCAATTGACGAGAACTGCATTACAAAATTATGAAATTGCTGCACAACACTCTGATTTACTACTACCGCTTCGTTGTTTGTTCGGCATCAGTGAGGCATTTAGGATGGAGTGTTGGACTATTAGAGTTGTGAATTTTGACCTTTGAGGTTTGAGCGGTCAGCTGTGGTGAGGCCATAGGCTTGGGGGCTTTGCAAACCTGTATTAGTCATGTCCCTTTAGCACCTTCTTCATGTTAGTTATGCCAATGTCACAGGGCGACTCTCATGTTCCTGCATATAACCCAGGTGTCCTTGCTGTTGTGCAATTCACCTCGCTTTTCTTTATTGTTATTATGTAAATATCCCTACTTGCAAGATTTTATACATAGATTGATTGCATTCATTTCTTTTCCCTTTTCCGGTGTTTGGTACTTCCCTAATTCTTTGTCCAATTGACTGTAGATATGAGCAGCTGATAAGTTGAATTTTGAGGCCATTGGGTACTCACAGGAGAAGTGCATTGATAGCCTGACCATTAACTTCTTAAGATGGCTACACAGTTACCATGCTTCACACAGCTCAGTCCACCATCTTCTAACTGGGGAAACGAAGTTGCAAGCTGCAAGGATACATCTGGTAAGGTATTTGTCAGAAGTACTCGAGCTTTGGGTCAATGTCACTTCCGGTGCTGTGCAAGCCCCCGCAGTGCCAACTCTTTCAAGAAGAAAGACTCGTTCCTTGACCTTCATCCAGAGGTGTCTCTGCTTCGTGGTGAGAAGAATGTTGAGGTCGTGGACCCATTGAAAGGTGCTTCTGATGGAAGCCCGTTAGAGGGGCTGGGAGTGCCACCAGACCGGAATGATTATAATGAGGCCAAGATCAAGGTTGTTGGAGTTGGAGGTGGGGGTTCAAATGCTGTCAACAGGATGATTGAGAGCTCTATGCATGGTGTTGAGTTTTGGGTCGTGAACACTGATGTGCAGGCGATAAGAATGTCTCCTGTGCTTCCCCACAATAGGTTGCAGATTGGGCAGGAGCTGACTCGAGGTTTGGGTGCGGGGGGAAACCCTGATATTGGGATGAATGCAGCAAAGGAAAGCAGTGAATCCATACAGGAAGCACTTTATGGTGCTGACATGGTTTTTGTGACGGTAAGTTCTATCCTGTAGCTGGCTTGGCATCTGAATTGATAACACACTGGGAATTGATAATACTCTTTTCATCCCCAAATTGCAGGCTGGAATGGGTGGAGGGACTGGAACTGGAGGTGCTCCTGTAATTGCTGGAATTGCCAAGTCCATGGGTATACTTACTGTTGGTATTGTTACTACGCCTTTCTCATTTGAGGGGAGGCGGCGGGCAGTTCAAGCACAGGAAGGAATAGCAGCTTTGCGGAATAGTGTGGACACCCTAATTGTCATCCCAAATGACAAGTTGTTATCTGCTGTTTCTCCAAATACTCCTGTAACAGAAGCATTCAATTTGGCTGATGATATCCTTCGACAAGGCATTCGTGGCATATCTGATATCATTACGGTAATATGCTGTTGATATTCAATTTATCACCAAGTTGCTTTTTACACAACCGAAAGTCAAAATAGTGCATTTACACATTTACAAGATATCTAATTATGAAAAAAAATACTGGTTCTAATCTTTTCAGGTTCCTGGATTGGTTAATGTTGATTTTGCTGATGTGCGTGCCATCATGCAAAATGCAGGGTCATCTTTGATGGGTATAGGGACTGCTACAGGTATTATATTTGGCATATTTTTTTCTTCTATTAATATGCATTCCATAGGTTGTACTGTAGTAGTGCATGATCCGGCTCCATTCTTTCTGCAAATTGAACTCACATATTTTGCAGAAAAAAGAGACTGCTTGGTATTATGGTGATAATGAGATAAACGTAGAGCTTGTACTTGTTATCATATCTGCTGGTTTTGTATAGCTTCAGAATTGTTATGTTCCTCACGGCATAAATAGGACCAACGACTTTCTTCCACTGATAGATTGTTATCGTGAGTTAATACAGAAAATTAATACCTGTATATTCCTATCTTCTTGGTTATCTGATGCTAAAAGAAAGCGTTGAGTTTTGGTTGCGCTGCTATGGTGTGGAGTTTTCTGCTTTACAGAAAGTATAGGTAATTTTATTTTATTTTTACCAGTTTTTGTCACCTCAATCAAAATTTTCAGGAAAGTCAAGAGCAAGAGATGCCGCTCTTAATGCCATTCAGTCACCTTTGCTAGATATTGGAATTGAAAGAGCTACAGGCATCGTATGGAATATCACTGGGGGAATGGACCTGACTTTGTTTGAGGTTTGGTCCTTTGTTTTCTAGTTCTTGTGCTGACAGCATGAATTATTTTCTGGCCATAGTTTTTATAGGTTGCTGTTCTGTACAGCTTATCATATGAGTATATGACTGTCACACATCTTACATAACAGGAATAAAAGTTAACCAGAAAAGTTGCTACTAGGATGCAGGGAATTTTTGTTTTTGGGTATGCAAACATAACAAGATCAATAGAATTGGGTAGTGAAGGGATAGCATTCTGACAACTGATTCTTCTGGTTGAGGAGTTAGTTTTTCATTAAAAATTCAACTGTTCTGTTTTATTATGGATGCATCTTTTGAGATCCTGTTGATCAATTTTGAGATACCCTAGTGCACTGATTGAAACACTGTTTCCACAGTGCACCATACTTTGCATATGCTGAACTTCTTGAAGGTTTGGTGTCATAGATTTGAACTGCATTATACTTGGATTTCAGCACTTGGTTTGACCTACTTTGTATGTTGGTAGGTGACATGATAGAAAAAACTATGTATTAGATTTTTACACCATATATATTTTGCCTTAGCTGTGCTAAAAATTTGTATCGCCTTATTTTTACCAAGACAGTAGCATATGCCTCTTAACATTGATTTATGAAATTGAAGTCTGTATAAACACATATCCACTAGGTAATTAAGAGTAAATTGAGGCACAAAGGGGCAAACTTACGAGTGTTGACATTAGATCTATCTTCAATTGCCCTTAAAAACTCAATGCCATGGATTTGACATTTGTTTCCAACAAAGAAAGAAAAAAACTTCTTGCAAGTTTTGACACCATATGCAGTTGCTGTCTTGCCAACAGGGCTTGCTGCTTCATAAAATTACACATATCAAGCTCCTGGAACCAATATGTTTCGTAATTTGTTTAGATATGGAGCTTAGCTCCATTCTTCATTGTCTTGATGAACTTCCTAACAAGAGATGTGCTTCTCTTGAAAATAGCTATAGCACTATTACAGGCCCTGCATTTACCTTTACATGTTTTCATCGTCCAATGTTGATAGCTTTTTTCAAGAGATAATATATTACTTTCATGACCAGCTTATTTATGCACTGGTTTGTTCTATCAGGCAGGTTTCACTTACCATCTTTAACTATTTGGTTGTTTCAGGTAAATGCAGCTGCTGAAATAATCTACGACCTCGTTGATCCAAATGCTAATCTGATATTTGGTGCTGTCATAGACCCATCACTGAGTGGTCAAGTAAGTCTTAGTTTGTTTTGCTATATCTGATGGGCATAGGACAGCTCATTTATCATAATTCTCGTGCAGTTTTGGCAGCTTGGGGATGCCCATGTTATGTCAAATTTATATGCCCTTTTTTTTCCTCGCAGGTGAGCATAACCTTGATTGCTACTGGATTCAAACGGCAGGATGAACCGGAGGATCGCACCACAAAGGTAATTCTTGTTGAATAACTAGCGACTTTGTAAGTCTAGTGAGGAACTTCTGACCCAATATCACACTTGCTTGCAACTAAAAGGGCGGCCAGCAGATCCAAGGCGAGAATGGCCGACGCCCATCCTCCGCAGAAGGCAGCATGGTGGAGATCCCCGAATTCCTTCGACGAAGAGGCCCTTCTCGCTTCCCACGAGTTTGACTGTCCAGGCTTCTCCCTTCTCCCGCCCTGTATGATATACCTCCGTTAGGTCAGATGGCTCCTGCAAGGCACCGCAGCCTTCCAGACTAGGTGTTCTCGGTAGTGGTTCTTGTTCAGTTTTGTTTGCTCCTTCGTGCGCGATATTTTACCCATCTTTCAGTCAATAATGTGTAGAAGTGAGAGCTTGCTAGTGCTATAGAAAAATGTGTTTCCTTTTACACTGATCTGCTCGTCATTGTCTGTCGTGCCCTGATTCCTTTGACTTGCCGGCACTTCATCTGAAAACATCTGTTTGGCTTTGTTAAGGTCCATTTTGGGGCTCATGTGCTGTGCTGCGAGAGGAGCCTAGCATGTTCCGTTGTGGGCTCCTCAAAGGCCATTGCAGCGTCACCCTAACAGTGCCGGGTCTCGCGACCTGCGAGGGACGATGGGATGGAGCCATGGAGATGCAGACGAGGAGAGAGCCGGGACGGGTTGCGTCCCTGCGCGACACGCTGGCCTTGACGGTCGCTGGCGCGGCGCTGCTGTCATCACGCATTGGCGTCGGACGGACGAGCCCACACACCACGACCAAAATGGTCCAGAGGAAGAATTGTTCTGACCAAACAAAGAATTGTTTCAGGAAAATGAATACCTGCTCCAATCAAATAAACAAAATGTTCCGGACAGGAGGAATTGTTCCGGTCACAAAATAACGTCCCAGGCAAATATGGAATTATTCCAACCCGATAAGAAAATGTTCTAGGTGGAGGGAGTTGCTCCACGTTACTTAAGAACCGTTCCAACCTAACAACAAAACTTTCGATGTACGGGAGGTATTGTCTCGATTCCACAATAGAATGTTTTCAATTCCGCGATCATAGCCTCTGCTTCCTGTCCAAATCCACAATCGATTCTTCCTTCGGCCAGGTGGGGCCATACCACCACTTGTGGTCGAACTGCTTGCTGACAGCAGCTAGACACTATGAACAATGCAGTGCCTAATGATGCTTATCTCGCAAATGGGTTAGTACAACGGTACATAATGGAGCCTTTTTTTTTTTGAAAAAAAAAATTGGAAAGGAGGCAAGAGATGCATCAGTAGTGCAGGAGCATCTACCATACCTAAACAAAATCAGAAGCTCACATTACCGAAAAATGGCCGGAAAAGCGCGAGAAGATTAGGATCGACGCTAAGCATCAACATATTCGTAGCTCAACCGATGGCACAGGACGAAGCGAATAGATTCAGTTTTGGAACACGCGAGTAATGAGTGTCCTGACAACTGAATCGCTGTAGACCTTAGTTGCTGGCTGTCCTCGTTGTCATCTCACTGGCCTACCCTTTGCTGGCCTGCCGGAGCCCAAGATGCTCCTCCGCCGCTTGCTGCATTCGGCGCCTCGATGAGCTGCTAGCAGCCTGCTACTCCACTCTGCAGGTCTCCGCCTCTGCGGGCACCCGGCAGCACCGTACGAGTTGGTGCAGGACATCCTTCATGGACGGCCGCGCCTGGGGTTCCTCCCCGGTGCAAATCACGCCGAGCGTGAACACGGACACGACGTCCTGCAGGCAGGCCGTGTCGTCCCGGACCTCGACATCGGCGACGTCGTCGAACGGAGGGCCTTCCTGGTACCGCCGCCACGCCCACTCCGCCAGGCACAGCTCGGCGCCGCTGTCGTTGGCGACCTTGCCTGTCGCCAGCTCCAGCAGGACGACGCCGAAGCTGTAGACGTCCACCTTCTCGCTCACCCTTGACATGTACCCGTATTCTGCAAACAATTCGCCTCCAACTCAACATATATGCTCAGATTGTCGCATAATTGAACTGGCATCGCAATGAATTCGAGCTTCGCTTCTCACCTGGAGGCATGTAGCCGAACGTCCCGCCGATGGCCGACACGGACTCCGGCTCGCCGGCCTTGGCAAGCATCCGGGCGAGCCCGAAGTCGGCGATCTTGGCCTGGAAGTCCGGGCCGAGCAGGATGTTGCTGGACTTGACGTCACGGTGCACGATCGGCTGCCCGCAGCCGTGGTGCATGTAGCTGAGCCCCTTGGCCGCGTCGACGGCAATGGCCAGCCTCGTCGGCCAGTCCAGCGGCGCCGGCGCGCCCTCGCGGCCCCGGTGGTGCAGCCACCGGTCGAGGCTGCCGTTCTCCATGTACTCGTAGACCAGCAGCTTGGCCTCCTGGCTGGAGATGCAGCAGAGCAGCTTCACAATGTTGTTGTGCCGGATGCTGCCCAGCACCTTCACCTCCGACTCGAACTCCTTGTCCAGCTTCTCGTCCACCTTCCTCGAGTCCCAAATCCTCTTCACGGCCACCATCCGGCCGCCGCCGCTCTCCTCGTCGCGGCCGCCGGCGCCGAGGTGGATGCGGTACACTTTCCCGGACCCGCCGCTGCCGATCACGTTCTCCTCGCGGATGCCGCGGAGCACGTCCGACTCGGCGAAGTCCAGCTCGGTGAACGCCGTGACCTTCCAGTCCGTCACCTCGTGGCTCTCCTTCCGGCGCCGGAAGAGCAGCCAGGCGATGCCGATGCTGCCGATCAAAACGACGACGCCGAGCAACGAGAAGAGGATGATCAGGACCCGCGACAGCTCGTCGCGGGCGCCGCCTCGGCATGCCGGGAGGTTTGTGCCCCAGTCCGCCGCGCTGGCGCATAGATGGTTGCCGAGGAAGCTCCGGCTGTAAGCAGGGATCTGCAGCGACGGCGGCACCTCGCCGGTGAACTGGTTCAGTGACATGTTGAGCGAGCTGAAGTGCAGCTGGCCCATGTCCGACGGTATGTCGCCGGTGAGCTCGTTGCCGGACAGATCAAGGATCGTTAGCACCCGGAGCATCCCAATTCTCCCCGGCGGTATCGTGCCGGATATCTGGTTGCCGCTCAAATTGAGTGAATTGAGCTTCCGCAGCAGTTCGATCGATGGTGGAATGGAGCCAGTGATCCGGTTTCCGGGCACCGAGAAATCGGTAAGATTGGAGAGCTTGCTCATGTCAGACGGCAATTCCCCGTCAAGCCGGTTGTTCTCCGCCAGGAACGTGAGCAGCCCTGTTGCCGACGTCGGGACGGATCCCGAGAACATGTTGTTTCCCATCTCAATTCGTGAGATCTTGGAGGAAATCTCGGACGGCAGAGTGCCAGTGAAGCTGTTGTTCTGGATCATCACCGTGGTCAGCTTCGGGAACGACCATACCTTCGCCGGGAAGTCGCCGGATAAGCGGTTGTTGGAGAGCATGAGGTTGTTTATCGTGACGCAGTCGCCGAACTTCGCTGGGAATTCGCCTGAGAAGCTGTTGTTGAAGGCGTCGATGTTGTAGAGCGTTCCACTGGCGCAGAGCCCCTCCGGCAGCTGGCCGGAGAGGTCGTTGTTGCCCATATCGAGGTTGGCAAGCGGAGAGTGCTTCCCGAGTTCCGGCGGGAGCTCGCCAGAGAACTGGTTGTCCTGTATCCGGATGTCTCTGAGCCGCGGTAGCAGCCCGACGGTCGCTGGGATCGCGCCGGTGAACTTGTTGCTGTAAAGAGCTAGAAAGGTGAGGTTCTTGAGGTCGCCGAAGGCTTCCGGTATCTCTCCGGTGAGCTGATTCGTTGACACGTCAAACTCAACCAAGCTCATCGCCGTGACGTTTGAGGCAAGCTCGCCGGAGAGGCTGTTGTTGTACAAGTAGATGTTCTGAAGGTTGGCGTGCTGCAGCACCCACGCCGGGATCGAGCCGGTGAGCTTGTTCGACGCTAAGGAGAACACCGTAAGCTCCGTGAGGCTGGAGAAGGCCTCCGGGATCTCGCCGGTGAGGTCCATTTTGTCCATCCAGAGGTAGGTGAGGTTGGTGAGCTTGGCGAACTCCGCGGGCACGGGCGCTGGGGCGAACAAGTTGTCGGCCAGCGTGAGGACCTTGAGCCCGGCGAGATTGCTTATCTCGGCCGCCGGGTACGCGCCCGCGAAGCGGTTGGTGTCGAGCAGCAGGGACTTGAGCGCCGTGAGCCTCGCGACCGCGGGAGGCACCTCGCCGTCGAAGCCATTGACGGAGAGGTTGAGGTGCTCCATCGCCGGCGAGAGGCCGTCGATGTCGCGCGGGAGGGCCCCCGAGAACTGGTTGTTGGAGAGGTCGAGGAAGCTGAGCCCCGCGCAGGCGTGGAGCGCGGCGGCGGGGAAGGCGCCGGTGAGGTTGTTGTAGGAGAGGTCGAGGCGGGCGAGGCTCTTGAGCGAGCATACGGGCGCCGGGACGGAGCCGGTGAGGTTGAAGCGGGGCAGGGTAATTCCCGTGACGACCCCGCCGCCGCCGGTGGCGCAGGTGACGCCGGTCCAGTTGCAGTGGTCGGGGTTGGCGGCGGGGTCCCAGGACGCGAGCTGTGACGGTCCGCCCCATTCCCTCTTGACGGCGAGCAGCGCCTCGCGGTCGCCGCCGCCGCCGGCGCGCTGGGAGCTGCACCCGCCCGCGAGGAGGAGGAGCAAGACGACGAGTAGAGAGAGGCAGGAGGTGTTCGACCGCGACATGAGCGGCCGAGCTCAGTTGAGCAAGGGAGTGGCCAGTGGGGGCGTGCCAGCTGACGTGGCGAGGGTGCGACAGTGCGGGCGTGGGCGACTCTACAAGTACGTGGGAAAGAGGGCACCGTTGGTCAACGAGTCAACGGTCATCGCTTCCAGTCGCTGGATGCCAGTCAGTCGTGTCTGTGTCACCGGCGAGTGCGCGCTTCCTTGGAGCTCTTGTACCGAACATGGCTTTCTACCATTGTTGCCTTGCTACTACTTGAGCACCACAATTATCGAACACAGCCGCTAGAGACACAATATGACTGTATGAGACACATGGGTATTTTATCCCCTGTTCTACACTCGAGTTTTAGACAATTCAACTTTTTCATCCAATAGTATTCCTTCTTTTCATCCAATCTTCTCCTTCTTTCTTCTTCCTCTAGTCTTCATCCTCCATTCTTCTTCTACCTCTCTAGCAGTGACACCTAAAACGAGGGTTATGATCAGGCAGTGGTGGATCCAGGGGCTGCAGCCTCCCCCTCCCATCCTACTAGCTGCCACCTCCATTAGAAAAGGGGAGCTAAAGGAGAAGAAAGTGAAGGGATGAGAAGATGTAAGGAATATATTTTTATTAGATCATGATTGTAATTTTGGTGATTGTGTAACAACATACTTAATACGACTAACGAGTTAGGACTAACAAGTTTGTGAGGTTAAGTTTGTGGGAATTTTAGGTGCCATGGATGGAGTTCAATCCATATATAAGATGGTCCAAATCGCTGTGAAGATGTCCAAGGTGTAGTGAAAATGCAGGGATGAATTGGACTAGTGCAGGCCGAAATCAGTCGACCAGTTGAACCCACGGTCCCAGAACATAGCGAATCGGTGCGTTGGCAGTTGAAACAACGATTAAGTACAGAAGAACCCATTTGCACCGGTTGAACCGATGCTATAAGGTTGAAGGCGTCGGTGCAATGAGAAGATGATATGGCAATCAAGTGAAGAAATGGCAAAGACACCGGTTAAACCGACGGTGAAAAAAAATATCGGTGCAAGTGTGCTGTGGTTACTCAGTATGTATATTTTGGTTCCAGAAGAGTTTTCAAGCAAAGTCTTCAGCACCGGTTGCACCGATGGTGCGTCGGTGCAATGACGCAAGCAAGCTCAGGCATGGTAGAGAGACGTTCAACGGCTAGCATGCAGATTCAGAGTGACAGGTTAAATTGACGGTTATGACCGGTTATGACCAGTTTAACCGGCGCTTTAAACTTTTTAGCAGTTTAACCGACGCTTTAAACTTTTTAGAAAAAAGCAAGTAACGGCTAGGAGTGGATCTCTAGCCTACATAAGACCTCACCCCGGGTCACTTGAGGTTGCTGGAGTTCATGAAAAGCTACCTACACCCTGAAGAAGTTTTTCAAGCCATCCAAGAGCTTACTGATCACATCCTTCATGGAGAAGCTCCTTAGTGGAAAGGGGCATCAAGATGACCGGGGATTTGGCGAGAGCTTTGGTGGCTAAGCCTTCGTGGCAAGTCGAGAAGAGTTCCGGAAGAGACTTGGTGATGAGAAAGCAATATTTTTAGTGAGTGCTTCGACAACATAGATTAGAGGTGGCTTTGTGTCTACCGATACTACGGGATAAATCTTTATGTTGAGAGTTTGCTTCCACTCATCATTTTCATTTAAACTTCCGCATTTGTTATTGCAATCTTGTGTGTCTTTACATTCTTAGTGTAGTATTTTATTAGAATCGGTTATAGGTTGCAAAACTATTTGGGATGAGATTTTCATACTAGTTGAACCCTAGTTGCACATCTAGGTTATATATTTTAGTTTATATTTTATGCTAACTAGTTTGAGCTACAGGTTGAGCTATATGTTAAGGTTTTAGATTTGCCTAATTCATCATTTTTCCCTGAGGCTACGAGCATGGATTTCTTTCAAAAGAAGAAGAGGAGAAAGGAGGTGAGAGAAGAGGAGGAAGAAGAAGAATTCAGCCCCCCTAATGGCTGCGAGCTGGATCCGCCACTGTGATCAGAGGTTTGAATCCCACAAAGCGTATACATGACATGTGACTGATTGTTGACAAATTAGGAAGGGCAACGGAAAGGTGATACCTTTGGGGTCAAAAACTTCTTTCAGCCTATAAAAGAAGATAGATAAATTACAATATTTGTTGGGTTATCTTTTAAATTTTGTCTTGATGACGCCTTCTTTCGATTGGATTAATATTTAACAGATTCTTCCTCTAAAATCTGTCATCAACGGATAGCAAGAGACTCTTTGTTTCGTTCCTTCGTTAATTTTTTCATCTCAGGAATGATAAACTGTGTTAGCGGTAGATGTGCAAGCGTGAAAGGAGTAAAGCAGGTAGCAATAGGGCCTACAGGCTTCGTGGGCTGTGCATGTACACTTGTGGGTTGGGCTTGTAATTTTTGTGTCCTCCAAACGTTTCTAAAGTCTTTTTTTTTAACGATTTGTTTTCTCGCAATGAAAGGAATGTACTGGTTCACTTCAAAATATGCTCCATCCCTTTTAAATAATATACTCCTTCCATTTCAAATAGTTGTCATTTTAGTTTTGTTCTGAGTTAAATATTAATAACTTTGATGAAATTTATAAAAAAAATATGTAAATTTTCACAATATAAAAAATATACTATATACATACATTTTATGATGGATGCGGTGAAACTAAGTTGATGTTGTAGGTGCTGATGCTTTTCTGTAAATCTAGTAAAATTGTGACAAGTTTGACTTAGAACAAAGACATACTGGTAAGTAATTTGAAATACGAATGGTTGATGAAAAGGTCATCAACGTGTCCCATTTTACGCATGGACCTCAAAGGTCACTGTTTCTTTTTCTGCCTAAATTCAAGTGGGCTAAGCACAAACTATCTAGCTTGCGAACGCTTGAAGCATGATGAACCATGTCTACAAAGTAACTGATGAAAGACCGTATGTTTCGTGTGCACGCAGCACTAGCTACACTACCTCGAACCTCATCATGATAAACTTACGGATGCTAGAGTAGATGACGTGACGTGAACTCACATTATGTGGACATCACAGACTAGTTAACTAGTTCAGAAAAACAACTGCAGGTAGATGAACAATAGCTTGGATGATTAGCGAAGTCAAAGGTATAAGAAATTCAAGCTCATGCTTGACGCCGCTGTCTTATCAATGGGCGAGTGCTAGCTAATCTTACTCTGACCGCGGTCAATGTAAGACGAGGCCGGTTAGGTAGGTAAATCAGTCACACAAGTAACTGCGTGCAGTTGGCCTAAACCCCAGAACTAAGAATCCTCCAGAGAAACTGAAGAAACGGATCGGAGCTCTCGGAAGCAGCTTGCCGAATGCGCACACAAGCTGCGCACGCACGGAGCTGCTAGCTGTTCGATACTGGAGCACTATCTCAGTGTGGTTTCTGCCCACCTGTGACCATGGCCGAACCCTGCTTCCGTTTATCCGGCGCTATCATCAACCATCATCATCACCTAATGCGTTCTTGGACTTGGCCACTCACGAGTCACGACTGCGCCTAGCTAGCCACCAGCTGCTCCGAGAGAAAAAAGCGCCGCCTTGTCGGCTTCACCGGCTGGAAACTTTCTGATTGCGACGTGCATCATCTTCAGATCGATCAAAGGGCCAAGGTTTATCTGATCCAATCCAATAGTTTTCGACGCCGTTTCTGTGACTCTGGAACTGGGTTGGTGGTGGTCTCTCGTCTTTGGAATAAAGGGGGTGGAAAGGGTTCCCAGGTCTCAACATTCTTTTTAGACTGAAGTAAGAAACTGACCTGCTTTTTGCTCAACAACTCGAGGGAGCCGCCAGTGGTAATCGCTGTCTGAGAGAGCACTGTATTTCAGGTAGGAATTTTCAGTTACGTCGTGGGGTACCGTTCACAACGCTTTGTTTGGTCAAGTTCCTTTGTTTCTCTTGGGCATTGGCCATTGAGGTTTGATACTGAAAATAACCCAAATCACATTTTCCGACGAAAATCGGTGAGCTGGGTCCTGAGATGTACTGCTTGGGTTCAAATAATTGCTGGAAACTAACTGCTTTTCCTGAACAAACCGAGAAAGCTATCCATGGTGACTCATGCTTGTAATGTGGCAAAATCTTGTAGCCTTCTATTTGGGAGATGTGTTCATCTTTCTGTAGCCTTTTTCTTTACTTGTTGCGTCGATCTTGCAACTCCGGTTGTAATCTTTTGATGCTCTTGTGTTGTGCTGCGTTAGCCGTAGTTGACCTAAAAAGAATCTTGTAGGATTTATATGTGTGCGAATCGCATGTTTCTGACCAAAATACCGGGAAGTTTTTCCGTCTCAAATAGACCCGCTAAAATGAAAATTTTGGAAGCTGGAAGTTCTCTCAACAAAGAACAAAGATTTCCCGGGGTACCTAGAGAAAAGAAGAGTCCTCTACATCCTGTGGCATATAGAAAACCCCTAATCCACGCAACCTGAAGATGCTCGCTCACTCACGAGGCAGTTCAGGTCCAGTCCTCAATTCATTCCTCACGTGCACTAAACGCAACGCATCTGATGGTTTTTTTTCCCATGGGAACTTTCAAATCCACGGAGCTGAATTCGGAAGGACAAAAACAGGGAGATGGTAGGACAATAGATGATGCCCAACCTCGTGATGTTGCGCTCCGCAAATGCTTCCGTTATAGTGCAAGTGCTGGTTCCTCGCCTGCCACTAGTAATTGGCTCCCCGCCTTTCCCTGTACTGTCCGGCGACTCTCCTAGCTCTAGCTGTGCCAATATGTCCTCTCCAAAACCACTTTGTATTCTTGCAACTAATTTTTTTTTGATAAGGTATTACTGCAACTATTTGACCTCAAGTCGAAGCCTGCAACTTGTCCCTATTTTTAAAACCAGGCTAAAAATCAAATTCGAGGTAAATGAAAAAGATAAGTACGCAATGAAAATAAGGACCACTTTCTAATAAGAAGGACACGTGATGGTTAATTAGACATCTTAGAGTGGTGGCAATAGCACCGCAAATGTCTCTTTATCCATAGTTAGGCTAATCTGAATTGTCGGGTTTGTGCCGGACGATTGCTCAAAATTTGGTATTTCAACATGAAAATTCGTCGATAGAGAAACAAACAAACAAACAAACTCCTTTAATGTTGTTTCACGGGCTTTAGCTTGGAAATATCGGTGCTAATGACACGGGATTTCCGTTGAAAAGTGAACAGATTCACTCTTTACACATCCTGATAGTAGCATGTTTCAAACGAGACACTTTTTGGTGCTTCTTTCTAGAACAAAATTTTCACACACGCCTTCCATCCATTGATCGATCGGTGCATGTGCGCCGGTCGTATTCTCGAGGACACGTACTGCAGCTCTGCAGATCATGATCATGGATGGCCTGGGCCGCCATTGTTGACTGCCCAGCCGTGCGTGTGGTCTCCCTAGCTCGCCGATTGACAGCAGCAGCTCGTGCATGCGGTCGGCCTTGTGCCGTCGGTCAGCAAACACAGAGGCGACTGAGGCAGGCGCGCCGACGCACATGCGCCTGCTTGGCCTTCATCGTCTTCCCTCGTGTGGCCAAGCAAGCATGTGGTTTGTTTGAGCTTTGGAGACTCTAATTTTGCAGTCGTCGACCGGCTCTGATTCGAAATCTAGCTGATACATACCTTTACAGAAGAATAAAAAAGAAACTAAAGAACAGGGGAATATATGCAACACTAGGTTGTCACCACATTCAGGGGTGACATTAGAGAGAATAATTAAAAAGGAGAAACACCGGGATTATCTTAAGGAAATGCATCGATCGTTTCATACAATCTTTTCACTTTCTTTGCTGATTAGAACAAGAAAGCTGGCTGCACTACTAACTTTATTGTATCATCAGCACGGATGAGCGGTAGGTGATTCCATCAATTGCATGGAGGAGGATGCATGGGCGGACGAAATCTTGCCCAGCATCTTTTTGCTATTTTTTTTATATATCCAAGCTAGGAAGAGGAAAGGGAAAGCTCTGGCAGCATGCATGCGTTCGTTCAGCGTGCCTTGACCGTCGATTATATTGGTCAGATTAATCTATCACTGATAGTGGCTAATCTATGCAGCATACCCGTAGACCGAATCGGTGCAAATGATCTTTCTCGCGACGCAAATGGGGTTGGTATCCCAGTTTTTTCCAAAAAGAATCATCGTTAAGTTAGTGCTAACTGGAATCAGATAGTGATAAGCTCGGAAATGGTAAAGTGCTTGGTGGAAGATTAGGATTGACGCTAAGCATCACTCAACTGTACTCTCTCCCTCCGTTCCAAATTATTAGTCGTTTTAAATTTTCTACATATATAAATTTTACTATACATCTAAATATAACGGATCCGTTTACCGCGGCTCCAACCATCCGGCTGCAGCTGCTGCTAGCCCACACAGCAGCTGCTGCTGTCTGCAGCTGGGGGCCGGCTGCTGCAGCGGCAGCCGCAACCACAGCTGCAGCCGAGCAGAATTTAGTCAACGTTTGGTGTGTCTCACCCTGGAACAGATCAATGAACGGACGAGCAAACAGTGCCTTTTCCAGGTCTCGTGATGAAGAGGAGTAAAACAAAATATACATCATTAGTTCGGTGTGAATTGTTTTGACTCCCCCACAAACTTCCGGAAGGCACGTGCAAGCGTGAATCCAGCACAAATCTCATTATTATGAAAACACGCCGAATATGACCTATCATAATAAAATTTCCACCGCAGCATCGCTGCTGCGATGGGTCAAGGTGTACAATTTCTTTTTGGCGCCGGACGACCTTGACGCTAGAGCATTATTGAAAGTTTGTTTAGAAAAGAACCAAGACGCACTGTTAATAATAATCGCCTCGAGCGCACGGGAGCCTCCAAACGGTGGGTTTTCCGATCCCTGGGACACGAGAAAGAGAAACGAAGCGTCTGAATGACTGAATGGAGAGGGACCGAGCCAAATATTCCGCATCAAGTTCACGGGAGGCGCGCTCCGCATCACGTTTACGTGTAGAAGAGCTCCGGGTCGGATTCGGTGCATTGCACCCGCGGTGGTCGCTTGACCCTGGAAAGCAGTGGTAGAACGTGAGGCATACGGAAGGAGGGGTCAATTAGTGTTAATGAGCTACTCTACAGTAGATGAATACATCATATCTCAAAGAAAGGAAGGCACACGCTGCATCGGCATGGCGTACGCCCCGTGCACTCATGACTCACCTGATACAGTAACCTCGTGGAGAGATGAGCTTGTGGTCTTTGTGGCCATCATGAGTTAGAACTTAGAAGCTTCGATCTGCTGCTGATAAAGATGGGTGCAAATGCTTAGATCTTTCCTTTTAGTTTGGTAGTAGACATGCATCTTTGAGGAACTCTCTTTTCAGATTGTACGAGCATCTGTTCGTCTCTAGAAGACAGCGAAAGAAAGAGGGGTAAATTCCAGTTAAGTACCGCGAAGGTAAGCGGCATTTTCTGCGCAGTGACAATAATAAACTTGTAAAGCACCAAACAACTAATGCGAGTCATTTTCACCCTAAAGATTCCACGTTACGTTTATGCAACCATTTCTTCCCATCAGCCATGCGAACTGAACTGATGCATTGCAACCGCCGCGCTGGGGCAGAACCTGACCGTCAAGTTTCAGGCCGTGCAGGTTGCATTTCCCTGTGACCCGGCTGGGGCAGAACCTGACGCATCGAAACCTTTTCATGTCAATGGCAGGGTAAGCTACTCGAGGATGCATGGTGGCGGTAGCTGGTAAAGCAGCTAGGCTACTATAAATCTGACGTACTATGGGCTAATGGGCTCAGGTTGGTGTGGCAACGGCGAGCAGGTAGGAAACCTTCCTGGGACGATCACCTGCTCCAACACTGATGTTTCAGTGTGGAGTTACTTTTGGACTCGTGCATTCCGTTAAATTAATAAATTCTCAGGCAGGAGTGTAAAATTTTCCCCATGTAAGGGCTTTAATTCGACCATTGCTCTGTCCCTCTCGGTGCATGCATCTGCAGGTGCAGTACCCAGTTAGTACTCCCTAATCGTTAGAAAGAATTAATTTGGCCATTGCAACTCTGTCTCCTATTACCGGACGAGGAACAGTGCTGCTTCCCCTTGCCGGACACCATGCCATCCCCTGATATGATCTCAGACAGTAAGTATAATCAATACATAAAAATGGCATCATCCATATGTAATTCGGTAAAAAAATTTCAATATTTGACATAACTCTTTATGCAAGAATAAAAATAAATTATCAAGTCTTAAATTCAACGATCAAGGGAACATATTATGTCCGAAATACGCATCATCAAGGAAGCTTACATGTCTACAATGGCTACGGCAGTTCAAAAAGATGCCGAGTCGGCTCGCGAGTCTCGAGCTTTTCTGCCGGTCCAAATCAAACTGAACTGATCTGAACCTACAAACGCCCAGCCCTACCTGGTCGGAGACTTACCTCGGTCGGGTGAACGCATTCGACCGTTGATTTGTCAAAACAATCACCTCTACCTCCAGCACCTAAACTATGCAACACCCGTAGACCGTATCCATGCAGACATCTCTTTCTCGCAAATGGGTTGGGCATCCGTGTTAAAAGAACCATCAGCCGCAGTTGGTGCTAACTGGAATAAGACGAGCTCGGTGTTCGGGAATGGAAAAGCGCGTGGTGGAAGATTAGGATGGACGCTAAGCATCAATCAATCCTAGTTAATGTGGTGGTGGTGGTAGCGATCGACGCCCGATCATGGATCTCTGCCGATCAATCGGGGGTTTTCTTTGGCTCCATATATCTGTATGTTTTCCGGTTGCACTGTTTGGGTCCGGTCAATGCTTGATGTTTGGCGAGTCCCACTGTGAAAGAAGGGTAAGACAAATGTGACCAAACCGTGCGTTTTTTGTTATCAGAAATTTAGAATGACTCTAGTATAATACTCCATCCGCTTAGAAATGCTCCATAATTTTGATCAGGGAGAATTTAAACTTTGACCAATAATTAGCTGAATTATACGTTTCGTGCATAACAGTTGCATCAATAATATATCTGTATTCAAAATGGTTCTGAGATTATATTGAGTCTTTAGCGATTGACACTATGTTGCAGGAGAAATCAAAGGTTGGAGATCTTTCTTCTGTTGGAATATATTTTACACATTGCTGAACAGTCGTAGTGGATGTATATACTTCTTTGGATCATAATAAATAATATAAGTTCGTTAGGATATCTACGTGCGCTCTCCAACACCATACTTTAACTAGCGGCATCTGTAAAATGTATTACGCTAAATACTAAAAAGAGGTATTTCAAAAAAAAAATAAAAAGAGCTATCTATATTATGAAATATGTTTCGTAATATATTCTTCGGCACACGGGTTCCGGTTCTCCAAGCATGAGAAACGAAATGTACACTACTAGGAAAGAGAGTTTTTAGTACTACATATTTATAATTTTTTGATGAAATATGCACAGTTATATTAATCGGGACTCGAACTGCTTCAAGCCTCGCCCGTACTCTCCTTACCACCACACTACACAGTCACTTGTGACTCTACAAGGTATGCCATTATTTTGTATTAACTCTTAAATTGATTTAAACCTTACCATTCCAACGTAGATATGGAGCTACTCTACATCAAAAGTTGTTTGAAAAAAAAATCAAAACTTCTATATTTTAAAATTAGAGAACTTATAATAATTTTTTGACTACTAAATGATCTTAAATTAAAAGTTGTCAACTACAAAAATTCAGGCCTCATCAACCTCTACAATTTTAACAAAAAGTTTGACTTCATCCGACATCATATGAAAAAGTTATGAATTTATTTACGATGGACCATTTGTAGAGGCAGGTCATACCATCACCCACTCCTAAAATACATTTTTATGGGTGGGCGACGCTGTTACCCGCCTCTCGAAATGAATCGCTATCATTTTCAAGCACGGGTGATGATATCACCAGCCCTTCAAAATGCATTACCAGGGATGGATGATGGTATCACCCGTATCTAAAATGATATCTCTAGAAACAGATCGAATGCTACAGCAACCCTGCTCGTTTTACATGAATATTTCTAAATAGTGGCGCGCGTAGGATGATTTCGTCGTACACGCGTAGTGGTCGAGATCGACAGCGCAAGGGAGTGAGACGCTCCACGTGCCATAAATATTCCTGCTTCATCTCTCGGCCGGCTCGAGGTGCGTAGAAGGAACACGCACTGCTACCGTTGGTCCTGTGAGTTTGCGTGTGTTGCTCCTGCTTTAATTATTAGGTGCGTTGCTCCCGTGATGGCCGCTTTTCCGTGTAACTCTAGAACGCTAGCTACACATCAACACGGCAACCCGTGTGCTCTTCTATTAAGCATCATGCCGAAAGTTACATACTCCATCTCAAAATAAGTATTTCACTCCAGCCCAAAATAAGTGTTCGTTTAGAAAATTTTAGACATATTACTATTAATAGTGCGAAATAAACTTATTACCCCTAATTATTTATAGCATTTATGATTAAAAATCGCGTTGTATATTTGGTTCTCTGGATCATCAATAAATGAAAATGTATTGGAATCCGAAAAGTAGCATGGACTAAGCATTTGATTGGTTACCTGTCTTTTTCTATATAATTTTTTATCATTTTGGTTGCTTTAATTAGAAGGATCTCACTAGAAGCTAACAGAATATATTTTTTTGAGAAAATTCGAATGTTAAACGAACATCTATTTTGAGACAGAAGGAGTAGTTAATGTTGGCCTCGTTGCTTTTATGGCAGGGGTTGTGTGAACCTGCTCCATCCTGATGCCGAACAATAAGGATTGAATTCACAGGTTTTAGATTTTGTTGTTGTTGTTGATCTTTTGGGGTACGAGAATCTGTGTCTGTGTTTCAATGATATATCTCCAGCCCAGAAAGGAAAAAGTTACATGTTCCACAGTAGTTGGGTCCTTCATCCACGGGAGGTTTCCTCGATCTGAATGGGAATCCTGCAACTGTGCATTCTCGATTTGATGCCCAACCATGTCATTGTCACACTAGAAGGTTATTGCCATAAACGTTCATGGCATACGAGAGAACATGGCACCTCTGTCGTAGTACCAAAGAGAGAAAGAGAACCGCATTTTCAGGCCAAATGCACACCGAGGCAGTAGTGTGTGAACCCTCCTTTCCAAAGGTTGGTTCCATCAGGGTACATGTGGATCGACGCAATTTAGCCCCCGGGGGAGGAACCCCATGGTGAACTTTCCCTGCTGCGTGCTGGCAAACTTTGCCAGGAAATAAAGCTCTCCTTCCTTTTTTTTGTTCTTACCATTTCCGTTGGGAACAGAAGCTGAAACCAAAAGTCCCCCGAACCCAACCAGATGATGCGTGAGCTTCATAGATCTCTCTCAAGTCCCAATCATCGACCAAACGAGATCCCTTCACCACTTCACGTCAATGTTGTGACAACTGCTCCAGGTTAGTAGTAAAGTTTTTTTTTTATAATGAGATTAGTATAAAGTTGGCGAGGCCGAGGCCCTACAATTTTTTTTAACAAACAACACGACGAGTACGTTTCTATTAATATAGCAGAAAAAAATTATAATTATATAGCTCTAGGAGGGTATAACCAGGAAAAAAAGAAAGAAGGCACGACAACAACACCAACGGGTTGGATTGGGGCATCAACACGTGACGAACTCAACTCTACTCAAACAACTTAGGTTGGTCGGATTGGGACGTCGACGCAAACCACACAACTTGTCTCCACAAGACACATTGCCCGGTCGGATTGGGACATCGATATGGACGAGACCACTCCGCTGGGCAACGCAGGCAGATTGAAGCCTAGTCGCCGCCGCTAACAACCTTCTTCACCTTACGTAGCCGCCGTCGGGTAGGGCCCCACGCTGATAGGGAAACGAGAGAAACAGACTGCACCACACCGAAGAAGGCCACCGGGATGCGGGATCCACCGCCGTAGTGCCGCTGCAACACCACACACCATCCGATAGGGTGAAATCACCGGATCCGGACCACACATAGGCTGCCTCGCAGTCACCACCGCGAAACACAACGTGCGGAGGCCTCGAAACATCCGCCGTTGGACTCCACCTTACTCATCGCCTCGCTTCACGTGGGGTCTCGCCACGCCCGTCTCAACACTCCGAGTTGCAAATTTATTTACTAAGTTGCTATCGGGATGAAGAACAGCATTATCCTATTTTGAAGAACCACGTCAAAACAGACGAGCCGCACGCACCCAGCGGAGGGCTGCAGCAGCAGCACAGAGGAGGCTGAGCTCATCAAGCTGGGGATGACCAAGACGACGCCGCCGTGAAGCGAGCGGATAGGCACGATCAAAACAGACGAGCCGCACGCACCCAGAGGGCTGCAGCAGCAGCACAGAGGAGGCTGAGCTCATCAAGCTGGGGATGACCAAGACGACGCCGCCGTGAAGCGAGCGGATAGGCAGCGGCGTGCAAATTGAAGGCTAACCTTCTCGGGGCGATCACCTGCTCCACCCCACTTCAACTCAACTAGCCACTCGGTGCTGTGATGGGCTTCAGTGATCGATGCACTTAATTCAGATACAGTTCGCCGAGGCCAAACTCCATAAAAGAAAGTTTAAATTTGAGCTGTTAAAGTTAAACATGCAAATGCATCAATGTTACGTATTCCTACTCCCTCCATTTTTATTTACATATCGTATTAAATTTATCCTAAGTCAAAGTTAGCTAACTTTAATCAAATTTATAGAAAAATATAGCAACAATTATACATCAAACATATATACTATTAATGTATACTTTATGGTGAATTCAGTAAAATAAATTTGATATTGTAAATATTATTATTTTTTCTATAAATTTGGTCAAAGTTGGCTAAATTTGACTTAGAATAAATCTACTACAATATGTAAATAAAAATAAAAGAAGCGCACTTCTGCAAATAATTTTATCCTTTCCGTAAAGGCTTTGATCATTGTTCTCTGTGCCTCTTGGGAACTCCGAGGCAGCACCAAATCATCAAATTGCCGTGGTCACAATCGTCGTTTTTGTTTAATTTTCAGTTCCGTCATCGGATGTTTAGAAACTAAAAGTATTAAATATAGATTTAATTATAAAACTAATTGTATAAATAGATGCTAATTCATTAGATGCATTTATTAAGACTAATTAGTTTATGATTTGATAATGTTGTGCTACAGTAAATATGAGCTAATAATGGATTACTTAGGCTTAGTAGATTCGTCTCGTGAATTAATCTCTATTTGTGCAATTAGTTTTATAATTAGCTCATGTTTAGTTCTCTAATTGGTATCAAACGTCTGATGTGACCCAGGCTAAGTTCAAGATCAAATAGCGCCTTGTCCAAACTTCTTGTGTTCGTGATGCATATATACATAGTGGCATCTTTCTCTCTCGAAGAAACTGGCAGTATTGTCAATATGATCTTGGATTCATTGCTCAGCTAAGTTACACGTCAGGCACGAGATGCTCTTTTTTTCAGTCGCATATGACAATCATGCTGACACGAAACAATTATTTTTGGCTTGTCGATAAGGCAGTGACATGAGGAGCCGGTTCGTTGCTTCCGGACGCACTGAATGGATGGTTGGATGGACGGCAGATGGATGATGTAGTACCAAGATCATGTTTGGAAGGCAAGAATGGCACAGCAATTTTGGGGGATACCAACTGGGTCTTGCATAATCGTTCTGTCTATCCCAATGAGGACATCAAGATTAGAATTGCAATCATATTACTATTTTAAATACAAATCATGCTTGTTAGCAAAACAGAAAAAAAAAAATCAAAGCTTCCTTAGGTTTCCATAGTACCTACCTTTGAAAGTGTTCTCAAACTCTTCCGGTTCTTTATGCAACAGGAGGGGAAAGCCTATAAAACAAGGAGCAATTATCATTTCTTCATTTTAGACTCGGGCGTTCTTCGGACTTGATGCACAAATGGATGGACTAGCAGCCAACACCCTAGTAGAGTGTGCCGTCAATTCCGCATCGACAGTGTTAATCCTAATTCTCACATCTTGTTTCAGTGAAATCCAGACACAAGGCATTGTTAAAAAAAAAAGAGCATGTGATGGGTTCAGTTCTCAAGTGACTGCACACTAAAAGTCATGGACACTGTCCTAACTTCTAACTCCTACTGCTTGTTTATAGCAGAGGAGCCATTAGCAGTCATGGTCAGACAAGCTGTACCGGAAAAAGAAATGGAAGTGCAGTGGTAACAAGTAGGAGCAGTGAGATGGTTAAGATTAGTTTGATCGCCACTAGCAGGCAGACAGAACAACCGGGTCGATTGGGCATCCATCAACTTGTGTCCTCCAAACCCCACCACTAATCGCGATGCGAAGACCGTTGACCCATTGACCGGAGACCACAAGCTTTTCACACGTATAACAGGCACGCCACCCCGTTGGTCACTCTCACGGCTCACTCCCTCCCCCCCTCCCCACCTCAGCTGCTCGGCAGCTCGGCTCACCTCACCGCACCGCCTAGGAAGCTTCCAAGTAAAATAATGTCAGGCTCCAGCTCCACCGCCTGCTGCCGCTTCCCCGTGCTCCTCGTCCTGCTCCTCTTCCTTCTCCTCGCCGGCGAGGGCCGCTCCCAGCCCGCCGCCGGCGACCGCGACACCCTGCTCGCCGTCAAGAAGGATTGGGGCGACCCCCCGCAGCTCAAGTCCTGGGACCCCGCCGCCGCCCCCGACCACTGCAACTGGACCGGCGTCACCTGCGCCACTGGCGGCGGCGGGGCCGTCACGGGAATCACCCTGTCCCGCCTCCACCTCACCGGCTCCGTCCCGGAGTCCGTATGCGCGCTCAAAAGCCTCGCCCGCCTCGACCTCTCCTACAACAACCTCACCGGCGCCTTCCCCGGCGCCGCGCTCTACGCCTGCGCGGCGCTCCGCTTCCTCGACCTCTCCAACAACCAGCTCTCGGGGCCGCTACCGCGCGGCATCGACGGCCTCTCGCCGGCGATGGAGCACCTCAACCTCTCCACCAATGCCTTCGCCGGGGAGGTGCCGCCCGCGGTGGCTAGGCTCGCGGCGCTCAAGTCCCTGCTGCTCGACACCAACCGCTTCGAGGGCGCCTACCCGGCGGCCGGGATAAGCAGGCTCGGCGGGCTCGAGGTCCTCACGCTGGCCGACAACGCGTTCGCGCCGGCGCCCGTGCCCGCGGAATTCGCCAGCCTCACCAACCTCAGCTACCTCTGGATGGACAGAATGAACCTCACCGGGGAGATCCCGAAGGCCTTCTCCAGCCTCACGGAGCTCACGGTGTTCTCGTTGGCGTCCAACCAGCTCACCGGCTCGATCCCCGCGTGGGTGCTGCAGCACGGGAAGCTTCAGAACATCTACCTCTTCGACAACAGCCTCTCCGGCGAGCTGCCGCGCAACGTCACGGCGGCGAACCTGGTTGAGCTTGATCTGTCGTCGAATCAGCTCACTGGAGAGATTCCGGAGGACTTCGGGAAGCTTAAGAACCTCGGCTTGCTGTTTCTTTACAAAAACCAGCTCACCGGCACAATCCCGGCGAGCATTGGGCTGCTCACGCAGCTCAAGGACGTCCGGTTATTCAACAACCGGCTCTCCGGCGAGCTCCCGCCAGAGCTCGGCCAGTACTCGCCGCTCGGCAACCTCGAGGTGAGCAACAACAACCTCTCCGGCCCACTGCGGGAGGCGCTCTGCGCCAACGGGAAGCTCTTCGACATCGTCGCCTTCAACAACAGCTTCTCAGGCGAGTTCCCCGCGAAGCTCGGCGACTGCGTCACGATAAACAACCTCATGCTCTACAACAACCGCTTCTCCGGCGACTTCCCGGCGAGGATATGGTCATTCCCGAAGCTGAACATGGTGATGATCCAGAACAACAGCTTCACCGGCACGCTGCCGTCAGAGATCTCCTCAAACATCTCACGGATTGAGATGGGATACAACATGTTCTCCGGCTCCTTCCCCGTGCTGGCAACGGGGCTGAAGGTGTTCCACGCGGAGAACAACCGGCTGGCCGGCGAATTGCCGTCTGACATGAGCAAGCTCTCCAACCTTACTGATCTGATAGCACCCGGCAACCGGATCACCGGCTCCATTCCGACATCGATCAAATTGCTGCAGAAGCTCAATACGCTGAACCTGAGCGCCAACCGGATTTCCGGCGCGATACCGCCGGGGAGCATCGGGACGCTCCCAGCACTGACGACGCTTGATCTGTCCGACAATTTGCTCACCGGCGGCATCCCATCAGATATAAGCAACCTGATCAACGCGCTCAACCTGTCATCGAACCAACTCACCGGCGAGGTGCCGGTTCTACTCCAGATCGCGGCGTACGACCGCAGCTTCCTCGGCAACCCCGGGCTCTGCGCGAAGGCGGGCTCGGGCACAAACCTCCCGACGTGCCGGGGCGGCGGCAGAGGCGCCCACGACGAGCTGTCCAAGGGCCTGATCATCCTCTTCGCGATGCTCGCCGGCATCGTCCTCGTTGGTAGCATCGGCATCGCCTGGCTGCTCTTCCGGCGCCGGAAGGAGAGCCACGAGGTGACGGACTGGAAGATGACGGCCTTCACCCAGCTGAACTTCACCGAGTCGGACGTGCTGAGCAACATCCGCGAGGAGAACGTGATCGGCAGCGGCGGGTCCGGGAAGGTGTACCGCATCCACCTCGGCCGCGACGAGGAGGGCGCCGGCAGGATGGTGGCCGTGAAGAGGATTTGGAACTCGAGGAAGGTGGACGAGAAGCTGGACAAGGAGTTCGAGTCGGAGGTGAAGGTGCTGGGCAGCATCCGGCACAACAACATCGTGAAGCTGCTCTGCTGCATCTCCAGCCAGGAGGCCAAGCTGCTGGTCTACGAGTACATGGAGAACGGCAGCCTCGACCGGTGGCTGCACCACCGGGACCGCGAGGGCGCGCCGGCGCCGCTGGACTGGCCGACCAGGCTGGCCATCGCCATCGACGCGGCCAAGGGGCTCAGCTACATGCACCACGACTGCTCCCAGCCGATCGTGCACCGCGACGTCAAGTCCAGCAACATCCTGCTCGACCCGGACTTCCAGGCCAAGATCGCCGACTTCGGGCTCGCCCGGATCCTTGTCAAGTCCGGCGAGCCGGAGTCCGTGTCGGCCATCGGCGGCACATTCGGGTATATGGCTCCAGGTAAGAAAACGCAAAATTCAGTTGCCAGGCACTTCAATTTGTGTGAATTTTTCAGCTGCAATGCTAATCGATGTGCGACGATGCTGCAGAGTATGGGTACAGGCCGAAGGTGAATGAGAAGGTGGATGTCTACAGCTTCGGCGTCGTCCTGCTCGAGCTGACAACCGGCAAGGTCGCCAACGACAGCGGCGCCGACATGTGCCTGGCGGAATGGGCGTGGCGGCGGTACCAGAAAGGTGCCCCGTTCGACGACGTCGTCGACGAGGCCATCCCGGAGCCGGCGTACATGCAGGACATCCTGTCGGTGTTCACCATGGGCGTGATCTGCACGGGGGAGAACCCGCTGACGCGGCCGTCGATGAAGGAGGTCCTGCACCAGCTCATCCGGTGCGAACAGATCGCCGCCGAGGCGGAGGCGTGCCAGGCGGACTACGAGGGCGGCGGCGCGCCGCTCCTCGAGTCGAAGAAGAAAGGCAGCCGGCGGCGGAGCATGTCTGACTCCGGCCGGTGGAACGACGGCGACGACGAGGACAGCGGCAACTTCGTGGTGCACGTCGTGTAGCCAGATGTGCGCCGGCTTTACAAGTATAAGAGAAATTCAGGTGCTCCTTCCGAGTGTACATAGCTCTGCTGCAAGCTCTTCCATTCCATGGCAGAATTTCGGCTCTGCCGACCAGGCAGCTGAAGAAGCCCGGTCCGCCATGGTCATGGTGCAAGGACGAACAACGAAGTACAGTACATATGGATCATCGAGGAGGCTGTAAATTAGCAGCAAAACCAAAAGGCGAACTCCAATTACCAAGAACGAAGTTCTTGGTGGAGATGTTGGATACTTGGATCGGCACAAAGGGCTTGTTTGGTTCGTGACCACTTAACAAGCGCCGGTAGCTCCGTCAATAATACACCATGTATCCATTGTTTGGCTGGCAGTAAGCCAGTTTTTAGCATTAACTGATTACTGATAGCCTAGTTCTAAAGAAGCAAACGACGTGATGCAGATTGTAAATACAGGATCCTTGACCTGTTTTCAGTTCTCTGAAACTTTGGGGCACTTTTTGGAGGTTTCAGAAAACTGGAGGCCACACAATCTCTGGAGAAAGATCAATGAGTCGGAGGCATATCTGCAACTGTACTGCACGCTGAAATAAAGCCATGCTGACATAGGAAGCAAATTTGCCTAGTGATTTGTGAGGACTGTGACGTGACACGCTTTTTTCAAAGTGGGGAAGGTTGTGATGCAGAAAGAACAGATCTGGTGTCCGGGTCCGGCATGAAGTGGAAAAAACTGAACAAGGGACAAGATGGGGATGAGCTGGAAAATGCAACAGCGACATTTGGAGGATTGCAGTATGGTGGCAGATTTATTTGGGTCTCTACTCTGTAGTACTAGGTTAGTGTTCGTCTTCTGAGGTCTAAAGTTCAGAGCAATCACATCAAAGAGAATCTTATCATTTAAAAATATTAAATAAAGTCTAATTACAAAACTAATTGCAGAACCCTAGGACTAATTCGCGAGACGAATCTAATGAGCTATATTAGTCCATGATTAGCGGATGATTACTGTAGCATCACTGTGACAAATTATGGATTAATTAGGCTCATTAAATTTGTCTCGCGAATTAGCACCCATCTGTGCAAAATTTTTTGTAATTAGACTTTATTTAATACTTCTAAATGATAAGATTCTCTTTGATGTGATGGGTCTAAAATTTAGAGTGTAAGAAACGAACAGGACCCAGTCTTCATCCAGGTGCCAAACATTACTAGAAAAACGTGGCCTGGATGTGACGTAGATCTCCGTGCAGTGATTGCTTGGTAGCATTCGAGCTCACTCAAAAATATGTCCATACTGTAGTTCTGAATTAGTATGTAATGATAACAGATGTGTTTAAATTTCAAATGTAAACTGGGCAGTACCAAATAGCAATAATTTGAATATACATTAGTGAGTTTGATTTCATTTAAATTTCTGAACTTCTTGGGGTTCTTCAATTTGTTGTGCACCCCATACAACCAAGCTTCAATGTCATATATGTGGCAGAACCGCCTGAATTATTCCGGCTCAAGTGCGCTAATGATCGCTATATAGCTGGCATTAACTCAACGCACTTCAAATGGAACAATCCATTGGTCTGTCGGGTCTCCGCCCGATACAACCACGGTTCAACAGGATTGAATCAGGTTTACCTCGCACGAAAGCGAGTTTACAATCACAGAATAGCTCATCAACTTTTAATTTACAGTCATTCAAACATTATTACAAACCAGATTCAAACATAAGTAAATTTATACAAACAGTGTTCCAAACTGACCAGCAGAACGGCTTGTCCAAACTCACAGCGGGAAGAAAAGATTACACGACTACACACGTCGCGAAAGTGGACACCATGCCCAGCCCAAGGCCTGGTGTCACTCAGGAGGGTCACTGCCAGCCGGGGACGGGTCCCGTTCCACGGACCAGCCAAAAGGAACAGACGATGGCCATGCAGGGCTGTCCATGGAGTTCTCGAAAGTTATACCTGAAACAGATACTAGCAAGGTTGAGTATTCTAATACTCAGCAAGGCTTACCCGAGTTTGAGTATACTTTAGCCCGTAACTAGACTCATGAAGGTATTGCGAGGGTTCCGGGTTATTTTTAGCTGAAAAGCAACTAAGAGTATAACTTACTTTCAAGTTTTAGCTTCCAGATTCTAGTTTGATTAGACATCTAGGTAAGCACTTATACTAAGCAAGCAAGGTAGATATTCTCCTCCATCAAAATCTTTCCATAGATAATCACACTTTTTACTCGATGTGGCAGAAGGAAGAAGCAGTCTCAATCCTCGTGAGAGGCGGACTATTCTGAATCGAATTTAACCTTGCAAGGTGAACCTAACACACACGCTTGGAACATCCACAAGTTGTTCCGAAGCAACCGTTTGCCTTTCATTCCGGATCGTGGGCAAGCCACCACAAGCGACTTGCAGGACTGTACGCACGCAAATTATGCAGGACATACGTCTGTAGCGCGGCTACAAAACCCATATTCCTGTCTGCCACGCCGAACCTACTCCCACAGGTCGGTGCGTGAGAAAAACCAAATTAATCGAGTGGTGGGAGATATGCCCACTTGCTGGACCGATTGGTTACTAGGCTTACCGCTTACCATATTTCGCGGTATGTGGTTAGTACTGTCAAACGCTTAGCCACCACTACCACACATTTCGACTTTAAAGCTTTTATCAAAACAGACAGGGTAATCTTTAGGTCATGATACAGCACATGACCCTGTCCATCATCCTTATAGTGGTTGTAGAATTATAAACAAGCAACTCCTATATCACGCGAGTGACAGGAAATCACCGGACTTTTACCGATCCTATTTAGCAGAGCATCTATGCGATAAGGACTCGGGTACAATATATTGGATTCCTAAGATTTTTATGCAACTAGGGTTTCATTTCAACTCCTAGACGTAATGCGAGATATATAATATATAAGTATAAGATTGCAGAATGTAGTAATTTAAAATACTGGGTTATGCACCGGGGCTTGCCTTCTTGAGTGGGTTTGGGGACAGGAGTGTCAGAGACTTCCGAACTTTGGTTCGGGGCTTCAATTAGTTCCTCGACGGCTTGTGTTGGGTCTTCAGAAAACCCTTGGTCTTGTCCTAAGACCAATTCGTAATCTCCGTCGTCAAGCGTCGTGGATTCTATATGAGATGCAATAATTTAAGTAAGACCAGGTTTAAATTTAAGATCTTATATTACAAAAGTTGCAATTCACCAAGTCAACACACAAGAGTTTAAAAAAAAAGTTTAGGTTTGAATCACTATTTATAAAGGAGTCATGAGGATATCACTGAATCTATTGCAAACAGGAACTAGAACATTTGGATTTGAATTTCAAATTTAAACTCAAAACTTCAAGTTAAAAGGATCATAATGTTTTGAAAATTTAGGTATACACTAAACATTAACACATTGGAGAATGACAAAAGATTTTAACTAACTAGGTTTACAGAACATGCTTAGCTAACATTTCAAATTTGAAATGCCCAATTCAAAAGAGGTCCAGCTACCAAACAAAACTAGGTTTGAAATTTTAACACAAGGTTACATATAGCTCATAAAATTTACATGCCAAAAATCATGAGAAGCACAATTAAAATGTAGAAATTATATACCAAATACCTTGTAACCTTAGATTTAAAATAGGTGCAAAAGTATTTAGTTTCATATCAAACTTCATAAACAAAAGTTGTAGGGTTTGAAATCTAGTTTCTAACAAAACTAATTTTGCAATTTTTGGATTTTTCTGTGATTTTCTAAGAATTTTACAAGGCAGCTGCATACACACATGAAATAACAGATACACAAGAGAGGGGGGGGGTCTGGGTTTTATGCGCTCGGGTCCCTGGAAAGAGTTTCCTTCTCACGGATAAGTCCCTACCCGGCCTCGACATTGCCCGGCCGCTCGGCCCCGGCGTGTTCTCGCCGGCGGCGAGGTCGCCGGCGGGGAGGGGCCGGTGGGGCAGGACCTACGAGGCCTAGGGGGTGTTGTGGAGGTGGAAGCACACAACGGCTAGCAGGGGACCGGAGTTGACGACGGGGAGGAGCGGCGGCCGTGGCGGCGCGCCACCGTTCCCAGTGAAGGACCGGCGAACAGGAGGGGCTAACTCGCGCACGAGCACCAGGGGGCGATGGTGATGCGGTTCCCATACTTGGATCGGGTGAAGAGGTGGCGGAGCGTGCTGTCGATGACGAGGCCGAGCTCGGGCGGCGCCGGTGAGGGGCGGCTCTGGGTGAGGCGATTCCGGCGAGGGGAAAGGCCGGGGCTGGATTGGATCAGGCTGTGGAGCAAGGGGAGGAGGTGAGGAAGCTTAGAGCTCAAGGAATTGGGTCGGGATGGTGCGGCTGAGGAGGATTCCGGTGAGGAATCAGCGGCGGCGGCTCGGTGTCGTGGAGGGGATGGGAGGGTGAAACAGCTGGGGAGAAGAGGCTCGGTCTAGTTTTGTAGCAAGGCAAGGTTTGTGGGAGAGAAGGAAAGGGAGAGGGAGATCACCCAGCCAGCGCAGAACAGCGGGCGGCGCCGGCGGGTCTGACGGGACGGCGTTGCGGCCGCTCGGGACATCGGCTCGACGTGGAGGGATGAGGGGCGGCCAGCGCGGGCAACGCGGGCGGCGGGAGGAAGAGCAGCACGACGCGTGGAGCGGGGCGCAGAGGGGCGCAGAGCAGCAGGGCGGCGCACAGGACCGGGCGGGGGCGGCGGCGTGCAGCAGAAGAAGAAACAGAGAGAAGCTCGGGTTTGGGGAAGACGAAGGGGACTTGGTTGTAAAAAGCAGAAAACACAGGGGCCTCACTGCAACGTATAGATAACTTTCACACCAAAGATCAAATGGAGATGGACCCAAAAGCAAAAGTGTGTGGTTTTTCAAAATGCACAACTTTGCTTTAAGGTTCACCCACAGAAGGGCTAAGGTTTTGCAATCAAATTGAAATTTAGCAAGATCTCTAAACTTTGCATAAATTCTATTTTAAAATTACACCACATTTACATCCAAAAGGTAGTTTCACCTATTTTTACGTTTTAAACATAAGTTTTTAACTTTTACAAAACAACCCTCATACTTTCAAAATCTACCCTCCATGCTCACCCATTTAGCACAAAAGGATCCTGATTTAAATACAAATATACAAACAATCACTTTTGCTTATCATTAACATTTTTAAACATATTTATGCTACACTTTGTACATAACCACACACTAAAGATCTAGGGTGTGACCTTACTATTTAGCTGAGTGTCACAGCCTTCCCCCCTAAAAAGAATCTCGTCCTGAGATTCCGGATCAGAAGAAAATGAATGATCAGGTTCGGAGGTGGGCTTGGAAGAAATCTAGGAAATTATGATGAAGATAAGACTCAGTTTCCCATGTTGCTTCTTCTTCGGTGTGATGGTTCCACTGAATCTTGTACATCCTAATGGTTTCCCTTCTAGTACTCCTTTCTTTGGTATCTAGCACTCTGATTGGATGTTCTGTATAGGTTAGGTCGGCTTCGATTTCGATAGTCTGAGGATCGATAATTTCAGTAGGAATTTTGGCACACTTCCGAAGTTGAGATACATGAAAGATGTTATGGATGGCCGCTAGTTGAGGAGGAAATTGAAGACGATAAGCTACGGGTCCACAGATTTCAAGGATTTCAAAGGGTCCGATGTATCGAGGAGCAAGTTTCCCTTTTACGCCGAACCTTTGAATACCTCGGGTAGGAGATACTCGAAGATATACGAAGTCTCCGACTTGAAACTGTAATGGTCTCCTTCGTATATCAGCGTAGCTTTTCTATCGAGATTGTGCTGTCTTCAGATTTGTTTGTATAATCCTTACTTTCTCTTCTGCCTCATTGACAAGGTCTGGTCCAAAAATCTTACGCTCGCCGGTTTGTGACCAACTTAAAAGAGTTCTACAACGGCGACCGTACAACGCTTCGAATGGGGCCATCTTGAGACTGGTCTGATAGCTATTATTGTATGAGAATTCTGACAGTGGTAGTTAATTATCCCAATGCCTATCATATTGGAGGGCACAAGCTCTGAGCATATCTTCTAAGATCTGATTTATTCTTTCAGTCTGCCCATCTGTCTGAGGGTGATACGCGGAGCTTCGAATTAACTTAGTTCCAAGAGCATCTTGGAGTTGCTCCCAGAACCGAGCGACGAATAGCGTCCCACGATCGGAAATGATGGTCTTAGGTATGCCATGAAGGCGAACAATTTGATCCAAGTAAATCTCGGCATACTTCTTGGCATTACAGGTAGTGTGCACAGGAAGGAAATGTGCAGTTTTGGTTAATCGATCAATGATTACCCAAATAGAGTCATGTCTCAGAGGAGTATTAGGTAGACCAACAATAAAATCCATACTGATATCTTCCCATTTCCAAGAGAGAATGGTTAGAGGTTGGAGGGTACCAGCAGTCTTCAAATGACTGGCTTTGACCTTTTGGCAGATATCACATTCTGAGACATACTTGGCGATTTCTCGTCTCATACGGGTCCACCAAAAGTTTTGTTTTAGATCTTGGTACATTTTTGTACTGTCAGGGTGTATAGAAAATTTAGATAGATGCACCTCATCCATTATCTGTTTACGGAGTTTATGGTCTTTGGGTACAACAAGTCGTCGATTGAACCACAAAACTCCTTGAGGATCCACTTGGAAACATTTATACTTTTTCTCTCCTTGTGCTATCTTTTGCTTAATGATTCCAACTCCCTCACCGCACTGCTGAGCTAGAACAATGTTATCCCGAAGCGTGGCTTCAACCGAGAGGTGGTTTAGGTCACCTTGGGAAACAATTTCTAGATTAAGCTTTCCCATTTCCCAACAAAGAGTCTCACTGAAAGCTTTAACAGATAAGCAAGAACAATGTGCTTTGCGGCTAAGCGCATCTACAACGACATTGGCCTTGCCTGGATGATAATGTACCTCTAGGTCATAGTTTTTGATCAGTTCTAACCAACGTCTTTGCCTCATATTCAAATCTACTTGGGTAAAAGGCTCTTGTGGTCGGTATATATATGACTCTTTGCACCCATTAGATAATGTCTCCAAATTTTTAAAGCATGGATGACAGCTGCCAGTTCAAGGTCATGAGTAGGATAATTTTGTTCATGAGCTCTGAGTGCCCGTGATGCATATGCAATCACTCGGTGGTCTTGCATAAGGACACAACCAAGCCCAGTTCCTGATGCATCACAATAGATGACAAAGGATTTTGACACATCCGGTTGAGCCAAAACTGGAGCAGTAGTAAGATGATCTCTGAGAACGTGGAATGCATCATCGCATTTTCGATCCCAGGAGAATTTAACACCTTTCTTCAGTAGTTCAGTCATAGGTTTGGCTATTCTGGAGAAATCCGGGATGAATCGACGGTAATAGCCTGCTAGACCAAGAAAACTACGAATCTGATGGACTGAGGTTGGGGGTTTCCAATCCATCACTTCTTGTACTTTACCGGGATCGACGGATATTCCGTCACCAGAAATGGTATGGCCCAGAAATTTTACCGTATCCAGCCAAAACTCGCACTTGGAGAACTTGGCATACAGATGGTGGTCTCTTAATCGCTGAAGGATGACATGAAGATGTTGAGCATGATCTGTTGGGTTTTTGGAGTAGATCAAAATGTCGTCAATGAAGACCACAACAAATTTGTCGAGTTCTTGCATGAAGACAGAATTCATAAGGTACATGAAATATGCTGGAGCATTGGTAAGACCAAACGACATGACTAGATATTCATATAGACCATATCGAGTGGAGAAAGCTGTTTTTGGAATATTACTGGGTCGGATCTTAATTTGGTGATAGCCGGAACGAAGATCAATCTTAGAGAATACCTTAGCTCCGGCTAGCTGATCGAAAAGAATGTCAATGCGGGGTAGGGGATATTTGTTTTTGATAGTTACCGCATTGAGAGGACGATAGTCCACACACAGCCTTAAGCTATTATCTTTCTTTTTCACAAACAGGGCTGGACAACCCCATGGTGATGTACTAGGACGAATGAAACCTTTGTCTAAGAGATCCTGGAGTTGGATTTTCAATTCAGCCAACTCGTTAGGAGGCATGCGATAGGATTTCTTAGAGATAGGGGCTGTGCCAGGTTGGAGTTCTATGATGAACTCGATATCTCTATCCGGGGGCATTCCAGGTAAATCCTCTAGAAAGATATCTGGATATTCACAGACAACTGCAATATCCTTTAGCTTGATCCCGGTAGCAGCATAGGTACAGGAATTGGTGCACCCCTGTTGTGGGAGATACAGGATAGTAGGTTCTTGTTCAGGAAAATTTATTTCTACTATCCGGGAGGGGATATCTAAAGATACATGATTTTGGGTCATCCAATTCACACCTAAGAGAACATCCATTCCCTTTAGGTCCATTGCTAACAGATCTGTTTTGATTAGGTGACTACCCAGCTGAATGGGTACCATTCTACAGATTTGATTGGATAAAACCTTACCACCAGGAGTTATAATTCTATAAGCTTCATTTATAGAATAGATATCCAAACCTATTTTAGTCCCACAATCCTTACTGATAAAACTATAGGTGGCACCAGAATCAAACAGAACAATAACTGGGTGATGGTTGATAGAAAATGTAACCGTCATTATCGGTGTTCCTTCGGGAAGCTCGGAGAGTGTGGTGAGGTTCACCCTCCCTTGACGGACCAGGACCACTTGTCTCTTGCCCTTACCCTTGTTGATCGGATTAGATGTCTACCCTTAGAAGGATTTCCTAGGTTGGGGGCAGTCCTTGATGAAGTGGGACGGGCTTCCGCAATTGAAACAACGATAGTTGCTGTTTCCTGGAGTGGCTGGCGGAAAGTTCGGCCGTGGACCTTGTCGCAGTTGCTGTTGAATTTGTGGCGGCGGTGGTCGGTTGAATTGTGCCTGTTGGGGTGGTCGGGCTACCCATCTGCCAGGCAAATTGCCTCGGGGCGGGGCTCGAGGGGTGTTACTCGGGACCAACCGATATCTTGATGATGGTGGAGTTGCAGGCCCTGTAGGTGCTTTCCGTTTCTTTTCTTCTCTGTGAGCTGAAATGCAGTCTTCTTGAGTAATGGCCATGTTGACCAACTCATTAAAATTGTCATTTCAGCCATTCTTTAAGTTTGGTGTTTAGGCCTCGGCGAAAGCGATCACGTTTGCGGGCATCAGTGTCCGCATGAGATCCCGCATACTGGCACAAGTGATTGAAGACTTGTGCATACTGCGTAACGGTGCGGGTACCTTGGGTCAAATTTAAAAATTCATTGAGCTTTCGCTCAATGAGTCCTTTCGGTATGTGATGCGCTCGAAACGCAGTCCGAAACTCGTCCCAGGTAACAACATGTTCGGCAGGTTGCATAGCATGAAACTGATCCCACCATAGACGGGCAGTGCCTCGGAGTTGCTGGGCTGCAAAGAGCACCTTATTCTCCTCTGAACATGGAGCTGATAATAAGGCGAACTTGGACTCGATGGTTCGAAGCCAAGCATCTGCGTCCAAAGGTTCATCCGCCTTATGGAATAATGGAGGTTGAGTGCTGAGGAAGTCCTGGTAACTAGCTGACAGGGGTTCCTCTCGGCCTCGGGGTTGCTGATGGAAGTGGCCCATTTGAGCTTGTACAAGTTGGTTAAGAAGCTCTGTTTGCCGGGCCATAACCTCGGCCAAATTTAGAGGTGGCGGTGGCGGTTGCTGAGAACCACCAGGCTGACCTGCCCGGAATCCTTCCAGGGTTCCGCGAGTGGCTCCAACCATCTGAAATAAAGGAGATATCCATTATTTACCATATTCTTACTCCAATTTCAGACGATATGCAAAAACTAGATGAAAATGTAATTCTCACACTCCATTCAATCCACTTATAACAGATGCAAGGACATTGAACCAGATAACAAAACACAGGATTTAGATTGCTATGTAAACACTGATAATCCTTACATCTTATATCAACACACTCAAACCACTACAAACCTTTGTCTACAAGCACATGCCACATATACAACAAGTGGCTCTACCTCTAGATAAACTACACACTACCTATGTCACATCTTTTTACACTAGTTACAACTAGACTATCACTCACTCAACCATAACTAAAAGTCATCAAAGTTTTCCACTGATGACTGACTACCCGAGGAGGAATGATGGGGGCTGATAACAGGGTCTCCGTGCTCAGAGTCAATCTCGGAGACTCCCTCTATTTCCTCAGGATCTTCCTCTTCTTCTTTAGGCACCAGTACTGCAGGAGGTACAGGCTGCTGTTGAAGCTCATTTATGTGTGCATTGGCATCATCCACTTTGAGGATAAGATCATGAATCTGCTCTTGAAGAAATTCAATGACTGTGTTGCGTTGGGTGATCGTCGCATCACTTTCATTGATTTGATCTTCCCTGTGATGAATAGTCTCATTTTGGGTAGCAATGATTCCATCTTTCTCAATCACCAAAGCTCGAAGTTGATCCACTTGGGTGATATGTCTGGTAGCTTCCCTATGGAGACTTCGCGCAGCATTAACCAATTGGCCCATCTCACGACGTAGCAACAATTGGCAATGATACTGCACATTCATGAAGTGCATCATCCCTCGAAGTGCTTCTTCTGGTGAACCTTCCAATCTGTGACTCTCAGGAATAACCCTGAGATTACATTCTGACTCACTAGGATCTGTTGTAGCAAACAAACCAATGGGTTGTCCTGCGACTTCCCCGGGATGTTGACTACAAAAGACATAGATAGCTTCTAGTACTGCCCCTTCAATGGTATCCACAATCCGGTAACCCATCACTTCAATTTCAATGGGTTGCCATTGGGAACGATGCGGGTGTTGAGGGATAGTCATTTTGACTCGGGCTCGATAGATGCCCTCTTCCTGGTACTCCATTGCATCATACTGTGGAGGGTCAGTATAGCCAAACGACCTTAAGGACTCCCAGAGCAAACGAGGAAAACCCTCCCAGTGCAGGGCATTTGTATGGAGATGCCCGGCCGGATCCCAAAAGGTGTTAGAAGGGGCTGCCATCTGCAACAGAAATGCAAATGGTGAGACTTTTTATCTTGCTGAGAAAGTACAAGATAAATAGAACGGGATAATCAATTCTGATAACAGCAGGGACTGAAAAAAGATGGAAGCCTAAGATACTTTAAGATACCCAACTTAAAACTATCATCAGAACCCTATTAACCCATTCCAAAGACAAACAACACATCATTCATCCTTAACAGCAGTAAACATACAGCAAATTCTTTTGTTTGACAACAGATTATGCATGCACGTACTACTCGTCCTCACAACCAAAACAACTGTCGAATATATTCGGACTTACGTGATTAATTCCGGTGGCATACCCATACGTCTCTCACTATATAACTAATCGGTAAATCCTACGCGTCCTAACCTCGTAATCGTGGTTAGTGTACCTGCAGAGGAACACACATATATATCATGAACCTTTCATGGCAGCACAACACGAAAGCGTCCCCAAATAGTATTGTTCACTATAGAAACAGCATCTGTACAATTACCACCGTACAGACAACGTTAGCATACGTTATCGAAACAACGTATTCACGGGGGGTACCGCAAAATGCGGGGGTATGAACAGCGATCGCCATACCCTACGCCGAACCATATACTCCCAATATAATCAACCTAAATTGGTATATTGGCAGCATCTCAAGTAAGCCACTGCTTGAGAAACAGCGTTCGGTTCGCATCACCGACGGGAAGGCTAACTCCCCAGTTAGCTGAGGATCCTTACCTTCTTACCTCACGATCGTAGGTATCGTTACGAAAAGTAAGGTTGAATTGTGCAGGAATTTAAATTTTGACAGAAAGTAGTGCTGCAAGTCAGAACTATCTATACATATATAGATACTAATAGCCACCTGATATTTCCCATATAAGTCTCTAGGGCTTTACATTCTAGGCGTCAGCCTTAACGGATCCATCGTACTTTGTAAACTCATTTGTTGGCAAATTTTTATCCCAAAAACACTTCTTAAGAGCTTCACCAGATGTAAGAGTAAACCTACAGCTCTGATACCAGCTGTGGCAGAACTGCCTGAATTATTCCGGCTCAAGTGCGCTAATGATCGCTATATAGCTGGCATTAACTCAACGCACTTCAAACGGAACAATCCATTGGTCTATCGGGTCTCCGTCCGATACAACCACGGTTCAACAGGATCGAAACAGGTTTACCTCGCACGAAGGCGAGTTTACAATCACAGAATAGCTCATCAACTTTTAATTTACAGTCATTCAAACATTATTACAAACCAGGTTCAAATATAAGTAAATTTATACAAACAGTGTTCCAAACTGACAAGCAGAACGGCTTGTCCAAACTCACAGCGGGAAGAAAAGATTACGCGACTACACACGTCGCGAAAGTGGACACCATGCCCAGCCCAAGGCCTGGTGTCACTCAGGAGGGTCACTGCCAGCCGGGGACGGGTCCCGTTCCACGGACCAGCCAAAAGGAACAGACGATGGCCATGCAGGGCTGTCCATGGAGTTCTCGAAAGTTATACCTGAAACAGATACTAGCAAGGTTGAGTATTCTAATACTCAGCAAGGCTTACCCGAGTTTGAGTATACTTTAGCCCGTAACTAGACTCATGAAGGTATTGCGAGGGTTGTGGGTTATTTTTAGCTGAAAAGTAACTAAGAGTATAACTTACTTTCAAGTTTTAGCTTCCATATTCTAGTTTGATTAGACATCTAGGTAAGCACTTATACTAAGCAAGCAAGGTAGATATTCTCCTCCATCAAAATCTTTCCATAGATAATCACACTTTTTACTCGATGTGGCAGAAGGAATAAGCAGTCTCAATCCTCGTGAGAGGTGGACAATTCTGAATCGAATTTAACCTTGAAGGTGAACCTAACACACACGCTTGGAACATCCACAAGTTGTTCCGAAGCAACCGTTTGCCTTTCATTCCGGATCGTGGGCAGGCCACCACAAGCGACTTGCAGGACCGTACGCACACAAATTATGCAGGACATACGTCTATAGCGCGGCTACAAAACCCGTATTCCTGTCTACCACGCAGAACGTACTCCCACAGGTCGGTGCGTGAGAAAAACCAAATTAATCGAGTGGTGGGAGGTATGCCCACTTGCCGGGCCGATTGGTTACTAGACTTACCGCTTACCATATTTCGCGGTATGTGGTTAGTACTTTCAAACGCTTAGCCACCACTACCACACATTTCGACCTTAAAGCTTTTATCAAAACAGATAGGGTAATCTTTAGGTCATGATACAGCACATGACCCTGTCCATCATCCTTATAGTGGTTGCAGAATTATAAACAAGCAACTCCTATATCGCGCGAGTGACAGGAAATCACCGGACTTTTACCGATCCTATTTAGCAGAGCATCTATGCGATAAGGACTCGGGTACAATACATTGGATTCCTAAGATTTTTATGCAACTAGGGTTTCATTTCAACTCCTAGACGTAATGCGAGATATATAATATATAAGTATAAGATTGCAGAATGTAGTAATTTAAAATACTGGGTTATGCACCAGGGCTTGCCTTCTTGAGTGGGATTGGGACAGGAGTGTCAGAGACTTCCGAATTTTGGTTCGGGGCTTCAATTAGTTCCTCGACGGCTTATGTTGGGTCTTCAGAAAACCCTTGGTCTTGTCCTAAGACCAATTCGTAATCTCCATCGTCAAGCGTCGTGGATTCTATATGAGATGCAATAATTTAAGTAAGACGAGGTTTAAATTTAAGATCTTATATTAAAAAAGTTGCAATTCACCAAGTCAACACACAAGAGTTTAAAAAAAAAAGTTTAGGTTTGAATCACTATTTATAAAGGAGTCATGAGGATATCACTGAATCTATTGCAAACAGGAACTAGAACATTTGGATTTGAATTTCAAATTTAAACTCAAAACTTCAAGTTAAAAGGATCATAATGTTTTGGAAATTTAGGTATACACTAAACATTAACACATTGGAGAATGACAAAAGATTTTAACTAACTAGGTTTACAGAACATGCTTAGCTAACATTTCAAATTTGAAATGCCCAATTCAAAAGAGGTCCAGCTACCAAACAAAACTAGGTTTGAAATTTTAACACAAGGTTACATATAGCTCATAAAATTTACATGCCAAAAATCATGAGAAGCAAAATTAAATGTAGAAATTATATACCAAATACCTTGTAACCTTAGATTTAAAATAGGTGCAAAAGTATTTAGTTTCATATCAAACTTCATAAACAAAAGTTGTAGGGTTTGAAATCTAGTTTCTAACAAAACTAATTTTGCAATTTTTGGATTTTTCTGTGATTTTCTAAGAATTTTACAAGGCAGCTGCATACACACATGAAATAACAGATACACAAGAGAGGGGGGGGTCTGGGTTTTATGCGCTCGGGTCCCTGGAAAGAGTTTCCTTCTCACAGATAAGTCCCTGCCCGGCCTCGACATTGCCCGGCCGCTCGGCCCCGGCGTGTTCTCGCCGGCGGCGAGGTCGTCGGCGGGGAGGGGCCGGTGGGGCAGGACCTACGAGGCCTAGGGGGTGTTGTGGAGGTGGAAGCACACAACGGCTAGCAGGGGACCGGAGTTGACGACGGGGAGGAGCGGCGGCCGTGGCGGCGCGCCGCCGTTCCCGGTGAAGGACCGGCGAACAGGAGGGGCTAACACGCGCACGAGCACCAGGGGGCGATGGTGATGCGGTTCCCATACTTGGATCGGGTGAAGAGGTGGCGGAGCGTGCTGTCGACGACGAGGCCGAGCTCGGGCAGCGCCGGTGAGGGGCGGCTCGGGGTGAGGCGATTCCGACGAGGGGAAAGGCCGGGGCTGGATTGGATCAGGCTGTGGAGCAAGGGGAGGAGGTGAGGAAGCTTAGAGCTCAAGGAATTGGGTCGGGATGGTGCGGCTGAGGAGGATTCCGGTGAGGAATCAGCGGCGGCGGCTCGGTGTCGTGGAGGGGATGGGAGGGTGAAACAGCTGGGGAGAAGAGGCTCGGTCTAGTTTTGTAGCAAGGCAAGGTTCGTGGGAGAGAAGGAAAGGGAGAGGGAGATCACCCAGCCAGCGCAGAACAGCGGGCGGCGCCGGCGGATCTGACGGGGCGGCGTGGCGGCCGCTCGGGACATCGGCTCGACGTGGAGGGATAAGGGGCGGCCAGCGCGGGCAACGCGGGCGGCGGGAGGAAGAGCAGCACGACGCGTGGAGCGGGGCGCAGAGGGGCGCAGAGCAGCAGGGCGGCGCACAGGACCGGGCGGGGGCGGCGGCGTGCAGCAGAAGAAGAAACAGAGAGAAGCTCGGGTTTGGGGAAGACGAAGGGGACTTGGTTGTAAAAAGCAGAAAACACAGGGGCCTCACTGCAACGTATAGATAACTTTCACACCAAAGCTCAAATGGAGATGGACCCAAAAGCAAAAGTGTGTGGTTTTTCAAAATGCACAACTTTGCTTTAAGGTTCACCCACAGAAGGGCTAAGGTTTTGCAATCAAATTGAAATTTAGCAAGACCTCTAAACTTTGCATAAATCCTATTTTAAAATTTCACCACATTTACATCCAAAAGGTAGTTTCACCTATTTTTACGTTTTAAACATAAGTTTTTAACTTTTACAAAACAACCCTCATACTTTCAAAATCTACCCTCCATGCTCACCCATTTAGCACAAAAGGATCCTGATTTAAATACAAATATACAAACAATCACTTTTGCTTATCATTAATATTTTTAAACATATTTATGCTACACTTTGTACATAACCACACACTAAAGATCTAGGGTGTGACCTTACTATTTACCTGAGTGTCACAATATACTCCAGGGTTTACAATTACATTCAACAAGAAAAAAGAAACAGAAAGAAAAAAAAAAGGTTTGCCAGTACCTCACTAGTCAGTGATGAATTTGAAGACAGCCGTCCAAATCAAAGTGACAGCTAGCTATTGAGATGAAGCTGCATTATACTTGAGCCATACTCCACTGAATTTCCCTAAAACCAACAGATATGCAATGCAACTATTACTTTTCTAGGTACTTGTACCCAGTTGATCAGTACCAATCACCATTTCATCTCCTCCCCTCAATTTCATTCTGTTGTTTTTATACTCCCATAACATGCATGCTAGCTGTTCCTTGCTACAAGCATCTGCAATCCTGGATGAAACAACACACACAAGAAACATGTTATGACTTAATCTCCTTTATGATGACTGAATTTCAGGATGTTTTTGTGCGTTTGAATGTATTTGTGGGAGTACAGTAGAGGATAGAAGACACTTCTGTTGTGAATTGTTGTAATGGCTAGCAGACATCTAGAGGTCTATTATTAGATTGGAAAATATAGCCCAACATTTAGGGTTATCCATCCTACATGTTCATCTTAATTATTTCATTATTTGCCATTTGTAACTCTTAGTTGCAGGCTGTGATGATCAAATCACAGCTTGCATGGAAAAGAAAGACAACTGCTATTTTGATTGGCTTAAAACCATGGTAGTAAATAAGACTTCTGTATACTGATAAACACTACTAGATTCAAGCTTCTGGGATAAACACTAATGTTGCATTGGGCTTCCTAACTTCAGGAAAACTTGGAGGACTAGAAAAACTGAATCAAGAGCTACCTTGGCTTGCTGGTGCTTAAGGCATGGAAGGGAAGAAGCTTGACTGCAGTTCCTGATGGCTACAAATTACTGCTGTGTGTTTTGTGTCTGTGGCGCGGGCATGCGGGTGTGCGCGCATGCTTGTGTTTTAGCTAGAATGCGGTGCTGCCTAGTCTCTCAGTCGACTTATAGTGCAATAGCTTTAGACGTTCGAAAATAGAAATACATTACCTCAATTCCAAATAATTATGATCAGTTCTTTTAACTTTTCTAGATACATAAATTTTGCTGTGCACCTAGACATATCATATATCTAGATGCATAGAAAAACTATAAAAAAACCAAAACAACTAGATACAACAAAGAATCTCATGTTGCATGTGTCCGTTTCATGGGCATGTGATTCTGTATTTGTATTTTGGTCTGTGATTTGGCTAGTGATGCGATGAATGTGACCATTTTGATTTTTCCTTTTTGGATGTTATTCATATTGTGCTGGGTCATGCTGGGCTGGAATATCTTGTTATGGACTGCAGGGCCTGTAACACATTGAATGAGCTGTAATGTATGTAAATTGGTTAGGCCCACATGAAAACTACTACTAGAATGTTTTAGGCAAAAAGAAAATTGGGCCTATTCCAAACGAAATAATGGGCTAGAAAAAGGCTGGCATCTGTAAAAGAAAATGGGCCTGCAACTGGGCTTAGCCCATAATAGATTGCTAGTACATGCACCTGTCCACCTACATACATGACATGGTTAATTCTTTGCGACGTTTTTTGGACTCAATAATAACGTAAAACGTGTTTCATAGACTTGTGACAAAAGAAGGATCCTCACAAAGTTTTTGTGACAAAAGATGGATCGTGACATTGCTGGCATATGTATTATTTTATCACAAAACACTTTCAATTATAGAGTCAATTATAGAGGATAGGTGACGAACAGATCACATATTTTAACAAAATTGACAAATCTCTTGTCTCTATTGCATATGATATAAATAAGGTCCAGGGACTAAACTTTAGTCCATAATCGGTTTGGAAGCAAGGACTAAAGATTATTAAAGTACTAGTAAAAAGAACCCCCCCCCTATCTGCTGCCCATCCATTTATTTTCCCTTGCCACTCATCCCTTCTCCCACAGCCATCTTCCTCCTGCCGTCCCTCCACTTCACGCCGCTGCTCTGCTCCGCCCCTCCCCTCCCCCACCACCATCTTCCTCCCCGCTGCCCCTCCATGTCCGAGGGTGGGTGCCGCAGCAGCAGCGGCGGAAAGGGGCCCCGTGCGGCGGTGGCGGGCGAGGAGTAGCGGGAGGGCAGCTGCCTCCTCTCTACGGCAGCACGGCGGGTGGCCGGGCGCGCGGCTCGGGTGTAGGCAGGCTCACGATGCGGACGTGTCGGGGAGAGCACGGCGGCAACTTGGGGGCGAGGCGGCTGGGTCCCCTCACCTTCTCGGCTCCCCCCCTCTGCGGCGGCGCGCGGAGCAGCGTGCGAGCGAGCGCGTGGGGCCGCAGCGGCGCAAACTTGGAGCACCACGTGGGGCTGCGTCTGCGGCGGTGATGCGTGGAGCAACGCGCGGAGTAGACAGTGGTTCCCAATCCATCCGGCAGGGTGAGGAGCTACGGGGAGGTGGCGGTGGGAGCAGAGGACCGAGGGGCGGCGGCGGTGGCAAGCGCGCGAGAGGCGGCGACGGTGGGACTAAAGGAGCGAGGTGGCAGCGGCGGGACCTGGCGAGCGAGGGGAGAAGCAACAACGCGAGTGGGTAGGGTTGGAAGGAGGGGCAGGAGGTGGAAAGTGGTACTTTTAGTCCCCTCTAGGCACCTGTTAGGGACTAATGGACTATAAAATTCTTTTTTAGTCCATATGTTGCAGTGTGAAGAGAATCCGCCGTGATTGCTTCATGGTAGGCCACTTGGATTTCAATCCCCCCCCCCCCCCACAGTATTACCTTTGTCAAGTTCTGCTCTGACAGATCGGCATTATTCCTGACTTGCCTGGTTGAGATGATCGTCATCCACCACCTCCTGTCGTGTGGTGGATCCTAATATTGTTGTCCTATTTCTCCAATATGTAGTAGTGCTGCTTCCTGTGCGGCACCATCGTCGCCATTTTCCAGCGTCTTGCTGGCGTCGATCTCCCCATCTTTCTTGCATTCTGCAGTATCGGCCTCCCTCGACACTCCCCTCGGTGACGTCCCCTCCTTCATTCTCCGGCCGGTTCCCGCAGTACCTGCAGCACCGTGGCATACCTGGGATCCGCTCCGCTCTCGCCGTCGGTAGCGCCGTCAGACGACGGAAGCAGGTGACGACTGGAATCATTGGTACGTAATAAGCTAATAAGTTACTTGATGAGCTCGTTCTTTGTTAAATTGCAATGGTTGAGTGCTGGACTGTGAAAAGTTGATGCCTTTACTTTTTCGTCTTTGCTTTTTTTTTACAAAAATATAATGCATGGCTAATGATGGACGTGGTCTAATACGTGTAGTACCTGAGAGTTTCGGAGGAGGGGCCGTGGTAATCGTTCAGATTTTTAATTAAAAAGGGCTTAACTAGTTGTTGTAAATCAATGAATAATAGTGCCACCCCAGAACCTTCCGCTCCTTTATTTCCTGATTAGGTCAATTTCTGATGAAAGCGTTGTTTCTTAGTAAGGCAACGATTCTACATGTGAAGTTCGACTACTCTCCATTCCAGTCTTAGCTTAGCTTGAGGCGCACCCCTACCGTCTCCTTCAACTTGCCGACCGCGCGCCGGCCACCGCCATGGCTGGAAACTGCAGTGGGAGAGCTTTCCCCGGTCCTCCCACTCCATCATAGTCTGCAAGAACGCTGTGCTGTTCCGTTTTTGGGAGTTGAGTGATTGGCCGTCCTTTTTGCAATATATAAATATATATATATGCTAAAGGGAAGTTTTCGAGTATAAATATATCTTTTTGAAAAAGATTATAAAAAGTAAGTAGAATTAGATTCAAGATAAAAGAAAAAAAATTAGTAAGAAACGTGGATGGATACGTGTTATTTTCTTGATTGTAGATTGGACTTTTTGACGGCATGACCAAGTGCTAAAGCATGGGACTGCAAACTATTTACCCCATATAGTTCAAATCAGTGCACAGTCTGATCAACGAAATACCTAGGATTATAGTATGATCAAATTCGACAATTTTCTCCCACCAGATACCACCAACAAAGTAACTAGGTCTAGCGATACTGGGTTTAATATTTCTCTATCCTTATACTTGAGTTTGCTTTGGCGGCAGTAGCCAAAACCTCTAATATTTTATCTAATAGCACATTGCTGGAAGTTTTTTTGATCCCACGAACTCTCTCTCTCTCTCTCTCTCTCTCTCTCTCTCTCATCAATAAAGCATGGAGTCCACGTTTACTCTATAAGCTAGCTCTTGAAGAAGATATAGTACACTCTCTTTTCTCACCTTCTCTCTTCCACCTCATAAAAAAATTGCTATGGAAATATAAGAGCTAACTGACTCATCATCGGTGGAGGAGACTTAAGTGACGTTTGAGAAATCAACGCGGTCTCCAAAACACATTTTTTGTTGGAGCCTCACACATGAACATGAGTACTATATGTCTATGTATTAGTAAGGATAAAATGGCATATCCCCTATCTCTTGGCGTTTTCCGTGGTGCTTGATGCTTTTTTTTTCGAAAGGGGAAATTTTAATAAATTTAAGTCAAGTTACATCGAGGTGATAAAAGAAACACAACCTTAGATAGCAGGTATTCTAATGAAGATCAATCCGTAGACTAGACCGCCACCCATATATGTCTAGGTAAAAAAAATCCTTGATCATCTGTGTCAATCGATACGATGCCACTGCAGCTAAACCCTGTGTAGTAAGTTTTTGGAGGATAGCCCATGCGAAGCAATCCAAAACTGTGAAGATAACCTACGAAAAAATATTTGTTTGTTCTAAAAAATTAGATTATTTCTGCTCATCCACGGAGACCAATATGTAGCTACTGCTCCAAGTAACACTAGAGGTTTAAAAACGACACTAATCCCCCTCAGCCAACTCCCAAACATGTGTGCCACATTGTGTGGCTGTGGAAGCAATGTATGCCTGCCCATACCATACAAGTTAGACGACACTCAAAAAATAAATGTTGAATAATCTCATCCTTATGGCAAAAGCAGCACTGTTTAGTACCATACCAGTTCCGCTTAATTAGATTGTCTTTCGTCAAGATTAACCCCTCTCCGAAGATACCAAATACTACTAGCGAATGAGTCTCTCATCCTCGATATTTGTCCAGGCTAATGTTGGGTCCGGGAGTAATATATGCATTAGTCCCGGGTCCAACGCACTGCTAGACAAACTAGCATCAGTACCGGGTATAGGGAGCGTTTCGTACCGATCGAGCTGACAGATACCGTCTGGCCGGTACTAAATGGAGGGCCGTTTAGTACCGGCCACAACAACCGGTACTAAACGCGCCATCCAGAAAAAACAAAAAAAATATTACGAACCGTCGGGAGGCCCGCACACGCACAAGTCACAAGTCACACGAATTTTTCACGCGTAAACACGCGTGCACAGCCGAGAGGATTCGGACCCACAGCCTCCGATCTCGCGTGTAGCTTTCTTATCATCCCACCTACGCATCACCTGTGACTGGATGGGATATGCTTTCCTTTTGAAGTAACCCGTGGAGGACTATTCAGTACCGGGTCAAGACACCGACTGATACTAAATGGTGTCATTTAGTACAAAGTAGTGTCATTGATCGGTACTAAATGAACGCGCCATTTTAGTACCGGGCTAACATACTACCCGGTACTAAATGGTGATATTTAGTATCCGTCGGTGTCTTGGCCCGGTCGGGAGCTTTCAAATTTGAACCCGGTACTAAAATAGCTCCGTGGCAGCTTTAATACCGGACCAAATTGTGTTTGGTACTAACGTGCGCGACGAAAGGTGTTTTCTTGTAGTGACGGCTAGGGGGTGGGAGGGATCTTTAGTCCCGGTTAGAGGCACCCCCTTTAGTCTCGGTTGGAGGCTCCAACCGGGATGACCCTTTAGTACCAATTGGAAGCTCTAACTGGGACCAAAAGGGTCATCCATAGGTTCGTTCAAAAAGGAAATCATCTCAACTAGAGTTACATGCGCTGTGTACGTAGGGTGGTAAGGAAGCTATGCATGAGGTGAGAGGTCTCAGATTTAAGTCCTGTAGAATGTAGAATTTTTTTAGCGTCAGTGACCCTTTAGTCCCAGTTGGACTAAAGGTCAGGATCTTTAGTTCCGGATTCGTCGTCCCGGTTGCTACAACCGGGACTAAAGGGGCTTGCAACCTGAGACTGAAGAGGATTTCTGTAGTAGTGAAAAAAGTTGTTTATTTTTAGTGAAGCCTTTACTTTCTAAAGTTGTTTGTTAATGTTTAGGACCGCATTATGGATTAAATCTAGGTAGTGCAATTTCACCGAAAACACTCCGTCATGATGTGGGTTCCGGTGAAATTCATCATCTTCTTGGCTCAATTCAATGTTGGTGATTCGTGAGTGTAGGATATTCCACGCCATCAAATTGTCCCCGATAAGATCCCTACACCAAGATATATTTGGTGGGTTGGTGCCCAGAATATTTGCCAGTGTCCTGTTTTTGACGGGCGAATACTGATCACGTAATGTTCTATTTCCTAACCACTTATCTTCCCAGAAGCTTATTTGGGATCTATTTTTTAAAATAAAAGTCCCGTACTGGAAAAGGTCACGTTTAACCTTCATCAGACTGGCCCAAAAATGATGCTTGATGCCTACTGAGGTTAGACAATGGGACCTATATATAAAGACTCCTCACTTTCTAGGGACAGGAACCGTCCACATGCTGCCAAGTTAACCGAGTTAGGCTAGCTAACTAAGAACGTTATGACCCACCAAGTCTAATCAAATTAACCATGATCAGATATGAGTCTTATCGCACAATATTCATGTGTAGTTGATCCCTACCATACATGTGTCAATCATGTGCTGACTTTACTCGCACATATTTGAACTACTACAGGAGTGGTGAATATGAGCAACACGAGCTCTCCAGCAGATGACTTTGTAAACAAGCTCTGCGAGAACCGCACCCTGTCTGTTATTAGGTGGATCCATATATATTTGAAGCCAAGGAGGACAGTAAACCTTGTGGAAGGCTGCGTTATCGTGGCTGCTTCGTTTCTGCTGATCCTTTCGGTCCTGGGTCCCTGGCGCTGCCGTTCCCGCAACGTGGTCGTCCAACATGCAGTCAGGGGAGCTCACCTGCTGTCTTTCCCGCTCCTCTCGTACACGATGGGTCTAATGCAGGGCGTCATCAAGAACGAGCTGTACTCGGTGTGGGCTCTTTTTCTTGTTCTACTCTTCGCAGGCGCCAACTCCGTGTCTGCCCAAAAGCTCGATGAGAACAAGCAGTGGCTGAAGCTTTTGATCGACAACCTCCTTTACCTGTTCTACGTCGGTGCAGTCTTGGGAAGCACTATTAACATCCCAGTCACACAGAGGTACATAGGTGGAGTAACTTTTATGCTTCTTAGTTACTTTCCAATGCGATAAACAGAGCATCATTTGGATTTCCTAGTAACGAGTTTTGATCACTTTACTGAAGGCTACACAGAAGGTGAGAAGACACACGAAAACTCAAACAGACCTCATGAATGCTCCACCAGTTAGCCTTCCACCTCTGACTTCAGTTTATACCCACTACGTAAGAAATAAAGAAAGGAGACGCCTAATATAGTGACATGGAAACAAAACACGTCACTAAATTAAGATTAGTGACGGATGTAAATTTGACGCGTCACCTAGTATCTTTGCCTAGCATTGCGTCATCTATACTGGAGACGGGTCTACTCAAGACACGTCACTAATCACAGTGACACATTCATTGGAGGCTGTTATTTAGACGCGTCACCGTTGTTAGAACGAACTGGTGACGCAGCTTCTTTTCCCACGTCTCTACTTAGCTATTTGGATCTATGGATAGAAAAAAGTGCCAGCAACCTGGGCCTGGGCCGCTGCGGCCTTTCAGCCGGCCCAAAACGTGCCTCCTCCTCCTCCTCCTTTCCTCTCCTCTCCCAGATCACGGCGCCGAACCCTAGCGAGCGAGCGAGAGCCCCCCGCCCCCACCGCCACCCATGGAGCGCCCCCTCGCCGCCTCACGCTGCTGCTCGGCCTCCTCGCCTTGGCCGCGACGGCCGCCACGAGGGGCGGGGCGCAGCTGGCGTGCGAGCCCTCCAATCTCGCCACCCAGATCACGCTCTTCTGCATGCCCGACATGCCCACGGCGCCCTGCTGCGAGCCGTTCGTCGCCTCCGTCGACCTCGGCGGCGGCGTCCCCTACCTCTGCGCGTCGCCGCCCAGCCGCAGCTTGTCTTCGCCCGCCTCAACACCCCCCACCTCCTCGCGCTCTACACCGCCTGCGGGGGGCTGCGCACCAGGGGCGCCCACCTCGCCGCCGCCTGCCAAGGTACGTGATATCAGCGCTCGCGTCTCTCCTCTCTCTCTAGATCTGCATCTGTGCCGTGCGCTAGATGGGTGTGTTTGGAGAGATGGTTGTTTCTGCGAGAGATGATGATTTGACCCTGTTTCTAATGCTTTTTTCTTACTAGAATCTGTTCAACTGCTCAAGCGAGGCTAGAAATCTGATTCATATGAGTAGCTGCAATCCTGCAACCGTACGAGGTAGATCTGTGTTAGTTTTAATTGGTGTGCGTGGTCTTTAATTTTCTTCAGCTTATTGTGCTCACATGGTATTTGTCAGATTGTCTGGGTGAGGTTCCTACAATGAATCTCATGTGCAATTTTGTTTTGTTTATTGGATCTCCTATGCTTGTATGCTTGAGGTAGGGTTAATTGCTCCGTGATAATTAATTCGTCCATTCTGAGCTACTGAAAGAAACAATCAGATCCTTTTGTTTAATAGATAAAATGTGCAGCTAGGCAGATGCTTTCAAGTGCTACTGAACAAATGTAGCTATCTCTATTCCTTATCTGGTAAAAACGTTTTAGTGTCTTATCTTTTTTTTCCCTCTGAAAGATCCCACCAGTCCAATTCATTGTAACTTGTTTGCAGAAAGTAATGTCAGTGTAATGGCCAATCATTTATCCTAGTGATGGTATGCAGATCACTGTCTGCATCTGAATTGATCTAGTTGTCAGGTGATGGAAGAGGATCAACTTGTGTGCTATGTATAATTTTGTCTTAAGGAAAGAAAAGAAACTATGTTCCCTGTATTTCCAAGGCCAAACTTGGAAAGTTTAATTGAGTTTGATGATATGTCGTGTGATTAATATATTATACTATGTCAACTGAAAGTACCTCACTAACTCACTGTTGATGATGTCTATGAAGGCCTTGCAGGAAAGCACAGATTCAGTAGATCGAGAGGCTTGTTCAGTGACTCCACTAGTCACAGAAAAACTTTGGGTGGAAAAGTACGCACCAAATTTTGCTCCTTTGTGCCTAACCAATTTATCCCTCTTCCTTTTTTTTTGTTTTACTTTGTTGTTCTCTATGCAAAATTGAGTACAGACATAACCCCTTTTTGAGCCCTTGCACATATGTAACTAACGCCATTTCCCGCTCTGGTTTCATGCAGGGGAATATCTTTATAGGTCTTTCTAATTAAACAAACCTCTGAAGTGATTAATACTGCTTATATAATGTCAAGGCATGACCTCTCAAGGTTTGAGATCTATTACTTGAAATCACCAATATATTTTCCACTTCTTGCCATATAAACAGAAGGATCGATCTATTACTTGAATTCACCAATATGTTTTGGAAGATAATTGTCTTTGATCTTACGGTTTGCTACATCTATGCTACATTACTGAGGAGAGGTCACACAAAGATGGTATTTTAGTTAAGGGCTAAGGCTCCGTCCTCTTCCTCCAGCAGCTCAAGGTACGGGGCGCGCAGACTCGATCTGATTGATGCTGCGGGCGGGATTCTTCTCCGCCCTGGGAAGTCATTGGGTTTGTCAATAGCTTTCTTGTTACTGTACTAGTTAGCGTCATCTACTACTGGTTCATGTGTAATTAGGGTGCATTAGAAACAAATTGAGAAAAAAATAGCATATTTCTTCTTACGACTTGGAATCAGCTGCTGCGTATGATGACCAACTGGCGTGAGGCAGGCCATTCTTAGATAGAATCATGTCTTGCACTACTACTGAGTTCTGAAGGAATGCCAGAAAATTGTATCGGAAATTGGACAAGTATATTGTTGAATTAATTAATTACATCAACATTTAGCATCAATGATTTCATTTATTTTGGACTATCAAGTTCCGTATTCTCAGGGAAAAAGTACCATTTGGTTCAGTAGCAGTGCCAGTACCATAGATCATTTGCTAATCTATGTATTTCCTGTTACCGCACCGTGAAACATTTATGCACTGTATCATTGTGATAACTACAGCTACATCATATACTTAACAACAACTTATCTGTCTGTGTGATCAGCAAAGGAATGTTCTTGTCACCGTTGGAGATTACCAGGGAGGGGGGGATTACGCGCTGATTTTGCCAAGCATATGTTGATGTAAACCTGTTCGCCATGTTGATTTCCGTTTTGATTTGCAGAGATCATAGTGATAATGGCTTTAGAGGTCATGGTTGATTTGTATGAGTTCAATCGACTAAGCTCGTGTACGATTGCTATTCATGGCTGTGTGTTGTGTATAACGGATAAAATCTGTGTACCTGCAATTCATTCATGGCTCTATGTTGTATTGTATATAGTGGACAAAACCTGTGTATCTGTAGTATATATAAAGGATGAAAACTGTGTATTTGTGATGTTCTCTCTTTTATTTTTTTTGTTTAAGTTTGACATTGGAGACGGGAGTTGTGAAAACAAGTCACTAATGAGTGTTATATCAGTAAAATGTTTTGCTATCTCCTGTCACTGTTGACATTATCAGTGACGGGTCTAGACAAGACGTCACTGATATGAGTAATCAGTGACGGGTTACCGTGTCACTAAAGACCTTATTAGGGACGCATTTTGGTATCATGCGTGACTAATGTGGTTCACATCAGTGACGAAAATTTAGTGACATGAGTTTCTGCCGTCACTAATGTTACTAATGTGGGTCTATAGCCGTCACTAATATGGTATTCTGGTGTAGTGACCTATTTTGGAGGGTTGTTCATATTATAAATATGGTAATGATTTAACTATTGCTGATCATAATTTTATTTGTTGGTACGCACTCTTTACATTGATTGGCTCACACTGGAGTGGGGAATTCTTATCTCCTACGACAGCCCATGCAAGCAATTTCAAAATTTTAACAAGTTGTGGTTCTTGAACCGGCCATCAAATTCAAATTCTGATTGCACACCTGTATTTCTTTCAAAAAGACCTTCAAAATACCAACATAAACTAGTAAAAATCCTCAATTGATTTGCTAAAATTGCTTATCACTTATCATGCAATAAACATCCACCTACCCCAACATAATTGTTGGCCATTATTCTCTAATCACACCATCCAATGTATCTTCTCAATATCAACGTCAATATCCACTTAATTGATCTTAGACGAGTCAAGCAATATTCTGTAAAGAATAAGCAACTTTTGCAAAAGTTATAAACAAATTAGAATACATTAAAGGTATTTTCTCACATGAAAAAAATGTATTATTGAAATATAGTTGTGTGGGATCTTGTTTTAAAGCTCTAATTGAAACAAGCGAAACTACGTCACCAAATTTTAATTTGGACGCTCGATTTTGAAAGTACGGTATTTTTTATATTTGAAATTGTGTGCATGCACATGCGTATCCGTTCTTTTTCTTCTACTCATATAACCATGCACATACCCATGCATGTGCTGATACCATATGTCCTTTTCTTTTTTCTCTCTATCCTTCACATGCATATACAGATATCTAGTGTGTTTATCTGCGAGCTGATTTGTTCTATATAAAAGTAAAATTAATTGTGTAAAGTATTTTTTAATAAAAAGAGACGGCCGTACCGATAATTATAATATAGCCGGCTGTAAATTAGCAGGATCCTATAAATTTTACCTTTTTGCTACTGTAAAATAAACTATTGATGATTTGACAAACCTATTTAGTGTCACAATCGAGTTGCAGAGTGTATTACCTTTGTTCTTCCTTAGCTTGTTCTTCGCACTACTACAATCTGCAAAGTTTCCTAGTGTTTGATAATTTTCCGAGTGTTTCTCCGAAACCGAAACACTCGGCAAACTTACGGAGTGTTCCCCTTTACACTCGGGGCAGGACAGAGCACTCGGCGCCCTGCATTTTCGCCATGTGTTATAGTTCGCCTTCGGGATACTTTCGGCTCACACTCGGGAAACACCATTGTAGCCGGTCAATGTAAACGGCGTCACAACGCTCCCGAGTGTTTGCTGAGATATGGCACTCGGGATCTTTGTTTTGCTTCAACGGCGGCAAAATAGCTGGCGCGCGCGGAAAACTCCCGCCAGATATTTCTCTCGGAAAAATATTGAACGCTCCGCCGCAGCACACTGCACACATGAGCTCACTCTACAGCTGACACCCCCCCCCCCCCCCCCCCCCCCATCTCACCGGCCGCCACCATCTTCTCCTAGCCCGGCGCCACCATAACCCGACCCACCTCGCTCTCAACCGCTTCTCCCGCTGCCATCCCCAAACGCTGCAGGCTACCAAGCCTCTAATCTGCTCAGCCGCAGGGCCTAGGAGTTCCAATTTCTTCCCCAAATCACAGCTCCTCTGATTTCCCTCTTCCTCCCTCACCCCCAGCTCGCAGCTCCCTTCGATTTCCCTCTTCCTCCCCTCACCGTCAGCTCAACAGATGGATCCCTCCACTGCAGATCCGTGCTCCATCTCCATCCCCCCTCTGGATACGAACAGGTAGCGTGCTAAGAGAGAGAAGGTGGAAAAAAGATGATTTTTTTTTGCATTTTTCAGTTCGCATCCTGTGATTGGGAGGTCACTATTTGAATCCGGGTTATCAATTTTGTCCCAAGCTGCAGGATTTGGTGAAACATTGCTCCGTTCCCCCTCCTGGATCCAAATAAGGCCGTGTCAGGTAAGAAGGTGGAAGGAAGAAGAGATTGTTTTTTTATTTTTTTTTTCAGTTTCCATATGCTTGGGAGGGTCACGACTTGCAACTGGAGTTTAGTTCTGATTCAAGCTGTAGAAATTGACCTTGTAGTACATGAAGTAAAATGTATTTGCCTTGCTGATTTACTACAAATTTTTTTTGATACCTGAGACCTATATATTGATTCAGGGTTTTCCCAAGTTCGATTACACTTGAAGTTAACTCTGAAGTCACCAAATCTGCAGCTGCACATAAACTTGTTGCGATAATCTAGCTAAGGTATACTTGTAACTCTTCTTCCATTTCTGCAAATTTTTTGTTGGATTCTATCTGCTGCCTTTGAGTGCTGAATATATGTCTCTGTTGTGCATATTTTGCAGCGAAATGCACTAATCCTTGTAATGCTGAATATATCTCTCCTTTGATAGATTGCATCTATTGTATTACAAATTTAAGTATGCATTAAATTACATATACTTGTTGGGATAAGCTAGGTAAGGTATACTTGTAATTCTTCTTCCATTTCTGCATTTTTTTTGTTAGATTCTATCTGCTTCCTTTGTATGCTGAATATATGTCTCTGTCGTGCATAGATGCATTAATCTTTGTAGTCCTGAATATGCAGTAAGTCTTAAATGGTTAACTAATAGCAAATGAAACATGTATAATACACATTTCAGTGCTCTCTAGACCTACATCAGGTTGTATATGTTATGCGACTCAACTATGAGTATTATTTGCATTCTGATTCAATATTTCTGCACTCTAGTATGGCCAAAGATCGTAGTTGGATGTACACTAGGCGCAGAAAGAGGGGTGAGTATACCCAAGAATGGATGGATAAGACCACAGATTTTGTGATCTGGGCATTTGTGTCACACCCGGTTTTTAAAGGACAAAACCGAATGCATAACTATATGTATGCTAGGATCAAGTTCCATACATATAGTGACTTCATCAGTGAATAATCAGCAACAGTATCACGAAAAGAGAATTAAAAGACTATAAAGATCATCAGAGTTATACAGCTTATCCTGGAAACGAAGACTCCAAACTTCACAGGCAATCGACCGGGGGTTGCGCAGGCCTAGAACTCAGCATCATCTTCAAAATACTTCACATCACTTTCTCCTCTGAACAGCAATTATAACAAGCGTGAGTACACTTATGGTTGGTACTCAGCAAGTGTTGGGAAATATATAACATGAAGGTCAAAATCAAGGAAAGGCTGACTGGCTTACTGCGATAAGCAATTTTAGTTGGTCAAATTTTATTAGCACCTGATTACTATGGTATAAGTTCATACCAAAATCCACCTTAAAAGAGATAGAGGAGATACAGCATAAGCATAACCACAACCATAAACATGGTCCACGATAACCATAACCATAGCCATGGTCCACGATTTAATTTATCTTCAAGTTAAATTATCATGTGAGGGTCCAAGCCGCTCTTAACCGTGAGCATGGCTGATATATCAGTTTTCACTCTGCAGAGGTTGGACACTTTACCCACAATTCGTGTCTCCCGATTTGCCTGAGGTAGCTAGCCTCTTAAACATTTCCGAGGTGAGTGGCAAGGGATTCATTACGAGGCCTTTACAAAGATTCCCTAACTTATGATAATCCGCTAAGATTTCAAGTCAAAACGGTCATAACCCTCCCTAATGAGGAAATACCTTAGCCAAGGACCACATAGCCATGTGCCTCAAAAGGACCGAGCTATACCCCGTCGATGCAACCCCTATTGCCCTTTCGGTAAGATTATCATAAACTAGAGTCTCTAATTAATTAGCCAAGACCAGAGCCATATAGTATTGTGGTTGCACTGTTTTCCTGGGTGGTTCTCCATATTCCAATTAAAACATATAATCTTGTGATTAACATCATCAAGAGCATGAACATGGATAAAATAGGTGTAACATCATCATTGTTATCATCATGGTTATATGTTTGACAAGGACCCAGTTATAGCAACTAAGCAATAACTACCCAATAATAAGATAAAACTTAGGTTGACAAGGAATGATCATAAAGACTAGGCATATCCTTATTTAGGATCCATCAAAATTAGGACACATGCATGCATATAAAGAAAATGTTGTATTTATTGTGATTATTAGGACAAAAGCATGATCAAGGAAACACTTGCCTTTCTTTTAGAGAATAGCTGCTCAGAGTCTTCAACTCTTGTTCTTGAAACTCTATATCTTCAAAGCTCTTGGATCACGCTCCTTCTAACGTCACACAAGCAATAGGCCCAAAACATACAAGCAAGCAAACAAACAAGAACGACTAAGAACAAATACAACAAACAAAAGAAAAAGCTTTAAAAGAGCGAACTAAAAGATAAGGCTCGTTGCTACGGTCACGAGAGCGCAAGAAACGGGGAAAACGGAGCTAGGGTTGAAAAGATACAGCTATCGGGAGATTTATATTATGAAAGAAATAAAAGAACTATAGGCTTTCATTTATTTTAATCCAGAAAACCAATGTAAAAGATATTCAAAAGAGAATATCCCTAATTATAATTAACTCATATTATATTTGCATTTATAAAGATGAAATAGAACTTAGTCAAATTTTATATACAATTCTCTATGTATAAATTACACTAATTAAATAATTAATTAGAAAAGAAAACTTGTGAGAACATCTAAACGCATAACTTTATGATTCGAGTTGAACTAAACAAATTAAATTACAAACACATTTGAGTTGATATTAATCAAATTAACATTAATTATGAAAACCGGAGAAAAGACTTAATTGGATTTTATTTCGGAAACTAGATGAGAGGATATTATTCAAATTAAATTGATATTTAATTTTAAAAACAGGAATTACGGCACAACAATGCTACTAAACGATAGCGTAGGGTTTTAGAAGACTAACGCAAAAAGAACGGATCGAAACGGATCTAAAACGCGGAAACTACGCATAAAACAGCGCTGCAGGGACCTATACGCAATTAACTATAGACTTTAAGGGTTAGCTGAAAAGAAATACAAGACACAGAAAAATAGGGCTCACAAATACAGAAAAGATTAGGGTTAGACCTGAAAAATTCCATGGTGGGGCTGGATTGAAAAGATGGAAAAGATCTAGGGGGTTTTCTGCAATTTTCGCTAGACACAGAAAATTACACGATAATTACAGGATTCTTCAGGGACTAAATCGCGAAAAGCTTGGAATCACGCAGCAATGGTGGCGGCGGGTACTATAGCTCGAATTCCCGTCGATTTTGGGCACGGGAGATCGCGGGAAGCGGGGCAAATGAAAGAGGACGACGAGGGGATTCCATTCCATACCTAACTTACCACGGGGACGCATCGAGGTGATTGAATTTCGCGGAGGAAGAGGTGGAGGCGGGTCTGTTCATCCGTTCTGTTCCGTTCCTGAGCTGCACCTCTGTTCATGGCGGCTCTGCACGGGACAAGGATGTGCAGGGGCGGCGCTGGGCAAGGCCAGGAGGGCGCTGCTGGCCTGGTGGCGTGCGGGTACAGGGGTGGCGCGACAGCAGGAGGGGCGGCTGCAGCAACAGTTGCTGGCGGCGGTTCTGTTCGGGAGGCGAGGCACAGGAGGAAGAGCGACGGTGGCTGCTGCAGGGCAGGGCGCAGGGCGGCGCTCGGCAGGGGCGTGATGCCGGGGAGCGGTGCAGGGCGCGTAGGGGCAGGGGGAGGAGGACACGATGACGGCGCCGGCTGCAGGAGATGCGATGCGGCAGTGGGACGGCCTGCTAGCTGCGCAGGGACGCGAGGGGCGGCGGTTGTGCGACAGGGACGCAGGGGCTAGGGCACAGAGAGAAAGGGATGTCGCAGGGGCTGAGGATTTTATAAGCAGGGGCGAGGCGGCGCTCTGGTGCGCGTGGGAGGACACGAGCACGGTAACAGGAAGCGCAGGAGGTGACGCAGGGGAAGGCGACGGCGGCGCTCGGCAGGGTAGGGCACAGGCCCGAGGGTTTTGGCTCGCCCTTTATAGGGGTGCTGTGCGGGGAGTCCGAGCTCTCCCCGTGCACGGGTTGGGCCTGAACAGAAAACGAAACCGGAAAAGAAGATGACAGGTGGGGCCGTGATGTCATAGAGAAGGATCAGGGAAAGGAGCGACTGTCTGCAGGAACTCGGGGGCGATGCAGAAGGAGGTCGCACGGGCGTAACGGTTCGGGCGCTCGGCCTTGCGAGCAGGAGGGTCGCGCGGTCTCAGCGCTCGAGACTTCTATCATGGGCGCACGGTCTCGCAAGCAGCGGCGGCGCTGCGAGCGCGAGCTCGGGTGAAGGCTGAACAGGAAAGCGAGCTGACAGCGCTGGTTAAATGTGAACCATTTATTCGGAAGCGCGAAAAGACAAGGAAAAGATCAGGCCGAGTCGTTGGGGCTGATGGTGATCGAACATCATCGGAAAAATACCGAAGACGAGCCACGAGGCGTCGTTTTCAAGCATGACTTGATCGGGGGAAACGGTTAGAGGATCGGGAGCTCGATGGGATATCTTAAAGGTTCGGAGAGGACAAAGTTAAAAGGATGCACAACAAGGATACGGCTCGGTCCGACTGCGATGAAAATCAAAATCTAAATATTTTCCAGAACACATTTTCAAGTTTAAAATAAATCTAGAAAAGTCCAGATAAATATTTCAAACTAAGAAATATATATCCGGAAGAATCCTAAAAATTTTCGAGGAAACTCGGGAGGTAATTTTAGGATACAAGGAATCCAAATAAAATATTTGGACTTCATGAAAAAGAATTTTAGAGCTTTCCAAATAATAAAATAATGGATCTAGCTCTAGGATAAATAGAATAATTGCTAGAAAAATCTTTAAAATTCTCGGAAAATCCTATTTATAGATGAACTCATTGTAAAAGATATTCACATCCTAAAATTAAATATTTTAGGGTGTGACAATTTGCTAGGAACACAGGAAGCACTGGTGTGTTGTGCCCTTGTGAATGTTGTTCAAACAAACGGCCACAAACAAGGGGAACAATGATTGGCCACTTGTGCAACCATGGATTTCTTCCTGGCTATACAGTATGGGTGGTCTATCATGGTGAGTCACACCGTAGCAGATCTGCTGTGGTGAGGCAACACATAGATGACAGTGCATAAAATGCTGGTAGGATGGAAGATATGATAGATGATGTGCGAGATGCATATGTTCCACCGGTAGATGAAGATCCAGAGCCTTCAGCGAGGGCTTTCTTTGAAATGTTGGCTGCAGCAAATCAACCACTCCATGAGCATACACAAATCTCCCAATTAGATGCCGTCACACGCCTAGTTGCTATCAAGTCCCATTTCAGCCTAAGCATTTCTTGCTATGATGCACTCATAAGTGTGTTGTGCACCCTTCTCCCAGATGGCCACAAGCTTCCTAAAAACTTGTATGAGGCCAAAAAATTGCTAGGTGCACTTAACATGCCATATGAGAAAATAGATGCTTGTCCAAATCATTGCTTGTTGTTTAGGAAGGAGAATGCAGATAAGACTCATTGTAATAAGTGTGGTGAGTCTAGATACGTGGAAGTTGACTCTAGTGATGGACAGAAGAGGCAACTGCCCATTACAAGAAAAATCCTCCATTACCTACCATTTATTCCACGAATCCAAAGATTATACATGTCTGAAACTTCTGCCAAACAAATGACATGGCATAAGTATGGTCATCGGTACAATCCTGACAAGATGGTCCATCCATCTGATGATGAAGCATGGAAGCAATTTGATCGGGATTTTCCAGAGTTTTCTATAGTCTCGAAATGTTCGGATTGCTATTGCAACAGATGGTTTTAATCCATTTAGTATGACTGCAGCACCGTACTCATGTTGGCCTGTATTTGTCATACCACTAAACATCCCACCTGGTGTTTTGTCTGTTCAAACTGAATTTGAATTCATGTTTTGTGAAGAAACCTGTTCTTTTTTTTTTTTGGAACACAGGAGAAGGTGAAGCAGAGGCCTGTCTCCGATGTTGAAGCATATACATCAGGGAGGATGGGAAATCAAGAGGGAACCTACTGCAATCCTAGAGCAGCTATGAATATCATAAGATTTAATATATCTCTCTTTTATGTCATGCTTTTGAATATTTGCTACCCAGATGCATATATTGTCATTGGGTTGTTCTGATTGTCATTCCCAACAGGAAGCATATATTGAGGCTGCTAAGGAGCTTCATGGTCCAGAATTCGACGCAATGCATGCTCCACTTGACCAAGTTGCTGTGTACAGGGCTGGGCGTGGAAAAAAACATGGGCAGTACTTGATTGCTGATGGTTGCTTTAATACTCCCTTGACTCTCTCAGATGTCCAAGCATCAGGTTGTCGGTCACAAAATGAAATACGCTCTCAGAGATGTCAACAAACATACCCTCGTTATGGATCATCGCAGCAAGAAGTGAGGCAAGGAAGATTCTAGAGGAGAAGGTGGATAGCCAAACCGAGATAATAAACTGTTTGAAAGAAGGTTATGCTGGTTTGGCCTTGGTAATTTTCCTCTTACTTGAAAAATGCCAAAGATTTTTTGCCTTTACCATATGCTTGTATTGGGCATTTCTGCAGTTTATTGCTAAGTTACACCGTTTTATCTCAATATGTGTAGTTGTCAGAATTCATATGTGAATAATATGCTTGCTGTAGTGACTTAGCTAATGTATGTTCATTTATAATTATTGATGTAGATTATCCAAACACATCTCAATATACCAATCCCTCCACTGGTACTGCCATCACAAACTGGATCAACTCACCTGGTTAGTGCAGTTTGAATCATTCTATTGTCATTTCAAACTCCAACAATCTCGCTTGCTGAAAATGAAGGGCACATCTGGAGGATCCAACTTGGGTCCTGCAAACAGTGGTGCTGCTAGAGAGGTTGGAGAAGTGGAAGTGGCTGCAGATGAAGCTCATATTGATGAGTCCTCGCCAAATCAGGCCAACTCAATATGATCTTACACTTCTCTGCTAACTTATTGCCTTTTGTCGAAGTTGTGGTGACTCTTATATTGATCTGATGATGCTGTGCTCTTTTGTGAACCTTTAGAAACTTGCGACCCTTGTTGATTTCAGCATGTCGTGACCTTGTATGTAATCTAAATATGTAGGACTTGTTGGCATAGAGGGTATATATGGCTATTTTGTGACTTCTAAACTGTTAGAACATGTAAGCATGGAAGCTATGAATCTTTGATTTCAAGGCATGTGCCTGGTGGAAATGATGTATAAATTAGTTAACTATGTGTTATCTAATTGTCATATGATTCCCTTGAAAAATGAGAGTAGAATAATGCACCTACAAAGTACAATGGTTTCATGGATTCCTGATATGCTAGAAATTCGGGAAATATTTTTGGAAGCTACAGATCCAAAAAATGTGCAAATAATTTACCAAGTGTCTATAATTGCAAAACACTCGGGAGAATTGAAAAGAATCCGGAGTGTCTATAATCACAAACACTCGGGAGAGTTGAAAAGAATCCTGAGTGCCAACCACTCGGGGACATCTTCATTACGGTGGCATGGAACCGTTAACTCGTTTGTTTCCCGTGTGCTCGTTTGCCGTGTGTCTGGACTTACTCTCGGGAAGTTTCATATTAGCAGAGTGTTTCTGTGTAGACACTTGGGAACCATAAAATTTCCCGACCTGACGCCGTCGAGTGCAGTTTGCAAGTGTCTACCTTCAGGAAAGTTTGTCCTGAGTGTTTTAATGATGGTCTCGAGTGTTCTTGGCACTAGGGAACTTCACCGATCGGGGACTTGTGGAGAGATCATTTTGGGGTCCCCTAATTTGTACTCTAAGCTTGAGTGCATTTTATGTGGGTTAGTACTTGATTCTGGTTACGTGACCGTACTAAGATCGAGTTTAAGCCCTCAAGATTTCGGTTCTTCGTTCCCATCGCTTGGTCCCATCATCCAACTTTGGCAGGTATAAAGCTTATTACCCATCATCAAAAGTCAAGCTCTACCACCTCCTGTCACATAGCTCTGCCACTGCACCTATTTGTTATTGACCCCATGAGCCATGCCGCATGTGCCCCAAATCTTTGTAATTGCCCATAAATGTAGAATGGGCGAGAGTTGAAATGGAAACCTATGGATTCGAAGAAGATATGGTCGACGGTACAAAACTCATACAGAGGCAGGCATACAGACGGTTCCTTTACTTCAAAAAAGATATTGAAGATGAGGCATCTATATCTTGCAAAGGAAAGGGCACGAGATGAAGAAGAACACGAGAAAATCACCTGGATGGATTCAGATAGACTCTTAGCATCTTGAACATGATATCCTCAAGAGTATACCGGACTTGAGCTTAGCTCATCTATTTATTCCTATAAGATTCATCCATTACTATATGATTCATGTACTAATCTCTAGCATTTCAACCATGCACCAAACTTACCTCGGGTCAAGAATGAAGGAGGCCAGCGCCGGGTCGGGGCAGAGGAGTGGCATCGGGTAGGAGGGGCATAGGGTCATGGGTGCCACTAGGTTGGGGAGGAGTTTCGATGCCAGGCCAACCAGCGGATTTGCATGAGCCGCAACGACGTTACCAATCGTGGAGGCGGCACAAGGAGAGGCACACACTAGGGTTCAGTTGAGATAGCGGAATGGGTATAATGTTCTAGACTTGATCTATTTCGAAATGAAGAACATGATAATATAGGGCAGCCAAACAAAGGTGACAGGCAAGCTGCTATGAAGGCTCATCACCTTCAAATCATGGTGGCTGGCCTTAACAAGGGCTGTAACGATCTTCCTCATGTCATAGGTGAAGGGCCTTGGTCGTGATCGAGTCATATCCCCACCTTTAGGTATGGATAACAGGTTTTGACGGGGCACTTCAACTGTGACCTTACAGATGACGCGCGTCAATTGCACGTCACCATTCCCGAGTCACCTTTTTTGGAATTTCCCGTAGTGTAAATAGACATATAGCAAAAATTCATTTGCATCCGTATTTAATTTTTCTAGGTACCTCTTAGGCTGAGTCCAGTGGTGGAGGGAGATATCTCCCTGCCATATCAGTTCTCACCCCACCCCTCCAATGCACAGGCTACAGTGTCAGCTCTCACTTCTCTCTCCTCCACGTCAATTTTTCTTTTCCAGATTTAATTATTTCAACCTCCGCGTGGATCTATAGAAACGCGCCACGTCACTCCCGCCACATCCCTCTCGCTCCCGCCCGCCTACCGCCCCACGCGCCTGCCAACGCGGGCGAGAGTGGGGCGATAGCGCCCGCTCCCGCCTGGCGGGATCGATCCCCCCTTCTGTCTCCCTCTCGGCCGCCTCCCGCCTCGCTCCCGTCTGAGCCGCGCCGATACGGGGGTGATACCGCCCCCTATTGCCACCAGCCTTACAGCAAGGGCAATGATACAGCCCGCTCGCCGGCGAAATAAACTCCAGCGTGGCTTCCAATTAATGCAGCAGCGGCATTGACAGCTCTGCAGCAGCACATGCAGCCAATACGGAGGGAGCGCAGCAGCAGAGCAGCGAATGGGAGCGCAGCCCGTGCGTATCCGCCCGCTTCAAGTCGCCGTTTCGCGAGACGCCTGCTCCGCACTCTCTCTTCTTTTCTCTCTCCGCCAGCGGTGATTCAGCCGGCTTGCAGCCAGCCATAATACTTGCTCTTATATCTTAATCATTAATTTTAGCGCCACGAAACGGTCCTTATTTATTCCAATCATAGTAAAGTTTCTCATATAATTAGTTTTTTTAGTGTGTACACACCGCTAGAGAAGTGAGCATTTGTCAGCGGCGGTTAGTACTGAGTGTCTTTCAGCCGGTACTAACTAGTACATTTAGTATCGGGCCATAAGAACAGTGCCCCGAAGAGCCATTCAGTACCGGCTGTAACCACTAGCCGGCACTAAAGTGCGCCATAGACGCTGAGAGCCAATGTCTAGTTCCCCTACGGCAACTTAGTACCGGCTAGTGGCTCCAGCCAGTACTAAATGGAGCCGAGGGCAACTAGTACCGGCTGGTGACTCCAGCCGGTACTAAGTTGAGAGATGTAGTACTAGCTGGAGCCTCCAGCCAGTACTAATATGCCTTCTTCTATATACCAGTACCTTCTTTCTCCCCAAGCCCGAGCCAATCATTTGATCGAGCTCGAGCTTCTTTCTCTCCATGGCGTTTTAGAGAGGAGGTGCTGCCTATTTTTCTCAAGATTTCTGGGAATTTCACTTATCCAAGTGCTCAAAAGGTTAGCATCTTCATCATCACTCCTTTGATGGTCTTTATGTTTCGTTTCATACTTTATAGTTAGAGAAATTTGTGATTTTTAGAATTAGTGAGAATGAGCATGATTTTTTGATTTATACATTCATTTGAGATATATAGAAGCGATGACTTAAATTTGAGAGAAGGCTTTTCTGATTAGTTTGCATGTGGCAAATGTAGAGTGATTTTTTCATTTATTTTCAAGTGACATGTATCTATATCATTATGCTAATAATATTGTTCAAGTTGTTTTATTTGCCACGTGTACTTCCAAGTGTGCCATTATTGTTGATTCTTAATTTTGTTTAATCCGTAGAAATAGTTTTGCAACTGCATCCAAGACTTTTTTTATCATGCTAATATTTTATTATTAAATTTCATCCTTCATTATGTTAATATTTTAGTGTAAAATTTGAAAAATAATATATAATATGATGATAGAAATGAAATTTAGTCCTTCATAATACTAATATTGTTTCGCCATATTTTACAAAATAGAAGTGTTTTCTAATGAATATGGCTTCTGCTGCTGGAGGGAGTGGGGCCGGTGGGGTGATCGTTGTTCGCCTCGAGGGAAGGGCAAAACTCCAGTAGGTCCTCATGAGAAGTCGAAGAAACCAGGAGCTTGGGTGAGAGCACAGCTCCGCTATTTGGAAAAAGAACATAAACAATATGTTACAAGGGGTGAGGAACCTCCTTTTTGTCTTGAGGACCTGTCGAAGAGTTACACTCCATCACCACCAAACACAGAGGTTCCAGCTCCGCCATCTTCTTCTGGGCCAACAAAAAATCCAGCAAAAAATCCGACAGAGCATTCTGCTTTCCTACCAAAGGATGGTTGAAGACCTTTGTGTTGTTGCATGAGTTTTTAAGTTGCATGGTGGTTGTTGGGATATTTGTATTTTTTTGAATGGAATTTATATTCTGTTGACTAAATTGTGCTGGATGTTGAGAATACAAGCATATTGTAAAGAATACCTTTATTTATAGTTTGGTCCTTTGTAATAGTAATATCATTTCATCATATTATGGAAGATGTGCATTTTTTTATTATAGTTCCTTACTGAAATAGTGTGAAGCGATATCCCATTGACGTAAGTTGCTCATCCAATATATTCCTCAATGGAAAAATATGATTACAGATGGACTGACAATAGATGTACCATGGCCGGTACACCATGGCGTGGATTAATGACCTAAAGTCTTTTCTCGATGCGGCTGAGGCCCACAAGTCATCGAAAGATTTCATGTGCTGTCCATACCGCATTTGCAGAAATAACGAGGAACTCTATAGCAGAAGCACTGTACACGTCCACCATATTGAAAGGGGTTTCACGAATAACTATACTGTTTGGACCAAGCACAGTGAACCTAGAGTTCTTGTGGAAGATGATGAAGATAATGATGATGATAACAACAATCCAGACTTGACTTAGTTATATGAAGTGGTGCCTTTGATGATGAACCAATGGACGAGATTGAAGAAAATGCCGCAGAAGAGCAACCACATGACAAAATAGGTCAGGTGTTGCTAGATGCACAGAAAGATAGCGAAACAATAAAGTAGTCAAAGAAGTTTGAGAAGATATTGGAGGATCACAAAAAGTTGTTGTATTCAGATTTTAAACAGGGGCAAGAAAAGTTGGGTAGCACACTAAAATTGCTGCAGGGCCCACGCCTCTGGAAAACGTAGCCCTAGCCCACCGACCAAGCCGGACTCGAGCTCGAGTCTGACCCGGCCGCGCTGACTCCTCGTGTCGCCTTGGCACGCACGCCAAGGCCTTGGCTGCCCCTGTATAAGCGCTGCCCCCGTGCCCCCTTGGCCCCATCGAGTCGCAGCCGCCGTCTCGTGCCCCACAAACCCTAGCCCTAGCCACGGCGAGCCGTTCAATTTAGATCCTATGATCTAGATCTAATCTAGACCGAAGTCAGCCCAACCTCATACCAGTCAAACCTAGAATGTTTTGCATAATAGTCCCTCGATTTTTTTGAAATCAACCCGCAGTCCGTCTTAGTTCAAAAGTAATTAGATCTAGATCTTTTTCTTCTGTTTTAATCCTAGGACTTTTCTAAATATAACCCGCCATCCAAATCTCTTTGTTTTCAACTCTAAACCCTAGATTTTAGGTTTATTTATATTTTAACCCTCGGTTTCTTCGTGTAGAGCTCTTTTAGATTTAAATCTCTTACAAATAAGATCCTGGAATCTTATTTTAGACGTAACTTCTCCATTTTCAACGATTCTCACACTCACGCGATCCTTGCAATGTGTACATTAGCTTTATAACCTTGTTTTGTTCTATTTACATTGTTTGGTATACTGTTTCTTATTTATTGTATTTGTTTGCTTGTATGTACTTGTGTAATGCGATACAGGATGCGCAGTTCGAGGATCCGAAAGACCAAGACTTTGAAGACACCGCTGAGCAGCAGCAATTCTTTGAGGAAGGCAAGAGGTTCTTGATCATATTCCGATCCCAAATTTTTTTAATATATACATATTTACTTTATCTGCATGCATGAGTCTATAATTTGATGGATCTCAAACCAAGGACATGCCTTGCTTCTATTGTACTTTCTTGATTAAACCTGGATTGTAGCTATGCTAGTTGCTCATCTACTTAGGCTATGGTTGGTTAATATGGAAACAATGCTACACTTGTTTTACTTCATATTCTGAAATATTTTATAGTGATAATTATAAGATCAATATTTTAATTGGAACATGGAGAACCATCCAGCAAAATAGTGCAACCACAATATTACATGGCTCTGATCTTGGCTAATTAATTAGAAACTTTAGCTTATGATTATCTTACCGAAAAGGCAGGAGGGGTTGCATCGTCGGGGTATAGCTCGGTCCTTTTGAGGTTATGATATGGTCTCGGTTAAGACATATTCCTCGTTAGGGAGAGTTATGACCACTTTGACTTGAATCATTAGCGGATTGCCATAAGTTAGGTGATCTTTGTAAATGCCTTGCAGTGAATCCCTACCACTTACCTCGGAAGTGTTTAAAGATCTTACAAATTCGGGCATCAAGGAAAATATGAGTTGTTGGTAAAGTGTGCAATTTCTGCAGAGTGAAAACTGATATACCAGCCGTTCTCACGGTTAAGAGTGGTTTGGACCCTCACATGATAATTGAATTTGAACATGATTTAAATTGATGTTCTTAAATTGTTGTTACTTATCTCTTTTACCTATTTAAGGATTTATAATATATGCTTGCACTTAGTTAATGCTTGCTAAATAAAGTTTGACCAACTAAAAGTGCTTATCGTAGTCAAATCATGTCAGCTATTCCTTGAAATTGGCCTTGGATGTCATATAATTTACTCCACTTGTTGAGTACCAACTATAAATGTACTCACGCTTATTTTATTAAAATCAATGCTGCTCAGAACAAGATAATTGTCCGGAGTTCTCTGAAAACGTCGAGAAGTTCTAAGCGTATGTCTCTCAATCATGTCCCTGTGAATTTGAAGTTTCGCTACTAGTTTAAGATGTTTATTGGTTGTTTAAGATTAAGACTATCGTCATGTAATAAAATATTTTAATATTCTTTTCTATTATGATATTGATTCGGATATATGCTTGTATCGTCTATCGTATTATATGTGTGTCAATTTGATTGTGATGGATCTGGTTTCTTCTATGACATTGCACACCCGTCAGGCGGCGGCGTAAGCCCCCACGTGCGCACGCGTCTAGGCGGAGGCGCGGTCTCCGGCGGGGCGGACTCGTGCGCGGACGCTGCGTACGCGGCCGGTGGAGGCGGCGGACTGGCGTGCGCTGGAGCGGGAGCCCCGACGCACGCGGGCCACCATAACCAAGCCGCGATCCATCCGAATAAACCGCAGACTTCTATCCCTGCCAATCTCTTTGTATCCGTTCTCGCATCCGCAGAGAGGCGATGGTGTCCAGGTCCGGCGAGCTGCGCATGACGCTGCTGGGCGTGACCCTGCTGGGGCTTATGCTGCTGAGCCAGCATGCAGCGGCTGCCGCGAACCCGCCACCGGCACCATAACTTTAGCTTCAACAGCGCCGGCCGGCCGCACGCTCACCAGCTTTAGCATGAACGCCGCCGACCCCGAGAAGAAGCAAGGTGGCAATTGCGTGCGGCACTAATCTTGGCTTCAGATGCATGCACGCATGCGCCGGCACCAATTTGTTGTTCTTGTGTATAATTATTGGATCAAATAACGATCGGTAGTAATTAAGGGTCGTTTGGTTTGTGTGTGTGTTGGTGTATGAAAAATTGTTGCTGGAATTAGTAACTCGTGATCACCTGCTCTGTTTCAATCTCTTCATGTTTGTTGGTTCTGGATCTTCACAATTATTTGCAGCAGCAAAGATGGTGTAAAAAACACATATAGAACTTCCAAATATAACATCAATATGGTAGCCAAAAAAAAAAGTGAAATAGGGCACCAATATCAATTTGGTTATAGAAATACAAATAGGGGTAAAATGGTCTTTTCACGTGACGGTTAACACAGTTAGTGCTCAAAACTGACGGAAGGACCAATTTAAGGAAGAAACGAAGTTATGGTGTCAAATAGGGAGGTTCCGGAAAAAAAAGCCAAGAAACACACCAATTTAGGGAAGTTTAGCAGTGTCAAATAGAGAATTTTCTCTATGTTAAAATCTATATCTATCTAAACAGCTTACAGATAAGATAAACTAGAACACACATTGCAGTCGCTGATGCGGCCAGACAATAATACAATGATAGCACTGCCTCTTGGGGGCTAGCCAGATCTCATGCTTTCCATTGCAACTTCGTCCATGTCTTCCTTCCCAAACTGAGCTAAAGCCTAAAAGATGCTCCTCTGCACCTGACATTGATCGATGTAATAAAAGCTTACTAATTGTTTACTTCAGTCAAGACCAGAAAATACACGTGCATTTTGTACTGCAGATCCCAACGACATAAATTTGCATGTGAAACGTAATAAACAATATCTGATTTGGATCAATTTTCTCTTTTGAGTTCCATATGTTGATTGACTTTGTTTTGCTTAAAAGGCCTCCATTATGTCACCAGTGACGTTAATTGGAATCTAACCTGCTCAATAGTTAGGAAAATGATAGTTTACAAGCTATGGCAGAAAGGCTTTGGGTTTTCATGACCATGGGTTATTATAACAGTTGATGACATGCCTACGTGCATGCATGCATTTGTAGTAACACTACTGATGCACAACCCTCCTCTCCATACCGGTGCTTAACCCTCATACAAGCCGATTTTCTAGGCCGGCACTACGAAGGTGTTCCGGCTCAAAAGACGGCACCGTAAAATATTGGACGGATGATCCGATACAGATGAAGTTTTTTGGTGAAGGACACTGATCGGTAACTATGTTTTCTATACTCTCAGCGCAAGTTGACAAGCAAGAATGTAGAGACAGCGTAGAGGCAGTCACTCAGCTGTCCGGAGACATTGCGCCGTTGCCATTTCAGTGTGACAAGGATGGTGCATACCTGATTAGGTACAACATGTATGAAGCTCACCAACATGTACAATTGATAGGCACGACAGATGTTGATGGTAGTCACCTCTTTAGCTTACAGAACTGTTAGCTGTCACTATGATTGGGGTATCACTGATAAGTGCACCCCAACGAGAATTGACTGTTCCATGTTATTGATCTTAACGATCAAGGATATTATAGGAATACGCTATGTACTTCTCCTAGCTCGCAGGGAGAATACTGACATTGTTAGCTCGAAGGGAGAACAGTGATATAGCACGCCACATTGACGATCGATCACTCATCAAATATCATAATTCATTACTTGTCTGAGAGCTCAAAACTATCAAGAGAAAATAGAAATGGTCAGGATGTTTGCCGCTAGAAATAAGGCTCGTGTCATGGAAACTTGTTTCTATACTAGGGTAACATCAACGTAATATTTATGCAAACTGAGCATTTGGTCAGATTCCTCACTTGACATAGACAATCAAGTACTTTGTCATAGATATTAAATATCGGTGAGCTGATGGATCTATATCGAATGAAGATGATGACGTGCCTCCCAGTTACCTTTTCAATAGATAAAGTTCATATTTCAATAAATTTAAAATAAATCTTAAGACCAATACAAATTGTCAATAAATAAAAGTAACTCTATAAATATGTCAAAAAAATTTCAATAAATTTATATAAATCTAAGAGACTGATGTAGATTGTCAACCTAGTATAAATTTTTGTTTGAAAAAATTGAATTTGAGAAAAAAAGGAGTTGGAGAAACATTTAAGTACTACCTCCATCTCAAAATATAACAACTTTTAGACTTGATCAAAGTCAAACATTCTCATCTTTAACTAGTTATACCTCCAAAAAGTAATTAATTTAAAATAGAAAAGATTACATATTATGATAGTTGGCTTCAATTTGAATCAATTAATATCAATTTTACATGTTGTCAACCTCTATGATTCTTTTACTATCTATAGTCAAAGTTTAAAAGGTTTGACTTGGAAAAAATATAAAAGTAGCTATATTCTGGGACAGAGGGAGTAATTTTTATTTTGTAGTAGTAAAGCATTAAATTTTTCGCTTTTCATGAAAAGTTTAACTTAATTGAGGTACAAAGTTTGAAACTGAAAAATGAAATATCAAGGAGGCATAATAGCTAGAGTTCTCAGAGCATGTTTATTGGCAGTACCTTGACAGAACCGCCAGTATAAATAACTCCTTTCCTAGTGACGGTTCCTTATTAAGAAAACTGCCGTTTGATAGTTCATTTGTACTTGAAATTTTCAGCTACAATGCGCTAAGTACCCCCATTTCTATAAGGTTAGTGTCATGGAAAATTGTCTCTATACTAGTGTTGCCAAAGTAAAAAAGGATTGACTGAAAGACAAACCTCTAACAAGTAGATAGATATTTGAATTGGGATATTGCACGTACGTGGTACATAGCATTTCTGTTGGAGTAATCAGGAGTAGACTGTGATTTGCTTTTGCAAATCACAGACCCCCTGCAGTGTGCATCTATCCATGGACCCATTGACACGTAGCGATCTGCCCCTCAATCATCAGGCGGCGGTCCTGAGAAGCGGAGAGATAGATCCCGTGCACGCATGCATATGCGCGCACGTACAAGCTACTCCGGCATGCCGCACGCGTGCATGGGGCCACCATGTAACAATGATCACGTCTAACGCACCAATTATCGTTGTTCCCTTCTCTCTCTCTGTTGTCTGTCTCTGCGTGTTTGATAGAGAGAGAATTGTCCAATGAGGAGCAAGGGCATCACGTCAGGGCAAACGGGATTTTGTGTACAGAGTGCATCCACCTGCTGAGAATTGTTCGGCTGCAACCTGATCCGAGCCCGTTACAACTTACGCGAACCAGTTGATCCCATATTGCAATCAATTCCGTCCGGTTATAATTATTATAGTCTCACAGTTGCAATTGTAAGGATATATGCATTTTGAACAGAAAACGCATCTTGTTATATTTTAGTCCCACCGTATATATTTGTGTGCACCGTACGTGAAATAAGGCTGCAACTGCAGGCATATGCTGCATGGTACTGTCCAGTGCCCACTGATCATATCGATGACGAGATCGATGTTGCGCCAGGTCGATGCCGTCCTCCATTGTCTCGTATTAGCCGCCACACAGTAAAATCTGAGACGCCTTTAGACACCAAAAGCTTAAAGCTGTTTCCGGCTGGCCGGCCGGCGGCGGCGCGTCCATCGATCTCTGTCGCCGGCCGGCCGTGCGTGTGTGCCAGTGCCACCCACAGAGACGTACCACGATCGCACACGCCTGCACGTTCCTGGCCGGTCGTTGCTGCCGTGCGCCGGGGAGGCCACGCGCACCATCTCTGCTGTGCCGGCTCGATCGAACGCCCGGTCGACACGTGCCCGTGGGGCGTCGACGTCGCGGCGTCCTGCTCGCCGGGCATGCCTGCCTGCCGCGGGACCGGCGGCCGGCCGGTGCTCGATCATGGAACATCGACGTCGATCAGACCCGGCCCAGACCTGCAAATAAAAGCTACACGGGGCCAATTATCTTTGCAGGTGCCGCCACACGCAGCCCGTACACTGTTCGTGCCGCGGTGATCGATCCAGTGGGCGTGACGCATATAATTGTTGGGTCGGGTGCGTTATGAGCGACATAACCGGCACTCCCTCCCTTAGAAGTGTACTTCGTTTCTATGTTCCAAATTTTATATCATTCTAACTTTTAATTTTTCAAGGTACGTAGCTAAAACGATTTACAATTTAGAGCGAATTTTATAATTTAGAGCGAATGTGTACAATGGTAGATATTTACTTAGCTAAATTCCTCCGTTCCAAAACGATTTACAATATTTCTATAATAAAGTTAGACATTTAAATTTAGACGTACGTACATTAACATGTGTGCAATGTTTACTATAACACGAGGATGAAAGGCCAAGGCATGCATCCACACAATGCAAAGATGAGAAAGGACAAAGCATGTATCCATGTTGGAGCCGTGGATCTCCAAATACTAATCGATCCATGTAGCTAGTCTGGCACGATGCGATTTTTGGTAGGGCACGCTTTCATGAATTATTGGTGCATCATCGATCGAGCAAGCATATGCACATCATCACCAGCATATGCAATGGTCGTCAATCTGATGGTGGTTGTTCGATCGTTCGCTCTCGATGCGTGATCGATCATGAACGAGAGCCATCCAACGTTCGTGCGCGCACAGTGCCTGGCTGTGGCCATGAATGCAGCATGCGTGCAACAAACACTGTCCGGGACCTTTTCCATGCATGCTTGCTGGCCTGCCGAGTTCCTCCCGGCAAAAACACGAAGATCTGTAGCCTTTATTGTCCTGTATTCCTTTTAAAATATGTTGGTACTATTTTAATTTAATTCCTTTTACTTACTCTATATTACAAATTGTAACCTCCACATTAGTTATAAGACGAGACATGCTAGAAAACGAGAGAGACTTTAAAAATATACCAAGAATGAACACACGTATATAATCAATATTGTGAAGGTGAGAAAAGACGACAAAAATTTACACTATCTAAGACTCTAATTCAGTACATGAAGAATATATTATATAAAGAAGTGCTTAATGTAAATTCATCAATCAGCTATAAATCCTATATCACATGATAAACAGTTAGCACAAACCAACGAACCATACACAAAAAATATTGCGATAAGTAATTTATTCCCCCATCTGAATCACGTTCTCTCTACCATTATCACAAAACTAATCCAAAGTACCGCTATCTTGTTTCGTTTCATAACATTTCATCTACACATTTATTTGGGTCTCAGTTATGTGGTGAAACCTGGAGGCTGAACCAAAAATAAAAGATATGTATTCCATGGATGGCAACACGTATATAAAGAATTATATTGTGAAGCCGAGGGGCTGGATCGTCGGAAAAAATAACTTTTCGCAATACTTCGATTCGAAACCCTAAATTAATTAAACCGCAAGCATATTTCACAATATATCGTGCAGTTATCCATGTATTTTTTTTCCATATAATTATGTCTATGCACATTGATGTTGATGGACTAGTATAGCTAACAGAAACATCAGAAGTAGATATATTGCACTTTTTTCCACTTATTGCTTCAGAAAATAATAATCATTTGCATGAGATGCCCTTTCTTTTAGTTTGGTTGGGTTATGTTCACCATGTTATATGGATACTTGGCCATTGAAACATCTCCTCAGCATACTTGACATCGACATATCCGGGGGACATGAAAAGGATGCATGCATGTGATGAAACAAAACAAACTAAAATTGACAAGTCTGTTGAGCAGAGAGAGGTAGGACGAGAGACCATCACCTACTACTAATTAATTGGTTACCAGAGGTGATGAGACGGGCACTTTTGTTACAGATCGATCTGCTGGTACTGAGCAAGACGATCAAGGCAGGCAGGGGCAGGTGACGATCAGGTAGATGGATGAGGTGAGATGGCTGTCAGGTACAGGAGGTGACTGGCTGGCTTATAATTAACAAAGATCGCGTCCCCTTTTTTTTTATTCGAGGGGCTTTTGCCGGTAGGAGGGGAAGCCATCACGTGCACCCATCGCCTTCCTTCTGCTTCCCGTCCAAAGGGGCCACACGCATGATCACGAACCTCCTCCTCTCCCTCTCCCTCTCCCTCCCTCCCTCCTGCTTTCCCGAAATGGACGTCCTAGCCTCCCCACACTCGACACATCCACAGCATCTCTCTCCTCCTTGTGTTCCTATGCACGTGTCAAAACTAATTACCAATAATAACACTGGTCAAAAAGCAGCTTAACGGTTGAACGCACTGATAATGGTTGGCTGCAATTTGAGAATTTCGTAGAACGTACTCCCTGCCAAATTTTTGGTGAAGTGCCCAACATTTCAAATATCCTTTTTGTTTAATGCTCTACTAATTCCATCATGTAGCTTGTAATAATGCATGAAAAATGATCATTTTTTCCTTCAAGAAACCTGTGCATGAACATCAAACCAATTTTCATATCGTGAGGAGTTCATCATCCTATTTCTAGTGTGGTTTGTCCCTTCTTATGATGGTTACAGTTGGGAAGACCATAGGATCTAGTCACCTTCTATCCAGTGCTTCAAAGAAACCGTATTTTAACTTGATTAAATTGCATTATTGCCGACTCCGAGTTGTTCTTGAAACCGCTATATGTACGTAATTTCCAGCACAACACAATAACGATATGCTACTTCCATTCAATTGACGTTAAAATTTTGCAGAATTATTTATGGAAAAAAAAGGGCCGATGGAATGTTAGGAAGAGCCCTTTGAGTCAAAGCTAGAAGACTCCGCACAAAGATGGTGTTGCATTGGTCAAAAGTGACATAGGCTCGGTCAAGGAAAGACAAGGAAAGATGGAGAAATTTGAATTGGACTTGGAGATGACGTCACCAGAAGATCTTTGCGGGAGTCCATTTCCTTTTGTATTATTTTATAGATATGGTAGTTTTTTAGTTTAAGTTAAGTATGTAATAGGTCGTGATCGATTAAGAGTCTAGCTTTAGGCTATAAAATAGTAGCAGTTAGGGTTTTGTAAAGGACATCCATCAATCAATACAACTTTTCTCAGCACTTTGCCAAAACCCTAGGAGTAGGAATAGAGTACTTTCTCAGCGAATTCTTCAGCAAGTAGGGCTGCATCGGATCGATCTCCGGTTTGTTGGTAAGTTCGTGTTTATCAGATTCTCTAGCTTTGGCTACCGGCGCATCGTTGTAGTTTCGTCTAATTTAATCTACAAGTTATCAATTTCTATCAAGTTCTTGTAAGGCTGCATCGTTCGATATCTTGCTAGATTTCACGATTTATCAAGTGGTAGGCATTGAGTTATCGGCTTCAGCTAATCTTTTCACGCAGTTATCGTATAGCCCCACTCGTTGGTTATCACTTCTACTAGCAAACTATCTACTATCTTGTACTTCGTTGCATGTAGTCTGATCGGACGATTCGCTTGCCTTATCGTCGTTATCTCAGACTGTCTCGGTTAAGTCCAATCCTTGAATAATGATGCTATGCCAAGTCTTATCGGCTGGATCTGTCTGCTGGCTAACAATGGTTCGGTAGTATCAATCGGTTTTTCTGGCTGATTCTAAGCTTAACGATAAGTGTAAATTCTGAATAGTTAGATGCATCGGTTAATTATTCTCGACTTGTTGCCCTGTTGTTAGCACTGTTCGGTTAGGTCCAATCTGACTAATGGTGACAATAAGCTTAGCTTAATTAAACGTATGTGTTTAGTTATGAGGTCTTTATCCTTAATCCTATCTCATTATGAAATCGGCTTTATAGCCGATATTCGGTATTGTGCTTCGGACGTCCAGACCGATGTGTTTCTTGGAACTGTTCGGAATCCAAGCCGATAAATTCTTATTATTTTACTGATTAAATTTCTTTTTCATTATCAATTGCAGGTCAAATTAACTGGCATGCCCCGAACCTAATTGTAGGACCTGCACTGGAGATAAGTAGAGCTCCCAGACCTTAGCGTGTCGTGCTCCGCAAGATTCACCGTTTGATTTTTGCGACAACATATTCTTTTATTTATCTCAATTTGGAAATGGATTGGTCTTCGGTTTGTAAGACGTTGTGATTGAAAATATAGTCTATTGAAAGGCATTTTTCATGAAAATTCTACTAATAATTCCATTGTTATATCACAAAGATTACCTTCTTGCCTTAGTGGTCAAAGTTTCTGAAGTTTCTTCACCTCATGAATTTCTAGATGGAACCTATTTGAGAATGTAGGGAGTATATATATCTGTAGAGTTACATACGTGGCAAGCAGCAAACAAATCTTTTTTCTGCGATCATAACTAATAGTCTTTTTTTTCCTTTATTACTTTGCAATACATGCCTCATATGTCCTTTGATTATTATCTTTTGCCGTGATTTTAACAAAGGATGTGACAAATATCTAGCAGTCTTGACCCAGTTAAGCAGTAATTGGAAAACCTATCACTGCCTATAACTAAAGACACTCCCCTTGTGCTACATTACGATTATATATAGCTAGCTATTGTGCTACAGCTTCATAGATATAGTTTTAGTAGGCAATTAGAGGTGAATAGCAATATGATTAAATGTGACGGCCACTGCCTTTCATGAGTCATGACATGTAGGGTTGGTTTAGTTAGGCCAAAGAGGACGTTGACATCCATGCTGGAAAAATTAGGTGCCAATCAATTAATTTCGAATTTGAACAGCATCAATACATGGAGTACCTTTATTTGGCATTATTTCCCCATCCTTTCTTTGGTTTGCTACTTATTTCGCTATTAGGTTTATAACTAGCTGGAGAGATCAGCACGTGGTCATATGTCCTCATTCAGAGTACCACATGCTTGTAGGCTTGTTTGTTAGAACATATTATACTAATTTAAACTCGCATTTTTACTAATGTTTAATTTGATATAGCATGCCAGAGAAAATAATTTTAATAACGAAAGTTAAGATTCAAAATATACCGTAAATTAACGATAATTGCTACAAGTGTATAGAATGGACGGAGCCCCAAATTCACATCATATATGTTCGGAAGCTAGCATCCAAAGATGGAGTCCCTTCACTGGTTTCCGGTGGGAGGCCCGCCTGTGAAAGTTGCATCTCACTGCTTCCTCACTGAACTCCAATTATACATACTAGACTATCAATCTATGCTCCCGCACGGATTAATTAAAATTAATATAAAAATAAAGCTTATAGCTAATAATTGTAATTATATCATTATCTAGTTGAAATAGATTTTATTTTATATCACACCTCCATATGTGTTTGATACATATTTAATTGAACCATTTATTTATGAATTGGTATTCTTATCTCTTCCATCATACATAAATATATGGTGACACATATCGTGGTAGTATTTTTTATAGATAATAACATAAATAATATATTAACAATGATAGAAATAGTAATTCAGAATTTTATATTGGTGCACTTTAATAATTTTTTATAATTATATAATTTAGATTCAGATTTAGGGGTTACTTTAAATTTTAATAACGACATAATTGGATAATTTATATGCAAATTCAGGGATTTATTTGCATTATTTTTTAATGTCGTAGGTGCGTAATTTACATGAAGATTAGGGGGGTACGGTAGAGGTGGGTAATTTAGATACATGTTTAGGGGGTTACTTTAGTCTATTTTTATAATAGCAGAGGTGGATAACAGATCTAATGACTATTATAAGTTGTCAGATTGATGGCCGGATGTTTCTAATTTTTGTGAGAATTTCTATAATTTCTCTATTTTTTAAAGTGTCCACCTAGGATTCTAGGTGTCTTCACGTGGGGACTTTAAAGAAGTCTCCAATTAGTAATAGTAAGATATGGATATATAGACCTACATGTCACATGTAATTATTGGTTCCCAAATTAAAACCTCCATCTTTCCAATTAACAAATCAATAATAATTTAGATTAAAACATTAAATTTTCCAACTGAAGAATCCATTAGCTAAACATGAGTTTTACTAATAAATGTTTGGGTTTTGTTTCCAGCACAACTAAGTTTACTTGTGCAATGTTGTCTCATAAATTTGAGATAGTTATGCTCGTCAGCCCTTCCTTAATGCTTCTAAATATGCGTTGGAAAATTTTAAAAAATATAATGATTCTCCTGTTGTAGTATTTTGTTTGAGTCTACCTGTATTAGTAATCATTTTATGAGCAATATCAATACTTTAATTAATATAGATGGTGAACTTTTGAAGTTCGTCAGCACCATCGTCCTAAGTGCGTCTCCAAGAGTACTAAGCCAGCTAGCTATAAAGCTTATATCAGCATTTTGCTATGTGGCCTGAAAAGTTAATGATGAGAGATAAAAGATAACTACTAGCTAGTTAATAGACTGTCTACTCGTGTCTCCTAACACAGATGCAGTTAATAAGCTCTATGACATGTGGACACATACATATTTTGTAGAATGTTATGTCGCTGGTTCATTGGGCATGTTTTGTCCCCAACACTATTTTTGGGCGGCATCCATGTAAATTTCTTATAGATGGTGATTGACTCGACCGTTGGGAAGCAATGTTGATTTAGTGTGAAAGCATTTTTGAAATATTAACGATATAATTTGTGCGTTAACATACCTGTAATTTAAATAATTCCTTTTTAAGTTATGTGAAGTTTGAATTTTCCAAAACAAAACACACGCCTTCTAGTTTTGAACAAGTGAGTATATATGCGCCTTTCTTAAAAGATGCCGAATAGTTCTCCCATATTAATTGGCTACAATAAGTTTAGTGCATGCACCTAATAATTAAGAATTTTTTCCCATTGGCTCACTAATTTTTTTAACAATGTGAATCTACTTAAAAGCGATCAAAAAAGATGGATGACGAGTGTAACGCAAAAGAAAAGAAAAACAGGGGACGGATTTTCTGAAGACTTAGCAGACAGCAAAATCCTCAAATTAAACCAAGCCACTTATTTGTTCACATGTCTGAGTATTGGTACTTGGAACAAAATCGCTAGACAACACACATGTGCCACGTCTTCCTTATTAGAGTAATCAATAAATCGGTAAGACTTTTCAGTTACGGTTTAGTCTAAATTCTTTAGCCAAATCTTGGCTGGACAAGTTTGAGCCTCGCTCTTACTCATCGTGCTGTGAACTTGTGATCGTCAAGGTGTCGCAGGAGAAACGTTTGCTCGGATCCGATCGAGCATGCTCGCAAGTGTGTGGTGAGCGGGCTCAGCTCCGCCCACGGTCGCAAGCCCAGACGCGAGCACGCATCGGCCAGAGCCCCAGGCCACTACCAGCTTTGCTGGTCCCTGCGCACAGTATCCATTTTGTTTGTTGCGCCGTCCCCTTCCTCCAAAAGCGCTCGCCATGGCTAGCTAGCTCGTGGGGTGGAGCACAGCACACAGTGCAGGCGACAGGCCGCGATGCGTATGTGCAATTTGCCATCGTCCGGAGACGAAAGGTTTTTAAAAAAATCTGATCGAATCCGGATGCCTTTTCCACACACACACACACACACACTGACTGCTCCCCGTGAAACGCCGCGTCCGGCGCCTTTTTCCTCGCTCTCCTCTCTTCCTTTCCATTGCTCTCCCATGGCCCAACTTGCTTCCCCACCGGGAGGCACGCCCGGTGTGAAAGGAGCCGAGGCCAACAGTGCTCCAATGTGACAACTTACAACCACTATGATTAGCATCACTAATGCCTCGTGAATAATTGGTCAGGTAAGATACATGGAGCTGCTATCATTTTCCCCAGATAAAAATCTTGAGAGGGACAGTTAGGCCAAATTGCCTAGATGTTTTATTTAAAAGCTTGGCCAGATGAAATTTTTGGCCTTTATTCAGAAATAAGAAGTGAGGATAGTTGTTTTTTTCTTGTTATAGTTATTATATTTTGAATTAAGGGCTATATCATGTACATATCTTTGGACTGAAAATTCAAATGTCATTACAAATGGGTGATGGAACTAAAAGGAAGAAGGGGAAGTACAGAGGATTTACAAAATTGGCAAAAATACAGTACTTCTCCATCGAGAGATAGTAATTAGAAGGGTGCCCAGTCCCCTTAGAACACCTTAACACCACCGAACTATCCGCGATGCAAAAGCCAAGCGAACAAGAAAGGAAAAAAAAAGTTAAATTCATTACCATTAGCGCTGGAGTACTAGCACTAACAGTAGTTCCAATTCATCAGAGAGTAAGAAAAAAATTACGGTGGCTCTTTGGCTTTTTCACCAATCTTGAAGCAGCCTACACAGTTTCAGGCATGGTCTCCTCACTGTTGGAGATCAATGGCTCGTAGCACTTCCGCTTCATGCCTACCTGCTCCCTTCTCCGGCCTGCCTCCCTCTCCCGCGGCCGTCGCTGACCTGTGGGCCCCGGGCTTCTCCACGTCGGCCGGCGAGCATGACGTCAGCTCCTGCGCCCGCCGCGCCTGCGCCTCCCAGTCGGTGGAGCCGACGACGCAGAGCATGAGCCCGGCGCAGCACACCTGCGCCGCCAGGAGGCCCATCCAGAGCCCGACGAAGCCCACGCCGAGCCCGAACGCCAGGAGCACGGCCACGGGCATGCCCACCAGGTAGAAGGCGCCCAGGTTGACGTGCGCGGCGCGGGTCGGCCGCGCGCTGCCGCGGAGCACGCCGCAGCCGACGGTCTGCGGGCAGTTGCCGAGCTCGCAGAGCCCCACGATCGGGAGCGCGGCCGCGGTCAACCGGAGGATGTCGGCGTCGGCGGTGAACATGCGCCCCCACGCGTGGCGCACCCCGGCCGCGAACGACATGGCCGCGAGCCCCATGGCCGCCGCGCCGGCCACGGCCACGTGCGCCGCCGCGCGCGCGCGGCCCGGGCGGTTGGCGCCCAGCTCGTTGCCCACCCGCGTGGACACCCCGAAACCCAGCGACGAGGGGAACACGTACACCAGCGCCGTCGTCTGCATAAGCACGCCCATGGACGCCACCGCCGGCTTCGGGTCCGGCAGGAGGCCGCAGAGCAGGATCATCACCTCGTACCACCACCACTCCAGGCACACCGACACGCAGCTCGGCGCGGCCAGCCGCGCTAGCGGGCCCCACCCGGCGAGCCACTCCACCGTGGGCGGCCCCGCCGCGAGCAGCGCCGCATCGCGCCGGCCGACGACGTACGCGAGCAGCACGCCGAGGAGCACGAAGTTGGACGCCGACGCCGCGGCGGCCACCCCGGGCGCGCCGAGCCCGAGATGCCCTACCAGCACGTAGTTCGCCGGCACGTGGAACAGCACAGCGGCGCCCGCGGCTGCGGCGAGCGGGCGCGTGATCCCCTGTGATCGGAGGTACACGCGGAGCGGGTGGATGATGGAGAAGGAGAAGAGGTCGGGGAGGGAGAAGAGGATGTACTCCTGCGCGAGCGCCGTGATCTCGCGGTCCTGGCCCAGGAAGACTAGGATCTTGGACATGTTGAGCCAGAGCGCGGAGAGCGGCAGCGAGCAGCAGAGCAGGAAGAGGACGGAGCGGTAGAGAGTGAGGCCGAGCAGGCGCGGCTGGTTGGCGCCGAACGCCTGGGAGCAGAGCGGGTCCATGCCGAGCGAGAGCCCTGACAGCACCGAGTAGCCGGTGATGTTGGCGAAGGCGATGGCGAGGGACCCGGCCGCCAGCGGGAGGTCGCCGATGGAGCCCAGAAAGAGCATCGACAGGGCCGTCCGCGAGTAGAGCAGCAGCGCCGTCAGCGCGATCGGGAACGCGAGCCGGCACAGCGCCGCCGCCTCCTGGACGGTCTCCCCTGCCGCCAGCAGGGGCACGGCTCGGCACTTGAGCTCGCGGCCGCAATGGCCGGCCGCGTCGCCTTCCGCGCGCTGGGGCACCGTGACGTAGACGTGGTGGCCGCCCTTGCCGCCGACCAGCGCCACCGGCGGCGCCGGTGGCATGGGGGTGGTGGTGCACATTGGTGGATCGGCCGTGCGCTGCAGCTTCGAGATGGAGGATGGGGAGCAGGGGACTGGAAAGCAGAGCAGAGCTTAAAGCTTTGCTTGGAGGTGTACTTGGCTGTGGGTGGTGGACACTGATGAAGAGTGAGTGCATGGGGTTATATAAGGATGGTGGAACCTCAGTTTAACCTTTGAAAAATACTTAATTGGAGGGTGACTGACTTTTGTGCCTACATTTGATAGAGTAAACTTCTTTTTATCAAACTACTAGTCTTCAGCATAAATTTAACAAGTTTTCTGATATTCTGATGGTGCATTATGCCATTATGCATATGTAATCATTGTAATTCCTTTGGACCCAATTGTACCATTGAACAAGAAATTCCTTCTTAGTCTTGTTAATCACAATGATGGACTTGGTACCATCAGTCCCAACTTTACGTTTCTTTTGGGAAGCAGAGGAGCTAGCAGAGATTCTTCAGCATTTTCACCTGTATACTGTCCAAGACCAAAAAAAAAGTCAATGCTGTGAATTTGTTCGAGCACTTTTTCACTTACTGTAAAAGAAGGTGGATTCCTCAAGGGCCGACACACCGAATTGATTGACATCTTGTTTATAGTGTTTAAGTTTGCCCCTTTGATTGGTTTAGGAGAGCTGTCTAATATAAGCAGTGGTTATAGCATATTAAGTTTTCTACTTGATGTTCTAGTAGAATAGAGCAGTGATGATGTACAGAATTAAGGTTGTACTTATAAACAGCAGTGATGTACAGGCCGTGACAGTATTGTGTCAGAGATGTATTGAGGAAAACATTATCATAGGACCAGGAGCTATCTTGTTGAATCCTTTTCAAAGCTCTCATTAATCCAACATGAGGTTCGTCAACGTCAATGCAACCGGTGGTTTATACAGTAACTTCTGCTCGTGCACAGTAGTATGCCTTTTATTATTCAGTAAATCCACATCAGCTGTCATCTCCAATGAGTAGGGGCATGTACAACGATAACAGTCTTTAAGTGTTTGGCATGTCAAACACAAACAGCAGAGTATTTTGAAAGACTAAACCAGTAGACAAAGTCACCAAAGTCACATCATTATCGAGTGATGGGCATATATAGTACCGTTAATTCTTGGAATAAATCTAGAAAATTATGAGCGGTTCGTACTAAGTAGGGTTCAGGGTTCAGGATCCATACCTGAACTGATAGGTTTTACCATAAAAAACCTGACCAGATGAGCATAGTTCACTGCTTTAGTTTTAATATGGGTGCACACAGTGCTACTTACACTAAACCATGCTATTCAATAATCCTTGGCATGTGTGTGATTTCAGTCGGTTCAGAAGTGATCGCACAGAATTGTGGTTGTGAGTGAAGAGGTAATGTAAATAAATAACAGATTGGTACACTAAATAACATGCCATGTTACCATGATTGGTGTACAAGAGCCTTATTTAAGAAAAATTGTTCAGTGATGATACACGAGTCGATAGCATGTCAATTTTCCCAGCTTTGGGTGAGACTCAATCGAACAGTGCGACCCATTTTCTTCAGAAGGGACCACACAGTTTGTGATTGAGGAGATAATATATATAGCTCGTTAAACCTATGCTAGCTAGGTAACATGCCATGCTACCGCTATATTGATATTTCCTTTCTGCAATTGCCTTGGATTAATATGTGTTGCCAAAGTGTCTTATTCGTGCAGACGGAAATTGACACTACTTTTGCTTGATCCAACGAAGAAATATCTATCCACGCATAGCTAGGTAATATTGCATTTTTCATGGGACGGAGAGAATATATTGCTATCGCTAAATTACCAAGTCGTAAACAAGTGACCTCTTTTAGGTCGGCTTGCAGTGACAAATCAATTTGGTTTGGCTAATTTCCCACTTACGCCGATGTGATCCCACTCCGTGGTTTTTAGTAAATTTAGATGCTTAATTTTTTTGCTATGTATCTAGATACAATATTTATCTAGATGTATAGCGAAAACCAAAACGATCTACATTTTGAATCTGAAGGAGTAGTACGGATGGTGCATTCACCTTAACTACGTCTACTCATACATGCTTGTGGGCATGTATGAACGGCATATATTGTACTATGTATTTGCCATGTCAATCAAACATTTGAAGTCATGGTTGCAAGTTATATGATTTGAACGATTTTCCCGGTATGAATTAGGGTTTCTAGATTGAGGCCCTGTTTGGTTCCCAGGAGGCTAAACTTTAACCCCATCACATTAAAAACAATATTATAATTTAGGAGTATTAAATAAAATTTTTCTAAAAAACTTTTTACACAGATGGGTGCTAACTCGCGAGAAGAATTTAATGAGCCTAATTAATCCATAATTTGCAACGATGATGCTACAATCACCATCCGCTAATTATGGATTAATATACCTCATTAGATTCATATCACGAATTAGCCCAGGAGTTCTGCAATTAGTTTTATAATTAAACTTTATTTAATACTTCTAAATAACAAGATTCTCTTTGATGTGATAGGGCTAAAGTTTAGCCCTCAGAAACCAAACACAGCTTGAGACTGCATGCATGTTTCCATTCCGTAGGTTCCATCCCAATCCTACCTTTTGGGGTTTTTTCCATTTTAAGGAAAATGTAAACGTGAGAAAAATTTTGCATGCCAGTGATGAAAACTCTCAAGGAAAAAATATATCACCAATAAAAATTTAAGAAATTATATTCTTACCAAAAAATGTTCCATTTAACATAAACATGAGCACTAGAAAAATAGAAAAATATGTTTGTATTAAGATATTACATTTTCTCCTAAATTAATTCCAAAAATACTACATAGTGTTCCAAAAATAAATACTAGACAAAATATGACAGATGAGAAAAGGCATAGATGATAACTCGGTTTAAGCCATCTGGAAAAAACAATTATAATGACATCACTAGAAAAAAATATTTGCATCTATTTTTAAGTAAAAAGTAACATATAGAATGAAAAAACTAGCCACTCACGCTATTTGTGGGACACCTTGCTAGTTGAATGAAGAGCAAGGGAGAGGAGGAGCTTCACCAATATACAAGGATTAGGAGGTCATTTAATTTGACCTACTTTCTTAATCCTTGTGCATATCTTTGAAAATTTATATGTTTTGAATTAGAGTAAGAATCAACAAATATGTATAGTGGTATATGTACTAATTAATAATGCCTATATGATACAAAGAAATCAACAATGCGTATAGCACGCATGGGCTTTCATCAGGCAGTCAACAATACACTTAACTTCAGCACTAACTAAAGTTGGTGTGGGAGTTGAATAAAGTTGGGATCTCCCGTGCATCTGCATGACTTTAATTAGTTGACCCCCAAGAGGCAAACCATGCACCCTCTTGCTTGACATTCTCACCGCATGAGCTGTGTGTTTCCCTTTGTGAAACGCGCGCACAAATGGCAGGGTGGATTCTGCCGCACCCCACTGAAAATTAAAGCACTATCGAGACAGAACGAAAAGTGTACTACGTGAGGTTCATCCACGTGCAAATATGCATTGCGAGGCCCAAAAAAAAGTTATTGACAAATGACTCCACACTTGTATATACAAAGCTTTGAGTACTGAGCAAGCGTGCATGTGTAATATGGTCACAAGCCAAAACAATGAACGCCATACATCTATCATGTGGCGTTATCTAGCTAGGTTTGAATCTTCTTCTCGGATCCAGATCTGCTAAGTCCTACAATAATACAACACTACTATGCAAATCCATCCGTGCTCAATGATGCAATGGGGTCTTTCTGCAAATCCACACCACCACTACTGAAGAAAAAACAAATAGCTTTATGAGCGTGCGGCAGAAGTCTCTTTTTATGACCAATTCTTTGATCTCTGGTCCTCTGCAGATTCTTAGTCGGGTTGATGGTTCAAAAGATGTGTGCAATTCCTACAAATGTAAGGACTGATCATTTTTTCGTCGTCTTTCAGCTATCTCGCCAACTGCCGTTATTGCATGCACGCTAGTCTTCTTTTTGCACGTGAGCACCTTGGTCCCTGGCCGCTTTTGCCGATAGTGAAGTGCTACCCGTGCTGCTACTGACGACTTTTAAGCTCATCAATTTCATGCGTAATCATCGACTTGTAATAAATATGTAAATCTTGTGAGATTTGAATACTACCAAAAAAAGTTCAAACAAATGGACAACAGCTACATATGGTATTCATTGTTTTGGCCAAGAAGTAATATATATATATATATATATATATATATATATATATATATATATTATATATATATATGAGATAGATGTGAAAACAGTCGAAACAATCGGAAAAGCCTAAGAGCTTGTATGGTAAAATTCCATATCAGCTTTCATGATGAATTTAGAAGGAGCTCTGCCAAACAGTATTTTAGAGAGAATTAGAGAAGTTATTCTAAACTGATTCTATGAAGTGATTATTTGAAATGAACTAAAGGGTTGCGATTGGGCCCGTATATATATAAGAACTCCGCCTACTTCTGATTATCTATATGAGTTGATTCTATGAAAGAAGTGATTATGTGGCTGAAAGTAATTTTTTATAATTTACTATGATAAACTTTATGAAAAAATAAGTTATGTGTGAGAAGTGAAACAGGAGAAACTAGTTTATCCAGCTCCTAGCCTCTTAGTTCATTTTAGAGAATCACTTCATGGAACAAACATAGAATTGCTTCTCTCTAAAAAAAGTTTGGGAAAGCTACTTCAGTGTAGAAACTGCTCTAAGAGCTCTGCCAAACAGATCCGGAAAACCTAGTTTCTCCCGTATAGAATCACTTCATAAAAATTTGTTTTTGGATTCCTTATTTCTTCTCAACAATGAAATCGGATATGATATAGATGGAAACAAATATGGCATTATTTATACAAAAAATAAAAAAAGAAAACTATCCGATCAAAAGCACCTTGATGTCCGTAGGGAATCAATAATTCTTAGTTAGCACGAGAACATTTATAGGAATGGTCTATATTTCACAAGTCATATATTTGCTAAACCTTTATTTTAGAACAAGAAGTATCCAAAAACCTAGATTTTGACTATTGATCCTTTGTTATTTTGTCAATTGCTAAAAAATTAAGGATTGTCTTAATAGTAGTTTGAATATTAATTATATTGATTGATACAACTTTTGTGCACCGAACATGCACATAGCTAATTTTTAGTCCAAATACGTAAAGTTTAAATTTTTTAATATAAAATTCCATTTACATTGATGGACAGAGAAGGAGTACATATCATATCAAACAAATTCCATTTAAAGCATATAGTCGAATGTTGTAGCCAGGTTGGGTTGCATTCGATGGAAAACAAAGAGGAATTTTCCATCTATAGTTATTTACGAAATACGGGAAAAGTTATAAACGATCCTAAAATTGTTTTCATCTCCACTTCCATTTTTCTCTGTTATTTTATTTTTACAGTTACCGTTTGTATTTCTGAGTTACCCAAAAAACAAGTCTCGGTAAATGGGATTTTCATTTTTTTTTTCATTTTCATCCTAAGTAGAGAGGGAGGTACTAAATTTGGGTACTGCTGATCCCTATATATGATTTTGTTGTGGTACCTCCCAGACGATTACAGAACATAGTTTGGTTACAAAACATTCTAGAATGCCACTGAATGGAGTGTACATCTACGACAGATTCTTAAATAATTGGTAAATTAAAATTACGACACGGTCTAATCCCAGCACTGCAAAAGCATGAAGTGTGCCGAACTTTTCAGAAAGTACATGCCATCTTTCTTGGTCGCCGGAAGAAAGAACGATTGGTGATCAGGTGTGGCAGCAGATCGAAAGCACTGATACATGCTGCTTTATGCGCGGGGACAAAGGCGACATACACTGTGTCATGGCTGGTCATGGTGGGGTTTGAAACATCCATATGTTATTATATATAATACACTTAATCATCAGTTCATGGTTTTCGACTTGCTCTTGGACTCTTCGCCGAAATTTTCATGGTCCTGAAGTTCTTGGCAGTCAGCCAAGTGTAGCAACAAAAAGACTCGAAGAAAGTAGAGAAATTCCGGCTGTATATGTGCGTTCTCACAGACATGCACGCGTACGTCAGCCGTGAGCTAGAGACCAAGAGGCAGCAACGGTGATGTCGCTGCACAAGGAAGGCGACATGTCGCCAGATGAAAGCCTTCTTTGAGATATATGATAATCGTAGTATACATGGATGTAAACTCGCTGCATATATCCTCCATCAAAAATCAGAATTGTTAACTGTCCGTTCAATCATTTTTTAACCCCAATATACACTACTACAAAAGGGTTCCAGGGGCGGGTAAAAATATACACCCGCCCCTACTTCTCGCAGCTAGAAATGCTAATTTTAGAGGCGGGTAATGTATCCGCCCCTGAAAATGATTTCTAAGGGCGGGTCATGGCGTGACCCGTCCCTAGAAATCGATTTCTGGGGCAGAAAAAAATATTGCAGCCAACCAGCCACAAATCCCTTACTATCAAGGTATAATTTGTTGACGAAATATGCACACTTGCATCACCCGGGTTTGAACCGCATATGTTAAGCCTCGCACTTACCTTCCTCTCCACCACACTATACAGTCACTTGTGACTCTATGGGTATGCTATACTTTTATATTAACTCTGAAATTATTTGTAGGGGCGAGTGATGGTGTCACCCGCCCCTAGAAATAATTTCTAAGGGGGTTGATGCCATCACCATCACCCGCCCCTAAAAATATTTTTCTACTTTATTTTAAAAATTTATTTAAATATTTACATATAGCAAAACAAATAAAAAAGCAAAATTTTTACACTATGGTTATTGTGAACTGTAGATAAAAAAATATGTCAAATATATTTCAGTGTTTATAAAGGTTAAGATTGTGAAAACGTCAAAGTATGATTTGAGTTGTATGAGATACTGTATAGTCATAGCTAGTAGACAACTTACAATAATTTTTTAGACTATTAAATAACTTTAAATGAAAAGTTATCAAATAAAAAATTGTAGGTCTCGTCAATCTCTACAATTTTGATATAAATTTTGACTCCATCCGAGATCATATAAAAAAGTTATGAATTTTTTACGTGGGACAATTTGTAAGAGCAGGTCATACTATCACCCACCCATATAAATGCATTTCTAGGATCGGGTGATGGCGTCACCAGCCCTTAAAAATGCATTTCTAGGGTCGGATAATGGCGTCACCCGCCCCTAAAAATAGTGGTCATTTCTAGGGACGGTACGCCATCACTCGCCCCTAAAAATGCATTTTCAGGGACGGGTGAATTGCTACAGTACCCCGCTCCATTTGTAGGAGTGGGTTATCTTTTGGGCCGTCCTTGAAAAAAAAATAGATCCTCCCTGCAAACCGTTTTTTATTAATGATACGCACCTCCTTTCCAACTAATCGTTGTCTAGTTTTTATTTTATTTCTTTCGGTAGCTTAACTTTGTAGCAAAAATTCAGAGAAATTGTGTGCTGCTTCTTCAGATATGGAATTCCTACTCTCCAAACTATGCTTTAGTTTCCTGTATGAAATAGACACTCTGAATATATCAATGAATGGGTGAGGTAGTCAGGATATGATTTTTCTTGGTCATGTCAGTGACCACCTGATGACGGCCACTTTGGAAACAAGTAGGAGTACGCTCTATCGCTCTGATGTTAACATCCATACACCATCTTCAGACACTGGTATACATCCGTGCCGTCCTTTTCAGTCCATGAGCTAGACGGGCGTGACCTGGGGAGACCGAAGAAGATTTAATCCGCGCGCGCCTGAGTTGCGGCGGCCTTCCTGTCGACCGGATCGGATGCTTTCGTCCACGCGTTCACTTCTTCCGTTTCTCCGACAGGTCACTGTGCTCGTGACATCTCGCACCAAAGCGTGGATGCTGGACCGGACTTTTCTGAAGAGTCGCAGCAATTTCAAAGTAAGATGCTTCAGTGGATTGGGTTATCTGCTACTGCTCTCCATCCCTCTGTATCATCTGCATTATGACGAAACATTTTGTTCGCGCTAGCTCGTAGTCATCTTTTCTTCTTTTCTGTGCTGATAAAGTTCGATGAAATGCAAGATGGCTGCTGATAAGACTTCTGGTGCCATTGGCAAAGCTTTGCAGTGGTTCTCCTGGCTGCATCTATCTATCTGCTCCTGCTGACGTGCATCTATCCCCGATCTCATTGGATTCCATTCGAAACTGCGCGGCGACAGTTACGTTTCAGATAAGGCCCGATGTGCATCTCACATTCTCGCGTCAACATCCGCAGCGCGTTGCTTGCTTGCTTAAACCCAGCAGCAAAGCACATATGCCATATGCAGAAACGCTTTGCCGACGCGGCGTTCACAGCTCGCAGAACACTCGTAACTCCTCGTGCCCTTCAACATCCTTCATGTCATCATGAGTCCTGTGTAATGTGAAAGGAATTGGCAAACGTTTTCTGCGTTCATTGAAAAAAGGACGTCGTGTCCAAACTCCCTTACAGAATCCAGGGGTCGAGAGGTAGTGCAGAGTGACTAGGCCGTAGTGGAAAATAAACTGCATCGGCAGATCACACATGACGATGGGACTTTGCGCCTCGCCAAAAAGCTGTTAGGAGACGGAATCTAGTAGGAGGCATGATGGCAGCAATGCGGCTGCTCCCAGGTCGGACGTACATGGCCTGATGGAAGGCCTCGAAAAGGAAAGGTTAGGCGTGGCAGTCTGGTTTGTTTAAGAGACGAGCCCTGCGCCGGTGTGGAAGCGCCATTGGGCCAAGCGAGCGAGCAGGTAGTTCGAGCGTGACTGTGCGAGCAGAGCAGGTGCTTGCTCGGGCGCCTCGAGACACGGGCAGTGCGTGCGTGGGCCCCCTCCCGATCCCGGAAAGCCAAGGATTAGGGCTGGTCCTTGGCGCGATTGAGCTAGCTGACAAGCGCAAATCTAGTGGCCATCTAGGCCACTCTATGTTCTAGAGTTTCCATGTGCAATGTTTTCGCCAATGCAGCAACCTGAAGCTGAAGCTGAAGGAGCCACTGAGCGGTAGCAGTAGCCTGGCCGATGTGTCCGTCCTAGCGGCGCTACGGACGGACGAGCACTTGCGCGGCGAGCTTGCCGGTGGAAGTGCCGCGCCGGCGTCTCGGGATCGCCGCATTAATTGCAGCATTATCAGCGGCAGCCTAAGCTCCGGCGGCCATCGGAGGCACGCGTAGGGAGCGTTTAGCTGGCGCATCGGGCGCTGCGAGGCCCGCGGAAGCGTTCGATGACGGCCGAGCTGAGGTGGCCGTCCTAGCTGATCTGTTCATGGTGATGCTACTATAGTAATGGAGATCGTGGACGGAATTATTAGCATGGAGCTAGCTATGGTCGAGGAATTTAGGGTTCTATACAATCATCCAGTTTGGCATAAAGGCGCCTTGCTAGCGAGCTCGTAGCTCCACCTGGTGCGGCCTGCGCTCTTCCAGGGCGCCAGCATCTTGCTCCACTTGCCACCTGCCAGTAGACAGTGTTCATCAACAGCTTCCGTGGGGTTACCAATGAGGAAAAGCCGGGAGAACGATGACCTAGATCCGGAGGATCATCGTGCCATTGATGCTGCCGCCGCACTTTTGTTTCGTTGCAGCTGGAATACAATGCTGTGGCGTCCGGGTTGTGCAATCCAAAGACTTGGCCTTTAAAATTTAAAGGCGGCCAGTTGTTCTAGAGAGCTCCATTATCAGTATCACAATTTATCTCCCTCTGAATCAAAAGTGAGTGCCATCAGTGTTTCTTCGATCCTTTTATCTGAAGGAGTTGAAAGCCATTTAAATCTGATTGCCGACCGTTCTTGTCTTATGGTGCCGATAATGCCAATGGTAACAAGAAAGCAAATATAAGTCGGTTTTCCAACTACCACTCAACAGTTTTCTATTGCTCCTCCTTGTACAGCATGGAGAATCCGCTGTCTGGCCTCACTGTTCCAAAGTTAAGGTTGGTCACTGTGATCGTCATTTAGAAGACTTGAAACTTTTGTGCTTGACCTTGCATACCACCATGGATCATGGGAAGCAAGAACCGGCATACCTGAAGGTGAACACTCTCCAGATGAGCAGAAGTTCAAGGACACCAATAATCTCTTCAGAGGAAGTAAACATGAGAAACAGAAGATCACTCGAAAGCATAGTTTTTTGTTGTTGTTTTTTTGAGGGTACTAGAAAGCATAGTTTGGGAAAACCAAGTGGTATCCAACATATAACTGTTTGGAAGACACCCCAGTCCCAACCAACATCCAAACAGGCCCACATGAGACTAGCACATCGCACCAAGCAGAAGCAAAATAGCCTCTTCTATTGCGGGCTGCAGAGACAAATACCTTGAAGGCCCAGAAGTATAGAATGAGGCCATCAAGAACATAATGTGACCTTAAGAAATAACACGCAACAAGCACGAATCATACATCATCAGAATCATTGCAAGAACTAGGATGGCACCATCAACACATAAGAGTCAGTCAAAATCTTATATTACAAGGGGGAGGAAAGGTACAAAGGGCCTTAAGGAACACAGCATCACATCTAGTTCTATTCTAGACCTAAAGCATGGTGGGCAACGTGTATCTCCGAGAATCAAACAAGTCAACTCAGAGAAGCCTGCTACAGCTCAGTTCATACACAAGAGCCAGATGCTCAACAAGTAAAAACTGAAGACTGAAGGTCCATGCAGATCTACCGTACAAGCTAGCATCTTGTGCCCGTCCACGAAGAGATTTTTGTTCTTTTGCCATGTCGATGCTCGACATTAACATCCACATCTCCACTTGGGAAACCCCCATGCTTGCAGATCTGTGTCCAGAAGGAAACTTGTGAGTTGAGCAACTTACCATTCACTCCAGCAGGGGGCAGAAACTGTCCATCTCTACATCTTTTTTTTTTCCAAATCTCATGCAGTTGATGCCACACTAACCCTGCCATAAAGTAACAAACAAATACCAAACAGCCGAGTATAAAGAAAACAGAGCAATGTAGATACTGAATACACATGAGTTGAGTTCAAGATCATGCCTCAGTAATGACTTCCGCGACGCATCCTGAGTTCATACCTGCATCAGCTTAAGAAACCACTTCAATCCTATGGTTTGGCTTTATACATAAAAAAATAATTAAGAATGTTCAGATCAAATCTAGACTTGACAAAAAAGAAGGGAGCAGGTGCACAAGAAGCATCACCTCTAACTCTTCAGGAAGGCCACCCTGTGCGACTCCATTCCCACCAAAATGCACATTTTCAGCGAGGACATCTTTTTCCATACTCTCCAGTAACTCAGCACTGTTGGTGCTTCCCAACCTTTCACTTCCAACTAGCTCTGATACAACTTTCTCAGCTACCCGCTTTAAAGTTGTGCATACTGCTACAGTTGGGGTGGTGCAGTTCTCGACAAGAGGAATACCATGCTTACTAGTTGCATCATCAGAACACAATGCTCCCATTGTCGCACACCTCGGCCCAGACGCAACAGGATCTGGGCTTCTCTCAGATACCTGTGGTGAAGCCTGGCTACCACCACTCGCATCACTAGAAGCCCTTTTTATTTGGTTGTTACATGCAGTTTCATCGCCAACATTCCCAGATTGAGGCGATGAAGTTTTTGGATGAACAGGGCTGACTGATGACCTCTTGGCAGATCTGCCAGGTTCAGCATCATCAGTTCCAGCAGAATCATGCTTTCTCTTCAGCTGACTGTCTGGAGATCTGGTCGCTGTGCCATCTTCAGGGTCGTTTTTATTTGACTGCTGCTGATGGTTGACATGTCTCGAAGGGCGTGGTCTCTTATAACCCTCTGGAAATACATAAGCTGGGATCTGCTTCCTCCGAACATGAGAAACAGCCAACTCCATCCCAGGCTTCCAAAACATATACAAGTTGATTTCATGCCTAAACTCATCGACCGTTCCACGAATATCAAACTGTTGACCTTCCTGTATTTTCACACCTTCTTTCCTTGATAAGCCCATGAAGAAAGCACAATGAGCACACTGTCTAGAGGGATCTGCATACTCATGTGGGTAAGGATGACACTGCAGCATTCCATATGTATCACGTTCAATCTGTTCACAGCCGACAACATATTATCTTAGTTCAGTACATGATTAAGAGCATCAACATTCATATTAGGCAAAATCATGAAGGAAACGACAAAAGATTGATTGACAGAAACATAGGTGCGGCCTTGAAGAAAACTATCTTGCTAAAGGTGCCACCTGACTCCAGCAATCAACACAGAAGACTCAAACAAACAAAACTATGTAACAGTGACAACCCAAACCAACATCTCCCCACCCACCCACCCACCTCCCCCCACCGCTTCTTATCCCATAATACAAACGGCTCAAAAGCTAGCAAGTTGATTCGCTGTAATTATTAAATAGATAGAAAGAACGTGAGCACATCACTACCTTTAAAGTTAGTTGCCGCAGTCGAGATTCCACCCATCCCTTCCAAAGTCTAAGGTCTTCATCATCCTCAGCAATGATGTCAACCTGTAGATAATTCTTGTATGCTTCAAAAAATTGGAAAGGCTCGAAAAGAGCAGACCAGCTGGCCTTATTCATTTCAATTTCCTGTACCAGAATGCATACAAAACATGGTCAGGGTAAATATTTATGAAGATAGTAATTTCAATGGTGATAAAGAAGATTACCTGGCAAATTTTATTACCAAACTGAAATTGCTCTATCATAACCCTCAGTGTGCTTGTAGAAACATTATAGCTCGAGTTCATGCACGGGTATGCAGGGGTTATAATGGGCATATGATGACATTTATCTCGAGGATTTTTGCGTGGATCCCAAACAGGGAAACCAAGTTCATCCTCTTCAATGGAACAAAGCATAACAGGATTTGGCCACCGCCACTGGGTAAAAACCCTAAAGAATCGTGAGACCAACATACTTGGCACAGCATTAGGATAGAGCTGGCAGACACGTGCAACCAGTAAAGCCCAGTTGACACCACCAAGAAAACCAGTAACCTGGCAGAATAAATGATTGGATATCATATCAAGTTGAGGAGAAAGTTACCCATGAGTATTGTATGATGGAAGACTTACATTGGAGTATACACCTCTTCTTTTTGCCCAATACTTTAAACATCTTAATGTTGTGCAGAAATTCTGCAAGAAAAGATGCATTAAATCAGAACATTGTGAAATTGTAAACAAAACAAAGAAACAGTTGAGAAGACAAAACAAGAATGGTTGATTCCTCGAGTCAACCTCAATATTTGGAACAAGTCTAAGAATTTGGTCTGCTACTCTGCACCCATTAAGACTGCGGACAGTTGCTTCATCAACATCATAAAGTACTGATCCTTGAGAGATATCCAAGTCCTGCAGTAGTTAACCAAAGATTTATCTCTTGGAATAAAATGGCATAGCACAAGGCAAAAGGACTATCCAGTAAACCACTGTTCATAATTCAAGGGCACGAAGCAAAATATACTAAGGATTTGGTGTAATCAACAGCAGAGTGTAATCAACAGTAGAGGAAGTTCTGCACTGATTTACCCTCAAAAAAAACTCTGCGCTGATTCCTGTAAATTAATCATTTTTAATCTTTTTAGACTTCATAGGTGAAGAACTGATATATATTAGCATTCCAAAAACAGAATTCAGAAACATTTATGAACAAAAACTGCAAAAATGAAGCAAAGAAGACTGATTTTGTATTGCAAGGTGCGGGTCCCACAAGATAAAACCTCTGACAATCTAAACCATGTTATAACACCATGAAGACAACAAATACCCTACTGAATAGCAAGTATTCTGTGTTGTTACAAACAAATAGCTTGAATGAAAATACCTTTATGGTTCATGATGACATAAGACAAATACTAAGTTGAACACATAGATATTTGTCAACATGGAAAATATCTAGTAAGAAACTTACAGCTGGTACTACTAAGAGGGAGACACTGGCATAAAGAAGGTCAATTGATATTCCATGGAACTTAAATTTCATAACAGGGACATGTGCATCAGGCACAGGTTGCAGCTCGGTCACATCCTCTGTTTGCGCTAAAATCTCATGCAGCACGATAAAAAAATCTTCCTGCAGACAATATCCTACGTTAGACATCACTAACGCTATGAATGATGCTGTGTCTAATATATCTAAAACATAAACATGTGTAACAGAAAGAAAATATCACCTCACGATTCACATATGAAGGTCCTACACAAAGAGTATCAATATCAGCCCCAGGTCCATGAACCTACAAAGAAGAAACACAAAATTGTGCAGAAACAAATTACTATATGGAAAAAAAAGTATATAAAAAGATGCTCTGATCAGCATTGTCTATAGAAACTTATTTTTCTACAGAAACGGCATTGTGATCCATCACAAATCCAAATATCAATTATTGAACGATAAACCCAATTTTAACCAGAGCTAGGTTGCTCGCCAGTAAACAGGAGGTTACCAGTTGGTTGATCCTATGTTTCTGGTTCATTTTGTTTAGTGATGTTGTTGTCTTTTTTGCATATATAAACCCCAAAAGTATAATCTGTGTTATCCTTAAAAACTGTTAGCATCAAGGTTACATCAGAACTACTTTAAATCACCTACTGGCTGGTATGGTATCTACAAGCCACTAGAAGCAGTTACCGGCGGTAAAACCATCTGTTACAACTTGTTATGTTATCCCTCCCAGTGGCTTGCCTACCTCCAAAAGATACATCTTAGACCTAGAAGCCACTTGACAGCAATGTACAGAACGAAGTAATATGAAATATGGTCATTTAGATGGCAAAAACCAAGCCTAGCGGCCTAGCGGGCTCCACCACGTGAGCATGAATTTAGACTTCGATTGTGGTCAATGAGGAACGGGTATGCAAGACCAAGAGTATCTTTCCTACACTACTCTACACCGTGCATACTTGAAGACAACTGTTGCTGCTAATCATTCCTTTTCCCAAGTCCCACCAAAGCAAAGTGCATCTTGTGTAACAGCTATTGATCACCAATAGGATATCGACAATGCAGGTTGTAAAACTCAACTACATATAATAAATATAAATACTCATTTATTTCTACACTCATGTAACCATTGATATTTCACTTATCCCATTCTTCAATCCTTGTTAAGTGGAACCCTAGAGGATTTAAACAGCAGATGTTTGGTAAAGATGGTATAAGGGCAATAAATTCAGGCAGCCAAATAAGATGTAAAAGAGCATTCTATTGCCCTGTTTTAATAGGGCATAGGCAACAGCATAAAAGGAGCATCAAAACTATAACCATCACTGTAAAGATTATCTAGGGTGTAACTGTCAAGATTCCACCATTGAATAAACGAAGATGGGAGGCAACCGTTATTTATACAGAAGCGGTTCAGACATATGGAGGCAGTGGTGGAGCCAGGAATTAGACATGGGGGGGCCAACCAAAGAAGAAAAACATCTTGTTGAAAATCAATATGCCTAAGAATCTATTACATACTAATTTTTTCATTCCTTATGTATGCATCGAGCATCCGAAAGCATGCAAATTATTTTTCCATGACCCATATAATTGAAGTGTAAACTACATGAACAAATATTTAGGGATGCCTAGCCTTAGTACCATGGTCTCAATGGGAGCTCCGCACATTATCGTGTTTTGTTTAGTGTGAAGTAAGATTGCGATCTCGGGATCAGGATGACAGTGTAGGATTAGAAATAAGAAGTGGGCAATGGAGCTACTAAATCACAGCACAGAACAATACATAGAGGGAGGTTCAAAGGTGTAAATTTTTTAGCAGCAGGTAGGGGGGGGGGGGGGGCACGGCCCCTGCTGGCCACCCCCTGCCTCCGCCACTGTATGGAGGTGCACTAAAGTAAAAAATTTCGATTTTCATTTCCTGATGAGCAAAAAGGGTGAAACTAGTAAAAGTAAAGTGGTAGAGGAATTACCCCTAGACGATAGGAGCCAAAGGTGAAAAGTACGGCATTCGCCTCTTCAACCATTTGATCAGTATATCCTCTCTGACTAGTCAATTGCTTCACCCAGTCTTTTACAATCTGCAAACGCCAAAAGAGTGTGCATAGGAATGAATAAGCTACCAAAGATTATAACACATAGAAGCAAGTGAAAACCGTAGATTTGTTTAGGATTTTAGGATTTTGCAATAAGAACATAGCATTTACGGATTCCTATCAAAACATGTTCCTTTTTCCCCAATACAAAGGCCGCAAGCAACTACTGTGGCACCAGACAACTCACCTGGTCAAGCTTCCCCAGCACCTCCTCCCGCTTAGCAGACTCCTCGGCGCTCTCATATAGGCCCGCCTCAACCAAGAACTGCTATCACAATGGGCGGGAAAAATAACGTATTTAGTTACAACCTCAATCAGAAGCGAGAATGCGAAACCCTCAAGGCAAAGAATCCAGACCACGCTACTTGCACGAAACTGAAGCAATTACGAACCTTCTCCAACTCCGCCGTCCTCTGGAGATCCGCCTCCACCGGCCCAAGCAGCGATAACGGCTTGGTTATCCCGTACTGCTTCGGGGCATCAGCGCCGCCCGCCATGGGACCAACCGCACGAGCGCACAAAACCCTCCTCAGGCGACGCGGCAACAGAGGGCCAGGAAAGTAACCGGCGCGGATCGGCCGCCGGGAAACCCGCCGTCAACCCACGGGCGCGCCGCCGCAAAATCGCAACTTCCCCGCGGAGATCGGGCGCGGCGCGATCTCTTCCCGGGGGGCTCAACCTGGAGCGCCCGACCCCTTACATATACCCGGCGCGAGCGCGGCGGCGACTCCGAGTAGGATTGCGCGGAGGTAACCGCCTGGCGCACGAATCCGGAACGCAGCCCAGCCCAACCCCCTCGCCGCCCGGAAACTCCACCGCCCGAATCCGAAACCCCCCGCGGATCGCCGCCGCCCGGATCAGATCGGAGCGGCGCGGCCGGGGCGGACCATCCAGTCCGGATCGGGGCGGATCCGGCGATCCGCCGCCCGCGGCGGCCGGTGGGCAGGGGAGGCGGCGGGGCGGACCGCCGGGGCGGCGGAACCCTAGGCGCGGGCGGCGGCGGGCGGGGGAGGGCGGTGGGAGGGGAGAGAGGGGCGGCGAATAGGTAGGGGGAGGAGAGAGAGAGGAGGGCGGAGGGAGGGAGGTGGAGCGAGAAAGGGAGAGGGCGGGGGGCGTGCGTTCTGTGGGCTATCCGTCGGTCGGTGGGGGGAGGGAGATCTTTTCCCGGAGGGGGTTAATCGGATATTTTCCGGGGGCGAATTAGCGGGGGGGTGGTTCCGCAGCTGGTGCGATTAAGGTAACTAAACGCTCCGATTTAACGCGGGGAAACGGGGGTGGTGGGCTGTATACCTGTTGGCGCCGCGCGGACGCGGTTGATGGGGTGGGAGGAAGAACGCGGACGCGGCAGCGGCGTGGCCGGGACCTTTCCTTCTGCGGCGGCATGTTCTAGAAGGCGGGGAGCCGCCACTCCGCTGGTTTATTTATGAAACACTGGCTTTATTAATGGGTGATTGATGACCAAACACAGAAATATAAAAACTTTATTTTGGTGTTTGAATCTTGTTCTTTCATATAGAGCTGGCCAATCATAATTTGGCCCGCCATTATTTATGCCGACCAAGGCAAGAGCTAGCCAACCAAACGAAGAGCTTTAATGGGTGGCACAAAAGACTTTTCCCTCACTTCTTAAATAGCTAAATTATCTAAAACTTCCGAAAAGTCATTATATTTAAAGATGAAAAGAGCAGTAATTCGTCTTGACACTATGAGCCAACAATAAAGTCAACATGCTGAAAACACAAATGCTTAATATGCCGCGTTTGTGCATCTTTTACATGGAATTTGAGACATTTATTTTGGAAATTAGTGGACAGATACACTGATGTCCACCCCTCTATATAGGCTTCTATAAAATGAAAAAAAAAGGACATCATATATTTTGACAGCTTGTCTCTTGCTACTCCTTATGAGATAAACGGGTAGTATACTCTACAATGGACTATAAATTGTAGCACTACACTACAGCAAAACGGCCAGCTTCCTACGGCCAAAGCCGTCGGAAAAATGGCCAAAGCCGTCGGAAATAACCTAATTCCGACGGCTTAGACCGAAAACCGTCGGAAGAAAGCCGACGGAAAATACTCGTCGGAGTTAAAGGTTACTTCCGACGGCAGCCGTCGGAAATAATAACTTCCGACGGCTGCAGCTGTAAGCCGTCGGAAGTAATCGAAAGTGGGACCCACAATCCTTCAAACGGCTGCCTTGACGGCGTCTCGCGTATTTCCGACGGCTCGTATCTAGCCGTCGGAAATAGTAATTACTTCCGACGGCTCCTTTCTGGCCGTCGGAAGTTCCTGGCTGTGGGCTGGACCGGTTGGAGCCTTTACTTCCGACGGCTCGCTGCTGGCCGTCGGAAGTTGTCTTAATCTAACCCGTAACCTGCCTCCCTCCCTGGCTGCTGTATCATTTCAACCAAACAGGATAGTTCAATATTCCAACAGTCACATTCCACAAACAAAGCTAAAAAATCCAACCACAATTTAGAGTCACAATCCATCATCCATCTCAAGTTGAACAAGATATAAAAATTTAACTAAACTACAGGATATGATCACTTGGATGATTTGAGTTGTGGCAACTACCATCTGTTCCTGGACTTGCAAAAAGTTGAGCTGCAATTTGTTCTCCAAGTTGATTTGCATCTCCTGGAGCTTGGATACTTGCCGGAGGAGTGTTCACCGCCTATAAACCACAAATAAAATTGTTAAATGTATCAATCAAATAAAAGTAAGTATTTAAAGTCAAATTTCATACCGAAGGGGCCAAGCAGGCCAAACAAACTGTGGTGGTGGAGGTGGAGGTGGCAGCGGTGGCATTTCAAATGAAGGTGCAGGTAATCCTTGCTGTTGTGCTATTTGCTGCCAATAAAAATCAATATATCAAATTCTATTGCAATTATGGAGCTGAAGCTTCAACATCAACTACCGGCCATGAACTTCCATATAATGGTGTATCAAATGATCGACAAACTAGCAATGTGCAGTGAGTAAGTCCTAAAATTCATGTTGCATGTGTATTCCCAATGGGTCCCAAAGTCCTAAAATTTTGATAGTCCAGCCGTTCAGACTCTTCCCCAGGTTAGTGATATATGAAGTCATTTCTTCTGTTGCTTTTATCGAAATTTAATTATGAAAACTCAAGTTAATATTTTGTCCTAAAATGATGACAGTTGTCCATCTTTGAGAAGGAGCTCTTCGTTCTGCAACTTCAGACTGGTCCTAAGAATGTTGAAAGCGAAAGTAGTATTCAGATGTCTCAAGTCTCAACCAACGCCTAACAAAGACAACTCCGTAATATCATTTACATCAATAATTTTAGTAAGTTTGCTGTCCTTTAGAAGTTGGCCAAAAAAACTATCATTTCAGAAATCCATCATTTCTTTCTTAAAATCCTTTTTTGCAATAACTGCTGAAAATTTGCATGGCCTCACAGTTATTCGCTGGTATGTTTCCTTCTGAAAATTTGAACTGAGCATCTCTATCCTTCTGAATAAATACAAAACTTGAACCCATAAATTTTCTCATAAACTTCTATTTCATATCTTTAGGCAATACTAGCTGTGGCTTAGTGAAAAACTTGAAATAGCAAAATGCATAACCTCCATGTTTTAAGAGTTCTGACTGAACTACTTTCATGTGATCAGATATGCCTTGCAAGCTCCAATGTTAAATTTAGGAGTTAGTTTGTTTTTATAAGGGAAATCAGGGAATAAAGGATGCTATTTTTAGTTGAGCCCTTTCTATCTCTAAATATTTGAAATAAATGAAGTATGCAAAAGATAAAACTATACTACAAACAACATTAGAGTCTATGTTCAAATTTTTTGCATTTACAATTTTAGTTTTTTAAATGATTATACACCATAGAGCTGAGCGTCATAGAACCATATCTGCCTTGGCATGAGGTGTTATGTGGTGCCACTGTGCCAGACCTTCAGTCGACGTGCCAAGAAGAACACTGGGACATCAGCAGCTTGATCGGCCATGGTGTTCAGATATCATCTATAGTTTGTTGTTAGCCTCGATTTGTTAGGATTGCTTAGGTAGAATGGCTCACGTATGGTTTTGTTACTAGCTCATGTATTTTTCTTTTTTGATAGAAACAGGAGGGGCAAGCCCCTACTGGTTAAAATATATTAAACAGGAGGGGTAACCACTTTGATAGCTTCTACAAGGAGTGGGCGCACAAGGCAACATGCATGTGCTGCCGCACCTCCCTAAACCCAAAAGGGCTTGCCAAAGATAGCAAGAACCCTGCCTAATATAGACCATGCTAACAAATAATAGCTAAAGATCAGGTAGGTCATCTTTCCAACTGAAATGGGTCTTTTGCATCATTTTGGCTTTGCTGACTGAATTAAATCTAGTAGGACTTGCTCTTTTTTGTTGTCCGGTCAGAACCATCGTCCTTTTTGTATTAATTAAGTTCTATGTGCCAAATAGTTCAATGTAGGACTGAGTATTGCTCTTATAGAAAAATATCATGAAAATATAAAGAAATAACACTTGACACTTACTCGAAGGAACTCCTGTTGTTGTTTCAGCATAGTTGCATAATACTCATTTTGAGTTGCTTGATATTGTCTCTGACTCTCTGCATAAAGTTGTTGCTGTCTTAGTGCTTCCTGCAGCCGATCAAACTCCAAGTCTCGCTCGGAGGCCCGACGAGACGTACTGCTGGATGTCCGCGATGATCGTGCACCTCTGACCTGGCTCGAGTCAATGACTCCATTTAACATGCCGTACCTACAACACAATAAGAGGGTGAAGTTGTTTACAATAATCATCCTTTGCTTAGTACGTATGTTAAAGTCTTACCGTCCATGAGCTTTTCCACCTCCAATAGCATAAACAACCTCTTGATCAATTGGTTGTTCTTTCCAATTACAATTATCTCCATATCGATTGACCATTTCTTGACCATAAGCCATCTACACACAAAATATATCATTGAATTAGAGGAAAAAAACTAGTGCAATTCAATGAAGAGTACATAGATCTCACCAGACGATCTGAAGCTGTCTGAGAACACAATAAATCAGGATTGCTCGGATTTGAGCCCTTGTGACCGGCAACAAAAACTTCGACAGGACTCGGCTCAACACCAGTGTTGTGTTCCTGTAGTTATAAGTTAGAATTATTTGTTTGAACAAGTTTTCTACATAGAAATACAGTTAAGACATCTTACAATACGTTTCGCCAAACGGATATGCCCATCGCCGCCGTAGGTGTGCAACACTTTTTTTCCACGACATCTCCTGTTTCTAATGGAAATTGACTTGAACTCCTCTGAAGCCCACCAATGGCACAAACCATACCAACCCTCTTCACGAGTTTGCATCCACGATGGAATTGTCGTCTACAACACAGATTTCACTTTTCCAATTAAGTGATCACATAATAACATCATAAAAACATACAAAATATTGTACCTGATGATATTGTTCCTCAGTCAGGTAAATTTCACCCGATGCTCGCTTTGATTCTGGTCGTTTTCTTTCAGAATTCCAAAGATATTCATTATTGGCCTGAATTCTTAGATAGGACATTGTATCCCTCATAACATCCGCAGCACAGTTGTGAAAGACCCTCTTAGCGTGTTCGACATTGGCATTGTTTGCCAGCTTTAGACGAGCCTGAAATAAAAAAAAAACAGATAAGCATACAAAACATCTTATTTGATGACATATCCTATTGCGGAGAAGAATAATACCCAAAAGTCTGCAATCACTGCTCCTTGAGCGTCCTGAGTAATAGGCATCACTATTCTTTCAGGATCGGGTTCAACAACAACTCGATGAAGACGATAGTGTTCCCATGCTGTAGCAGGTCTACGCCGTCCATCAGGCAAAGTCACCATCCCAGGCCAATGCAGTCGTTGCAGACTACCTATAATAGAGTTGACCTGTGTACGGTGACCCGTTCCATCAAATTCCAGATCACGCCAAGTCCTACAAGAAAATAATATAATTTAGAAATTATAGGAAATAAGAAGTTTCAATCAAGACAAAATACACTTACTTGTCACCAATTGGTTGGATTGTAGTTCTATCGTTAGCTTGAGCTGGTACTTTTGGAGGAATGTTCCAATGCCTCTTCCGAGGTGCTCTTCCCCCAACCACTTCTTCCTCCCCATCTCCTGCCCCTCAACAAACTGCTCGTTAAGGTTATTTTCCTCTCCTTGTCCCCCTCCTCTTTCCTCTTCTTGTCCCCCTCCCTCTCCTTGTCCCTGTCCCCCTCCCCTTTCATCTTCTTGTCCCCCTTCCTCTTCTTGTCCCTGTTCTTCTTCCATTTCCACTTCCTCACTCTCTTCCTCCTCATTCTGCAAAATAGTAAGAAATATTTAATTTATTATATATAACTACGTTTGCAGTAATTTAGAATTTATACCTCAGCTCTTTGGAAACAAACAATGCGACCTGGCTGATCTTGTGTTAACTGTTGCATTAACTGTTTGCGCCGACTTGAGCTTGAAGTACTACCTTGAAATAAGGTTTCTTCATATGTCGCCTTCTTTGACCCACTTGCAGTTCTCAAAAAAGCTTTTGCAATATTCTTGATCTTTCTTGATGACATCCTGTTCAACAAAATCAACACAAAGAAGTTAGTACCTTAATATTAATACATGATAATAAACATATAAAATATAAAATTAAGTACAAGATAAATACATTAATCATATTCATAATCAGGATCATGTGGCTTTCTTCTTCTCAAAGGACGCCATGTAACTTTTTTCTTTCTGGACACTCGTTTCCTTTTCGTCATGACTACGACATCATCACGATCTGCAACTAAAGAGTCTTGCAAGATCTCTGTCTCGACATTAAAGAAGCTTGGTAGTTCATCATCTTGATAAATTTGATCAACCCCCTCCCCTAACTCAGTTTCATGATAATCGGCAGCACTAGGGACAAGTAGTTGATGAGATTTCACTCTGAATACTACCCACCAAGCTTCAAAAATTGGACATGGATACTTCACATAATACACTTGATCAACTTGATGGGCAAGAACAAAAGTATCATAGCCACGTAATCGTTCCCTATGCTTGACTTCCACCATACCAAATCGGTTCTCCCTTGTACCAGTGTTGGGATGAAACCAATCACAATCAAAAAATATTACTTTGAGATTTTTGTTACCAGCAAAGTCAAACTCAAGTATGTCATTAATGATTCCATAATAAGTTGTGTCCATAGTTCTAGCGAGAACCCCAACATTTGATGTGGCTGCTAGAGGATGATCAGCTTCAAATTTGGTAGAACGGAAACGAAATCCATTGACATCATATCGACCATAGCTTCGGGCAGACACTATTCCGTAAGATAGTTGTCTTAAATCCTCGTGTACATTATTTTGTTCGCACTGCCAACAAAAAATATTAATAAAATAACCAAAATGTGACATACTAATACGGAGTGTTATCGGTGTTTACATGTTCACGGAACCAAGTGAGGAAATTAGGTTTTCCATTGAATCCCTTTCGTCGTGATGCTTCAATTTGTTGTGTGGTTCGTTTACGCTTGGAAGGCCAAATAAAATCATCAAAAATCCTGATAAAGCAAAATAGTGAGTGTAAAGCAAAATCTACAAATAAGATGAGTAACTAAATAGGCAACTAACTCTTACTTGAAATATTGATGCATCTCCGGCATATTGGCATACATGTAGTGTAAAGCAGCCTTTCGCTTTGTTTCAGACAAATCATATGATGTAGATGCACCAACGGTCGTGCCTTTATTCTGAAAAATTCCCAGATTTGAACAGGGACGATCTTCATTTACATGGTACCGCATCGTTGGAGCATTAACATTATGTTCCTCGGCAAAATATACACTTGTGAACGATGCTATCTCCTTGTACTTAAATTCTTCGGCGATGCACCCCTCAACTCTCCCTTTATTTCCAACCATTGCACAAAGCCTTTTTAATGTCCTTTCAATATGATACATCCATCTATATTGCACAGGGCCCCCAATCTTAGCTTCATACGGAAGATGGACAAGTAAATGTTGCATTGGATTGAAGAAACCAGGAGGAAAAATTTTTTCCAACTTACATACAAGTATCGGGATCTCTTTCTCCAACTTCTCCATCATCTCTTTTGTAATTTCTTTAGCACAAAGTTGTCTATAAAAAAAGCTTAGTTCAGCTAAAGCTTTCCACACATCATCATTCAAATACCCACGGAACATTACAGGAAGAAGTCTTTCCATGATTATATGATAATCATGACTTTTTAAACCATTTAATTTTCCTGTCTTCACATTCACTGCTCTCCTGAATCCCGCAGCATAACCATCGGGAAATTTTAAATTTTTCAACCACCTCATAACGTCTTTCTTCTGTTTAGGCTTCAAACAAAAAGAAGCACGTGGCTTACCACCACTTTCTGTCAGATGCAGACTTGGTCGGTCACATATTTCTGCTAAATCCTTTCTGGCCTTCAAATTATCTTTCGTTTTGTCAGCGAAGTCCATACATGTGCTTATAATACTTTCACCAACATTACGTTCTTGATGCATGACATCAATGTTGTGCATCAAAAGCAAGGCCTTGACATAAGAAAGCTCCCACAATCCACAGATGTGAGTCCAATTATGTTCAGTTCCAAAACCTTCATAACCATCACGATCTTTATTTAATTTCAAATCATCCAGCATAGCGGCAATTTCAGTACCGCTAAGACGCTTCGGCGGCCCCTTTGTGACAATAGTGTCTTTCTTGAAAGCATTCTTCTGGGCCCTAAACTGATGATTCGCTGGCAAGAAACGTCGATGACAATCGAAGTAACAAATCTTTCCTCCAAATTTAAGACGGAAACAATCTGTGTCCTTACCACATATAGGACATGTCAAAATTCCATGACAACTCCAACCAGCAAAGATACTTCGAGCCATTAAATCATGGATCGACCACAAATATGCAACTCGAAGATTGAATTTCTGCTCTTTGTAAAAGTCATATGCTGGAACTCCATCCCATAACCTTTTCAACTCTTCAATTAAGGGCCTCAACATAACATTGAGTTTTGTTCCAGGATGATCAGGACCTGGAATTATGAGGCATAGGAAAGTAAAATCGTACTTCATGCAAAGAGCAGGTGGAAGGTTGTACGGTAGAGCAAATACGGGCCAACAAGAATAAGTTGATGCATTTACATGAAAAGGTGAGAAGCCATCTGTTGCTAACCCAATGCGGACATTTCTATTGTCACTAGCAAACGTTGGGTCAAATTCATCCAGTGCCTTCCATGCATCACTATCGGCCGGGTGGGTCATCGTTCCAGGGTTATCACGACGACCTTCTTTGTGCCATCTCATATGTTGAGCTGTCTTTCTTGAGAGGAACAACCGTTTCACACGTGGTGTGAGAGGCATATAACGGAGTTGCTTACGTGCTATCTCCGTTGTTACTGTATCACCATCATCATTTACTACTTGTATGTACCTCGATTTTCCGCACTTGCACACTTTATCTTTTTCGGTGTCCCTCCAAAACAACATACAATTATCTTCACAAACATCAATTTTTTGATAATCCATGCCGAGACCAGTGAGCAGTTTCTTTGATTGGTACATATCCTTAGGCATCTTGTGATTCGCTGGAAGTACATCACTGATCAATTTCAAGAGCTCCTTGTAGCAATTTACTGAGAATGCAAATTTAGACTTAATGGCCATAAGCCGAGTCACAAAAGCAAGAACCGTCACTGTTGTGTGTTCATGCAATGGCTCTTCAGAAGCCTTGAGGAGCTTAAAAAACTCTACAACCTCCGGAGTAGGTGGATCTTGAGATTCAGAACCCATCTCCTCATGTTCCTCGTGAAATATATCCGGTCGTATATCGTCAAGCATCTCCTGCATCCTATCATGATTTGCCCTATGATCAGGTCGAACTTCCGATGCATTTCTCCTAATTGCCTCGCCGTGATGCACCCAAACCTCATAATTCGGCATAAATCCATGCCGACAAATATGCATTTGCAAATCAAACTCACTTTGGCAGATGCAATTTCGACACTTGTTGCATGGACACCTGACATCTCGACCGGTACTTGATAAAGCGAACGCTTGCTTTACAAATTCATTAGTTTTCTTAACCCACTCACTAGTGTGCTTTCCATCTTGAGCCCAACCTTCGTACATCCACCGACGATTCTCCATAGACTACATTAATCATCCAAATTAAACATATTGTATACACTAATTGTCGTAAGCCGTCAAAAATTAATATATTATACACGCTAATCATTTAAAGTCGCCGAAAGTCAACATAGAATACTTCTAGTCACCTATGGCCGTCGGAAATTAACGTAAAATATATCTAAACACGTAAGGTCGTCGGAAGTTAACATATTATATAAACTAATCATCTCAAGCCGTCCGAAGTTAACAAATTATATACGCTAATCATTTATAGCCCTCGGAAGTTCATATATAATATATCTAAGCACCTAATAGAAACATAATCTTTAAAACTACATAACAACAATTGAAGTAACACTCATTCTGGTACCTGCAGGGGCGCGCGGCGGCGTCGAGAGGCAGGGGCGCGCGGCGGGATCGAGCGGCAGGGGCGCGCGGCGGGATCGAGCGGCAGGGCCGGCGGGGTCGAGCGGCAGGAGCGCGGGGTCGAGCGGCAGGGGCGCGGGGCGGCGGGGACGACCGGAGGGCAGCGGGCGGCAGGGGCGCGGGGCGGCGGGGACGACCGGAGGGCGCGGGGCGGCGACGAGGAGCGGAGGGCGGGCGGCGGCGGGGAGAAGCGCAGCGGGGAGGAGCGGCAGAGCTAGGGGCGGGCCGGCGGGGAGAAGCACGGCGGGGAGGCGCGGCAGAGGGGCGGGGCGGCGGGGAGGAGCGGCAGAGGGGCGTGGCGGCGGGGAGGAGCGGCGGGGAGGAGCGGCGGGCGGCGGGGAGGAGCGGCCGAGGGGCGGGGGGGCGGGGAGGAGCGGCGGGCGGCGGGGAGGAGAGGCCGAGGGGCGGGGCGGCGGGGAGGAGCGAGGGGCGGGGCGGCGGGGAGGAGCGGCGGGCGGCGGGGAGGAGCGGCGGGCGGCAGGGTGCGGAGGGGAGGAGCGGCGGGCGGCGGGGAGGAGCGGCGGGCGGCGGGGCGGCGGGGAGGAGCGGCGGGCGGCGGGGAGGAGCGGCGGGCGGCAGGGTGCGGAGGGGAGGAGCGGCGGGCGGCGGGGAGGAGCGGCGGGCGGCGGGGCGGCGGGGAGGAGCGGCGGGCGGCGGGCGGGAGAGGCCGAGGGGCGGAGCGGCGGGGAGGAGCGGCGGGCGGCCGGCGTGGAGGAGCGGCGGGCGGCGGGGAGGAGCGGCCGAGGGGCGGGGCGGCGGGGAGGAGCGGCGGGCGGCAGGGTGCGGCGGCTGGGCGCGGGGCGCGCGAGAGGTGAAGCGAGCTGCGGCGCGGCGCGTGTAGTATGCTAGGGTTCGGCCGAACGAGTAACGGCGTTTGGCTTACTTCCGACGGCTCAGCCCCTGCCGTCGGAAGTTACTGTTATTTCCGACGGCCGCTGAAGTAGCCGTCGGAATCTACTGTAACTTCCGACGGCTACGCAGTGCCGTCGGAAGTAGTATATACCTCCTACGGCCTGCAGTGCAGCCGTCGGAAGTTAACGGGGCCGTCGGAAGTACGCACATTTCCTGCAGTGCTAGTGATCGACTTCACCATGTAATGTTGATCAACTACAGCCCGATCCATCTGAAAGTAACCTGACCTGACCAATGTGTTGGGCAGGCTCGAGCTAAGAATTGCGGCCCGCCATAAAAGTTGGTTCAGGCGTGGGCCAATTCTTTTACCCGTAAAAATCCAATCTGAAAATTGTATATATTATCGGGTTTTAACCAACCTGACTCAATAGGTGGTTAGGTACTTAGGTCGGGCTCAAGTCGAAAAGTCTAGCCCAGTTGTCGGGTCGTGTTTGGCCCAACACAACCCGACCCGATAAATGATGAGATCTACATGCAGATTCTGACAAACTTTACGTTTTTCAGAAGATATGCTTTACGAGCATGTCTAGTGAAGTTTTCCTCAAATGCTCATGCCGAGGGGCTAGGGTAGGCACAACTGTATTTGTACAAGCTTTTTCTTCTAAGTGATTTTTTATTTGTTATTGTTAGATTTGATCTTTTTATTCATCTATGTATGTCAGCATCTCAATATATTATTACCTAACCATGTCATGCCGCCATCATCTCGATAACTACGTGTTTTGTTATATTCTTACTTTAATATATAACATTCAGAACAAATTGATCGGATGGCATAATATTGTCCTAGACTTCTGATGATAAACCTACAATTTTTTCGAATTTGCTTAACTGAAATTGTTCAGATTATTATTGCTAGTTAAAATTTGAAACGTAAAGTCAAAACTAAATGATTTGAGTATCTGTTTGGAGCCGAAGCCAATGAGCCCAATAATATCACGATTTGGTACAGACTTACAGAGCCAAACGGGCGGCCAGCATTGTGCGACCGCGACGTTTGGAAGTAGTTGATTGTAACAGATATTTCTGTGGCTCCGTCCAAAATTGAAAAAATCTGCTAAATAAAGTTTAGAGGGGTCACATCAAAAAGAATCTTATCATTTAGAAGTATTAAATAAAGTTTAATTACAAAACTAATTGCAGAACCCCAGGGCTAATTCGCGAGACGAATCTAATGAGGTATATTAGTCCATGATTAGCGGATGATTACTGTAGCATCACTGTGGCAAATTATGGATTAATTAGGCTCATTAAATTTGTCTCGCGAATTAGCACCCAGCTGTGCAAAAAGTTTTATAAACAGATTTTATTTAATACTTCTAAATAGCAAGATTCTCTTTGATGTGATGGGTCTAAAGTTTAGAGGGTAGGAAACGAACAGACCCATGGCTACCGTGAGGTGGCTTTTTACTACTGCGTTGATGAAATGACTGATCATATGTTTCCAACTTTTGGTTTCCTTATTAATCATGGTCCCACTGTCATTTGCATATGTTTGGTATAGCATGGTAGCTATTACCAGTGTTTTCCTAGACGGAAAACGGTAGACGAACGGCGAGGGGCCGTTTAGGGTTTAGACGGGTTTAGACGTGTTTAAACGGGAATTAAACAGCCTAAACGGTTTGCTACTGTAGCACGATTTTAGCAAGATTAAAGAGGACTTTACTAACCTTTTGTGAAGTAAATTTGAAGCTTTTGATTTTGATATCCTCCCAAGTTGAGATATGTGCCTGAAAAAGAAGGAGCAGCTATTAGAGTATGGTGTAGAACTGTAGAAGTGTAGATAATAATGCATTACAGGCCGCATATGAACAAGAACAAGATTAAATAGTAGAATACATTAAACATGCTCAATTCAGCTCCAAAATCAGCAAATGACAGAAAATAATATAGCACCGTAAATAAGTGATAAGCACAAACATAGATAGTTGTTACAAACCAAGCACCACAAATAGGTTCTTACAAATAAAGCAATAGTTCATAAGTTCGGTAGGTAGAGATTAATAGATAGTGGTAATATGGAATTATGGATGATGGTCAAAGCCTCTAGCTTAACCCATCATCTGTCATTGTCTTCCTCCCCCTCTAGCTCATAACCAGTTGTGATCACAACATCTTGCTCCGACTCAAAGTCAATATCTTCCTCATTTATTGGTTCTCCATCAGTTTCGGACAAGGGCTCTTCTTCAATCTCTCTTTCCACAGCTAATCTTGCACTCCTACGAAGTTTTGTGACCTCATCAGGACCACACGTCTCAGCAATTAATCTCCATGTGAGACCTATTACAGGGTCAACATCAGACCCCTCTTCATCTGCACCTTGGGCCATCCATCCTTGAGCAAAGGTTGCTTCGGTTGCTACAAGCGGGTCGGCCCTTTTGTTGTTTTGAGCTTTATTTTTCCTTTTTGCATGAAGATGATTGAATCTAACATAGACAAGTTGTTCAACCCTCTCACATGTGAGCCTATTCCTTTTCTTTGTATGGATCTACAATATATCAAATTCATTGAGCTGCAATTAGTGTTACTGAAAAATATGACACATGCTGAAATGATCAACTAAATTTTTGTAAACTTACTCCTTCAAAACAGCTCCAATTCCTTTCACAACCCGAGGCACTTGATGTTAAAGAAAGGATTCTAATAGCAAACTTTTGCAGTGTTGGAACTTGTGTTCCATAATTTGCCCACCACTTAGCTGCACAAGAAAAATACTTAAGATTTATACAACAAGGCTGAGCAGCCAACTACCAAATTTGATGCAAATAACTTAAATACTTGGATTGAAATTATAATCCTTGCAGCCCAACTGAGCTACATTTTTACCAAAATATCCAGCTTTATCTTTGAACTTGTGGAAGTCTTCATTGAGCACTTGATTTTGCTTGGCATAGTCACCATGGTAGAATGTTTCAACAGCAGCAAAAAAACCCATCTATGACATCCTCATTGTGAAAGATAGAGGACTTGCTGTAGCTATAATAAGGGTTTAAGCAATATGCAGCCATGTGAATAGGACAATCCAACCGTTTCTTCATTTTTTTCATCCACAATTTATATTATGCTCTTGTACAAACCAGTCCCATTCTTATCCACATTTTCAACAGCTATTCTAATTTCTTCCTTAGCCTTAAGAATTTCACCATAAAGCCAAGGTATTGATGGTTTAGTATCTCCATCAACCATGCGAAGAACGTTAACTAACGGCTCAAATACTCTCAAGCAAAGAGAAACACCATTCCAAAAACTAGGCTTCACTAATGTGGCTGTAGCTTGTACACCTTTGGCACTTTTCTTCACATGGCTAATTTTCTCCCATTCCTCGCTTTGGGACATCATCCTTAGCTGATCTTTCTTCTCATACGGGCTTTGCAAAGTGAGAAAAGTGGAAGCAAATCTGGTCACACCGGGCCTAACAATATCTCTTTTCTTTGTGAATTTCCTCATTAGAGACAATGTCTTGTGGTGGGCATAAATAAAGATGGTTAGACTTTTTACTGAATCAAGTGTGTTCTTGAACTTTCTCATCTTTCCAATTCCTTCAAGCACTAGGTTTATAGTGTGGGTTGCACATGAAGCCCAAAATAGATTGGGTCTCTTGACATAAAGCATATCCTTTGTTGCCATATTGTTTGCAGCATTGTCCGTGACTACTTGCGCATTGTGCTTCTTGCCATCCCCAAACTTCTCAATAAAGTTGTCCACGAACTCAAAAATGAATTCCCCTGTGTGTGACTCAGCTGAGACTTCCTTTGACTGAACAAAAGATGTTCCAATGCAACAATTAATACACAAGTTCATTATACTCCTCCTCTTTTGATCAGTCCAAGCATCAGTCATAAGAGAGCACCCAGTTCTTTTCCATTCTTCTGCTTGATCTTTAACTATCTTTTTTGTATCCTCTACTTCCTCATGTAGTAGCTTCTCCCGCAGCTCATGTTGATAAGGCTTCTTTGCACCTGGACCAAAGCGGCCAGCAGCTTCCAACACTTGATTAAACTCATCATAATTTATTATGTTGAAAGGTATTCCTGAAATTAAAGTACAAGGGTATTTCTTTCAAAATGCAGCAAACAAGATACTTAAATAGTTAAATATAACAACATCCAGCAAATATTTATCCATTTACCTTGCACATAAATTCACCTTGCAATATATCTCTTCAACTTGTGCAGCTTTTCTTTCATTATATGTTCTAAAATTTTTTGCTGGTGAAGGTGTCGGTGTTTAACCAGCTGCCCACCGAGGGATATACCCAAGATGGTAAGTTTTGGGTGAGGAGACGCCGAGATCAGGAACTCGAAGGTGCAAGGAACACAAGACTTAAACAGGTTCGGGCCGCTCGGAGCGTAACACCCTACGTCCTATATGGTGGTTTGTATTCCCTTTGGTATAGAATGACCTAGAGATCTTCTTTTGAGAGGGGTCCCTGACCTCCCTTATATATCCGAGAGGCCAGAGTTACCAAGATGCTAACCAACCTCCGCTGAGGGATCATACCAGAACATATCTTGAGTAGATCCCCTCCGTGTTGGTTAGCTCTATCTCCTATTTAAACGGGATAAACAAGAGATAAACAAAATGAATAAGAGATAAGATGGACTTAATCTCTTAGACCTCTTTGAACCACGTTATGTGCCTAGCCCGGTGGCCCCGGGTCTGACAAGCCCCCGAGCTCTTCGTAGCTGAGTACTGCATGCTTATCGAGTACTTTCGAAGCAGTCTTCGACTTCTTCTGGATCTTCGTCTTGAAGTCCTTTTTCGAGTACTTGCTTGGCTGCATCGAAGTTATGAGGTGCTCATGCCCTGAATTTTCATTATGGTGTGCGATTTAAAAATCGCACTCCATATGCAGTAGCCCCCGAGCATTAGGTTGAATCGGAGAATCAGGCTGAGAGTCCCATTTGTCTGTAATCCTCCTTATTCATCAAAGAAATTTGAAAAATAAGTAGTCAATGCCACGTACCCCACAGCCCCCGAGCCTTAAATCCAAATTCCACGAATATGGAGTTAAGGATCTAAAACCGTGGCATGCAGGTTAAAAATGATAACTTGAAAAAGTACTAAAATGATGATACAAATGATAGAAGCTAGATCACCAATTCGAAAAATCCCTTCTTTCGAGCTAACTAGCCCTGAAAAAATAATTAATCGAATATTTAAACCAAACTGTCCACCAAATGACCTCTCATCTTCGGAATATTCCAAAAAATGACCCTTCGACTTCGGAACAGTAACCTTTCTCCACCCCGCTGGTTATTTAACCCCGCGATAACAATGGAAAAGACTGTGCTTTCAATCTGCATTTTGCCAAGAACCGCCGAAATTCCCAATCGGGACCAAGCGCCGCCGCCGTCCCCCAAAGAAATCCTCCCGCTCCGACCTCCCCGCCCCTCTCCCCGCAGCCCCGAGCATCTCGTGGCCAGCGCATCGGAGATGGCGTCCAAGAAGTCAGAGATCGAGGAAAAGAAGAAAGAGGCGCAGCAATCGACCGCGGAGTGGACACACAGTAAGTGCTTCCTCAACAATCTGAACAAACTAGTTTCTGAGGGGTTGCTGCAAGAAAAGAACCTTGTCAAATGGCGCCCCTCTTACCGTGAACCTTTCCCCATGGAAAATGTCGACAAAATCATCACATTCCTCCATTTTGCCGAACGGGGATTGGCCCTCCCCACTTATTCCTTCTTTCGTGGCCTTCTTTATTATTACGGGCTTGAGCTCCATCACCTCAACCCTAATTCCGTTTACCATATTTCCATTTTCATCCACTTCTGTGAAGCCTTTCTCGGAATCGAACCCCACTGGGATCTATTCCGCTTCCTCTTCCGCGTCAAACCCCAGCCTACCACGAAGAAACTTTCTGTTGTAGGGGGCGCCGGCATCCAACTGCGACAGCAGGCCGGCGAAAGATACCTTTCATACAAATTACCCTCAAACCTCCCCGATTGGAAGAACCATTGGTTCTACATTGAAAATCATGCTCCCCAGCTCCCTAGGAAAATAAACAGACCACCTGTAGTGAGGCCATAGTGGAATCGTGAACTGACCAGAGGAGACCTGGATCAAGTCGAGGAGCTTTTAACAATCATAGAAGCACTCAAGACGACGGGAGTGACCGGCGCGTCCGTTATGTTCTCCTTCTTCAAACGCCGAGTCCAACCGATCCAACAACGCCACAGTTGTGGATTTGAGTATTTAGGTGCTGAAGATTCCTCTCGCATGTGCGCAGAGGAGTTGTCCGACGAAGCCGCACTCCATCGAGTTCAGCGGGTGCTGATGGACGTGGACGCCGTGCCATACGTGCCAACATTATTTTCAGCACGAAATCCGCCCAAACCAGTAAGTATTCGACTTCTTTTGCTGAAGACAACCTCTGTTGCCACATTACTTAACTGAAGAACCTCCTGCAGGGACACACGGAGCTGTACCGTAGCTACCCGCCGCGACCGGACATCCCCGACCAGACCACCTCCTCCCCAGTGCCGCCGTTGAGGCCAAGAGAGCCCGCATTGCTGCAGCTCAACGCAGCAGCGGGTCCGCCGAGGACGTGAGCTCTCGGGCATGGGAGGAAGCCGAAGGAGAGGCGCGTCGTGACAACTCCTCCGAGCAAAGCGTGGAGCTGCCCGGCGCATTACCACTGGTGCCAAAGGGCCATCGACTGGTGCACAAACGCAAGGCGCAAGAAGTCGAGTCCTCCAGGTACTGATTTGCTATTTTGACGAGTTGCCAAGTATCAATAGCATTGTACACTGACAGTATCCACTTATAGTCTTCCTGCTCTGCCACCCGGGACCGAACCCGAAGAGGTGGAAACAGGCCCATCCGTCGTCGCGGCAGTGACCATTGCCGTGGCAGGGACCGCTCAATCGGCTGATCAAACCTCGCCGCCACAACAGGGATTCCGCGACGGGCCTTGCGGGTGAAAAAGGCCGCCAAAAAGAAGTCTACACTGTGAGTGTACCTCCAGTCGCATAAAAATCTTGCTCTTGCCAGCTTGTATAACAACGACTTCGACATCATCAGGGCTGCAAGCGTGGTGCAGCTTCAGCTAGACCCGGGCACGGCTACTGCAGCCCCAGGGCCATCAACCCGGGCTGATCCTTCCGGTGCGGAACCGGCCCCAGCTGCTGCAGCCTCCGAGCCATCGGCTCCTGGAGAACCAGTACCCACGGAGCTGGCCCCTGAAGCAGATGCGACGCCCCCCGACTTGCCGCCTCCCGAGCTCCGACAAGACGAAGCCGAAGCTGGTGGCGGAGAACAAGTCAAAACCCCTGATGCCGCTCCTACTGATGGCACAGGTACGCGCTTATCTGCCCGCGGCTGGCTACCGAGATCTGGGTGCAATATATTGACAACATTGTGTACTTGCAGGTGTCCAGCAACCACCGCCCGAAGATATCGCTGGGTCCTCGAGGAATCCCCGTGAGATACTAAGGGCGGGCCGGGGTACAAGAACGTCATCACCACCGACCTGGTGGACGACCCCCTGCTGACGGCAGAAAATTTAAAGACCTTCAAGAGCACCTTCAAGGAGTTATACGATTTTTCCATGGTAATACTTGGGTAATGTTCCGGTTGTGCATATTGATGACCTGTGTTGACTCAATCTCCGCCTTTTGCGCAGCATGTAATCACTAAATCCTAGAAAAAATCGGAGAAGCTCAGCGCGGTTGTGAGTGATGCGTGAGAGTTAGCTGCTGTGGACAAGCGCGTCTCCGAAGAAATTACGAAGAATTGCTATTTGCAGCGAGAGCTGGACATACTGAAGCAGGAAAGAACTCGAGAGACTTGGCTACTCAAGAATGACCTGAAAAACCTCGAGAAGGCCAACTCCGAGCTCCAAAAACAGCTCAAGGAGCAACAAGCGGAGTACCAGGAGCAGCTCAAGGAAGAGAAGAAAGCGCACCAAGGTAGGCCCTCGCTTACCTCGAGTACTTTTCCTTAGTAATTTCCCTGAGTTGCTGAAGTATCTTCACCGCAGAGCTTAGGAAAATAATAAAACACAAAGAGGAGTTGCTTACTGACGTGAAGAATATGCTGTATCGTCGTACAGATGATGTCGAAAGGCTGCAGAAGGTGATCGGCAATACTGAATGACAGTTCGTCGACTGCCTTCAGCAAATCAAAATGCTGGGCGAGAAGGACGAGCAGCAGCGGAAGGAGCTGGAGGACCTCAGGGGGGCCGCCCAGGAGCTGGTGGACATGGTGGATCCCCCAGAAGAAGGCGAAGCGAGCCTGCGGCCTCTGCTGGGCCGACTCCGTGAAGCCCCGAAGAAAGTGCTCAAATTCCTATCTGAGGCTCCAGTCGCATGCGTTAGCAATGCCCTTGCGTATGTGAAATCCTTCTTGCCAAACGCGCAGCTAGACATTTTTGCGCAGGGGATGGCGGCGGACTGCACGGATGAGCGATTCGACGAGTACCTGCGAGAGGCCCAACCTGTAGCCGAACAAATTGTGCACAGTGTACTGCAGGATTAGGGTGTGAGAGACAAGTAGTCATTCCCTTATGTAAATACTTCACTTGATATCTGTACTTGTTTGCATGCCTTAGCTGAATTTGGATCCAGGCTTACAAGGCTCAAGTAGTAGACGCTTCCCTGGGTGCAACGACCCGAAGGGTAGCTAATACTCGTCTAACAGATTAGCCATAACTCGATCGAGCGGGTCTAAACTTGTTAGGAAAGAACACGAGCATCGTCGCGGGATTGCCGTGCGTAGGGCAGAAAAACAAGACTACCCCAAGTGCGGCGACACTGAGCGTAGCCGAAAGTCGCTCATGCTGTGAGCGTGCTCCGTAAGCTAGGTAGGACCCGGACGGACGGATCGAGCTTGCGAGGAGCAGGTGCGGGTGTTGCCGTGGGTTTGCCGTTCTTTTGGCAGAAACAAGACTGTTCTAAGTGCAGCCGCTCAGGTTGTAGTCGAGATAGCTCTTTATGCGAGCCTTTCCAACGTACTGGGTGTAAGCCAGTCGAACGGATCGACTGTGTTGGAAAAAATGCGACTACTGTCGCGTGCGACTATCCATGGTCGCGGCGGGACTCGATATGTAGAGGAGTTGGATGGAGCCGGTGGTTCCGTCAGGAACTGAAGTCATAAGGAGATGACCGTGGTCGTAGCCCCCGCATCATTCACGACGAGAAGTCGATTTATATATGTGTGTTTGCACGTGACCATGGCCGTCGTGCAAGTAAGAAGGAATGTACAAACCGAGTCATGTGGCTCATAGCCTCCAAATTGATTCGGGGAAAAGAGATCTTCTGAGCCCCCGGGGATTCAGCGATCACCGGGCCTCGACTTAAGGGTAGAACTTGCGCAGGTTCTGAACGTTCCAAGAGTTCGGGACATCCTGGCCCTCAGGATATTGTAGTCAATAAGACCCTGGCCTTGTAACTTGCTTGACGATGAACGGGCCCTCCCACCTTGAGTTGAGCTTGTGTAGGCCAGATTCGTCCTGAATACGACGCAAGACCAATTCGCCAACATTGAATGAGCGCTCCCTGACGTTGCGATCATGATATCGCCGGATCCCCTGTAGGTACCGAGCTGACTGAACAAGAGCGGTGCAACGAGCTTCTTCCACAGAATCGAGCTCTAACTGCCGCGCCTCATCCGCCTCTCCTTCATTGTACATTTCGACCCTTGGAGACTTCCACATGATATCGGCTGGTAGAATAGCTTCAAATCCATATACAAGGAAGAAAGGTGTTTGACCTGTGGCTTTGGACGGCTGAGTCCGAAGCCCCCAGACGATGTGTGGCAGCTCATGCACCCATTTGCCTCCCTTCTTGCTATTTTCATCATAAAGTCTCTTCTTGAGGCCGTCAATGATCAAGCCGTTCGCCCTTTCGACTTGTCCATTGGCCCTTGGGTGTGCAACCGAGACGTATTTAACTTCGATGCAAGCGTTCTCGCAGAACTCCCAGAACTAGTTTGCCGTGAAATTTGATCCTAAGTCTGTGATGATGGTGTTGGGGAAGCCGAAACGATGCAAAATATCTGAGATGAAGTCGACGACCCGATCTGGCGTGAGCTTGGCTATCGGCTTGTACTCGATCCACTTAGTAAACTTGTCGATAGCCACCAGAACATGGGTAAAACCGCCTGGCGCCGTCGTGAAGGGCCCGATCATGTCGGGACTCCAACAAGCAAAGGGCCAAAATGGTGGTATAGTGATGAGGCTATGAGCTGGAACATGAGTCTGTTTGCCGAAGAATTGACAATTTTGGCACCTGCGCACGAGATCTTCCGCGTCGGTCACTGCAGTGGGCCACCAGAAACCGGCCCTGTATGCTTTCCCCACCAGCGTTCTTAAAGCCGCATGGTTTCCGCAGACGCCCTCGTGGATCTCCCGCAGTATGTTGTAACCGTCTTCCGTTGTGACGCACTTCATGAGAACTCCTGACCGAGCGCCACGCCGATAGAGCTTGCCGTCGACCAGGATGAAGCCCTTGCTTCTTCGCAAGACGCGTGCCGCCTCCGCGCTCTTGGCGTCGATCCCTGCTGGTAGCCGCTGATCTTGAATGAAGTCGATAAAAGCCTCTCGCCAGTCCTCCCCCAGCACCATAACCTCTCGATCGGGTTGTTGGGGACCCGCGCCGATGGTTACCTGCGGAGAAGACTTGATGGATGGCTGCTTGAGCTCCTGGACAAAGACTCCCGGCAGAACCTGAGCATGCGTGGACCCCAGTTTGGACAGGATATCCGCGCCAACGTTGTGCTCCCGCAATACGTGATGAACCTCCAAGCCAGAGAAATTGCTTTCCAGCTTGCGCACTTCCTGTACATAAGCGTCCATCGTCTCCTTGTTGCAGTCCCATTCCTAATTGACCTGCTGAACAACAAGAAGAGAATCGCCATATGCAAGTAGTCGCTTGATCCCTAGTGATATCGCCAAACGAAGGCCGTGAAGCAAGGCTTCATACTCGGCTTCATTGTTGGATACCGCCCACATGATCTGAAGGACATATTTTAATTGTTCACCTCGTGGAGAAATAAGCAGAACACCGGCGCCACCGCCGTCAAGATTGAGGGACCCATCAAAATACATGGTCCAGTGCTCTGGCTTGTCCACTGGAGTTGGGACTTGATTCTCACTCTATTCAGCCATGAAGTCGACTAGAGCCTGTGACTTGATTGCCGTGCGTGGCTTAAAGTCGATTGACAAAGCCCCCAGTTCCACGGCCCACTTGGATATGCGCCCCGTGGCATCTTGATTATGAAGAATATCCCCCAACGGGAAATCCGTGATCACAGTAATCTTATACTCGTCGAAGTAATGGCGTAGCTTTCTTGATGTGATTAAGATTGCGTATAAAAGTTTTTGAACAGCTGGATACCGTATCTTGGATTCGGAGAGGACTTCGCTGATGAAGTAGACAAGCCTCTGTACTCCAAACGCATGGCCTTCCTCGCCTCGCTCGACTACAATAGCACTGCTGACAACATGAGTTGTTGCCGCGATGTAAAGTAGTAGATCCTCCCCTAGCAACGGTGCTGTAAGGATCGGGGTTGACTGAAGATGATGTTTCAGATCCTGCAAGGCCCGTGCAGCCTCCTCCGTCCATTGGAACTTATCTTGGCGTTTCAGGAGCTTGAAGAAAGGTAGTCCTCTCTCCCCGAGTCAGGAGATGAACCTGTTCAGGGCCGCCATACAACCTGTTAACTTCTGCACATCCTTGATTGTGGCCGGAGCCTCCATATCAGAGATGGCCGTGATCTTTACAAGGTTGGCTTCAATGCCTCGGTTGCTGACGATGAACCCGAGCAATTTCCCTGAAGGTACTCCGAAGACGCACTTGGTGGGATTGAGTTTCCACCGAAATCTGCGCAGACTGCTAAATGTTTCCTCCAAATCCGCAATTAAGTCGCTGGACGTCCTGGTCTTGATGACGACGTCGTCCATATAAGCTTCAACATTCCGGTGCAACTGATCCGCGAAACACATCTGGATCGCACGCTGATAGGTTGCTCCTGCGTTCTTCAACCCGAAGGACATTGTTTTGTGGGCGTAAGTCCCGTACGGGGTGATGAAAGCAGTCTTAATTTGGTCCTCCTCCTTGAGCGCGATCTGATAATATCCTGAGTAACAATCAAGAAAACAAAGAAGGATACAACCAGCCGTCGAATCGACAACTTGGTCAATGCGCGGCAGCCCAAAATGGTCTTTTGGGCAGTGCTTGTTGAGATCAGTGTAGTCGACACACATTCTCCATTCATTGTTCTTTTTCTTTACAAGAACGGGATTCGCTACCCACTCTGGATGGATTACTTCTTTAATGAATCCAGCCGCGAGAAGTTTAGCGATCTCCCGTTTGATAGCCTCACGTTTGTCGTGGGCAAACTTTCGCAGGCGTTGCTTTTTTGGTGTAGCCTTCGGGTGTACATTCAAAGCATGCTCGATCAACTCCCTGGGCACCCCTGGCATATCCGTTGGTTTCCATGCGAATATATCTCGGTTAGCCCGAAGGAAGCTGACGAGCGCTAGTTCCTATTTGTCACCTAAGCCCGCACCGATGACAGCGGTCTTAGATGAATCTCCCTCCTGAAGCTGGATCGTCTTGAGGGCCACATCATCAGTCGACTGGATGCTCGACTTGCTGGCCTTCTTGGAAGAAATCTCCAGCCCGGACTGGGACAGCTGCTGCGCGGCCGCGAGTACTTCTCCCGAAGCATCTGGCATGCGAGTAGTCGAAGCGTATTGGATCGCCTCCTGATTGCAGTCGTAGGATTTCTTCAAGTCGCCACGGAGGGTGAGTACTCCACTGAGTCCTGGCAACTTAAGAAGCAGATAGATGTAATGCGGCACTGCCATGAACTTGGCAAGTGCCGGATGACCCAATATGGCATGATAAGAAGATTCGAAGTTAGCTACTTCGAATTTGATGAACTCGGTACGATAGTTCTCCCGCGTGCCAAAGGTGATTGGGAGGACCACCGTACCCAGCAGATGTGCCACGTTACCTGGGACGATGCCGTAAAAGGGAGACTTGCTGGGAACCAGCATGTCCTTGAAATCCAGGCCCATTTTCTTCAAAGTGCTGATGAAGATGAGATTGAGCCCACTCCCGCCATCGATGAGGACCTTGGTGAGCTTGACCTCCGCCACCACAGGATCCAGGACCAAGGGGAACTTACCAGGCTCCGAAAAGCTCGTCCACTGGTCGTCACGGGAGAACGAGATGGGGACCTCCGACCAACGGAGTGGTCGTGGCACCGCCGGCTCGATGGACAAAATCTCCCGGAGAAGCAGCTTCTGATCCTGCCTGGAACCAAAATTCTCGTCTCCTCCGAAGATGACGTTGACAACCTTTGAAGCGTCTTGAAACTTCAGGTTGCGCCCGTGATCCTCCTGATCATCATCCTCGGGTTCTTTGTCAGCAGGCTTCTTGTTCTTCTTTCCGCCACCGGAGTTGCTGAATGTCCTCCGAAGGTGATAGCAGTTGATGGTGGCGTGGCTGGCGCCCGGATGCCATGGGCACTTCTTCTGCAGGAGCTTCTCGAACTCCTCCTGCGTCGTCGACTTCTTGCCCCGCGAAGGACGATCGATAGCCGCGATGACATCATCTGGCTTTCGTTTCCGAGATGGAGCCGAAAAGTCCCGCTGGCCTTTGTCGCTGCGGTTGTCGTTTGGGCGCCGCAGATTGCTATCTTGACGCCGCAGGAACCGCTCTCGCATCTTCTCCTCCTGTTCGGACCAATCGTGCATCATATCACAGAGGCCTGCAACAGTTTTCGGCCTGTTCCGCCCGAAATCCCTGTAGATGCCCGGGTCGGTGATGCCGTTGTAGAAACAATCGATGATGTCGTCCTCCGAGATGTTGGCGATGGTGGCGCGAACGTCGAAGAAACGACGTGTGTAGGACCGCAAAAGCTCATTACGTTCCTGCTTACACTGAGCAAGATCGTGACGAGTACCTGCACGAGCAATTGCTCCCTGGAAGTTGTCGATGAAGACTTTTTTGAGGCGTTCCCAGGAGTCGATGGAGTTGCTGTCGAGGCTTTCCAGCCATGTGAGCGGCGCAGGGTCCAAAGCCATCGGAAATAGACGACTTTGGTAATGTTCGAACCCCCTGTGACCTCAATGGCCGTGGAGTAGCAACGGAGCCACTGCTGAGGGGCTTGCTTGCCGTCGTACTTGGTAATGCCAATCGGTTTGAAGCCCTCTGGATACTTGTAGCTGCTGAAACGAGCAGAAAAAGTAGGGAACCGGTCGTTACAGTTAGTACCTTCAGTTTCGACTTCTTCGCGGACCTTGCGCCTGGAGGAGATCACGGTCCGCGCGTCGCGACCTTCATTGATGTGCTGGCGCAAGTCCTCTGGGGGAAGTCGATGATTGGCCTGTCGCGGTTGACCCCCTTGCGGTGGCTGCCGCCTCCCACCAGGGGACTGGCTCCCGCGAGCGTTGTCGTTACTGAGCTGGTGTGGAGGACGGCCGCCAGCCGTTCGGCTGTGAGCCTGGCTCCGGCTCTCACCCACGCGCTCCTCCCTGATGGTGGACGCCGGGTTGTGCTGATCCAGCTGGATCTAGGCCCTCTGTGCATAAAGGAGTGCCTGACGCACCTCCGGATCATGGCTACGCTCGAGGATGGCCGTTACCCTGGAGATGTTGGCCACCGGAGTCCTGAAACCCCACTCGCTTACGGCAGCAAACTCAGGGTCGAGCTCGCGATGCATAGATCGCCGTCGCTCGTTAGCCCTCCTCCGCCGGATTGCGCGGGCCCTGTTGCTGGCCCTCCGCGCCTCACGATCAGCGTCGTTCTCGTCACCGGCGTCGGCCGTGATCTCATCTTCGGAGATCGCTTCAAAGTTGATGATGGGAAGGTCCCCACCGTCTTCGCCTTCTTCGGCCATTAGCACCTGGCTGGAGGAAAGCTCATGAGAGCTTTCGTCGACTAGTTCAGTCGACCCCTCCGCCGCGGTGGCCAATGGCCTGCCTTCTTGAAAGGGCAAGGGCTCAAGGTGAGCCACAAGTCGACCCTCTGCCTCAAGTAGATTGGAGAGCATCATGCTCCTCCAGTGCACAACGCGCCCTTCCGACAAAGAGGTGACCACCAAATCACCGGTGCTGGAACAACCCGAAACCCTCCGACACGCGGTGGCTTCAGGCTTTCCGTCCTGGAGCAGCAAGTCCAGGTTCTTCTCTAACATGGAGAGGGACCCAGAGACGTTGGCCTCCTGAAGATCAGTGGCCGATTCGCACGAGCCGAGCTGAGATCGGTTATGCAGACCCCTAGATTGGAACAAGTCCAAACCAGGGGAAGTTGTCGCGACACCAGAAGAAGTCGAGACCGGAGCAGACTCCATCTCGATCTGTGCTGCAGAGGCATGAAGTGGCAAGTTGTCGAGCCCGTCGACGAACTTGTCAAGGTTGCTGCGAAGATCCGCAACGGGAGTCTTTGGCTTCATATCGACGAGAAATCACCGAAAATTGCCCACACCATCTGTGATGCAGACCCATGAACGAAAGACGAATGTCGTACCCTGGGAGGGAACCAACCTGATGAATTTGAACGATGCCATCGAGCTCGCCAGTGGATCTTCGACGCGCTCCCCTACCTGGCGCGCCAGCTGTCGGTGTTTAGCCGGCTGCCCACCGAGGGATATACCCAAGGTGGTAAGTTTTGGGTGAGGAGACGCCGAGATCAGGAACTCGAAGGTGCAAGGAACACAAGACTTAAACAGGTTCGGGCCGCTCGGAGCGTAACACCCTACATCCTGTATGATGGTTTGTATTCCCTTTGGTATAGAATGACCTAGAGATCTCCTTTTGAGAGGGGTCTCTGACCTCCCTTATATATCCGAGAGGCCAGAGTTACCAAGATGCTAACCAACCTCCGCTGAGGGATCATACCAGAACATATCTCGAGTAGATCCCCTCCGTGTTAGTTAGCTCTATCTCCTATTTAAACAGGATAAACAAGAGATAAATAAAATGAATAAGAGATAAGACGGACTTAATCTCTTAGACCTCTTTGAACCACGTTATGTGCCCAGCCCGGTGGCCCCGAGTCTGACAGAAGGTTTCTTTGATTGGAACCTAAAGAACTAGAGTCAAGAGCGTTTGTGAATTTATCCATAGGACCCACTGCCCGTGGTTGAGAGCTGCCAATATCATCAAGGCCCGTGCCATCATCTGTGTCCATCTCATTCGCAACAGCATCTATGACCTCTTGTTTTTCTGATAGCCTAGCAATTTTAGCTTTCCTTGAGTCTCCAAAAGCTTTCTTGCACTTCTCTCTATCCTCCGGAGTTGCATTGGGGCATGACCGGACTTGGCCTTTTATGCCAGCAATATGTAGTTTGAGCCTATAAATCCCTGCCTTCACAACCATAGGACATAGCTTGCACTTTATCACATTCAAATCAGCTGGATTAACAAGGGTTCCATACTCCCAGCCTATGTCTTCGAAATTCCTTTTAACTGCTGGCTTGTCCACTGGTTTAGGGCTACGTGGATTCGAGGCAGCAGATGACATCCTACAGGTTGCATGCAAGCAATAGGAGCAAGAACATCAAGACATGCTATGAGCTAGTATGCAATTATACAAATATAGGGTTCTTATTAGTTATTACAAATATAGGTCATAATCTGTATCATTTATTGTTAGAATTAATCTTGTATATATGTGTTGATTAACTTGCTGCGTGCCAAAGAAGAAACTGGAAACATGGTGAATATTTCAGATTTAATTGAAACATACAATACTAAATTGAATTCATTCGGCTAGGGCGCACAAGGTGCCTGTTTGTTTATTCTCAGATATGCAGGACAACAAAAGCCAAAAATATTGCGTTGCATTTGTGCCTGTCATGGCCAACTTGAGGAAACCCTATAAAATGGTAGATTCTCTTCAAGAAAAATAGCTAGATTCTGGGTGGAGACTGATTTTCAGATAACCTCCAGGCGGAGACTTGAGGAAACAGTGAAGGAGCAAGAAAAGGAGCATTACCTCGCAGCAGGAACGAGCTCCTGCCTCCTGGCGACTGACAACTGGGCGGGCGAGCTCTCTGGACGCCGGAGGAGCACCCCTGGGCGCGCGCACCTCCCTGCCTGGGGTCTTGCGGGAGGGCCCCTGCCTGAGGTCTGGGCGTGGGCAGGGCGCCGGAGTAGACTGCCTGGGTGAGGGCAGGGCGCCGGCGGAGAGCTCCACGGTGAGGGCGACGGCAGGGCGCGGAGGAAAGCTTCTGGGCGGGCACGCCTCCCTAGGCGGTGGCCCTGTGCTCCGGCGACTCCTCCTGGGTGGCGGCGGGCACCAGGGAGGCTGGGAGATGGAGGCGGCCAGGCGGGGGTTGAGAAAAGTGGAGGCTGGAGGGCGCTCGTGGGCTCGTGGCGGGTTGGGAGTTGAAAACGGCCCAACTCCGAAACGGACAGAAAAACGGCCCAAACGGCGTCTAAAATCGCCCAGGCACCGTTCCGTTTCGGCCGTTTAAACATGCGCTGACCGTTTAAACCGGTCAACGTTTAATTTTTCCGCCTAGGGCCTAAACTAAAAGTCAATGCCTCATCTACCGTTTAGACCCGTCTAAACGGCCGTTTAATACCGTTTAGGAAAACAAGGGCCATTACTACATAATTGTTGACACTACCATGCCTTGGACGATATGGGCATATATATTCACCTCCTGGAATTAACTTTCCGTGGGAACGAGTTTTCTAGGATTCAATGGTAGGCGACATTCTCGTCAACAGCGAGGCGCCTGTGGTGACTTCGTCAATCTCGAGGATTTACCGGCTCAGTCTTCGAAGATGCTCGTAAGGATAGGGTTTGCATTCGTATATTTAAAGGGGTAAGAGGTGAGTGTACGTGCGTTGTGAGTGTCTCAGTTGTACTGTATAATTAAAAAAACAAGTAGGCCTGATTGATGTTTTGAAGGTGCCATGGGAAATGATCCAGCCCTCATGTAGCGAATCTGGCAACATATGTATTTGAATGGATTCCAGTATTTTTAGAATTCCAATGGAATATAAAAATATATAGAGACATAGAAAGATGTGCACACATCTCTTTGTGCTTAACCCCATCCTTTATTTGCGATCCTCATAAGCTAATTTATTGGAAATGCTCTCTCCTACTTAATTCTGTTGCGAAATCCACCTTAATAAATCCGTGCTTAATCAATTTTCGTATGTTTTCCGCACATGCAGAGCCACGACGACCCCACTAGTCAAGTCAAGCCATTTCATTTGCTTGGATTAGGTTTATTCAACATGATCTAGTGTTTCTGTTTTTGTCAAAATAGTGAAACTTGATGTGATAGCATTTAAGCTCTCATTGTCGGGTTTTTTTCGATGGAATCCTAAGCTATTTAAAGGTGGATGCTTCTTTTCATTGCCAAGTTGCCAATAATTTAGGATTATTGAATATTGATAGGTAGGTGGAATCCTAAGCTGAAGTACTTTCCGTAGCTAGATGCCAATGATTTTGGGATTATTGACAGGTGGGAGGCATTATTATGTAATCGAGAGACGTCTTAGAAGTTAGGAAAAATGTAAATTCTTGAGTCACACAGAAATTTTGGACAAAATCATGCGAACTACTCTAAACGACGAGCACTCTCCTTGGTTGGAGTGAACGGGAAAAAAAAGTGGTCACGAAAACATGGAACTGAACTACAACACCAGTTGGTGGTATGACGCGCTGAATTATTCAGAATTTTAGATGCAGAAACGGCGATTTCCACCAGACAGGCCTCAAAGAGAGAGGTCCTACTTCACCAAACCCAAAGAAAGAGAAGTCAAAGCATCACATTTTTTAAGTGCACCGAATGCCAGATGGTGCGTTCTTGTAGGACCACGGGATGACGGAAGTGGTTACAGAAGACTCGACTAGAAAAGGGCTCCACTAAAGAAAGGAAATAGTAAAATAAAAACAAAGGAAGGGACGAGAAAGTGCTTATGCTCACAGCCTAGCACCAACAACTTTGGTGCCTAGTTTAGGAGAGAGAGAAAGAGAGAGGCCGATGAACCATCAGACCTACGGATCATCAGGTTTCGTTGTCGTGGATGTTATAAAAGGATAAACTGTCGAAGAGAGACACCGAGATGGGCGAAAAAGGCACCTAGTTTCTGATTTTGGGCCTGAATTGCTGCCTAACCTTCACTTCTAATGTGGCCTGATCTTGTCTTCTAGTTCTGTATGTTGGCTTTGTGAGCAGGCTAAAGAAAGGCCCAATTAATCATCAGGACAGCTGAAACAAAGGCCCAAACACCCCTTGGCTGATGTTCTCTTTTTGAAGGGGCCTTAGGGAGTTGGGGTCATGTGGAATAAAACATCGACTACTTTTTCTGAACATGAATAATATTTTTTATTCTAAATTATTAGTCATTTTAATTTTTTTAATATATAATTTTTGTTAAGATATAATATATATCTAAATGCATAATAAAAACTATGCGTCTAGAAAAGCCAGAATAATGAATGATTTGGGACGGAGGGAGTAGTCGGCTAAGAAAAATGAAATAGCACTTTTCCTTTTTATTGTGGAATATGACACTCACATACATGTACATACGTAGCCTATATAGAGCCTATATAAATTTTTCGTTTGAGACTCCAATGAAATTATGACCTCACTCGTAACAAAAATCATAGTTACAAATTCATTTCCAAAGATAGGCGCCACGTTTCCAAATTATCCATTTTGCAGCTACGCCCTATATATTATTTATATGTTTTCTTTCCTTTTTTTTGCGAGATAAAAGAGAGTTTCATTAGCTTGGCGATACAGAGTTACATTCGGAGTTTCGGACTCAAGCAGACCAATGACACTCGCAGGTGTTTGCCCAAGCCAGACTCGCAGCGTGATATTGTTGTGGACTGTCCACACCCTCCAAAGGACCACCTTAGTAATAAGGTCTCTTTGTTCCGGTGAGCACTGGTCCAATAGCAGCAGCCAGTCATCAGGTCCAGAGTGATCAAACAAGGGTTCATCAGGTAAGTAAAGGCCAGTCTTGACTTACCACGGCTGCTCCCTGCTCGCGACGTCATGCCAAGATTTTTAATTCATGTCTACGTACAATTTAGCTGCTATGCTGCCTCATTTAGCTCCGGTACTTACCAGTTGGTTGATCCTATGTTTCTGGTTCATTTTGTTTAGTGATGTTGTTGTCTTTTTTGCATATGTAAACCCCAAAAGTATAATCTGTGTTATCCTTAAAAACTGTTAGCATCAAGGTTACATCAGAACTACTTTAAATCACCTACTGGCTGGTATGGTATCTACAAGCCGCTAGAAGCAGTTACCGGCAGTAAAACCATCTGTTACAACTTGTTATGTTATCCCTCCCAGTGGCTTGCCTACCTCCAAAAGATACATCTTAGACCTAGAAGCCACTTGACAGCAATGTACAGAACGAAGTAATATGAAATATGGTCATTTAGATGGCAAAAACCAAGCCTAGCGGCCTAGCGGGCTCCACCACGTGAGCATGAATTTAGACTTCGATTGTGGTCAATGAGGAACGGGTATGCAAGACCAAGAGTATCTTTCCTACACTACTCTACACCATGCATACTTGAAGACAACTGTTGCTGCTAATCATTCCTTTTCCCAAGTCCCACCAAAGCAAAGTGCATCCTGTGTAACGGCTATTGATCACCAATAGGATATCGACAATGCAGGTTGTAAAACTCAACTACATATAATAAATATAAATATTCATTTATTTCTACACTCATGTAACCATTGATATTTCACTTATCCCATTCTTCAATCCTTGTTAAGTGGAACCCTAGAGGATTCAAACAGCAGATGTTTGGTAAAGATGGTATAAGGGCAATAAATTCAGGCAGCCAAATAAGATGTAAAAGAGCATTCTATTGCCCTGTTTTAATAGGGCATAGGCAACAGCATAAAAGGAGCATCAAAACTATAACCATCACTGTAAAGATTATCTAGGGTGTAACTGTCAAGATTCCACCATTGAATAAACGAAGATGGGAGGCAACCGTTATTTATACAGAAGCGGTTCAGACATATGGAGGCAGTGGTGGAGCCAGGAATTAGACATAGGGGGGGCCAACCAAAGAAGAAAAACATCTTGTTGAAAATCAATATGCCTAAGAATCTATTACATACTAATTTTTTTCATTCCTTATGTATGCATCGAGCATCCGAAAGCATGCAAATTATTTTTCCATGACCCATATAATTGAAGTGTAAACTACATGAACAAATATTTAGGGATGCCTAGCCTTAGTACCATGGTCTCAATGGGAGCTCCGCACACCAAAACTTTATTTTGGTGTTTGAATTTTGTTCTTTCATATAAATACCCAATCAGGAGCTGGCCAATCATAATTTGGCCCGCCATTATTTATGCCGACCAAGGCAAGAGCTAGTCAACAAAACGAATAGCTGGCCAATGTGTTGGGCGGGCTCGAGCTAAGAATCGCGGCCCGCCATAAAACTTTCGATGTACGGGAGGTATTGTTTCAGTTGCTCCTCCGGCGCTTGCTGCATTCGGCGCCTCGATGAGCTGCTAGCAGCCTGCTACTCCACTCTGCAGGTCTCCGCCTCTGCGGGCACCCGGCAGCACCGTACGAGTTGGTGCAGGACATCCTTCATGGACGGCCGCGCCTGCGGTTCCTCCCCGGTGCAAATCACGCCGAGCGTGAACACGGACACGACGTCCTGCAGGCAGGCCGTGTCGTCCCGGATCTCGACATCGGCGACGTCGTCGAACGGAGGGCCTTCCTGGTACCGCCGCCACGCCCACTTCGCCAGGCACAGCTCGGCGCCGCGGTCGTTGGCGACCTTGCCTGTCGCCAGCTCCAGCAGGACGACGCCGAAGCTGTAGACGTCCACCTTCTCGCTCACCCTTGCCATGTACCCGTATTCTGCAAACAATTCTCCTCCAACTCAACATATATGCTCAGATTGTCGCATAATTGAACTGGCATCGCCATGAATTCGAGCTTCGCTTCTCACCTGGAGGCATGTAGCCGAACGTCCCGCCGTTGGCCGACACGGACTCCGGCTCGCCGGCCTTGGCAAGCATCCGGGCGAGCCCGAAGTCGGCGATCTTGGCCTGGAAGTCCGGGCCGAGCAGGATGTTGCTGGACTTGACGTCACGGTGCACGATCGGCTGGGAGCAGTCGTGGTGCATGTAGCTGAGCCCCCTGGCCGCGTCGACGGCAATGGCCAGCCTCGTCGGCCAGTCCAGCGGCGCCGGCGCGCCCTCGCGGCCCCGGTGGTGCAGCCACCGGTCGAGGCTGCCGTTCTCCATGTACTCGTAGACCAGCAGCTTGGCCTCCTGGCTGGAGATGCCGCAGAGCAGCTTCACGATGTTGTTGTGCCGGATGCTGCCCAGCACCTTCACCTCCGACTCGAACTCCTTGTCCAGCTTCTCGTCCACCTTCCTCGGGTTCCAAATCCTCTTCACGGCCACCATCCTGCCGGCGCCCTCCTCGTCGCGGCCGAGGTGGATGCGGTACACCTTCCCGGACCCGCCGCTGCCGATCTCGTTCTCCTCGCGGATGTCGCTCAGCACGTCCGACCCGGTGAAGTCCAGCTGAGTGAACGCCGTCACCTTCCAGTCCGTCACCTCTTGGCTCTCCTTCCGGCGCCGGAAGAGCAGCCAGGCGATGCCGATGCTGCTGATCAAAACGACGCCGGCGATGCTCGCGAAGAGGATGATCAGGCCCTTGGACAGCACGTCGTGGGCGCCTCTGCCGCCGCCCCGGCACGTCGGGAGGTTTGTGCCCGAGCCCGCCCTCGCGCAGAGCCCGGGGTTGCCGAGGAAGCTGCGGTCGTACGCCGCGATCTGGAGCAGAACCGGCACCTCGCCGGTGAGTTGGTTCGATGACAGGTTGAGCGCGTCGATCAGGTTGCTTATATCTGATGGGATGCCGCCGGTGAGCAAATTGTCGGACAGATCAAGCGTCGTCAGTGCTGGGAGCGTCCCGATGCTCCCCGGCGGTATCGCGCCGGAAATCCGGTTGGCGCTCAGGTTCAGCGTATTGAGCTTCTGCAGCAATTTGATCGATGTCGGAATGGAGCCGGTGATCCGGTTGCCGGGTGCAATCAGATCAGTAAGGTTGGCGAGCTTGCTCATGTCAGACGGCAATTCGCCGGCCAGCCGGTTGTTCTCCGCGTGGAACACCTTCAGCCCCGTTGCCGACGTCGGGACGGATCCCGAGAACATGTTGTTTCCCATCTCAATTCGTGAGATCTTGGAGGAAATCTCGGACGGCAGAGTGCCAGTGAAGCTGTTGTTCTGGATCATCACCGTGGTCAGCTTCGGGAACGACCATACCTTCGCCGGGAAGTCGCCGGATAAGCGGTTGTTGGAGAGCATGAGGTGGTTTATCGTGACGCAGTCGCCGAACTTCGCTGGGAATTCGCCTGAGAAGCTGTTGTCGAAGGCGACGATGTTGTAGAGCGTTCCACTGGCGCAGAGCCCCTCCGGCAGCTGGCCGGAGAGGTCGTTGTTGCCCACATCGAGGTTGGCAAGCGGAGAGTGCTTCCCGAGTTCCGGCGGGAGCTCGCCGGAGAACTGGTTGTCCTGTATCCGGATGTCTCTGAGCCGCGGTAGCAGCCCGACGGTCGCTGGGATCGCGCCGGTGAACTTGTTGCTGTAAAGAGCTAGAAAGGTGAGGTTCTTGAGGTCGCCGAAGGCTTCCGGTATCTCTCCGGTGAGCTGATTCGTCGACACGTCAAACTCAACCAAGCTCATCGCCGTGACGTTTGAGGCCAGCTCGCCGGAGAGGCTGTTGTTGTACAAGTAGATGTTCTGAAGGTTCGCGTGCTGCAGCACCCACGTCGGGATCGAGCCGGTGAGCTTGTTCGACGCTAAGGAGAACACCGTAAGCTCCGTGAGGCTGGAGAAGGCCTCCGGGATCTCGCCGGTGAGGTCCATTTTGTCCATCCAGAGGTAGGTGAGGTTGGTGAGCTTGGCGAACTCCGCGGGCACGGGCGCTGGGGCGAACAAGTTGTCGGCCAGCGTGAGGACCTTGAGCCCGGCGAGATTGCTTATCTCGGCCGCCGGGTACGCGCCCGCGAAGCGGTTGGTGTGGAGCAGCAGGGACTTGAGCGCCGTGAGCCTCGCGACCGCGGGAGGCACCTCGCCGTCGAAGCCATTGACGGAGAGGTTGAGGTGCTCCATCGCCGGCGAGAGGCCGTCGATGTCGCGCGGGAGGGCCCCCGAGAACTGGTTGTTGGAGAGGTCGAGGAAGCTAAGCGCCGCGCAGGCGTAGAGCGCGGCGCTGGGGAAGGCGCCGGTGAGGTTGTTGTAGGAGAGGTCGAGGCGGGCGAGGCTCTTGAGCGCGCATACGGACTCCGGGACGGAGCCGGTGAGGTGGAGGCGGGACAGGGTGATTCCCGTGACGGCCCCGCCGCCGCCAGTGGCGCAGGTGACGCCGGTCCAGTTGCAGTGGTCGGGGGCGGCGGCGGGGTCCCAGGACTTGAGCTGCGGGGGGTCGCCCCAATCCTTCTTGACGGCAAGCAGGGTGTCGTGGTCGCCGGCGGCGGGCTGAGCGCGGCTCTCGCCGGCGAAGAGAAGGAAGAGGAGCAGGACGAGGAGCACGGGGAAGCGGCAGCAGGCGGTGGAGCTGGAGCCTGACATTATTTTACTTGGAAGCTTCCTAGGCGGTGCGGTGAGGTGAGCCGAGCTGCCGAGCAGCTGAGGTGGGGAAGGGGGGAGGAGGGAGTGAGCCGTGGGAGTGACCAACGGGGTGGCGTGCCTTTTATACGTGTGAAATGGTTGTAGTCTCCGGTCAATGGGTCAACGGTCGAAGCGAGACACCGAGATGGGCGAAAAAGGCACCTAGTTTCTGGTTAGAGATGGCAACGGGCACGCGCCCGCTAGGCACCGAGATGGCGACGGACTTGCCCATACCCGTAGCCGTCACGATAAAATACACCCGTAAAGAAACCCATACCCGCTACCGGGTACAGATTATGTCCCAAATCCATACCCGCACGGGTGGCGGGTACCCGCGGGCTGCCCGTGCCCGACAATCTATTAAGTACTCAGCCACTTAGATGTATCAGCCAATAGATACATACATAATACCGAGGCAATAATACATGATAAACATCAATAAGACTGATAGTGTTCCACAAATCATAACACCATTGATCACATCAGACATCACAAGTTCACAACTAGATTAATATCCGGTTACTGTCCACCATCCGTAGTATGGCACCGCTAGTTCACTACATTAGACATCAAAGTTCCAAAATAAACTTATTGGACCATAATAAAATGAGTATATGATGTGCATTCTTTATATTATGTCGGGTTTAAAAAACCTGTGGGTTTGCGGGTTCGGGTGCTACGATCCTATACCCGTACCCGCGTACCCGTTGGGTACAGATTATCACCCATTAAGAAACCCACGGGTATAGATATTAGCCCGTACCCGTACCCTAATAGAGTAAAAATTTGCCGGGTTTCGGATGTCGGGTACCCGTTGCCATCTCTATTTCTGATTTTGGGCCTGAATTGCTGCCTAACCTTCACTTCTAATGTGGCCTGATCTTGTCTTCTAGTTCTGTATGTTGGCTTTGTGAGCAGGCTAAAGAAAGGCCCAATTAATCATCAGGACAGTTGAAACGAAGGCCCAAACACCCCTTGGCTGATGTTCTCTTTTTGAAGGGGCCTTAGGGAGTTGGGGTCACGTGGAATAAAACATCGACTACCTTTTCTGAACATGAATAATACTTTTTTTTCTAAATTATTAGCTATTTTAATCTTTTTAATATATAGTTTTTGTTATATACTTAGATATAATATATATCTACATGCATAACAAAAACTATACGTCTAAAAAAATCAAAATAATTAATGATTTGGGATGGAGGGGGTAGTCGGCTAAGAAAAATGAAATAGCACTTTTCCTTTTTATTATGGAATATGACACTCACATACATGTACATACAGAGCCTATATGGATTTTTCGTTTGAGACTCCAATGAAATTATGACCTCACTCATAACAAGAAACCATAGTTACAAATTCATTTCCAAAGATAGGCGCCACGTTTCCAAATTATCCATTTTGCAGCTACGCCCTATATATTATTTATATGTTTTCTTTCCTTTTTTTTGCGAGGTAAAAGAGAGTTTCATTAGCTTGGCGATACAGAGTTACATTCGGAGTTTCGGACTCAAGCAGACCAATGACACTCGCAGGTGTTTGCCCAAGCCAGACTCGCAGCGTGATATTGTTGTGGACTGTCCACACCCTCCAAAGGACCACCTTAGTAATAAGGTCTCTTTGTTCCGGTGAGCACTGGTCCAATAGCAGCAGCCAGTCATCAGGTCCAGAGTGATCAAACAAGGGTTCATCAGGTAAGTAAAGGCCAGTCTTGACTTACCACGGCTGCTCACTGCTCGCGACGTCATGCCAAGATTTTTAACTCATGTCTACGTACAATTTAGCTGCTATGCTGCCTCATTTAGCTCCGGTACTTGGATGTTTTAGAATCACGCCGCCGTGAAACCACTCCATAGCCGGAAAACTGCAGACACGGAAGGTAGGAAGAGGTGTGTACGTGTACAGGTCTTGCGAGGCAGCACGCATCACCAGAGGCGTCGGGGCCAGGCGGCCACCACCAACGCCGCCAGCCAAGCTGGGCTTTGGCTGGTTGGGTTGCCGTCCAGGTGCTGACGCCTCGCTGGTCAGGATCGACATGGTGACGAGAAGCGCTAGCTGGTGCTAATTCAGTCAAAAGATATTCGCATGCGTGCTTGGACGAACTTTTTGAGCCAACGTGGATGTTCATTTCATTTCATTTTATTTGTCTCCCTCCTTTTGCTTTCTCGACGTTTCATGATTTAGTGTGTTCTTATCCATCACGAGATGCTGGCCATTGTAGTATTCACAGCACTTTAAATTGGATGGTTTAAGAAACGTAAACATTGCAGGATAAATTTGTGGCCAGCTGCTTAAATTAAATTGTAGGCTGCCTTCCTTAATTATCATAAGCACGAAACATCATAAACTCTCATGGACCGATGATCATTATCCTTGGCTAGCTAACCCAGAGAGAGAGAGAGAGAGAGAGAGGCAGGCTCGCCCGCTAAACCTGCAGCAGCGACAGCCACGATCGAGATGTTTGAGCCGTGCACGTACGGGCGCCACGCCTATCTCGATCGAGCCGTACGTGCTGAGGTAGCAGTAACTACGGCAAATTTATTACCACCACCCGGATCCACTCCCGCGCGTACGGACATAGCATGCATGCAGGGGATCCACGTGGAAGAGGATCTGATTCGTCGCTGCTTGGGTATCCGGCGGGATGTCGACGCGACCAAGCGAAATTAAGGAAGGGAATAGATGGAGTGGTCAGGGAAAATATTTAGGCTAGCTGGGAAAAAATTGAAAAAAATAATAATAACACAAAATGCGGAGGAAAAAGCATTTACTCGCACGAGGCGATGAGGAAGCAGGGACGGGACCCACCGTCATCCGGTCAAGCAGCCCGCGCGGTAAGGAAAAGCAAAACTACGGTGAAACAAAAGAAACTTTGAATTTTGACGCTCGTCCGATCTGAACCGTCCACGGTGCCATCGCGCGGCTGGATGGATCCGTTCCCGGAGGTGGCGGCGGGCGTGGCGCCTGTCACCATCCATTTTCCACTTCTCCGCCCCCCCCTCCCGTTGGCGATCAGGCCGCCGAGCCCTATCCGGAGACGATGAGAGAGAGAGGACACCCGCCCGCCCACGGAAACGTGCATGCCATGCATATCCACTCCCCCCTTCTCTCTCTCGCCTTGCCAATCCGGTTCTTCCATCCAGCCAGCCCATGATCCCCTCCGCCCCCGGCCGCCTCGCGCGTATATAAGCGGGCGCGCGGACCCCGACCGGCCGGGGACCGTGCGTTCCGAGCTGCTCGCCGTGCGGCCGTCTGCTTCCGTCCGGGGCGATCGCGATGGGGGACGACGATGATGCTTGCGAGGCGGCGCCGGCGCTGCATGGCCGACGGCGGCGGGGTGCGGCTGCGGAAGGGGACCGCTGCGGAGGCGGCAGTTGGGTGTCTGGGAGCACGGCGGGGTCCGCGGCCGGGACGGTGTCTGGCGGATCGTCGGCGACGACGTCGTCGCTCTTCTCGTCGACGTCGAGCCTCACCGACGAGGAGGAGGGCGGCGACGGCGCGACGTCGTCATCCCGGCCGGATCGTGACGTCTCCTCGTCGTCCTTGTCATCCTTGACGTCGTCGGGGTCGGAAACGATGCAGATGGGCGGGGCCGCCGGGGGTCCGGCCGGGCCGCTCTACGCGCTGTCCACGATGCTGGAGGATCTTCCGGCTCTCAGGTACTACATACACGCCTCAAAAAGCCTACGATCAGGGTCATTGTGCGATTGAGGATCTGTTTTTGCTGCGCAATTGGGGTACTAGGAATAAGCTTTAGGTTGTGATTTAGTACTTTATAGGTCTTGAACAGTTAGCTCCGATCTTTTTGGCTGATGATTCAGCATTAAACTTCGTGCAAAATAAGTGCAAAAAATGGTTTACAAAAGGAAACCTACTCATCAGTTTCTGAATTTCCTCCAGAGCTCAAGTCATTCTCAATTATGACGTAAATATATAGTTGGAAACCTGATTTCACCAATTCAGATTTCAGATATTGTGTTGAATTCAAACTAGAGGTTACACCATACCGTTGCGCAAAACAGTCCCAACTGAAACCATTGGATCAGTGGTGACCGCCCGCTATTTTATTTACCCAACCATGATTCCATTATTGAACGTGGAATTACAGTCTCAGCAAACTGAAAACAGCCTGAATATAGCATGCCTCACACCAGTATCATCATCTCTGACAGCTAATTAAACTCGCTCACTGCAGAACAGGGCTGTCCAAGTACTACAAGGGAAGATCCCAGTCCTTCACGTCGCTGGCCGATGTTAGCTGTGTGGAGGATCTCGCGAAGAAGACCGCCCCTTACACCAGAAGAAAGAAGCAGGCGCCCAGGTGCTACGCGGAAGTGCTGGGCGCGAAGAACCGGCTGTCAAAGACGATAGCCAAAAAGGCGCCGAGGGGCAAGCCACCTGCATACCAGGGCAAGAGAGAGATGTACAGATGCTAGGCCATGGCATAAAAAATGTCGGCGGCTCATGCCAATGAAATGAGATGAGTACAGCACTGAGAACACGTTCAGTCGGCGACCTCCTTGTGTTCCCTCGTCAGTAGAGCTTTCTGAAATCGTTTTATTTGCCTCTCATGTTCTGTGGTCACTGTCCAGTCTGTGTCTGCATCCTTGATTGGCTGAACTTAAAAGCAGAGTACATTCTTGTCAAGCTTAATCCCGGGGGCAAGGACAGCACAATTTCGGCCATTTGAATTTACAGTAAACTTACTGAAAACACCACACAAATTGACGAGAGAAGCAGCATGTATATCTGAATATACTCAAATTTATAAACTTAATTGAAAGTTCATCTTCTTCAACTTTGAAAATAGATGCTTCACAAATGAAGGCAATTTGAACGGCCACACAACTTACATAACCACAAATCCTTTCCACAATTCCACAGTATGGAAAAAGATGAGTAGTTACAAACCATCATCGGGCAGATTCAATGCCCTCACGCCCCAGCGGTTTTTGACATGCTTGAGGATAAACCCAGATTTATGTCTAGAATGATGAGTTGATGACTAATGAAATCTTTACAATGAAAGCAGTGCAACCAAATATGATGGTAGGAATGCCCTGCCAAAGGAACAGCTATTTCCTCCACCGTTCCACCAACAAAATCAACTGATAAAGTACATTGGATTTGGAAGCTTAAAGGATCTCGTGGCCATTGGAGATCCTATCAAATCACTCCACTGATCCCCTGAATTTCCAAGTATCTTGAATCCTTCAGCCTCCGTTGCCGCTCGTCTCTCTGATTTGTACTTCACAGCAGTCTTGCCAATATCAGAAGGTTGCCTGCATAAAAAATTATCCTTTGATCAATAAACACAGAATGATGATTTGCATAACAATGGCAATAACTTCACATTTTTTTGAAGTGCTTGCACTATAAAATAATCTCCAGATGCCATGTGAGAAACCTGCACTATCAAAATTGCAAAATGGGCACTTAAAGCAGAGTTTTTTTTTATGGTTGTACATCTAACCAGTACAACAGCACAAATAATTTGAGGATAAGTAACACAACATTGGAGTAACAATAAATTACATTATATGCGACTCTTTGAGAGACATGGCAAACAGTCTTAACAACAGTGTAATACTCAACTGTGACAAGATGGAAATACCAATATAGCAGAGTTTATAATGTATTATCTGATATTGATCTATTATAATCATCAAAGCATCACTGGGCCTGAGGTTTCACGTAAATCTGGCATCAGCCCTTATAAAGAAATTCTCCACTTCCCAAGCAGGGAAACTTTGAAGCCTATCACTGGAATTTCTCAGGTTAGACATACGACATGCACTTCTCAAAAAGTTTCTTCTACGTTCTAGTATACTCCAAGTCTCCAACTGACAAATCTGCAGATATATTTGGATACAAGAGTTGTAAGAAATACCTTAGTATTAGTTTTTCCCATGATTGGTATCCAGCAAACAAAAGATTTGCTTCTGTCGAATTACGCTGGAATTCAGTCCGGCCAGTCAAGAGGATAACGTGGAAACCAAGTCCCCGAAGCTCATTGTACAGTTTCAGGCTAGATGGTAATGCAGGCGCCTTTGCTGCATCTACCCATTCATCAAAGGAGGTCTCATTGAATTCCTGTGATCTGAAGAATCAGGGGAAAATGTAAACAGGAGTAGCATTCCAAGTTTCCAACAGAACACTAAACATTGTCATGCAATCCATTGAAAGAGCTAGATCAAACAACCAATCCAATGGTACCTGAACTTCTTAAAATAAGTATGTCCAATATCAATTGAGTTGCCTTGGAGGAAAGATTTAACGCCTTTCTTTTGTTCTACTGAATAAACATTATGGGTATCCTCCAAGTTACTTGCAGAAATTCACCAGACGCTTACCATGAATTGGACAATGTGTCATGCTGAATAGGATTTAAGGATAGCCTTACAAGATACAGTAAAGTGGTTCTACTTCTCAATTTCAACAGCTAGTCCCCAAAATCCTATCTGAAAGCAGAAAACCCCATAGTGGAGAACAGTGAAAGTTTGACTTTCGGAACACACAATCAGTTTAGAATTCAGATGGCAAGTAAATTTTGTCCCGAACATTGAAATGGCATGTTTCATTCATGCAGCAATGTGCTTAGCAATCGAGAAATCCCGCCATATCTTAATGCAATAGGCGAGATCGATAATGTAAGGCATTGACTAGCTGAACGACCAATGCCAAACCCCATAGTGGAGAACTAGAGATAACCCAGAGAAATGCTTAAAAGTTCTCAAATCACACCAATTTGCACTGAAATATACGCTTCTCAATCACCAACCGGCAAACGCAGGCAGGAATACCCAACGTGACAAGCAACTACGGCCAAGCAAGAAACAGAACCATGGCTCCAAGGGAGTCAACCTACCCCCAGCCATTGACGGCGTAGTAGGGCGCGTTGGAGAGCAGCGTCTCGTCGACGTCGAACACCCACGCGGGCCTCGCGGCGCCCGCCCCGGCGGCGGCCAGGGCGCCGGAGGCGAACGCGAGGGAGTCGGCGGCGGCGACGGCGGAGTCGGACGCGTAGCGGGGGCCCTCCATGTAGCCCCGCACGAACGCCGCGCAGCGCGCGGGGATGGCGCGCCAGGGCCCCGCGTTGGACGTCTCGACGGACAGCCTCCAGCTGTCGCAGAAGAGCGCGTCGGCGTCTTCGCCGGAGGAGACCGCCGCCGGGACGTCCGTGACCGTGCGGAGGACGGACCGGGGGCCGCTCGCGCTCGCGGCGGCGGAGGACGCCGCGGCGAGCGCGAGGGCGAGGGCGAGGACGAGGGGGAGGAGACGCATAGCGCCGCCGCAGGGGAGGCGGGTGCTCACTGGATTGGGGGTGGGCCGCGGAGGTGCGGGCGGGACGGGATATTCCGGCGTGGCGTGGCGGGGCTCTGCAGCTAAAGCGAGGGATGGGTCGTGACTCGTGACTCGTGGCTGACCAGTGGGACCCAGCTACTAGACGTACTACACAGGAAGCAGGGCCAAAGAGGAGGCGAAGACTGCTGCGCGCGTAGCACTGCCGGCGGGACCAGTGCCGCTGCACGTGGGCCCTCCGGTGCCTCCTGGGACAACCGGACAAGGTATCGGTGAATGGATCTGCACTCTGCCGATGGCACGAAATGATGCGGGGATTTCATGAGGTGGGGCCCAAAACAATCACTGTGCGACAGGGTTGGACAGAATTACCCGAACCCGAACTCCAAATCCGAATTACTTGAATTCGATCCAAAAAATCCGATATACCTAATCACTATCTTAGATAGGAAGTTAAGAAACCTAAATTTAATCCGGAAAATTCGGATATTCAACGCCGGAACCTAAATTTTCGATTGACACGAACATTATTAAAAATCTAATAGATCGTGGCCCAAAACACTCATCCGACCCCCACAGCCCCATAGGAAAGTTATTAGCCCGATTTGTTGATCGCTGGTTTGTTTGATTTGTACAATGATAGTGATATGTTGATCTTGCGTTTTATTTTAGGAATTCCGCTACATGTAGACTAATGGGAGAGACAGAGAGACCAGGTATTTTAGGAAAATCTGAACCCAAACCCGATATTCCAGGTACTCAAAAATTTGGATTTTTCTTTTTCCGGATAAAGACCGTATAGCTGTTTTGAAAAGTTGAATTTTACAATACCTGAATTACCCGATCTTCCCGAGTGTCCACCCTAATATAAAAACATCCGCACGATGCTATAAATATAATAATATTATCTATAAAATGTCTATAAAGAAGAATGCAGAATACACAGGGTGTGCTTGGCTCTCCTCTAATCTAGCTCCTAGGTGTTCCTCTAGCTCCATTCCGCTCCACCTCGACGGTTCAGCCGTTTGGTAGCGCTTCTCCCTCGTCCCCCAGCTCCAACTCGCGGGCGCGGACGAAATTGGAGCGGCACATGCTAGCTGTAGAACATTCACCCTCCCCTCACGCTCTCTTCCCTTGAGCCGGCGCCTCACGGTAGAGGAAGTCAAGGAGGCCATGGAGGTGAAGGATGAAAAGAGTGCCAAAGGAGAGCCCGCCACCGCTGCCGCTAGCATATCGAGCTCTTGCTCCTGCGAATCAAGCTTGGCCGCCGATGGATTGAGTTCGGCATCCGGTCAACCGAGCTCTCGTCCCGTGAATCGAGCTCATCCGCCCACGAATGGAGTTCAGGTGAGGGAAGCGAGGCACGGCGAGTAGGGAGGTGAGAGGAGCAGGCATGGGCAATACAGTTGGAGAGGGGCGACGCATACGGGACGGAAATGGAGAATGGAGACGGATCCTCTCCCCCGTGTTGAAAAATATGATTGGAACGGTGGGACACTATTTGGCAGCACTCCCCTCAATTCACGCAGAGCGGGAGCCGAGTGCAGCTAAACGTGCCCATATATTACATTTTAATTAAAAAACACACAGGGGTAGCTCTTACTAGTGGTGGAACTTGTCCATCTGGATTCGAGTTGTCGACTCGGCATAAATGCTTGCATTTACTTAGATTTATTTTAAAATTTAACCGGTGCTATTTTTTACTAGTAGGCAATATACCCACCGCCAACTGTCTAATCTTTCAGTGGTAGACGATGCGTCCATACATCTCTGAGATGATGCCTGACCCTGCTGGATGCAGTTCGGTGTGGATATCCTGGTTTAGAGGACCCCAGCACTATTACCTTGAGAAGCTGCAGAGTAGAAAAATATAAGGCATTTAGGACATCGACACAATCAACGAGGTAGTTGTGCTTCCTCTTCCAAATAGAGCAATTACTGATGCTGGAAAGGGGCCCAATTTGTTTTACTGTGTCCCCAGTTGGCTCGCACAAGTTATGGCTTGCATAACTCCCAAGGGGCACCTGTTTACTGTGGCATCTCATCCCATGTTTAATGTAGATTTTCCTGTTGCTTCAGCATTTTGTTCTCAAAACTGCAAGCATGGAACCACGATAAATCTCACCATGAGCTCAGATTCATGTTGATTCCCCAAACCACCACTTATCTATATATTCTGCAGCTAACAAACTTGTTCCCAGCAGAGTACAAGCCCAGCCCCCCGCCCCCCCAACCACCACCACCACCACACACACACACACCCCACAACCCACAATCTTGCGACGCGGTCGCTACACGTACAACTTTGTATACACTGCACATGTGGACATCGGAACTGTCAGTTTACAACACCAGCCAGTAACTCTGTGTCTGGTTGCTTCAAACCCGGTCTCAGGTGACCAATTGGCAGTAGCCAGAAGCAGGGCAAATTCTTTGCCGACTGCGTTCTGATCAACCGTCCGGAATCAGTTCAGGAAACTTTGATCCTGCATCGGCCGGCAGCCAAAATAAAAGCAAGTGAGATGCAGACATCATCAGGAACTGGGTTGGTAGCAATGCCGTCACTGGTGGACTATTAGGTAATCCATGCCCGCCAGGTCGATCGCTCACCAGCTGATCCTGGCGAGGATCTTGTCGAAGTGGAAGAGGTGCTTGCGCACGCGGTGGACGTGCAGTGTGTACATGGCCGCCGCGCAGGTCACCAGGAAGAACGACAGCACGATCAGCTCGCTGAAATCCTGTTCAAAGTGTGCACAGATTTAAGCCATCTCATATGGCTGGGTTTAGAAACCTATTTTTAGAAAAAGTGTGTTGAATCGTCATCTCTTCTCTTGTTGGTATGTCAAGTGCAAATGTTTAGTTCATGGGATTGGCACTCACCCTGGGGTCGGAGATGATGATGCCCATGATGTAGGTGAGGAGGTCGAACACGGACTGCAGCGAGCTCTGCACCCCGCCCACCACGCACCGCTCGTCCTCCGGCACGCCATCCTGCATCAGCTGCATGACGGCGAGGTCGAACATCCAGAGCCCCAGCCGCGACGCCGCGACGCCGGTCATCAGCATCCACGCCGACGCCACGCTGCTGCTGGCCCAGATGGAGGCCACGCACACCAGCAGGCAGCACCACTTCGTGGCGCGCACACACACCACGCCGCAGTAAAATTCAGCGAACAATTCGTTGGGAGCTACTGACAGTTTGCCAATCACCTATGGATTACCTGCATCCAGATGGACCAGAGCCCCGTCCGGAGCGTGGACACCCGCGAGTGCACCACCGGGTACAGCAGCGTCGCGCCGATGCCGACGACGGCGCTGAACCCCCGCGCCAGACTGATCACGTACGCAGGGATGCCCTTCCAGTCCAGCGTCGCCGTCATCAGCGTGCCAAAGCTGCAAACAAAAATTGCATTCGCCAAAGGCGTTCGTCATCTCTGAGTTGTTCAGAGTTCATCGGAGTTTCAGTTAGCTTGCCTCAGGACGGTGAAGTAGAGGAAGGCGAGGGCGACCCCGGGAAGCGCGACGTCCTGCCTCACGTACACCACCCACGACTCCCAGCAGGGTATGATCGAGAGCCGCTCCGTCAGCCTCGTCCTCCAATTTGCCGCCCTCTCGGCCGGCGGGGCGGCGATCTCCTCCTCCGACGGTAGTAGCACGTCCGCTGCCCTCAGCCGGCCGTTCTCCGCGGCGAGGGCGGGCACGCCGTTGTACACAGAGACGAAGAGCCAGTACTCGAGCCCCACCGAGGCGACGTTCCACAGCGCCAGCGCCGCGGCGGAGGCCTGCGCGGACACGAAGCTGAAGACCAGGCCGGAGAAGACCGGGGCCAGCAGCTTGCAGCTCAGGTCGATCCGCCGGACTACCGAGTTGATCCCCGTCAGCACGGCCGGAGGGTGCCCGCACGAGATCACCACCACCCTGCGGGATGCTTATTGTAAAGTGTTGCTGGCTTGATGCATTTGCGTTCACTTGGGTCTCTAAGTTCTCAGTGAACAAGGGAAGAAGATGCCGAGAGATATTACCATTCTCTCTCGATCAGGATGGTGCCGGCAAGAGTTGAGAGCGCTGCAAGGGCGCCTGACACGTTGGTAACGACGACGACCGCCATGAATACCGGGAAGCTGGTTGCTTTCAGGTCGTCGTAGACGAGCAGGGCGGTCACTGAGGCTCCGGCGACGATGAAGGATAAGCTTTGGACTAGCAGCCATATGCCCAGAACCTGAAGATAAACACATTTGTTTGGTGCGATTAATCATATCTGTCGTACAATGCTTCTCCTCACCCCATTTCACATCTTTCCATATTTTTAAGTATTTCATCTTAAAGATTAAGTATTTATTATTTGTTTGTTGTCCAGAAAACTGTTTTAGTTTTGGGCTGCAGATCGAGTCATCCAGGTGGTGTTCATGATATTTGACTAGTACACGAAAATTTCCATCGGTTTGGAAGTTGGAACGATGGGCTCTTAACACCTTTTTCTGCCCATCGGAGCCTTCTTCTAGGCTATGCAAACAATGACTCCGATCCACACCAGAAATCTTTTAGGTCCGGAGCGCAGATAATTCCAAACCCCCAACCCGAATCCCGAACCTGAACTCTAAGATCGCCGGAGCACCGCCCATAGCCGGAGTTGGAGTTATTACTTCGTTCATCAGTTTTATTACTTTCTTGTTCTTTTCCTTTTTCTTCAAAATTCTCAACCAACAGTTTTATCCCCGCATCCTGTATTTCCAAATCGAGGAGGCTCTCGCATTAAGCTTAAATTGAGAGCCCCCTCGGAGTCTCGGTTTAGATTTTGCCTTCTTATTAGGTAAAGATTTGCATTAGAATACTCTCCTACTGTTTTTGTTGTAACTTTTATCCATTGAGCGAGAACTTATCCATAGTAAAGATTGCATGACAAATAAAAGTGAGATTATAAGGACTGATATCGCTTAAAAAGACATAAAAATGATTTGATAAAGGAAAAGAACATGACCATACCGTTCCAAAAAGTAAGATTAGTTTTATTAGCATCTACAATGCCAACTAAATGTATGTAATTTTTCTTTTCTGCTTTTGTCCTGGCTCTGACTAGCCAGTTTATCGGAGTTTGTTTCCTAGCTATGCTATGACAGCATGTGTGATGTGTTCTCGCTTGTTGGCTGTAGTCATTCGTTTGTGAATGATCAAAGCCGGAACTTTCCATATTTAAAAAAAACTAAATGTACCATCAAGGTATTATTTATGGTTAATTTAATGAAACTAATTGGATGTTGTAGATATTGATGTATTTTTCAATAAACTTGATCAAAGTTAGAAAATTTTGATTTAGAACAAAACTAAAATATCTTAAATTTTTTAATTTTGAAACGGAGAGAGTAGAAAAGGCTACTCCTAATAATGCCCTTTTTTTTTTACAACTACAGCTCCTTCTAAAATGGCTCTTACTTTGGCTTTGGTGGTGAAGCATCTTTTTTTATTTAGCTAAAGTTATTTTTGAAAACGCTTTGTAAAATGGCTTCTTAATATCATTGCGGGTAATTTTATGACCACTTGCTAGGAGAGATAGGAGAAGCCGGTGAAGCTATTTTTTTTCCCTCTTCCTCTTTAGTGTAAGCTGTTTTTTAAGCTTCTCACAAGCTTTTGAAGTTACCTCTTTGGTAGGGTTTCATCAAAAGCCGGTATAGAATCCAATCGCGAGAAGCCCTATCAAAGAGGACCTAAATGATGCAACACCTCCTATTCTGCAAGAAAATATCTATGTAAAGATAGAAAATCTAGACTGTGTTTTGAGTCTGGATATTTTATATGTAGGAATGATTGACATGTAAAAATCATCAAATAGTAGCTCTATTTGCCAACACCCCCCAATAGCGCAGTACTTATTATAAGACAAACTATTGACATGTCTTTGCCAACAATATAGAGTGTAGGCTAGTTTCCACACCTTTTTGATATATTAAACATGATTTAATCAACAGAGTGTCGAATTCTATTTCTTTTAAATAAACAAATGTAAAAGTTATGCCTGAAAAGTTGTACTTACCTTTGATACTTCACCAGAATGATGTATGTATTTTTTGTACTAATTTTGAACTTATAACAATGTGTTGGAAATACACACAAATTCAATTTTATAGTAGTGTCTTAAGCGAGGGGCGTTGCTTCAAACATCGTAGGAAGAAGCATCTGGACTGACTATTGCGGACGACTACATCAACACCTATGCTTGAGTTAGAGATCTGATTAAAAAATGTGCCAAATCAAAACTTATTTAGAGATATAAAATGATCCCAAAGCCTACAGTAAGTCATCGTTGTTTAATTATTGACCAGAATGTATCAATGATGTTGAAGAAAAACATGAAATAGGTATAGGAACTTAGGTGCTCAAAAGATTTCACAAATTTATTTATACTGATTCTAATGTGAAGCTTGCGTATGATCTGTCCACGTGTTAGGGCTTATTTATTTTTATGCTCATACACATGATGTCTACATGTTATGTATATTTTTTTCTTAACAAGTGTGCTAATATTGCATGAGATATAAAAACTTCTTTTCCCTAATCCGATTTTAGTGATTAATTACATCATGATCATCATTACTTGTCTTCCAGTTAGACACATCATCTTATGCACATGTCTGAATTTGTAAGCACGGTTCTTTAATTTTATTTGAATTTTAGAGCCCATACCCCTTTGCCCCCCCCCCCCCCCCGACTCGCGCACGGATACTTTGATCATTTCAGGGTTCATCTATGAAGTTTGGCTGTGTAAATTGTGGCCAAGAATCACACGGAATTTCATCAAACTTGCTAGAGAAGATACAATTTTGAAAAAGGTGTACCAAGCACGTCCTAACTGTAACCACTTAGAAGAAATTCCGTGCTCACTGCCTAATTATCTCAAGCAAGTAACCATGAATAAATGAAACACAAGGGTGTTAGCAGCTGACACAACGGCCGTCTGCAAGACCCGCTCGCGTCACGTCCACGCTCGCCACGCCCGCGTCACTTGCGCTCACCACGCACGGCGTCACCCGCGTTGCCCGCTCCGCACGACGCCTCGCGCTCCGCCTACAATCCCGGCTGCAGTTGCAGCTCGTCTCTGTATATAAGCAGCACTCCGGTGATCAATGAATTGTGCGGTCGATCCAACTCTTGCTCTCCTTCTCCTCTCGGATTCTCACCTCTTTCATGGTATCAGTGACCGGACGATCATACCTGTTCACGTCCTTCCGCTGCCATGGCTTCCTCACCATCTCACTCTGATTCCTCCGTCTCCACCACCGGCGCCGTCGCCCTGCCCCCTACTCCGGCCTCGGTGGTCCAGCAAGTGAACATCCGCTCCCACGTGCCTGTAGTTCTCGACCTCAATCAATCGAACTATAACCAGTGGAGGTGCTTCTTTAACTCCGTCCTCAGCAAATTGGTCTCGGGCCGCATGTCTTCTCGCCGCCGCCGACCGCCGACCGCGATGCCAAGTGGCTCCAGAACGAGCACAGCATCGTCAACTGGCTCTACACAACGATCAACAAAAGCGTCTTCGACATTGTCTACAAGCCACATTCCTCCGCCTACTCCATCTGGAACGACATCGAGGGCCTCTTCCGTGACAACGAGCTGCAGTGTGCCGTCTACCTCGAAGCCGAGTTCCGCACCCTGCAGCAAGGCGACCTGACCGTCACCGACTACACCGCCCGCCTGAAGACCCTCGCTGATAGCCTTCGTGATCTCGGACAGCCCGTCTCCGAGCCCAGCCAGGTGCTCAACCTCCTTCGCGGATTGCACCCCAAGTACCGCCACATCAAGCCTGTCATCACCTCCAAGTTCCCTCCACACACTTTCATGAGCGCTCGCTCATATCTCCTGTTGGAGGAACTCTGCGACAAGCATGACTCGGCGGCGGAGGCCGGCTAGGTGTACAACGCCGGCCACAACTCTTCCCCAAGCAACGGCACCACCGAGAACTCCGGCGGATCCGGCTCCTACCGCCACAAGCCGCGCCACAAGAAGCGTGGTGGCGGATCCAGATCATGGGCCGCTGGCGACAATCCATGTACCGGACTTGTGCAAGCCTGGCCCATGCCCTTCCGCGCGCCAGGAGTCGGCATGCTGGGCCCGCGGCTTTCGTTCCAGCCGCAGCAGGCCATGACAGCCCAGCACCTGCCCAACAGCTCCGGCCAGCTACCTCCAGCGCCTCTAACCTGAGACCAGAACGCCTTCTTCAACGCGCTCTCCACCGCCGGCACCCAGACCCAAGCTCCGCCAAGCTCCTCCGACTGGTACTTGGACACCGGTGCCTCCACGCACATGTCCAACAGCTCCGGTAATCTCCACACCCGCGTCCTGGCTCATCCCTCCACCTCTATCACTGTTGGAAACGGTGCCAGGCTGGCTGTTTCTCACTCAGCCTCCACCTCCATTCCTAAAAATTCCTCTCCCCTTCTCTTGAACAATGTCCTTGTTTCTAATTCCCTTGTCAAGAATTTGGTCTCTGTTCGTAAGCTTACTCGAGATAACAATGTATCCATTGAATTTGATCCTCATGGCTTCTCTGTAAAGGATATTCCAACCCACAAGGTGACGCTCCAATGTGAAAGCACAGGCGACCTCTACCCCCTGCGTTTGCCTCCGCAGCTCGCTCTCAGTGTGTCCTCGGAGGCAGACCTCTTGGCACTTGCGGCTTGGACATCCAGGGCATCACATTTTGTCTCAGTTAGCTTTTGATTTCCACTATAATAAGACACACCAATATACCTGCCAATCATGCAGATTAGGCAAACATGTTAGGTTGCCGTTTACCTCCTCCACTACTGTTACTTTCTTTCCCTTCCAGATAATACATGCCGATGTTTGGACATCACCTGTGTTCAACCTTTCCGGTTACAAATACTATCTCGTTCTTCTGGACGATTACACCCACTACGTACGGACGTTCCCCATGCGACAGAAATCCGACGTCCTCCCCATCCTTCGCGATTTTCACACTTACATTGGCACCCAGTTCGGGGTTCGTCTACTTGCTTTGCAGACAGATAACGGGCGCAAGTTCGACTCCACAGCGCTACGCTTGTTCCTGGACAACCACGGCGTTGCGTTCCGGCTGTCGTGCCCGTACACCTCCCAGCAAAATGGGAAGGCTGAGCGGATACCGCGCACTGTCAACGACTCGCTGCGCACGATGCTCCTCCACAGCGGTGCCCCAGCTTCCTTCTGGGCCGAAGCACTGGCAACCGCAACCTACGTCATCAACCGGCGCCCATGTCGCGCCACCGGCGCGATCACCCCATTCGAGCTGCTGTTTGGCGTCGCGCCCGACTACAGCACACTGCGCGTCTTCGGTGCCCTCTGCTTCCCCAACCTCTCAGCCACAACGACACACAAGCTTTGCCCGCGCTCCACCACATGTGTCTTCCTAGGCTACCCGCCTGACCACCGCGGCTACAGATGCTACGACCTCGCCACAAAATGCGTCATCACATCCCGTCACGTGGTCTTCGACGAACACCAGTACCCGTTCCGTACTCCCCCGCTGTCGACACCTCCCCTAGCAGCAATCACGCCGTCACCAGCAGATGACGCAATGCCAGCAACCCGTGTCGTTCCACCCCAACCGCGCCATCCACGAAATCGTGACTGTGCACCGCTCACGCCATGCGAAGCTGCACCGCCGACCAACACCCACGACGTCGCGCCCTCCAGCGCCAACGACGCCACATCGTCGGCAACGCCGCCACCGCCACGAACTCCTCCGCCCACACCGCAGCCGTCTCCCCACCCGAGGCTCGTCAACACCACATGGTCACGCGTGCACGAGACGGAATTTCCAAGCCGAATCCAAAGTACGCGATGACGGCGACTACACCCACCATCTCTCCGGTACCAACGTCGGTGCGCAGCGCCTTAAAGGACCCTCACTGGCTCGCCGCCATGCAAGACGAACACAACGCTCTGCTCCGCAACCGGACCTGGACGCTGGTCGATCGTCCTCCGGGCGCACGGGTCATCTCCGGCAAATGGGTGTTCAAGCACAAGCTAAACGCTGACGGCTCCCTCGAGCGATACAAGGCCCGGTGGGTGGTCAAAGGCTTGAATCAATGCCCCGGTGTCTCACTCTATGGCCTCCGGCAAGCCCCACGCGCATGGTTCACCAAGTTCTCCGAGTTTGTCATATCCATCGGCTTCTCGCAATCCTGCTCGGACTCTTCCCTGTCTGTGCTCCACTACTCCATAGGCACAGTGTACCTCCTTCTGTACGTGGACGACATGGTTCTGTCGGCGTCATCCACAGGCCTCCTAGAACATATTATGGCAAAGCTCAAGTCAGCCTTCGCCGTCAAGGACATGGGCAACCTCAAGTACTTTCTGGGCATCGACATCAGGCGCACCGCGAATGGCTTCTACCTCTCCCAGGCCAACTACGTCGATGATATCCTCGAGCGAGCTGGAATGTCGAACTGCAAGCCCGTCGCCACACCAGCCGACACGAGGCCCAAGACCTCGATGACTGACGGCAAGCCGATCGCCGACGCTAGCTTCTACCGCAGCATGGCCGGCGCACTGCAATACCTCACCGTCACACGGCCCGACATCACCTTCGCCGTTCAACAAACCTGCCTCCATATGCATTCACCAACGGACGTCCACCTCGCCATGCTCAAATGCATCCTCCGCTATGTCAAGGGGACACCTACTCTCAGCATCGCCCTCCGCGCCGCTCCGTCTCCAGAGCTGACTATGTACTCAGACGCGGACTGGGCGGGTCGCCCAGACACCAAACGCTCGACGTCGGGTTTCTGCGTGTTCTACGGCGACGCACTGATCTCCTGGTCGTCCAAGAGACAAACAACGGTTTCCCGGTCTAGCGCTGAGGCCGAGTATCGAGGTGTTGCGAACGCCGTCGCAGAGTGCTCCTGGCTCCGACATCTCCTCGGTGAACTCCACTCCGGCGTCTCCAAGGCCACGATCGTTTTCTGTGACAATGTATCGGCGGTCTACATGACTCGGAATCCAGTCCACCACAAGCTCACGAAGCACATCGAGCTTGACATACGCTTCGTTCGGGAAAAGGTGGGCCTAGGCGAGGTCCGTGTTGTCCAAGTGCCAAGCGCACGCCAGCTCGCGGACGTGTTCACCAAGGGCTGCCAACGGCCCTCTTCTATGACTTCCGGAACAACCTCTGCGTCGACGTCGCCAACGCCGAGATTGAGGGGGTATTAGCACTGACACAACGGCCGTCCGCAAGACCCGCTCGCCTCCGCGTCATGTCCGCGCTCGCCATGCCCGCGTCGCCCGCTCCGCACGATGCCTCGCGCTCCGCCTACAATCCCGGCTGCAGTTGCAGCTCGTCTCTATATATAAGCAGCACTCCGGTGATCAATGAATTGTGCGGTTGATCCAACTCTTGCTCTCCTTCTCCTCTCAGATTCTCACCTCTTTCAAAGGGAAAAGGAAACTGCTTCACATAATGGTATTGTGCTCTCACCACCAACTTGTGTTTCCATTTTCAGTTATGTGTAATTGTGTATGGATGGTTTGGTATTGCTATTTTTCTACTTGGCTATCTAGTTTCTTTCTCTGTCATCGGAGGTACGTAGCAGTTCGTTGTTCATTAATTTAATTGCATCCAACATTTTCACCTTCCTCACATTGAATCTATGAATCTTACTTTTGGAAGATGAAGTTATTTTTCTTCAGTCATGAGGAATGTAACAGGCTTTATTCCTTTCAAATGTCTAGCGCTGTACATGCATGCTAATGGAAACAATTCATTTTGTTTACTTTTGCAGTATGGCTGCGTGTCCCCAATGTTGAATGGCTCGGTTGTAAGCATCATTTTGCAATTGCAAAGCTATTTCGTCAATCAGACCAAGCCAAGCACTATAATAGAGTAGTAACATGAAATAATTTCTCCATGACTCCATGGCGTCGTTTATTCATCTAGCATAATATAGTAAAAACATGGTGACAATAGCTGACCTGAAGGTATGTGAGCTTGTCGACGAGTGTCCCAACCATTGGGCCGAATACGGCGACCGAGGATGACTCAACGACCCCGTAAATCGCCGTGAAGAGGAGGGAGCCCGGCCAGATGCGGATCATGTAGAGCCCAACTGAGAACTCCCACATCCTTTGCCACACAAAAATGAAATGATGATCTTATCTTACTGCGTTAGGAGTTAATAAGCATTCAGTATTCATGCATGGGTTTGGCTGATCTGAATTCAGAATCAACCAGAAGGGGACTACTCTTCTTTCTGTCAGATGTTTTTGAAAGGTGAAATTCTGAAATAAGAATGAAACAAAAAAAAAAGGAAATGAGACGAGGCTGGACACATTGGAGCAGCAACCGGGATCTCCCGACCAAGATTCATCTCTGTGATGGTTTGATCTCTCTCCATTGATCACACGAACACGAGAAACGGACTGAACGCACCTGGCGCCCCATCTGGCGAGGGCGTGGCCGGCATAGAGGCGGCGGAGCAGGGACGCGTCTGGCGCCGGCGAGCCCGAGCCGCTCCAGCTGCTTCCAAGAAGAGGCGCGAGCTGGCCGCCCTCGATCGCTGCATCTCCCTCCATGTCCGCAGCCGCGGGCGGCGCGCCCTCGCCTTGACCTGATCCGCACTTGTCAATTAACTACTGCTGCGACGACCCGCCCTGTCTTGCAGCTTCTTCTTCCGATCCCACTCGATCAGTCCTCGGTCGTATAAAAAAGGAGACAGATTTGCCTTCGATCCTCCTCTCGTGGCGAGGCGGCATGGAACATGGAGGAGATGACAGACCAACAAGCGCTAACCCCCAACTCGCAAGATACAAAAGCATTAGGGTGACGTGCGCCGGGACTGTCACGTCGCCTGAGGCAGTTCAAAACAAGAGGAAAGATACAGGAGCTGTCCGGAGGAAGAACCAAAAACCTCTGGCGCGGCGGTGGCGGCACTGGGATTCGCGGCGGATCCATCCAACATTTCCAACCTGCTCCAGCAGGCGATGTATGCACGGCAGTATAGATGACGATCGGGGCAGCGTTTCCTTTTAGTATGTCTCCTTTGCTTTATTGGTTTGGCTGACTCACTCTTACATCATTAAATGGATCTAGCTACGGGTCAGAGAGATTCGCTGTTCCTGCTACCTCATCTTCAATTCAATACTACACTATTATAGTGGAAGTAAGATAATCTATCTGTGGCAAACTTCAGCCAACATCTGCTCTAGTAGTATACTCGATTATAGGTTATACAAACAAATGTAAGGTCCTGTATGGGTTTTAAGATTAGTTAGCTAAAAATTAGCTCTAAATGATCCAAACAGAGGGGCTAAATATGGGCTAAAAATTAGCAACTCCCCCACTAAAGTTTAGTATATTAACCTTCCCAACCCAGTTAATGAGAGCTAATTTCTGGTAGCGGATAGCAAAATACCCTTCCCAAACGCTATCCTCTCGCAACATGTGCTTGGTACATAGGTATAAATGACTTTTCACAATACAACACCTAAAGTTTAGCCCGAACATCATAAAAAAGGATAGGACAAATTTTAGCCAACTGACGTCTAAACTTTAGTCATAGCTAAACTTTAGTTTTAATCCATCCAAATAGGTCCTAGTTTAAATAGTAATTCTCTACTTATGGGTCTTTAGGTCTTACATTTAGGGATGATGACCATGACAGTTCATGGTGAAGAAAGGAAAGGAAATTAGTATGGTTTCTACTTGTCTGACTAAGTTCGGTGCTGAAACCAATGGAGGTTATGAAGGAGGTCAGATGATGATCCAAATGTGGATCAGTGGATCCATGTCAGGGTATATATCCTTTATTAATCCTGGCAGTGGCTACATATATTTTTCTTTGAACTCTTTCCTCTAGTGATCACTGAATTTTCAGCTATACAGTAGGTAAGTGTGGAGTGTGCACTAGATCTGCACCGTTAGCCGTCCTCTAGACATCAGTTTATAAAATCAGATGCATGTGCAATCTGCAGATCGCAATCATAGGTAATCCTGAACGCAAGAGTCTTTGTTGTAAAGATTCTCCAACAAACATGCGTAGACACACGACAGGGAGGAGATCCATGGCGGGTGCTAGCTGTGGGACAGCAGCACGCTGGGCCTGTTCCCCGGCACAACACAAGGCTGCTCACCTGCATGTCACTGGGCCTGTTTCCCGGCACAACAACTAGGCTTGTGTCTACGTTTTCAGATAGATGATGTTCTTTCTCGTCAAGTGTTGTTGTTAGTGTGGTTGCAGGCCCGTTCAATTTTGGTTCAGCGAGGCCGAGCCGTGCTCTCTAACTTTAGGTTTTCTACTACTGGGCCTTTCCAAGTGGGCCGTGTCATTTCGTTTCCTTATGACTGGAGCAAGGCGAACTATAGATTATATTATTGATGAATGCTTCTTCCCAAATCTGAAACAACTCTTTGGAATTTTTTAGACACCTTGGCTTTCAGTACCGGTTGGAATCCTAACTAAAGATAATTTAGTTAAGAGAAACCGGCAAGGGAGTAAACTTTGTTATTTTTCATCACCACAATGAGATAATTCAATATCTATTGTTTGAATGTCGTTTACACTGCGTTTGGATGTAGATATTCAGGCTTGGACTTTGGAATTAGCATTGGCAGCTCCGAATACCAATTATTTGGATGTCCTAAAATTTAGAATTGGAAATCAACATCAGTACCAAGCGGTATTTGTCTCACCCTCTCCCCGTCATCCTCGATGCCGAGCCGGACCCCTCCGTACTCGTTGGCATTGGTTCTTCCTGTCCCTCGCGTCTCTCTCATCCCTTCCTTCCGCTTGAGCTGCCCGTCGCCCTCCCCTCTCCCTCCCTTCGTCGGTAGGCCGGGCCGCCCTCCCCCTCCCTCGGTCGGTGAGCCGCACCGCTCTTTCCTCCCTCCGCCAGTGATTCCACACCGCCCTCTCCTCTCTCTGCCGGTGAGGCGCGCTGCCCTCTCCTCCCTCCGCCGGTGAGCACGCTGCGTTCCACCTACCTCCACCAGCTGGCTGCGCCACCCTCCCTCCCTCCCTCCCTCCCTCCCTCCGCCGGCGGGCCACGCCCTCCCTCTGCTCCATGGATGGCGGATCTGGAGCTCAAGGATGAGTGGAGGCGTGCGGCAGGAGCTCAAGGATGAGCGGCGCGTCGAGCAGAGGGTCGGATGGTGGAGGAAGATAGATAAGAAAAGTCCAATATCTTCCATTTGCACATCCAAACGTGAATTGAATTTGACTGCTTCTAACGATTTCAAAAGGGAATGCAATAGCCATCCAAACAATAGAATTCGAATTGGGGTCATTTCAATACTATGGCTCATGGCTCAATTGGTATTGAACCAAATTCAATGCCAAGGCCTCCAATATCGACATCCAAACGCACCCTTAGGCTTCTTGGTATGGGCGGTTATACATGCGGCTTTCGGCCTTCTGAAGCCTCGCAGTATGAGACATATATTCGGTCAGTGGTGGCTGATGGGGTTTATTGATGAATTTAAATTCCTTGTGTTATTTGGAATAGCGGCTATATGTTGGTCTTTATGGTTGACTCGCAATGCTTTTATATTTGTAAACAAACAAACTTACTTTTTGCGGTTTATCTTCACAATATCATGTTGGCTCTGTATTGGGACATCCTTCAGAGGTCTACTACATATGATTTAGTTGCAGTGGCATCTTAGCGTTTGGCGCAAATAGTCATAGACTTTTTTACCCGGGCACATGGGAGGTGGTCTAATCTACGAATTGATGGTCATTAGAGTGCTTGTTCCTGTTTTGTATGGTTGTATGCTTCTAAAGGAGATGATGCGATTCTTTTCAAGTTCTGATGTATCATCTTGATGTGATATTGCTTAAAATTAATAAAATTCCCTTGTCGAAAAAAGTACCAGTTGGTACCCCGTACTATACCCCGTATTAATGAGAGTTCGAGCATGTACTAAAGTGTATATTTTCCAGTAATGAATTCTCGGAATCACAGCATGGAAGAATGTGAAAACGAAGTACAGTATCAGCATAACATGAGGTCCATGGATGCCGCGCTCATATGCTTCTTCCACTGCGCAAGCGGGGGAAAAAAAATTCTTTGCTAGCTTCGATTCTGACAGGATGCACGCGGAACCCAAATAGACACATGCATGCAACTGAGATAAAGTTCTGCCTAGAATGGGCCAGCCATGCATGGTCCAATCAAAATCTTTTACAAAAGGTAAAAGAGGGGGGAAAAGGAAAATATATAGGAGTAAGAGATGAGATCAAGCTTTTTCGTTTATAGTAGGAGACATGACAAGCTTTGGTTCTTTTGCATGTGACAATTACAAAAGAATAAGTCCTCATGCACGTCACTAATGAGATTTTGGAACCTACTAAGATATCCCCGCGGAAAAAGGAAGATTTTGAAACTAAAGCCATCACCTTACCTTGCAATCTTTACAGTTCTATTGTCCACCGGGAATATTTCTTCAAAAATGAATTTACACTTTGAAAAAAATACCAAGTGAATCATATAAAAACCGCAAAATATGGTTTCAAATAATTAAAGATATAGTAAAATGGATCAACTCCATATAGCAACATAAAATGCTTTACAATTACATCCTGAATTTCATTCTTTTCCCAAAAGTAATTAGCCGCTTAAGTTGCTCAGTATACACCCAAAGGAAAATGGTGTACCAATATGCAAACAAGTACAATAAGAAATCAATGAATTGTATAACGGTAGTATCAAACAGTTTGAGGGGGATTGTTGAAGAAAATCCCAGCCCAAGATGGACTATCATTGCTGTAATGATTCTGCATCGATCACTGTGCGCAACCGACGGTTAACTGACCGTTCTCATGTGACGTCACCTTTGTTTTATGTCTCTTGCTTTCCTTTTCTGATTCTCCCTTTTGCTTTATCCTCCAATATCATCTTTGTCTCTTTAGACATGCATGTAAATTTGAGCACTCAAATGAAACTTCCATCCCGTTATCCAGACGCATAGGTTGAAGAGAAAGAAGCGAGCGGGGAGAGAGAGAGAGAGAGAGAGAGAGAGAGAGAGAGAGAGAGAGAGAGAGAGAGAGCGCTAAAAGCTGGGTTTGGATTTTGTTGCTATAACTTTGCCTTTTGTTTGCTTCTTCGAAGCCATGGACACTCCTGCTTTCAGTCTTGTAGCCTATATGGTAGTACGATATAGGGTGTATGTATGCTGATCACTATCATGGTAGTAATGATGGTGTCAGGTTCTTGGTTTGCTTTTGGTTGCCTCTCCAAGGTTGGCTGCAACTCAAGGTGTGGTTGCAGGTTGTTGCTCGTCTACCCATGATGATCCTGGCTGTCAGATGGCCAGAAGGATGGGTACTGCCAGTCACTGCTCTCCTTGTTACCACCTGAACCTGATGCTTCCTGAACGAAAAAAAAAGAGGTGGGAAACTAGAAATGATGGTTTACGGAAGGTTCAAACCATAGAAAAAAAATTAAAAGGAGCTAAAATGAGTTTATGGCCTATTATTGTTTTTAAACGTGACATCTATATATGATGCATTTGCTCTCCTCCAATTATACATAATAAGACTATTTCTGGTACCAATTAATTGATCTTATTGATGTGTGTGCTCCATCTATTTTAGTTTTGACTAAACTTTGTTTGTAGTATCTTAGGCTTAAAAAATGTGACGCTTTGGAATTTGAAATGCCTAAAATGCATTGCGGTTGTAGATTATTTTATTTATTTAATGTAAGAATGGGTAATTTAAGGTTCCTACAGTATGGCGAATATATTTTTACATAATGGTATCAGCTTTTTAGAACAACAAAGATACGGGTAAATTTTACATTTACAGCTTGAGAGTAGTATCTGAATTTAATTAGGATACCGTTTGACTAGCTTTCTTCAAAAAAAAAAACAGCACCAGCAACAAGAATGAATAAATACTGTACATGTAGTATACTAGCACAATTTTTGAACAATGCTTCCATCAAAATTTGAGCTATTCAATATGTTTGTTTATGCTTACCCCTCTTCTGGACCTCCTGGAAGTGCATCCCATGATCACCTCTTCGAGCCCAGAAGTTGACCGACCATCAAAATTTCTAGATTGGTGTGGCTGCTCATCCTCCTAATTCATTTTATCAAAAATCAAACCAAACAGTAATATTAATACTTTTATAAAAATAGATCATGTACAAAAATTAATTGTAACGTTGATCATGCAAAATATATTAGACCATTTAATACTACTACCTGCTGATGATGACGGTAACTCGCAGAATGGTCATATGGCTCCTGCTGTTGAAGTATGACTGAACCATGGTGAACCATCGGCGATGAGGAGATCATCGTGGTTATAGGCTCTGCTGGTGTGCTGATCTGAAATGCTGCCGCAGCTGCAGCCATGCGCTGTTGCTCCTGGTGGTTGGTGTATCGATGTTGTTGAAGATCATGCTCCTGGTGAAGGTGAAGATGGCCTGTATGCACTTCCTCGTCAGCCCTAGCCGGAACCTGAACTGATGTTCCCACGCCCACCTGTGTATACGCCCGATAATTACTTGCAAAGTGTAATTAGTAGTTTGTAAGTAGTGTTTGCAATATAAAGTTGTCTCACTGACAGAGACAACTAGCTAGGTACCAAAATCAGGAAAATTTACCAAAATGAGGAAAAATTACCAAACATTAGGAAAGATTCTATTATCGGTAACAATTTAAAGACGTTCAAACATGTTTTTTGAAAACTTTTAATAATTGTGAGATAAAATATTTTAAAATATTTTTCAAGTAAAATCAAACTCTAGACACACTACAGTTTGTGGAAGTATTTTTCATGATTAATACAGCGATACTTAATTTTATGGTTATATACATTTCTACGTATAGGCAAAAAACAATTGGTGGGACATTCAGTCACTTAACCATTCATCGGCTTCTACCATTATAATATGAGTTATTGTAAGGAACAACTGTTTATTAGACATCGGAAGTTAGGGAAGGTGGCCCAATTAGGAAAGTAGATTACATGGCGAGCAAATTTCCGGGATGTCCTTGTCTCATCATGCAACCTCAGATCAGGATTATTCTTGATTTTTGAACAAAAATAATGCCACCCTACAGCACTAGGGGATTTGATTTGATACATGCAGATTGGATACTTGTATAAAGCTGTCTAGCCATCTTTCTCCTTATTCAAACATAATAGATCACATGAACAATAAGTTACTTCTGCATTGCATGTTGGTCGGGGACACCCATCAATTTTAGGTAAGAGCTCAGGCCTCAATCCTAGCTAGTACTGCATTTCTGCAACAAATTAAATTTTCTCTCTATAATTCATTGATCAGACTAAGCCGATACACCCTCCCAAACAAGAACATCTCAATCTATTCCTACCACAATATTTCAGCGAATAGGAAAAAGTAACCCTTCATGAACAAGAAACTTAATAGCATTGAAAATCATTAAATGCATACTAAACGTTGACAAGTTGTTTAACAATTAATCCACAGAATATAGGCACAAGTTTAGCACATTATCGCATTTTAATATTCAAGATTAATGTGGGCGTTATTTTATGATGCATGTCCAAATAATAATCCCCTCTTAAGTGTCAAATACCACATCGTATACCTTATTAACACACTGTAAATGATTTAAATAACCAACTAATACCGAGACCCGACAAACTTAGAACAAGGCAGTAACCGGTAACCGCCATGTGGTTGGTATGTGGGCCACGGTTTGCTCGCTCACCCAGGTTCAAATTAAATCCTAGAGAATTCGACCCTTGCTCGCTAGCTAATCACTTCTCTCTTTTATAAATTGTTAATTGAAGCTGCCCTTGTGATGCAAGGAAAAGAACTCAGTACAACCAAATAGGACCATGAGCAAATTAGAGTGGAGTACTGAGCTAGTTAATAAAGGTTACCAAATAAATTAGACTCACCTCCTCAAAGCTGCTCCTGAACTGCGCGAAGTTGAACTCGTCAATGCCAGTGGCGCCGTGGAACACACCGCCGTCGCCGACATCGGGTGGGGCTACCACGGCCTCCGCCGCCGGGTCAGCAGCTCCATCCACGGTGTCAGAGGAGGCGGGGGCGGCAGGTTCCGCCGCGGCGCCACACTGCCTCGGCTGCGTCTGGTAGAAGATCTTGGACACGACGAGCTCGCCCTCGCGCTCCTCCTCGTTCTCGCCGAGGTGGTACTGGTGCATCACCCAGTTGGTCTTCTCCGGCCTGCGGTGCTTGCCGAAGTTTGTGTAGAGCACCAGGATCTTCTTGCACCCCCGCTGCCGGCCGGCGACCACCACCGGCCGCGTCTTGCCGGTCTTGTGCCACCGCGTCTCGCTCCGCTGCTGCTGCTGCTGCGCGGCCGGGGCGGAGGACGACGAGGCGTCGGCCGCCGGCGGCTGGATCTTGCGGCGCTTGCGCGTGCCGGTGGTGTAGGCCTTGGACGGCCGGTGGAAGAAGTGCCTGCTCAGGCCGTCCTTGGTCAAACCTGCATGGCCAATTGGCCATGGATACATCGACGTCAGCTAGCATGTGTAGGTGCAAATGCATAGACCTGGAGTGTCAGAGCTGGCCAACAGACGTCTGTTTGGTTGTTGCACTTTGGGACAAGAGGAGAAGAGAGAAGGGTGATGATGCAAGCAGCCATTGGCTGTTGGAGGATATAACAACCTTGAGAGGATGACAAAACCTAACTTTGGAAGATAGGGGCAGATCTCATGTCACGTTTCGTTCTAGAGAGAGGGAGGAGCGAGAGAGATGTGCTACAACATGATAATTCATAAATGTCGTATTACATGCTGCAAATACAGTGCTAGAAGATTTGGATGTGCAACATCTTTTTCTTTATACAGTGCATGAATTTGCAGATCTACGCCATTAATGGTGCTTTATAAATAAAAATTATACACGTTTCATGAATAAGAATTATACGCGTATCACGTACCATTAATTAGATGAAATGCAGAAATATCAAAGAGAAAACAGTACTTGGAGACAGAGAGAGAGCTGAAATTAACTACTGTAAATAGAAATGGGAAAACAAACAGAAAGTGCAAAAATACAAAAGAAAACTATTGTATATATCCAAAAAGGAAGAGGAGGAAAATTCTTTCAAGAAAGAGATGGGGGAACAAGAGAACTCCCTCTTGAAGAATTTTGAAACGCACACATCACATATGCAGAGAGAGATAGAGAGAGAGAGAGAGAGAGAGAGAGAGAGTGAGAGATCACTGATCCATGGAATTCTGGTGATCAGTTTAGCTAAATTAATTCACCTGGCAGTTTCTCAGGATGGGTGTAGCAGATGCCATCCTCCCCCTCAATGGTGGGTATGAACTCGTCGATCAGCGGGTGCGATGGCGCCGCCGCCGAACCAGGCCGGACCTTCGCCTGCAGGTGCTCGATCAGCTCCTGGTCCGTCGGGTCGAACTTCACCCCGGCCGGCAGCCCCACCCAGTCCTACATGCATGCATCGTCACACAACAAAAACGCTCATCAAAATCAACAACACATCTACAACAAAACCTAACAAAGTTGTCGCCGGACGTGCTTGTGAGGTGATGATAACATACCAGCTTTCGGTCGATCTTGTGGCCACACTGGGGGCAACAGGTGGAGTCCGAGATGTACTTCCCGTACTCCTCGATCCTCAAGCCGATGAGGCGGTGGTCACCGCCGCCGCTTCCTGCTCCCGCCGCTGCTGCACCATCCATGGCTGTTGCCTGAAGTTCTCCTTGCTGCCAAGAGCCCATGAGTAGTAGCACCGCACCTTTACCTTCGCAGCATGTGCATGATCACATGCAGGAGGATTTTACAGGGCTGGAGGGATAGAGTTGTAGTGCACCGGTGGTGGTGCCGGAGGCTGGAGAGGAGAGAGAGGAAAGGGAAGAAGAGGAGGAAGGAGAAGGGGGTTATGAGGAAGAGCAATTAATAAAGATTTGGAGACAGGAATTCCATGTGTTGATCGCTTTAACTGAAGCGATAGAGAGAGAAAGGGGAAAAGGTTACCCATGTACACACGAAACACCTTTGGACACACGCTAGACCAAGCTGTCCCTCCCTCCGTCCACCTATCTCGTCTGTAGAGGGCGCCTCTCACCACCATTTCTAGTCGTGATATGATGACGATACAATATTGTTCAAATACTCACAATTATCAATAATAGAGCATAGTGTGTATGTGAAAAGCAATGGAATTCTAATGCTGACAAGGTTTTAAGTGGTAGTAGTGAATAAACGGTGATACGATATGGTGTTATTTATGCCGTATAAAGTATGAAGAGATATCGCGTGTCGGCGGTGTTAATTGTAGGATGTAAGTATGAAGAAATATTGTACATAAGGTGATTTATCATGATATATCAGTTTTAGTTGTAGCGTGTAAACGTAAGGTGACGTACGTACTATGGTTTATTGTGTGAAATGCCAATATATCGTGTGATGGGCATGCGTGCTACTATATCGCAAATATCTCATCTCATTGGGTTGGTTTTGCAAAGATCTTGGCCCACAGCATTAAGCCCACTGCAACAAGCCATGCATCTTAACTTTGCCAATTCTTGATCAATTTTCAACCCTATTCAAGCATGAAACTAAATTAATGCTCCACATGTTATTGTTGTGATTGAACTGTAAGTTTTCCCATGCATGCATTGACGTTCTGTAGGAGTAATTATGGTACTTCGAAAATTTTGGCAAAAGATGGCGCCACATATTATTGTACCCCAGCTCCAAAGTGCCATTGTGTGCTGTTACAGCCATTTCATACTCAGTCAGTAGATATACAATTGTGATATGTTGGCAAATAGTAAAAGTTGACAAATGTACATGCCGCTAGTAACATAGATGTACGAATGCAAATTGTATGCACACTTAATATGTTTAGTTGTTATGGATTCGCTAATTTTAGGATATATTAAAGAACACCACAATATATTTATTTAGAAAATTACTGTATTATGTACATTATTATTATTGTATTATACCGGCAACATACTATGGGCACATCAATTTCAACTCATCAGTTGGCCATGCTTTAACTGTCCGCAACTAATTAAAACATTTGGCCAAAGCATGTTTGTCAAAATGGCGGATTAACTCTAGCGAGAATCCCTCCATATTATCATTTGTTGGCTCAACACGTTAACACAATTTATCAAAAATATGGCTCCCGACAGTTAAGCATACGTTTGATCAAGTTTGGTGCAAGGCTCCCAACAGTTATGCATTTTTTATATCAAAATGTAGCTTGCTTAGTGCGAACTGAGCATAGCTCAGTGATTAGCTAATTAATTAGGTTTCTTTGGTGCAATCTATCTAACCGGGTCAAGCATCCGATTTAGCATGGGTGCTCGCACTTTTTTGAATCTTAGGCAATGTCTATTGATAATAAGGTGTCTACGATAACATTGTCAATCTCAAGTTTTGACAATACATGTTCTTGGCTGTTCATAGGGATAGGCTGATAGAGTGTGCATGCTTGCGTTTTAAGGGGTGAGTATATTTTGGTTGGGAGGGAGCTGGGGTATAGCTTGCTTGGCACCAGGAATTTTTTTTTTCGAGAACGTGCCTGAGCACGTATTTCGTTAAGAAAAATAAAGAGCAGAAATACAAAGACGCACCAGGACATACATACATCCATGACGACACTAATGGTTCAGCATGTCTGGCTTGCTCTAGGGATTTGGTTGGCAAGAATGCAACAAAAGCCAAATGAAGAAAATGACCCATCACAACTACAAAGGAGCTCGATCGGGCAAAACGAGTTTCAGATTTTACTAAACCTTCACTTTCATTTCATTGAATAAAGTTTCAAAAACATTGAAACTGAACCCTCATAAAACATGGGGATTCTACTTCACATTGGACAAGAAATTGGTGATTAATTGTCCTAGCTCCCATAAATTATTTTTTGTGGTTTCCCCCTGAACTAAGCCCATTTGCATGAGATCAGTTCTAATCGTGTCATATCTCGAATGGATACACAATTGGTGTAAGATGTTTTATTACTTACGAGCTTGTGTAAATATGTCATATGTCACTTTAATGTGTGGCATATATATGATGAACAATTATAATTGTTGCCAAGCAACCATTAAACACAAACATGTTCATGGTGGGGTACATTTGCATATTAGGCCATCGCAGTTTTGTGGCAGCTGAATTGACTCCTATCTTGCCTGGACCAGTCATCTTCATCTATGTCCTGCAGGAATTGATTTGATAGCGAGATACCTCAAGATGATTTTTTTTTAAAAAAAATCTGTGGTGTCCAACAATATTTGACCTTCGACAGATTACAGATTGCAAAGTCCACGTACGCGCGTGTTGGTCCTAAGAGTTTGACATGTTGCTCTCTGAGGGTTTGACAGTGTGGATGCAGAAAGAGTGCAGGGTTCTTGTCATGGTTAGTGTGGGTGGGAAGGGCAGCTGCACCCTCCTGAGACCACTGATGAATTACAGAGATGCAAATAGGAGTTTGGCCACCATATGCAGCAGCTCCCAACTACTTCTACGTTCAACCTCTCAGCGACCTCAACCGTGGGGTTAAACTGAACTGGCATGGTAAACTGGTACTGGGAGGTGGAGATGCTTTAGTTCCTAGATGCTCAACTAACAGGGTAAAAAACATATCATGGATTCATGGTAGAACAAAACAGGAGTCAGGAGGATTTCAACTTTCAACACAATGTGACCAAACTTTTGAACTCAAGAACTCTGAGGATGACATATGAAATAATGAATGATTAATGAGATCCATTCAAATGAAAGTTGCAAGAAAACCTTACCTATTCAGACTTCAAAGTGTACCATACGTCGAGAAGATGTCTCCACAGCATGAGAACTATCTATTCTGAAGAAACCAAGCCACAAGCCCACACCCATGGGCGTATTCCGCAATTGCCAACCACCCGTCAGTGTTCCTTTACAGCAGCCAGCAGGAGCGTTCGAAGGACCATGAGATCAATGGAGATATGAATAGATCCAAAACCATATACGTGGAAGTACTGACGACCCAATAAACACCCTTTTGGCTTATTTTTATAAAGGAAAAGGAAAGTAAGATCCCACGCAAGCTGTGAATCTTATAGACAATCTAAAGAGACACTGCAATTTACACGCTGTGCAGGTGGAATGAATGAACTCAATCATGGATATGGACAAGTCACTGAATGTATACAAAATTTCAGAACAGAACTGAAAGAGCCCATTACATTTTTTAGAACACAGAAATTACAATGTACAATAATGACTGAGAAGCTGCACATCAAGTGACGAAACCCATTACATTTCAGAATACAGAACTCACTGCAGGGTTCCAGCAGACATTCATCTGTGGACTTCTTTTACAATTGCATCTTCACCAGCAGAAGATGTTGGAAGCAGGTGTTTGTCTTCCAAGTCATCTTCATCGAAGTTATCGTTGCTGGTTGTGTGGGAACCATCTAGAAGTCAAGGAAAGCAATAAGACATACATACATGTCACCGGATAATATTAGGATGTACAGACACAAGAATGGACAACAGTAAAGCATATATACATGTCATATGGCAGCATGATAAACTACCAGTTGTAACAAATAGCCAAATAGGAACATCTATGTGTACCTGAGAAACGACAGTCTGCGATATTCTTTGTCTCAGTTGACTCAAGCCGCATGCTTTCTGGTAGAAGGCAATTGCAAAAAGCCCCTGAAAAAAATTTGGATTATCCTCCAGCGTAAAATAAGCACGACAGAATGTAAATAAGTACATGTTTTCATACAAACCAACATGATATAGCTATGTGTTTCATTTGTCAGTAACCTGGTTGCAACCAAAAATACTATTCAAAGAATGGAAGATATTGGAGTCAAATATTCTGGCTTATGGTTAGTTCTTTTTCAAGTTTTCTCCTGGGGCCTCACATGCCCCATGAGGTAAAACCTGGTACCTGGTCACATTCATTATTAGATTCTGGTCAAGACTCATAAGCAGTGTATTGTAGGGGCAAAGGATAAGTAGTTATCAATGATCACAACTGATCCTGTATGTGTTTCAGAGTATTCCTTCAAAAAATTGGAAACTTGTCTTTTCTGCTTGCAGTGCAGAATGTGAATGGTTGAACAATATGAATCCAGAATGGATTCAGAAAATGTGCATGCGATACATCAAATAAGGTTAATACCGATGAATCAATAGCATGTTGATCATGTATAATGTATTTGCAGAGTGGCTTATATCATAAGTTGGGTTAAAAGCAATGGCAAAGAATTCCATACTAATTTAGGAGCTCTAATAAACATTTTTTAGTTTGACTATTCAATAGTGTGTGTCCGTAATGCCAATCAGTTCTTAATTCTGTGTCTCATCATCACCCTTTGAATAATCTTTGTACTCTGTGTAGCCACCACTCTTTCTCTACATGTTAACAACTTCCTCCCCCTCCTGAGCGCTAAAACAATCCCTAACCTGCTACCGGCATCTTCATCTGCAACTTACTCCCATCGTCACATGATATCAGATACTACTGCTCCATCCATTTCCCTACAGCTTCAGCATGCCTATCTTCATCTACAGAAGAAGATGGGCAGCATCTTCTACATTGTTGTATGATCATCTTCTCCCATCTATAGTTTGATAACTTGAATTCTTGATTTATAGTCAGGATAATCCCATAGTTAGAAGTACAAATACTAACTTGATACACCAAAGTGATAATGTGATATATTTTTTGGCAGTAATACAACCACTAGAAACTTTCAGAGACGATAATTTACAAGGAGCACATGTTTTATTACCTAGCCTTGCAAGTCGATTGACCCAACCAGGAATTGGTTTTCCTGTCAATCTGGTGCTAAGATCATCTGTGAAGTGGTTACAGTTCTTGGAAATGAGGTGGTAAGTATCTCCATGATATTCTGAGGCCATCCTCTGAATGAATTCTCGAAATTCCATGGGACTCAGACTTGTGCGGCCAATGAAAATTGTACATCGGTATATGAATCCTGGGCAGTTCTTCGGTTCCACCTCAAAGACCCCACTTGATGGGTAATCATGTGCTCCAAAACTGTACTCCGATCCATGGACTGTTCAAGACAAAGTAACATAAAAGTAAAAAATTTGGACACTTGGATGGAACTAATGCATATGGACCAAATGTTCTAAATAAAGCATGAAAGGATTCATCAAGTTTTGATCGTCACCCTAAAACGATGACAATAGCATCACAGTAGACATGCATATTCAGGGAACATTGCACAGTAATCCCTCAACAAAAGTAAGAGAATTGATCAGGCACTCTAAATTACCCATCCCTAATAGATCATTAAGTGCTCCGCAAATTTAGCACTCTACCCTTGGATATACAAAATCAGTAAATAGAACAGAATTTACCAAGATTTTTACAGATCTATCTGTTTTAAAAGAATGTTGAGTTGGTTGATAGAGAAAGCAAAACAATAATATTTTTTTTGGGGCTAAAATTAGCTACAGAAATAAATTTATATTGGATTACAGGTAGTAACACTGACAGGTGTAACCTTTTCATGAACTTGAAACTTGAAACAATCAAAGTTTATATGAAAACATTACCTTGGAGAGTGTCAGCAGGTAGATTTTTTTATGAAATGACATGCATGTCAAGGAGCCTGAACTCCTGAAGTTTCAACTAACTCATCATGAATCCTAAAGGGCATTTCAAGATTATAAGGATCTATTGACAACCCAGCAGGAGTCACATTACAACAAAAGTTTAGGTGGGTAATTTACCACGCTAACCACAAAAAAAGTTTCAGTAAATTTCAAAGGACCACACTAGAGTTTAAAACAATCGAAAACCAACGCCTTTAAGCTACACTTTCTGACTGCATTTCTACATAATGTTCTGCAAAACTACACTTCAAGTATTTCTTTCATCGCAAAACTACACCTTTAAGCATTTCCTTCATCTCTGACAGTGGGTCACTGGTCAGCTCACAAAGGTGAAGAGACAGTGCTAAAATGTTCGGTTTTGTGAAAGGATTAAATGTAACTGTGGTTCACATAGAAGTTTGATTCTTTAAAGCCGCGACTTTAAAAGTGTGTTTGCCCTTTGTGATAGCTTAGTGAAGCTTGTGAAATCTATTTTTCTAATATGCAAAGTTTAAGTCTAAAAGGATTATCACACCGCACATTCAAAAGAATGTTGCTATAATAACCATATAGGTAATCTAACAAAGAAACAAATTTGTTCAAAAGAAAGTGATAAAGTGCTAACAAGGTATCTTCCATAATTAAGTGAAACGGGCTCCTTCAAGAAACAAACAAAATCAATCTCGTATCATGCTATCTTCAAAGAAGCAATTGATCTGTCCAGTCTAAGCCTTCATGGATAATCTTAGCTCCATTTTGAGATTACACATCACTTACAAAGATCATCAGGTGCCATACAGGATGGATTTCCCACGTTATTACTCCGATCATTCCAGCACGTCATCTAGCTTACGTCTCAATTAGAATCTTAACATGGAGAAACTTTCTCCATTGTCAATTCAAACAATTACCAAAACCGAATCGAAGATCCTGCTGATTGCTAAGAGAAACTCGCTTCTTCATGGAATAAAAGCACGAGTTCCAATAAAACTGGATCTAATTGTGAATTCAAAAGAAGAGTATGACCTACGGACCCATTCCTCTCGGAACCGAACAATCCCCTCCAGAATGAATCGCCATTTCGGACCTGGCGCTCACCTTCGACGGCGGAGTGGAAGATCCCGAGTCCGCACCAGTGGAGGTAGTTGTTGATCGGCGTCAGGTCGTACACGTTGAGCATCACCGGGTACGTCGCCGCCCCCGCCGCATCCCCGACCGCCGCGCTGCCGGAGACCGCCCCGCCCATCGGCCAGGGCCGAGCCTCCCCGCTTCCGCCCCGCCGGCCGAGATCTCTCCCGCGCCTCGTCCACGAGGGACCGACCGACCGCGCGCGCAGCCGCCGCCGGCGGCTCCTCGAGGCGAGATCCCGAGGGGCTCCGGGCGCGTGATGGAGATGGAGCAAGGGAAGAGAGGTGGATGAAGACGACGAGTCGACACGGCGACGAACGGAGAGCGCGTCCCGCAATACTTTTCTCACGGTAGTGCTGTGAGGGTTTCACTGACGGTAGGGTCATGGATCCGTGGGCCCGGATGGAAGTGGGACGGGTGCGCGGTATCGTTGACGTGTCGTTGGGGTTGGGGTTTCAGAATTGGATGGTGGGGACAGAACTGGAATCTGACAGGGTTCTGTCGCAAGATCTGTCCTAAGCTTGACAAAAAAATCATATGAGACCCTTTTATCGGAGCTCGGCTCCAGCTCCACCGCCGCAGTAAATGTATTATGGTCTCGTGAGCGGGAAGAAGAGAAGAGAGGTTAGTTTGCATGCATTCCGTTTGATACAACTCCATCTAGAGCTGCTATTGGAGTTGTTGTTGGAGCTCCACAAAAAAGACCTTACTAAGATACGATCCTTTATAATATAAAATAAAAACGGAGTGAGAAATTTATCTAAGTTTTTATGAAGTTACAATTTGAGATCCTATTCAAAGGGAAGTTCATAATACACTTATATTGTGTGTGCATGCCATCGAAAAGAATACCAAAATGGTAAACATGCAGATTCATGATTTATTGCATGAACCGATAAATAGAAACCTTTGGCCAGGTCGAGTTTGATAATATTAATATTTTAATATTCTTATAAAATTAAAAAGAGATAATTTGTAGTTGCATGATTTGTTAGCTAACAGACAGCGGAATTTCTAAATATTAGCAGGATGATTATTCACTTTGTTCTCAATTTATTTCAAGTGCGTACAACCTTAGTATTTTGTTTTGTTTTCCTGCTGCACGTTGGTTGATGTTTTATATGTCTATTTTCGTCATTTTTTAGCCCATATCTGTACATTTATCCTTTAGGTTGTCTATATTTTTAAGCATGAAGTTGACTACAGTAGTAGAAATTTTTTAAACCTGATATCTATCGATGTTCAATATCTGCTTACTTTGCACCTTGTTTTTCTAGTCTTGTGATCTTCTCTAGTCTTCTTATAGAGCGGTTCATATATTCCCACGATTCCCCTACTCCCGTTCAAGAAACAAAACACCAGTCGATGCATATGAAAAAAAAATACAACAACAATATGGATGGATCGAACAAGCAAGCATCTACCATCATGCAAACTTGAGTTGCAATGGATACTTGGGCAAGGAGAAAAAAGAAGTGAACTAAGCCTGTAAATAGTAGCAGGTTGTGGGTACCAGAAAAAAAAAGTACAACCTACACCGTTCATAGGTTGATTTCTCTTTCTTTTTCTCCTTGCTCAAAATTTTGTTCAACTCAACCTTTTACATGAACATAGATCCTTACATCATTTATCCATCCATAATTTTGGTTGAATTTTTTAATAAAATTCTTTGGCGGAGTTTTTTTTTTGGAGTACGAGACCACATATCTTCTCATGCCCAAGTTTACTGTTATCTTATCATATTTTTTACTCACTCTTGGATATTCTTCTTCCCTGGTATTTCTACCTAATTTTCCCTACTATTTAATATGATTCAACAAATGACTAGTTAATCAGAAGCTAAGTTTAAGTTCAATCAATCAGACATTGAGTTAAAGTTTTTTTTGCTTCTCAGCTCAAATAGTTTAAGTCTCGACTCTCTTATATTTTTATCTTTCTATATCTTGTTTTATGTCATATCAAAAAAATTGTTTTTATATTTTTATATCGTATCTTATTTGGAGTTACCAAGTATGTCCACTAGAAAGCAAGAGAAGACAAGGTGAATCATAACAACATATACATTGTCGATACATCTGACCTAGAGCTGCTTTCCGAAGAAATGGAACATCCTAACCTGTACTTACTAGGGAGAGTATATACAGACTTTTTTGAGCAAGTGTATATATGTGTTTGTTGAGGCAGCAACCTATATGCAATGGGTTAACAGGTACTTGTTCTGTGACCATATAGCCGGTAGCATGTGCGGATGATGGTTACCATAATCTTTTTCTATTGATTTTCACTGAGATTCCTCCATATACATGTATAAATTCTCTAAAAATATGCATGCATAATATGACTGGTTACTTTTTTAGTGAAATTAGATGTTTTTCACCTAAATAAATGTCAATATAAAATTTAATTGTATGATGTGTCTTCTTATGATTAGTCAAAAATCTGGATGACAACTCAATAAAAAATCGTCTAGTTGTTATTGAAACTCATGATAGATAATACATAATAGTCTATGATATACTCTATAGAGCACACAAATGGGTCTGGTCCAGCTCTTTTGCAACTTGGGAAACTAATGGCAAGTTTCATCTTTGAATCCTCCCAGTTGCTGAGTAATAAGTTGGTCGGACAGTGCAAGTTCCAAGTGATGCTGACACGTTTATGATGCCGAATATTTTCCCAATATTTCATTGTACTAATCGCTTACAGAGTTTAGTCTCAATGGTTTAACTATCCAAGTATTTGTTCTCTTTCTCAGTTCAGATGTCGTCGTTATTTCCAAAATGTGAATAGCGACTACAGTCTGAAATATTAGATAAACACGTACTACAATAGCCTCAGGTCAGCGACAATTTAAATAGTATATGGACAGCAGCAGAATATTCATCCAACAACAGGTTGACACTTAAATGAAAAATTGAACAAACATATTGGATTCTTCACACAAATAAAACAAGTAGATTGATTTGTATTAGCAGTCACAAGCACCAAATAGTATATATAATAATATTTTCACAAGAACAGGGTGCAACAATAGCCACATAATTCAATAGGAAAAGACTAATATGTTTGATTAATCACCAACAAACACGGTAACTAGATATCGTGAATTGGCTTACATAGCAGATGCAATCCAAACCCTAATTTGGCGTTCCACCCATGTCTCCAATGAGAATGATCAGAAGATAGAATCTCCATGGAAACTGAGGTCTGCACCCTGGTAATAACCTGATTACAATCTCTCATAATCCTCAATTGGATCAGCAGACGTCACCACAACAGGTAATATGACTTCGCCACCCCTTCATTTTAGAGGAGAAATTCCAGTATGATTACAAGGGACCCCCCAGATTTATGTGGCTCACAGGTCTATGACGTAACTGAAGGTGCATCTAGGCCCCTAGTGGGTTTTGGTGAGTTGAACGACATCACGATTAAATATCTAATGAACTGTTAAGTACATGAGCAGGTATAATATTTTTGATGGATAAGTATTCATGACATGAAGTGGATCTTTGAAAGATGAGACTCAAAATGGCATGAATAAATATTGAAGAAAATGAAGAGACAAGCATTGTGGAATTCATAAATTGCAAGCTAGTGTAAGACTCAAAATGGCATTTGAATGAAGGATTTAATCAAGGTTATTTGTTTCGAGGGACTAAGCAAGGTGAAGGGCAAGCAAGGGCTTGGTGCCGAAGAATCTAGCTAGTACGAAGAAACAAATAAATGAGATTGACACCGATGTATTGAAGGTTATGAAGAGGCTCATATTGGGAAGCATTAATCATTTTCGGATTTATTAAGATAAAGAGTGGCATGGGGACATGAAGTGGATTTCATTCATATGACTAGTTCTATGACTCAAGTCACAAGCTCAAGGTTGAAGTGCTCAAAGCAAGAAGATAAATTTGGATGCAGTCCTCATAATGAAACATTGATCAAGTATAGCTTTTATCAAAAGGTTGAAGCTCAAGTGGATGAAATAGTATTTATTCTTGGTCTTGAGTATCGGTATGCCGTTGTTGACGCAAAAAATTGGCACTCGGCATCCTGCGTGACCCCACACAAGGATTCGGAAGATTTGCTTTCCTCCAGCACAGACTCCAATTAGTATCGCGTAGGTGCAAGGCGTCCCAGTCAATTTGACCTGAAATTGATAAGGAGTAAACAACGTCAAAATCTGGAACATATCGGCTTGTGTTCCGAATCGTTCCACAAGGGATATTGACTAAAGATCTGATATGAGTCAAAAAGCAATCGGCAAGGGTCAGCCGATTCAACTGTAGAATTAATTTTACTTAATAATACCTCGTAAACAACACCTAGATCTAGATCTGATCGGTTGTGATTGGTGTAATAGATTGGAAACAACAGAAACTACAGTAAAAGCCGATAGATAACTAAAATCTAAGCTGGATAACCGTGATGAGAGCTGAACTGAACAAGACTAAATGAATTAATCTCGTGGAGAAAAGTTAATATCGAACACCGGTGAATAAATAGATCGAGAAAGAAGCGATACGCCATCAATCAAAGACCTAATTTACTCAGTAAAACACGGAACTTACTAGCAAGCTGGAGATCGAAGCAATGCAGCCCTGCCGAACACAAGAACTCGTTGAAGAAAAGGAAAAGCTACGCAACTAGGGTTTGGCGAAGTCGTCGATAAAAAAGAAGTAATTGTTGTATTTGACTGGATGTCATTCTTGATTACAAGCCCGCAGGCCAATATTTATAACCTAAGCCAACAAATCCTAGTCGATCACCACATGATATGAATTTACTAAAAAGAAAACAATCTTTCTATAACAAAACGATTTGCACAAAACCTGGACTCCACACGATACTTCGCTGGTACAATCATCCAGCATTAATTCTACTCCATCAGCTGCGAAAGTAGCTCATCCATCTTTACTTCTATCAGCTGCCCCCTTTGCTCCAGCGTCAGCCAGACACGTGCCAAAAAATGGTGTCAACACATGCCCCCCAGTTTTGGAATAAAATAGTTTTATTCCAAAATTCTCTCCAATCATGATTGCCTTTCTGATCCCACGCGTGCATCCACAGTATTGAAACCAGTCCTCGCGCTTCGTGCGGGCGGCGCTCCAAAAAACCAATTCTGCACTTGGGTGCAAAAATATAAAAGCTCATCCGCCACACCCCCTTCTTCTTCTCCGCCACTGTCTTCTCTCGAGCCTTCTCTCTCCTCAAGAACAAATCTCCATTTCCTCTGGCAAGCGATCTGCAGAGCATCCTCCAGTCAAGTTTTCACCATCTTCGGTTGCTGTGGAGCCTTCTTCCAGCGTCTGCGACACAGATCTGACCTGCACCAATGGCTTCTCTCAAAAACAACCCCACGGTATGAGATCTTTACTGTTTATCTTTTTGCATCTTCCCTCGTTCTTTGCTTTTACTTCTGTCTCATAGAATTTTATTCACATCTATAGGACCTTAGAGATAGAATCACCATCCCAATAGAAGATAGGCCAGGACTCATTTGCTTAGGCCCCATGGGAGATCCAGATCCCACATATTTTATCAACCTAGAAACTAGCCGAATCCCCTTCAAGAACTCCAATGTCGATATTCAAGATTGGAACAATGCATTCAGAACCTGGCCGAGTGTAACCCCAGGGTGGACGAACTGATATCGCTGCCTCAAAGAGAACACTTTGGGATGAGGATAAGATCGGCCAATGCATTAATCTCTCTCTATCAAATATGGCCAGAAACGAACCCATGCTTATTGAAACCGCACACTTTTGGTCAGCTACCCTCAATGCCTTCCTATTTGGTCATGGTCTGATGACCCCCACTCTAGCCGATGTCCTCATGCTGATAGGCCTTAACATCTCAGCCCCAGATCCTGCCTTTACTCTCTTGGCCAAGACCTCCCACAAGCTGGACACAAAGAACATCGGCGGCTGGAAAGGTTACACCAACCGTCATGCATGGACAGGGTCGATAAGTGACAGAGAGCACAAAACCTTCTTGAACAAGTGGCTAGAGAAGTTTATCTTCTGTGGAAAGACCGTCGGCCCGACTACAAATATGCAAGCAATGGCTGAATCACTACCACAAAACACTTAATCCCTCTAGGTAAACACGTCTTAGGTTCAGTCTATTCCTTACTGCATCATGTTTCCGTCACACTATCGGCTGGACAGGCAATTGGAAATCTTGGTAGGCCTTGGTGGTTCATCAACCTGTGGCTGAATCTGTATATGTGCAACATCCTGGGTCATGATCTCACACTCATGAGCTTCCCATCGAATTATGTTGAAGATGAGGCATCCACCACACGTTGATGCATGTCTTATGGTGAGGCAGCATCGGCATTCCCATGTGAAAGATTGGTCCCTTTAGAACTAGCCACTTCCTTCAGATGCTTCTACAATGGCTTTACCGAAGAAACAACCATCTGGTATGCTTACCATGGCGGAATTGGCATGTTTGAACTGCCCACAAAGTTCCGCTTTGAATTCCATGAACATTGTTATACGAGAGCATTACTTGATATATATCAATCATTACTCCCAGGATGTAGAAGTTACTCCTCCGGATACCAGCAGCACTAGTCGGCCGATAGACTATGCCCCTCCATCGGAAACACCATACATCGGCCATAACGCCCCATCCCTTAAGGATGTAGCTGAAGGCCGAGTCTCCAAACGAAAAGCGAAAACCGTCAAGGTGACTTCACGCAAAAGACTGGCCAAGGGGTCTTCTTCATCGCCTCAACCAGCCAATCCAGCGGTGGCGGCACAATTGTTGGCTGCATCCTTTCAAGTAAACCTCTTTATCCAATCACAATTTGGGTTAGTAACCGCTTACAATGCTTACACCATGAAAACCTATCCATCAAACAGACACTCCAACATTGCAAGCATCATCAGCATTGACGCCATCGGCTCCAACGCCTTTGCCGGCGGTTACACCATCGGCTCCAGCCCCTGCTGCATCAGTTCTTCTAGAGATAGCCGATCCGCCACCATCAGCAGTCCTAATGCCAAGTCCTGTCCTAGCAACTTTAGGTCTTCCTCTTCCGATGACTGAACCATTGGCAGTATCATCATCCGTATTATCAGAGGTATCTCAATCCCTTCATGCTTCATTTGTTCCATAAAATATCCCAGTGCAATAGTATGTGTCTATAATCATCCTGGCATATTTATGAGACAATAGTTGCCGCTGCTCAACAACAATCCTGAGAAGTTGCTGCGTCAGCCCAGATCGTCCTATCCTCAAAAGAGGAAGAAAGCAAAATTCAAGAAGCCGATGCCGACACCACTCCCAGGACTGATCCAACACCTTCTGTTGATCCGACAGAGCAACATCCTTCTGCAATTCCTGACACAATGGTGCTTACTCAATTTGATGAAGTTAATCTAAAACAATTAAATACCTTGCAATCCCCATTTATTCGTCACTATAGCATTATTATTAACTTAATTCATTTACGCAGGCCTAGGACACTCCAGATAACAACCTCTTCTCGTATCAAATTGAGGACCTCCTAGAGGAAGAGGAAGTCGCATCCGGAGCTGTAGCACTGGGAGAAGTCCCTGATAAAGTCATGGCACGGCTTCAAGATATCATTCAATTACTGAATCAAGATATTGGCATGCTGGTTCAAGATGCAGAAGGCGTGAGAGAAGCCTTTCACCATCTAAAGGGTCAACTCCCAGTCGATGTCGAAGTTGCTTTGCTCCCAGCTGCTTTTATAGAAGGACATCAGTTCAAAGTTCTCCAAGCTAAGCAACGTTTGTCTGATCGTGCCTCCCAAGCAGAACTGGTCGTTCAAAAGGAAGATAGCCGATCTCGCGCCAATGATATCAAAGCAAGAGTTGAAGTCCTCGAAAACTCTCGACCCATCATTGTTGGCGAAATTGATCGGCTAAAAGCAAGGAGACCAGTACTCATGAAAGAACTAGAAGCAGCCTCCATTGCGCTAAAAGAAGAAAAGAAGTTGGAGCAACTCCCCAACATCATCAGCAAGATGAAAGAAGATATGAAAGCACCGGTCCGTGAAGCGATCCGTCTTCACAAACTTATTAAGCTGATCCTAGGATCAGCTGAAGACGACCAGAGGGAGATTAACGAAGTCGACTAGATTCACCTGCGTGCAATTGACGCAATCCGAGACTTCCTCCGATTGTTGTAATGAACTTGTTCTTCATCACAACGTAAAGTCATCAAGATGACGTAAACAATCTTTTGTTGTAAATATTTTGGCACTAAGGGCGACACATGACGTGTCGGCCATAGCTGTTCGTAGTTAGGTACCATCAGCTTCAATAGAGCACACTTGCTTCGTGCGACACTTCATTTTTATCCTTTATATATTTTTCTGCTAAAGGCGATATCCTTGTATTAGCTATAATCCTTAACCAATCCTCTTGATTAGCTTTTACGCATCCATCTATATACTAGGATAGTATTTCTTTAAATATTTTCCGTTCAAAACTTGAGGAAATTTTTCTCCTTCAAGTGTCTCCAAAATATAAGCATTACCAAGAATACAATGATTTATCCGATAGGGACCCTCCCAAGTAGGAGATCATTTACCAAACTTTTGATCCCTACTCCCTATCGGCAGAATCAGTTTTCAGACCAGTTTCCCTTGGGAAAACCCCTTGACCTTGACCTTCTTGTCATACCATCTGGCCACTCTTGCTTTATTTACCTCAATTAACCTAGTGATCTCGGCCTTAATATCAGGCAACAACTCTGGTTTACATCGCTTGGCACCCTGCTGATACGACGGATACCCTGGCTTAATCAGTAACCAATGTTCAACAATCAATCGGTCTAATCCAGGTATTTCATAATATTCCCAAGCGAAACAATTCTTGGATTCTTTTAACAGATCTTCCAATAATTGTTTACACTTAGGATCTAACTTAGCACTGATAAATGTCAGTCTAGGACTATCTCCATCTCCAATATCAATTTGTTCCAGCTCATCGGCCGATGTAAATCCATGCGCCAGCTTGCCTTCATCATCTAGCAGGAAATCATCCATTAGGATGATTCTTGAGAGCCGACTCCTTGAATCGGCTTCAACCCGAAATCGGACATCTTCAGGAAATCACCTTCCCAAACCTTGCCCGATATGCACTCCATGCCATCGTACCCCCATACCTGAGGATCGGCTGTCGTAATCCTGAACGATGAATCGGCGTAGACGATCTCAACAGTATCCTCCAACCATTGGATAAGATATTGATGCATGGTAGACGGAATACAACAGTTGGCATGGATCAATCCCGACCCAAGAGCAAATTATATGAACCCTTGCCATTAATGATGAAGAAAGTAGTTGGGAGAGTCTAACTTCCTATCGTCAATTCAACATTGATTGCCCCCCCCCCCGAGCTGTAGAGACTTTTCCTTCGAAGTCCTTGGGCATCATATCGGTCTTGATCAGATCCTCTTTGCCTTTTCTCAGCTTGTAATATGTGGTATATGGCATCACATTGACGGCGGCCCCACCATCAACTAGCATCCTGGTCATCGGCTGGCCATCCACGTGTCCCTTGATGTACAAGGGCCTTAGGTGTCGATGCTCCTTTTCCTCTGGCTTGTCAAACGTAGCTGGCATCGGATCCACAGTTTGCTGGGCCATTGCTTGCTCCTCTGCTTCTTCATCATCGGTTGGAGCCTTGAACTCCATTGGCAAGATGAAGACCATATTAATTGATGCTGATGGAGCAGTTTCATCGGCCTTTTGCTTGACGCACCACACTTGGGACCTTACTTGCTTCTTTTCTTGAGTGCGTTCTTTCTCTAGCTCCCTATGGCACAACCTCTGAACCCTCCTTTTCTGAAACTTAGTCAACCCTCCGGGGCACCATTGGGTATACATCTTAGAATCGTAACGATAGGTGCGCTGATGCTCAATTTCGCGGTTCAAAGGTTCTTCATCTGGTACCCGATCGTTAGCCATATCTTCCAGCCGATCATGTATGTTGACCCTACATCCCAACTGATCATGAATAGGGACACATTTCTCCTCGCACCTGTCTCTACCGATCAGCTGTCGGCCATGACCATCAAGATACTGTCTCTTGGATGAGCGGTGTTCCTCACGTGGTCCGTTGCACTCGGGATAGTTATCGGCGGACGGCAACCTTAGCTCCTCGTTCCAACAGAAAATGAAAAAAGGGCACCGCTGGTGATCCTCATCGCGTTGGATTCTTTCTTCCTGGGAGTGCCTCTCTCTATGTTGCTGCCACTGATACTTGTCCAGCAACATTTGGGAAGTGACAGCTTTACAAGGTCCCCTGAAGCTTTGCCCTTGGTCATATCGGCTCTGATCTCTCAACTCATCAACTGATATTTGTAACTTGGGGTCTATCGCTCCCGACTACTTGGCTCGCTCAGAAGTCAACACCTTAGCTTTCCCTTTGTTGCCTAGATCACTGATTTCCACCATATTTGCTGAAGGGAAAGGATGCCCATCTATCTTCATCGGCTTTGCAGAATTTTCAAATTTAATCCTCCCCTGCTCGATAGCCGATTGAATTTGCTAATGGAATGTTTTGCATTCATTGGTGTTATGAGACACAGCATTGTGCCACTTGCAATATTTGTGATTTTTTAATTCATCAGCCGATGGGATCGTGTGGTTAGGAGACAACTTGATCTGCCCTTCCTGCAACAGTACATCAAAGATCCTATCAGCCTTGGTGGCGTTGAACCCGTACTTCTCTGTATCCTTCTTGGCAAACGGGCATGAAACTAGCTTATTGCTCCTGGTCCATTCTGCTAAGCCGATCTCAGCCTTGTCTTAAGAATCAGAGAAATTTTCAACGAAAGCAACCTTCTTTTGAAATGGGCTCATCCTGGGATCCTGGACACGGATGTCAATATTTGACAGCCTCTGAACAAGGTGACTTAAGCTCTCGAACTCTTGTGAAGAAAATCTTTCCTTGATGTGAGGCAAAAGTCCTTGAAAAGCCAATTCAGCTAACTGGCCACTGAGAGATAAGCTGTAGCATCGGCTTCTGATGTCCCTGAATCTTGAATGAAATCAGGGACGGGTTCATCATTCCTCTATCTCACGACCATCAAATCCGTAAGCTTCATCTCGTAAACACCAGCGAAGAAGTACTTGTGGAACTGCTTTTCAACATCAGGCCATGTGATAATGGAGTTGGCTGGAAGAGAAGAAAATAAGGCAAAGGCCAATCCAGAAAGAGACAACGGGAATAAACAAACTTTCAAGGCATCACTCCTAGAAGCTTCCCCGCACTGGACTAAAACTGACTGATATGTTCAATTATTGTTACATTGTCTTGTCCAGAGAACTTGCTAAAATCTGGCACCCTGTACCGGTGAGGCATGGAAACCTGATCGTAGGCCTCAAGACAGGGCCTGCGATACATGTAAATTGGCTCCTTAGGCTTTAAGCCGAACTGACTCTTCATCACATCGGCTATCCGGCTGGCCCAATCAATGCTTTGGAAGACATTATCTTGTTGCTGCGCTGCCCGGTGTGGTTGTTGCAGCGGAGGCTGAGGCTGATAAGCAACAGGCTGATGAGCCACCGCCCGCGGCTGATAACCCATGTGTTGCATTAGATGATTAGTCGTCGGCTGAGGAGCCGATGCGCTTGGTTGATAACCATCAGCATGCTGCTGATACAGGACCATTGGTTGATACGCCTATGCATGTGCCTGGGGGCCACCTGGCTGCTGCTGAAGAGTCGGTGGTTGGGTGTATGGCATTAGCGGCTGCAACCCCTAAGGCACGAATGGCGTGCCCTGAGCTGATCCCCTGCATTTGTAGCACTTTGAGTCTAGGTGGGCGCCTATGTGCAAGTAGAGATCATGTATTTAGGAGGCATCCCCAGAGATGTATTAGGGACGTAACCAGCCGGGGTGCTGAAGAGGCCTCCATGCACTGATGACACCTTCAATGATGAGCTAGAAGTGAACATCGGGGCTGTCAAGATGGGAGTTACCATCGGCTGATACGCCTGTGTCTGGGGCAGATAAGGCGACATCGGATATCCTCTAGCGCCAGTCTGTGCCGCATTGGATTGTTGTGGCTGAGTGCCGGCGCCTGATACAACAGTGTTTCCAGCTCTAGCTTCTGTTGTAGCCGATGACTCTAGTTGAGAGTAGCATGGCCCATTATAGCCCATCTACATACTGCCAGCGATTGTCTCTCTGACAGCATTCTGAACTGAGTTCATCAAGACGCTTGACTGATTGATCATTGCGTGGTGCATGGCCTAGTCAAACATCTCTTGAAATTTAGCCGAGTCTATAGTGACCGTGATCTCTCTCGGCTTTGGGAAGGCGGTCTTCTGTATAGTCTCTCCTTTCCTAGTGGAGCTGAAAGTCTTGAGGCATGCTTGCTAGTACTCATCCATGGCTTTCTGCAATAGCTACTTCTGGGTATCGTTAAGGTCTTCCATGGTGACGTTGATGACATTGTCTGGGTCTACTTCACTAGGCTTCGGGATGGTCATGTTGAAGTTGTTGTCGGGTCCCACTGGGCGTGCCAAAAGTGTGTTGACGCAAAAAACCAGCAATCAGCTCCCTGCGTGACCCCACACGAGGACCTGGGAGATTTGCTTTTCTCCAGCGCATGCTACAATTAGCTTCACGTAGGTGCAAGGTATGCCAGTCAATTTGACCTAAAATATATAAGGAATAAGGTAACGTCAAATTCTGGAATGTATCGGCTGTTGTTTCGAATCGTTCCACAGGAGATATTGACTAAAGATCTGATATGAGTCAAAAAGCAATCGGCTAGGGTCAGCCAATTCAACTATAGCAACAGTATTAATTTACTTAATAATGCCTCATAAATAGCACCTAAATCTAGATCTGATCGGCTGTGCTTGGTCTAGTAAATTGAAACAGCAAAACTGCAGTAAAAGCCGATAGATAACTAAAATCTAAGCTGGATAGCCGTGATAAGAGCTAAACTAAATAAGACTAAATGAATTAATCTCGTGGAGAAAATCTAATATTGATAATTGGTGAATAAATAGATCGAAGAAGAAGCGATATGCCGTCAATCAAAGACCTAATTTACTCAGTAACACGTGGAACTTACTAGCAACCAGAGATCGAAGTGATGCAGCCCTATCAACCACAAGAACTCATTGAAGAAAAGGAAAAGCTACGGAACTAGGGTTTGTCGAAGTCGCCGACAAAAAAGAAGTAATTATCGTATTTGATTGGATGTCATTCCTGATTACAAGCCCGCAGACCAATATTTATAACCTAAGGAAACGAATCCTAGTCAATCATGATATGACATGAATTGACTAAAAAGAAAACAATGTTTCTATAACAAAACGATTTGCACAAAACATGGACTCCACACGATACTTCGCTGGTGCAATCATCCAGCATTAATTCTGCTCCATCGGCTGCGATGCCAAAGTAGTTGATCCATCTTTACTTCCATCGACTGCCCTTTTGCTCCAGCGTCAGCCAGACACATGCCAAAAAATGGTGTCAACGGTCGTACTATTAGGGGGGATGCATCACAGGATTCTTTGAATAAGATCTCAATGCTCAAGCATCCTATGAAAGTTGATGAGAGACACAAAAGCCTCACAACCACTTAGTTTTGGTTCCTACATAGGAAACACCGGAGTTCTGGTTTTGGTGCCACATGTGTCTAACGGCTAACTGGTTTGAAAATCCGGAGGTTCCAGTTTCGGAACTCGATACTTCCAGTTTCTACTGACTGTCTCTAATGGCTAGTTTTGTGGAGACGTGTATTTATATCACTCTCCACCTCCTTGGCTGTGGGCTGCTACTGAGGTTGCTATTGTGCTTCCTGTTCGTGCACTGTTAACTAGTAGAGAAGAAAAGCTCTCCCCAACCCCTCTTTGTGAGGTTGTGTGATCCTTGCTAGATCTAGTGAGTTGGGTGTGAGATAGTTCATGATTGAGAGCAGTTGAGAGGACACAAACCCTTGAGCATTGCTAAGCTTACTCAAGTTTACAAGTGAAGCATTTGTTACTCTTTGAGGTGATGCCTCCTAGACGGCTAGGTGTCGCCCGGTGAGCTCCCAAGCTTGTGGTGAGCCTCGGGACAGTTTGTGCAGGTCGTGCTTCGCCTCCACAAGGGAAGAAGCTAACTAGTGGAAACGAGGAGCAATTGAAATAGACCGAGCTCAAAGGACCAATTCAAGCCCAACAAGTTCCTCAACGGAAAGTAGGATTCACAACGGTGGATCCAAACTTCGAGAAAACAAATCCTTGTGTCCCCTCACTGGTTTGCTTATTCTATTGTGCTCATCAATATTATTGTGAATTTGGTCGATCCACTTTGGTGTTCATGTTTTTAGGTGCAAGAACTTGATAGACTTGCAAGAACACATCTTCGGAGCTTACACTTCAAATTTGGTTTGCTGCAAAAACTCACTTGTGGGGTCTGATTGTATTCATTGTCCAAGCTTAGCTCAAAACCAGAAGTTCTGGTTTTGGCTGAGTTTGTTTTAATCCGCTATATTTAAGTGAAAATTTCAGATTACGCCTATTCACCCCTTTTAGGCGACATCAACATCCTTTCAATAACCGGATGCAAGTCTGACTCAAACTAAAAGAGGCCAAACCGACCCAAACACAATGTCAAACTCCCAACAAAAGAAATCATGAGAACAAGCTACCAACTCACGTGTAGAATTAATAAAATAATATGAAGAAGATAATTATCACGTTCTATGATCTCCACACCAGCATGCAACCATGTTCATTAGACATATTAAAATAATCCGGCTAATATGCTAATCACAGCAACACCTCTTCAAGTACACTGAAAATAATCATCCATAATTAAGTTGGAAAAGCATATGTGATCTCGACATGCATAGATCCAATATAGATATATTTCCATGGTATCTTTTTCTCCTCATTTCTGAGCAGCACTGCTCCTTTCAAAATGATATTTGATGGTATGCAGAAATAAATAAATTTTTCTTTGTTCCTGCTATATTTCACATCAAAAGGAGTGGAACCAAATTGAAGAACAGAACAATTTAGAGCATTATTATCTATCTTACTTCAGATAACATAATAATTCTGAGTAGAAATATTATGAGCAGTTATGGGCTCATCACCAAGTTCAAATCCCCTTAGGTACAACTTTTAAAAAGAGCTAAATACTCAAGAGTTGACTTATCCTATATTAATATTAGTTTGACCTTTCAAATAAACCGATTTAAACCTAATTTTCAGCTCATATTCTTAATAACAACCAGCTCGTGGCTGCTTGTGAGCTAATTCAATTAGCTCATTAGGCTCAGAGCATAACAGTGCAAGGCAATGGACAATGCATGTTTATGATAATTGTTGTGAAACAGTCTATAATAATTAAATCATATTATGCCGCAAAGATCCGCATAATTATGTTTATTTTACATAGAGATACTAAAAATTATGCAACTTATGTAGTAGCACATAGTTCTAAAATTTGGTAGTGGAGCATTGATGAAATTGATTAGTTTCGATATCTTTTTGCAACTTTGTAATTAAATATTTAGGTAATTTTAATAAAGAGTAGTTTACATAGTTGCACATAATCCTCAAAATTTGCTACTGGTGCATAAATGCAAATTGATTAGATTCAACATTTGTTTGAAACTTTTAATTAAATATCTAGGTGATTTCAATATTGCATGTAATTTTTGGGTACTGAAGATACATAATATGGCCAAAATTGAAATATCAATACTATAGTTTATTGATTGGTTGATATCCCTCTTTCCAGAGTATACTGCTAGCTGGTTTGAATCATAATCAATGGATTGATCACAAAAGAAACAAATGATCAGAGGTTGTGAACGGCATACGCACATGATTTTACTGACATGTATTAGTAGTGTAGAGTGGCCTTTACATATGGGAACCAGTTTTAAGCAATCTTGGGAAATATCTATGGTTATAACCATTGATTGAAAGGTATGTGGGTTGAAGTTCTCAAGATGTTTTTCAGCTTGTGTGGTACCAATCAAGTCACGAGTCTAATTTTGTTCGGTCTTGGCACCTTAACTTTCAACTTACGTATTAAAAGATAGTTTAATTGTCTTTTGTATATTTGTGCCTCAACACTACATTCTTCTTTAATTTTATTTACTCTTTTAGCTTTTATGTTACTTGAATTGCTATTACTTAAACTAAAGTGTTTAATATTTACTAAACTATATTTATGTAATGGAGGAGGTTGTGACATATTGTAACATCCCAGTTTTCATCTGTATTGAAAGGAATGTAAGGCAACCCTCTAAGCAAGAGAGATATTTTCAAGTCAACCCCTAATTCCTTCTCTACAAAGCAAGAGAAAGATATTTTCAAGTCAACCCCTAGTTCCTTCTCCACTAAGCAAGAGAGATATTTTCAAGGCAAACCTCTAGTTCCTTCTCCACTAAGGGTGTGTTCGTTTCCTGAGGCCTAAAGTTTAGAGGGGTCACATCAAAGAGAATCTTATCATTTAGAAGTATTAAATAAAGTCTAATTATAAAACTAATTACAGAACCCCAGTGTTAATTCGCGAGACGAATCTAATGAGGTATATTAGTCCATGATTAGTGGATGATTACTGTAGCATCACTGTGGCAAATTATGGATTAATTAGGCTCATTAAATTTGTCTCGCGAATTAGCACCCATCTGTGCAAAAAGTTTTGTAATTAAATTTTATTTAATACTTCTAAATGACAAGATTCTCTTTGATGTGATGGGTCTAAAATTTAGAGGGTAGGAAACGAACACACCCTAAGTAAGAGAGAGATATTTTCAAGTCAACCCTCTAGATCCTTCTCCACTAAGTAAGAGAGATATTTTCAAGGCTCCCCTTGACCTATAAATAGAGCCCCCTCCTTGCCATGGCATCCACCCATGAGCAAGGTAAATGAGTTGTGGTAGGGCTAGGAGGGTGAATGCTGGACTAGCTCCTTAAAGGTGTGTGTTCCTTCAATAAGATAAGTGCCTTCATAAATGTTAGACTCGTGGTTAAACTTAGTGGGTATTAGGGACATGTCAATTTCCAACAACCGCTAAGATAAAACTTATGTTGCAATTAAACTAGTAACGTAAAATAATACTAACGTTATATGAGGTATTACGTAACTATTAGGCAGACTATTTTATACTCTTGCCCTGCGTTAGTACATTCGTTCCAGCATACGCATGCTTGCACCTACGACAAAAATCATCTCGTCCCTTTCCATAGAAGCCTCTCGGGTCACCGCACCACGCCATAATTCCCAGATAATCATGACAGCACCTACCTTCTTCGCCATAACTTCATCACTCCCTGTAAGCCACAGAGTACCCACACCATGGACCTTGAAATAACCTGTGATGCAAATATAGCGGCACCCACCTCGCCATAAATCGGGGTCGTCGCGCATAGTGCCGGCCTAGATTTTTCCGCCGCGCGAACCGCCTCACCCCGTTCATAAAAGGAAGCCGACGCCCTCCCTGCCGTCCCCACCCGCGCTCGCTCTCGCTCGAGCACGCGTGACACGCCGGCCCCACGACAGGACCGCGCACTGCAGTCGGCACCGCGCCGTGCCGCCCACCTCCGCGTCCCTACCTCGCCCACGCCGCTGCAGCGTCCTCGCCGGCTTTGCCGCCTCGACGCTCGCGCCTTCAGCGCTGCCACTGTTTGAGTTGACGGCGAGGTGCCACAGCCCACGCCGTCGCCCGTCCCTGTGCGACGCCGCTGCTGCTCCCCTTGCCTATAAAAGGAGCAAGGCCGTGACGAACCCCATCATCAGCCCAAGCACACCGAGCCGCTTCACTCCGCTAACTGAACCACTTCTCACGAGCCCAGCTCACTCACGAGATGAAGCTCCAACAGTTAACCCTCTTCCTCGAGCTGTTCCGCGCCAAGGTGAGATAGCAGGCAGCTCCCCGACCATTAACTCACAATACTAATAAAGGCCCAAAACACCCACTAGGCCGTGAGCACCTAATCCAAATCATTCTATTTGAATACCAACCAATACTGTAAACCCAATATCTCCTTCATATCAACTCATTTTCAATAACTCTTTTTCCTAAACTCTCCTCAAATCCTATACTATCTATTCCTCCTATTTTCATCTCCATTTGAGCTTATAGTTTGCTTGTGTTTGTTTACCGGTTGTGCCGTTTCCGCCGTAGATCACGGAGTGATCGAGGAGGAGCCTGCCAAGGAGTACGAAGGCCAGTACAGTGTGCCGGAGCCAGAAGACCCGTACCGCGAGCAGGAAGCCGCTGCCGCCGACGCGTACGTAAGCGAAGGCAAGTTTCATCGACCCTTACGTGAGCGGTTGCATCCATGTGAGGACGTCTAGTTGTAGCGCTGGTTTAGGATCGATTACATATACCGGTACTTGAGTGATTGAGTGTGCTCATACATGCATATGAGTAGTTATGCATATCCAGAATTGTGACTAGGATATGAAGGAATTTGGCTGAGACTAGGGCAGCTGGGTATGCTAGAGCCGGCGCTACCGTGGTGGTAGACTGGCAGGTGAGTGCTACCGTGGAGGTAGGCTCGAGTTAACATGTTGAGGGATGGTTGCTGCCCTGGTGAACCATAAGGACCGAGTTGTTTTGACATCTCATCTAGCTTACTTTAGTACGACCACAGGTTCCGTTATGGGCCGGATTTAGCCTAATCCCACTGGTTAGCCTGACGGTCGCAGGGATGGTTCATGGGTATAGACCATTGGGGTCAGGGCCCGAGGGTTTGTGCGTCCGGGCTGGGGCGTGACCATGGCTGGGTATCGGCTATGTCGGTTGTTCGTTCGGGCAGTCGAGCTTGTGGGTACAGTGTACGACCTCTGCAGAGTGTAGAATCCATTCGAATGGTCCGTGTCCACAGAATGGACAGGCTACGGTGTGGTCCTGACAACTAGTGAGCTACCTACCGTGGGTTGTGTCGGAAAGAGTCGCATACCATGAGTTGCATTGCTAATGCATTGTGTTTAATGTGTGTCATGCATGTCATTCCCCTCCCGTAGGGTGAGGTGGAACTTGCTGAGTACTTTTGTACTCACCCATTTATGACTCATTGCAGAGGATCCTGATTTCGTGCCTGAGGAAGGTGTGTAGTTCGTGCCCTATACCCAAGTCTGGAGTGGTGCCGTTGCAGTAGAAGCCACCATGTCAGATGAAGAGTTTGGCCTTGCGTTTATCACCGCTACTATTGTATTCCTAATTTATATTATTATTGTAATCGAACGTATTAAATAAAGCTATGTATGACTGTGGCACCACTTGTGTAATGTATTTCCACCAGAGACTGTTTTCTGGTGTTTAAATATATGTTTAGCTCCGGTTGTTTAGACCGGGGCGTTTCACATATATAATGCCAATATTTTCTAGCAATTTATTTTAGCTTAACCCAACCCATGTTAGCTGAACTTAACACAATGTGATAGAATGACTAGACAAACTTCTAGAAGTAGGGGGATTAATTGAACGAGATCAAACACTAGTTTGCAGAAATCAACAAAGTTAAAATTACTTTTAGGCCTTCTGCTGGTTAATAATCCATCAATCCAACACTACAATATGGCAACACAACATTTAGATTTCTCGATGGAGAAATTGTGAAAGGAGGCTTGGCCTATACACTTGTACGGCACTTCAGATACCGTGATCAGGAATATAAGCCCACCTAGTTTGTTTTTCTAAATAAAACTTTTCATTTGACTATAAATATGTATAAATTAAGTATAGATTTGAAAAAAAATAGCACATACAGGTGCTACTACTGACTTGATTCAATTTATTATAAAAATTATTTTGTAATGTAGAACACTACTAAAGAACGATTTGCAGGGGCGCCCTATTTTCCAGAGGGTGGGTGATAGCATGACCACCCCTACGAATAGTTTCACGGAAAAAATTCATAATTTTTTCATATGATATCGGATGTAGTCAAACTTTATAATAAAATTGAATATATTGACGCGATCTACAATTTTGTAGTTGATAAAATTTACATTTAAGGTCATTTAATATTTTAAAAAACTATTATAAATTATCTAATAGCTATGACTATACAGTATCTTATACAACTCAAGTCATACTTTGAGGTTTCCATAATCTTAATCTTTATATACACTGAAATATATTTATCATATTTTTTATCTACAGTTCACAATAAACATAGTGTAGAATTTTCACTTTTTATTTATTTTGCTATATGTAAAGATTTAAATAAATTTCTAAAATAATGTAAAAAAATATTTTTAGGGGCAGGTGGTGGCATCACCCGCCCCTAGAAACGGATTTCTAGGGGCGGTAATGGCGTCGCCCGCTCCTAAAAATTAATTTCAGAGTTAATATAAAATAATAGCATACCCCATAGAGTCACAAGTGATTGTGCAGTGTGGTGGAGATGAAGGTGCACACGAGGCTTGAGGTATTTAGTTCAAAACCCGGGTGATGATAGCGTGCATATTTTGTCAAAAAAGTTTTACCTTGATAATATAGTGGCTGCAATATTTTTTTCTTTTTTATTTTGTTATTTTTATTTTTTTTTATTTTCTAGAAATTGATTCGTAAGGGCGGATCATGGCGTGACCCGTCCCTGAAAAAATTAATTTTCAGAAGCGGACGCATTATCCGTTTCTAAAATTAGTATCTCTAGCTGTAAGAAGTAGGGGCGGGTGCAGCACCCGCCCCTAAAAATATATATTTACCCTCCCTAAAACTCCTTTTTTAGTAGTGGAACTTTTCCATTTTAGATAGTATTTATATACGTATTGCTAGTGTACAGTTTCATATTGTAGAACGTGTCGATGCATGCCTTACTCTAATTATATACTTCTAATGGGAGAAAGCAGGATCTACCTCAACCGAGGCAATTTTAACAAATTCCCAGTCCAACTGCTCGAGGCCCTACTGAAGTTATGCTACTGCAGGCTCACAGGGAGCGGTCAGGGGGGATTCTATTGCAGATTAACGCCCGGTCAAGTGTTCATTAAATGCCAGCAGCCTGGCAGTCACCTGCCTGCTACCGGCTCCGATCCAACACTTGCAGCAATAACGACCCCATCATTCTTGAAGCGGCTCAGACCCACAGTACCGGCTCTGCAAAGATCGACGCAGTAAATCCCAGGATCCCAATGCAGTGTCACTTCATGTTCGTGTGCCCCTCGTCAGATCTCATTCCGCCGTTCGCGCCAAATATGTGCGAATGCAGCGGCAGCAGCTTAAATTTCGCAGTACGTGCGCACTGTAAAACTGCAGTCTCTCTCTCTCCTGCTCAAACCTACCAGCATTGAATTATCATCAGTTTCATCACCATCCACGTGGTGGTACCATGCATCGGGCCGACGACGACGATGCTTGCTATAAGAAGCAGTGCCCGAATGCAGTGCTTTTGGCAACCTTCAAATTAGAGCTTGCTAGCTTATTAGGAAGCTCACCGACATACAGTACAATAGTACCTTAGCTTGTCTCGTCAGTCCGATCCATCCATGGCGGCGAAGCTCGTCTACCTCATGACCATCATGCCGCTTCTACTGCCTCTCCGCGGACAGTGTGGAGCCGCTGCGACAAGCTGCCGTCATGTCGGCGCCGGAGGAGCTGCTGCAGCAGCGGGTAGGAGCTCCGGCGGCCAGGCGGGGAAGACGCAGCGGCAGCGGCCGCAGGTGGAGGGGATGTTCGTGTTCGGGAGTTCGCTGGTGGACAACGGCAACAACAACTTCCTCAACGGCTCCGGCGTGCGCGCCGACTACCTCCCCTACGGCGTGGACTTCCCGCTGGGCCCCTCAGGCCGCTTTTCCAACGGCCGCAACGTCATCGACGCGCTCGGCGAGCTCCTCGGCCTCCCGGGGCTCGTCCCGCCCTTCGCCGACCCACGCACCCGCGGCCGCGCCGCGCTGCACGGCGTCAACTTCGCCTCCGGCGGCTCCGGCATCCTCGACCACACCGGCAAGCTCACCGTGAGTACACTCGCATTGATGGAGTAACTACTTGTTAATCTCTTAAAAGCGGCAGCACTGAACTGATTAAACATGGCAACATGCGCGCTTCCATTTATGTTCAGGGCGAGGTGGTGAGCCTGCGCCAGCAGATCAGCAACTTCGAGGCGGTGACCCTCCCCGACCTGCGGGCCCAGCTGCGCGGAGCGGCGGCGACCGCCGGCGACCACAGGATCAAGCGCCAGGATTCCTTCCAGCGATGCTACCTGTCCAAGTGCCTCTTCATCATTGGGACAGGTGGCAACGACTACCTGCTCAACTACTTTAACCCCAGGAAGAATGGCACCGAGGGTGGGACCCCCTTGCCAGAGTTCACAAGGTCTCTCATCACCAAGCTCTCGCACCATCTTCAGGTATCTGCTGCCTCTTGCTTGTAACAATGCAGATCCTCCCATGGTTGGGTGTTCATGCTCATGCTCATCTGGCTCATGGCCATATGAATTGCAGTGCATTTTATTGAATTGTGTTGTACTACCAGTTTTACCGGAATTGATGATCAGGCAGTAGAGTAATTAGCATACAGTAGTTATACTGACTAGAGAATCACGGTTCCTAGGACATGTGAAAATAAAGGCCATAGCTAGGAATGCAAGCAAATAAAGAGGCATGACAGACTGGTACGTGCAGCAGCTATTAAAAACATGTACATATGGTCAGCTAAGGTCTGTTTGGAGGAGCAAGTGTTAAATTTTAGCACATATTAGCACTCATACCTGTACTAAAATTTTTGAGTTTTGGCTAAAGTTTAGCCCAACCTATTAGCACTCTTGTTTGGATGGATAAATGCTAAAATCTAAACGGAACCTAAATTCATGCATATACTGATGAGTATGGAAGCAAAAGTAGTCCTAGTTAGTACACGTGAGAAATAAATGCGAGGAATATGCAAGTTAAAGCACTGAAGGACAGCAACAGTGACCACTCTCACTGTTTGGGCAGGAATTTCACATGAATAATTGGCCAGGTTACTGTGCCTTAAACGCATGTACAGTATATTTTTATTTCCTTTTTCTAGGAAAAGGAAGAGAAATTTATTCACAGTAAAAATACTAAATTTACCAGCGAAATGCGGGTAATTTTTCTGTTTCACAGGATCATTGGCCTCACATTAGCAGTCGTATTACTTATTACCATCAGACGCTTCATGCTAGCTTCGTATCTGTTCGCTGCAGAGGCTCTACGCTCTGGGCGCGAGGAAGTTTGTGATCTTCTCGATCCAGCCGACCGGGTGCACCCCCGTGGTGCGCGCGTTCCTCAACATCACCGGCGCCGCGTGCATCGAGCCGGTGAACCACGCGGTGGCGCTCTTCAACTCGGAGCTCCGGCGGCTGGTCGACGGCGCGAGGTCGCGCATGCCCGCCGCCAGGCTCGCCTACATCGACTCGTACAGGATCATCAAGGACATGCTGGACCACCCCGCCAAGCACGGTACGAGTTTTAGTTTAATGCCCAAATCTCGCTCTAAATGCAGCTCGTTAGTATAGAGCAGGTACAAACAAGCCACATGATTAGTCGTTCCCGTGATCCCCTCATTCCAGTTTCAATTTATAGCTCACTTCATATCTGTCCTACGCTAAATTTATTTAACTTTGACCAAATTTATTATAGTGTAAAAACTAGCATTTACTACGACATCAGATTAGTTTCATTAAATCTACTATAAATAAATATGTTCTGATGCCACTATATTTTTCCAAAACCTTGATTAAAATTCGAGCAGTTTTTTACTATAAAGCTAAACGAAGTGAACTACAATTTTGAACGAACGGAATATTATATGGATGTAAAAAGGATTTTGTTTTTTTACTTTGTGTTTTTTAAAAAAAAACTCAGGCGTGAGGGAGACGGGCAGGGCCTGCTGCGAGATGTCTCGGAGCTCGTCGGGCGTGCTCTGCAAGAAGCAAGGGCCCGTGTGCAGGGACCGGACGGAGTACGTGTTCTTCGACGGGCTGCACCCGACGGACGCCGTGAACGCCATGATCGCGCGCAAGGGCTACGGCTCCAGCTCGCCGGAGCACGCCTACCCCATCAACGTCAGGAAGCTAGCCATGCTGTAGAGAGGCGGTAGGCCTGCCCTGTAGTAATAATCCTTTCTTATTAGTAAGTAATTATGATGAGTGGATTAATCTAAGCCGTGCGTGCATCTAGCTAGGTTAAATAAGAATTTTGCAAGTCTTAGCACTAGTTTGAGTATATGGGCTGCATCGAAAGCTTTGGTTTGAGGCCCAAGGCCTTTCCAAGGCCCGTGTTTTTTGGATGTACAAAGGTTTGGTGTGCTGTAATCAGTTTCATTCTGTGGATTTAGGACTAGTTGTGTTTGTAAAGCACTGGCCGTAAAGGTCATATGGCATCTTTGGTTTGGTACCAAAAGTGAGGTCAAGTTAGCCAAGCTAAATTTTGGCTATTTTGATAAAACTTTCCCCACTATCTAGCTGGGTGCTAAAATTTAGCTTTAGTGGTCTACGCATGTCATCTTGGTTCATGGAAGTACCATGAATTGACACAAAACTCCATTGTCAGTACAATGGTTCTTGGAAGCCCCATGCCAGCCTCAACTGCGGAGTACCGATGACTAGCATGTGGCCAAACATGAGCGGATGGTGGCGTGGCTACATGGGGCCATTGAACTTTAGCTTGCTTAGGAAAATGGACAGGGCGTATTGCATTGCCTCCACCCGGCAGCCTGGGTGTCAATGACTGGAGAGGGCACATAAATCTGTTGTTGCCTCTGCATGTCAGTGGGCCGGGCATAATTAGGATGATCATTCTCTTCGAGCGGCCGGTCTGCTACTCTGTTAGGCTGTTCAGTGGTCAGCTTGGCCATGCACACTCTGTTAGTTTCCTGTGAATGGGTTCCACAATCTTGTGTTTGAAGAGGACAGTATGATCTTGGGGAAACTTTAAAGTGTTATCGTGATATGCGACTTAGAATTCAGAATGTGTCTTGTATGCCTTGACTTCTCCATTTGTGATCACAATTTCAAGTTCCAGACTTAGAATAGAAGAAACGGAAAAACATCAAAGGCGCGGTACTGTTCTTGACCGGTCCATGACTTCATTTTCATTGGTAGTTTGGTACATACCCGCTAGGAAAAAGAACTGTTTATGGTACGACGTCCGAGTACTAGTATTTAGCAGGGCCTGAAAAATTCCATCCACTCATTTTATTAGTTAATCACTAAGCTGAGCTCACTTGATGCCATTTTTTCACACAAATTGCACCATCTTGGAGTTTACTACTATCCCACATTGCCAAACAGATTGCTCGCTCTGGATAAGTAAAAGTTTCCCCCTATTTTCAGGGAAAGACGCTGGTAGCTCCCGCAGCAACTTTTAAGATAATACTAACTGGGTGGACAAACAAAACTTTGTGCTTCAAATGCACAAATTATTTACAATAATATTCGAAAAAGAAGACATTAAGAAACTGTACCACACTCGCAAATAATCGAGGCGCCAAACTGTTCATCTGACCTAAGCATTTTCAATGAGCTTGTGGCTCAAGCTGAGCAATTTTTTCAGAGGAAGAATTGGAAACTGGTACGGTTCCTTTCGCTGGCCCATGGTGCCAGTCAACTTCATGAGCTCAGTTCATCACAGATTTTACCGTCAAACAAGTTGCTTGCACTGCTCCGGCAGTCCAGGTAAAATACGTTATCGCCGACGAATCTGCGTCGGCACATCGGGGGGCAGGTGAGATGAACGCTACCGAGCGACCGATCACCCACCGACGGTCGGACGAGGATCCGGTGCTTCGGTCCATCGCATCGCGGACGCTGATCACACGATCGATGATCCAGGGGCCAAAAATATCGTGTGCTGACTGGTGAACGCGTGCAGCGTTCGTGTCCACCGCCGGCACTCTTTTCTTCCTTGTGCATGGTGCCCTAGTCGTCATGACAGAGTTGTTGGGTTGCGTCTATCAGGGCACCGCTGCGCACCCAACATGTCGATTATTCTGTAGCCTGCAGCTGGCCTTTGTTTGTTTGTCTGCGTTCTGCGCTCCTGCATGCATGTGTGCAAGCTCTAGTTTGTGTAGCCAGCAGGTGATTGGGTAGTAAATTTGCTGGAGAGATATGATAGATGCACGTGTAGTATAAACTTCTCCAGGAAATGAGCATGACCAGCCGCAAAAAAACCTGCTTGGATCACTTGCAGAATGTGTGTGTGTTACTGTTGTATGCGTTGAAGCGTGTACATACATGTCGGCAGGTCGACATAACACCATATATTTGCGCCAGTGGGGAAAAGTTGCCCTAGGAATTTTTCAAACTTAGTTTAAATTAGAAATAAACCGTATTTACTTTGGTTTAAATCATCTTGAGTGTGCGTGCGTGTTTGTAAACGTCTGCATCTGTACTACATTTCGTAAAAAAAAATCACCTTACACCCACGCTGCTCGTAATTAACTGGAGGGTGTTATTGACACTTCTTATATTATTCTGAAACGAACCAACAGAAGATGTGTCTGTTGCATTGATAAAAGAAATTTAGGTCCAGAATGGATAATACGTACCACCAGATGCAATTTTGAAATTCTTTTTCTATAACCACAGTTTTGCTGTCACTGGCAATATATAGCATATACGAAATTAGTATCATTGTATCAAGGTGCATTAATATATGTTTATGTCAAATCATACCTTATATTCTTGAAATAGGAGGGGTACGTGGTTAAATAGCTTAGCAGAGGCCTTGCTTGTTCCAGCTCCGCGAATCAGAGTATCGAAAATACAAGTCTCGAGGCGATAGCACCTTCAGTTTGACCCCGCTTGCACACACGACCAGCCACGGCTTTTACTTACACATGCATGAACCAGTGCATCCCTCCGGATCAGCAAACGCGGCTATTAGCTGTGCCGCAGGCTAGTTGCCAACTTGGACCTGGATAGCTCTATGATAACTTTATCTGTTGCCATCTCATAACCTGCTGTGCATCACATAACCTTGTTATTTTGTGGAATAGTCAGTGCATATGATTTGGATTTTCTAATCCAGATAGAAAAGGATCCACACTATATTATCGTACTTGAGTAATATATTACACTGATTCTCTGCACCAACAAACACTACTAAAAAAAATTTAGGGCAGGCATATTTTTAGAGCCGGATGCGGTACCTGCCTTTACTTCTCGCATTTAAAAATGGTAGGAGCGGGAAATGCGCCCGCCTTTTTAGTTTCTAAGGACGGATCTTACAAATTAATTTGCAGAAAATAAAAAATCAAAAAATTAAAAACAGTAAAAGAAAAAAAATATTGCAGCCTACCAGAAACCACCACAAACCCCTGTACACCAATTCTCTGCACCAACAAACGCTACTAAAAAGGGATTTTAGAGAGGGTAAACATATATTTTTAGGGCCGGATGCGGTACCCGTCTCTACTTCTCGCAGCTAGAAATGCTAGGGGCGGGAAATGCGCACACCACTAAAAATGATTTCTAAGGGCGGATCTTACAAATCAATTTTCAAAAAATAAAAAATCAAAAATAGCAAAATAAAAAAGAAAAAATATTGCACCCAACCAGCCATCACCACAAGCCCCTGTGCTATCCAGATACAACTTTTTTGATGAAATATGCACACTTGCATCATCCGCGGTTCAAACAGCATACCTCAAGCCTCGCACGTACCTTCCTCTCCACCACACTGCAGAGTCACTTATGACTCTATGGGATATGCTATTCTTTTATGTTAAGTCTAAAATTAATTTATAGGGAAAATATTTTTCTACTTTATTCCAAAAATTTATTTAAATCTTTACATATAGCAAAATAAATTAAAAAAGTAAAACTTCTACACTATAATTATTATAAACTATAGATACAAAAAATATGCTAAGTATATTTCAGTGTATATAAAGATCAAGATTGTGGAAATCTCAAAGTATGACTTGAGTTGTACGAGATACTATATAGTCATAGCTATTAGACAATTTCTAATAATTTTTTTAGACTATTAAGTGACCTTAAATAAAAAGTTATCAACTATAAAATTGTAGGTCTCGTTAATCTCTACAATTTTGATATAAAATTTCACTTCATCCGAAGTTATATGAAAAAATTATGAATCTTTTTTGTGTGGGACTATTTGTAGGAGCAGGTCATGCTACTCACACGCCCCTAAAAATGCATTTCTAGGGGCACATGATGATGTCACCCACCCCTAAAAATGGTGGTTATTTTCAGGGATGGATGACGCCATCACCCTCCTCTAAAAATACGTTTTTAGGGGTAGGTGAATTGCTACAGTAACCCTGCTTCATTTGTAGGAACCGTTATCTTTTGATCTGCCCCGAAAAAATAGGACGTCCCTGCAAATTATTTTTTATAGTGAAAAAGATCCACTATATTACCATACTTCAGTATATTACACATGCTTAGCTACTCTCGAAAGAAAATAACACACTTGCTCTATCCCAAAATATAAGACATGGTCACGACAAATATGATTGCTTATACATGAGCGGGCGTTACAAATATTTTCGATGAAGAAGCTATTAAGCGACAGTCTCCTCTTAAGTTCAAGAACGTTTGCCACCATTGATGAGCTCACTCATCCGAATGTCCAATCGATTATGATATTTCAACATATTACCGGAAGGGTTGTATAGTTGGCCATAGTTTTCAAGGATCCTCAGCTGCATGGAAGATGCAACCACCAATTACATGCAATGGATGCATGTTAGCGGCTGGCATCCGCCATATGTTAGGGGCTATCTTTGTCTTGCTTACGTTACGTGGTACACACTGAAAGATGAGTTCACGGTGCAAATGGGATCCCCGTCCCTATCGGCGGCCAGGGACAACCAATGTGTGTTTACCTAGGGAGCCACGGCGCTGCGTCTAACTTCGTATCATCTGTGTTGGCAATACACACGTTAATTCGACAATTCGTCCAATCGAAGGACTTTTGCTAAGCGAAACCAATGATAACAGAGGTTTGGAGAAAAAGATTGCCGTTAGCGGGCCATGTCTATAAAGAAAAGACAAATAAAAAAGTTTAAATTTCGAAAACGAACTAGTACAGTATGATAGTCTGATTTTCAATCCTCAACTACAAAACTAGATAACAAAGGCTATACAACTGTTGAAATCGGACAAATTTTACCCCTTGAATAGTTTCAAAGTTAGATTTTCATTTGTTATAAATTAAAAAAGTTCAAGTTTGATCTCCAAAATTCAAAACTAATTCATTATAATTTAGAAAAATATGAAAGTGGTGGCACATGTTTCTTAAAATGTAACTATATATTTGGATAGAGTACTAATAGATAGATTTTATTTCTAGAAAAATATTATTGCTGGTTTCATATTTTTCTAATTTAAAATAAATTATTTATGTTTTTTATATTAATATTTATTTTCTTTAATTCCCACAAAATGGAAAAAATAACCTTTGAAACCACTCAAGGGGCTCAATTTGCTCAGTCTCAACAGTTGGATGGTTACCTAGAAAGGTTGGAAATCAGACTATTGTGATAGTTGAAGGTGTAAACTAGACTTTTTTTAAAAAAAATAAAAGATTAGACACAAGCCTTTTTCTAACGGTTTCCCCTCCAATCACAAATAAACACCTTTTTAGACATGGCCAGTCCTAGAACACAACTTTGACTACTCTGTTTTTTTTATGAAAATTAACTACTCTGTTGTTGTAATATATTTATAACTTATAGTAAATATGCAAATTTAACACATTTAAAGCAATTTGAAATCAAATTTTGAAATGGCTAATTACGCACAACATAAACATAATTTTCGCATAGTGTTCAATAAAAGCAGTACATATATAAAAGTCGCAAAACCTATGTTTTTTTTGTTTTTTATAATAAAACACAAAGCAATAAGCAACAGCTGAAGTGGCACACTGAAGTAGTGTTGCCCTTGGCTGATCATCTCACGCGCCGAGCTGTTCGGCACATGGCATTGACACCTTGAATTGCGGCGTGCAGCACCTCGTGTCCGAGCTCTATTGAGCTTTAGCCACGGGCGGCCGACAAGTGAGGCACGTCCTACGCGTGTGATGAAGTGAAGCGTCGGTCCCCTGCAGGAGGCAGCCACGCAAAAGCAGATAAGATTCGGCGTGAAACGCGGCAGGCGACACCTTGTGCCAATTGTCGTGTGTAGCGTAGCCGCCGTGTCAAAGATTCAAAGTGCTGAGGTGAACATAGAAGAGCTTAGAGTCAATCCGTATCACTAAACATTTGGAGTGAAAAAGAAATCCTCCCTTGACCTCTGTGAAAGAAATGAGAATCAAGAGCATATGTAAGATAATGGTGTCACCTCATCCATCTCGAGTCAGTCCCTTGGCTAGGAGACCAACCCTAGAGAATTGAGAGATTCAAGAGAGCGACTTTGTAAGATGACTAGATATCCTATGTAACCACGTAACCGATGCTTTAGGTTATCTGAAATTAAAATTTTTCAAACTTTGATTATAAATTTGTTATCTGCATGTTAAGGTTGGATATCTGAAAGGTGTACTAAAAAAATAGTTTCATAACAATATATCTTTATTATAAGTTAAGAAAAATGACCGGTCAAAGCCATGTTCTAGATTTCTGTCGATTGTCCGGAAACATGCTTATTTGTAAATAGAAGTAGGTGGATGCTTAGATCTAAGTACTAATACCCAAAAATTCTAAAGTTTAGCACCAGTCCATCCAAACAGGAGTGCTAATGGGATGAGCTAAAAACTTTAACTAAGACTTAAAAACTTTAGTAAGAGTACGAGTGCAAATAGGTGCTAAAATTTAGCGCTCAACTTTACCTCATCCAAACAGGCTCTAAAACACAGTTCATTCAATATATACATGGACACTGAAGGCTAAAAGACAGAGTGCTTCGGCTTTGCACCAAACCAATAGCCGCAGAACTTTTTGACATGACTCGGAATTACAATAACACAGTGGAAAGCACTCTATTACTCACAATTACAATAAGATAGTAGAAAGCACCGACACATTTCCTCTGTGAAGATAAGCCAACTCCTCCCTCAATCCTACACAACAAACAATGCACATGTTGCAAGGACATTTTCTTCCTTTTCCCTTCCAAGCTGACGCGTATTTCTCATCTCTAGCTAGCTAGATCCCAAGGCTCCAAACACAAAGGAGGAGGAGGCAGAAAAGGAGAGAGGAAAAATATCAAAGAAAATATAGGCTAATATGCAAGCAAGTGCAAGAAGGAGCAGCACCTACCACCAACACCAGGAGCGTGATGAGCCGTGAGGTAGGTGTCGCTGTCATCCATAGGCGCAGCTCCACGCCATGGCTGAGTCACCCGGCGCCCCCAGCGAATCCGATCCCCCCGGATAACGCCACCACTAATCTCTCTCTGTCTCGCCGATCGCCCAATGGATCCCTCGCCTTCTACTTTTCCTCTCCCCCTCTCCCTGCTGCGTCACCCACAGCTGTGCTGCCCGGGACTCGCAAGCTACTGGCTAGGGCTCTGCCGGCGGCTGACACCGGGGCCCCGCGCCCCGGGCCTCCTGCTATAAATACCCTGCGAGTTCTGGCCTCCGGAGACAGGCCACCGCCATTCCCGTTGCCGCCGCGTTCTTGGACTCTGTTTCTCTCGTTGTTGAAGCTCCTGCTGTTTGCAGAGGCTGATCGGGGAAGAAGAAGAAGAAGAAGAAGAAGATGACGATCACCATTGAACAGCCCCAGCTCGGTAATCTCGTCGTCTCAGTTTTTCGCTCTTGCGGAGTTCCTCTGCTCTGCTCTCAAGTCGGGTTGATTTGGGCCCCATGAGACTCGAGCGGCCGGAATTGATGTCGGCGGACAGGTGGATTCGGTGGTGTCATTGGGCTGCGTCCTTTTGTGGCTGCAGATGCGGTGGCGGCGGAGAGGAAGGTCCCCGCCGGCGGCGACCCCGCGGAGCTGGTGCTGGATGGCGGCTTCGCCGTGCCGGACGCCAACGCCTTCGGCAACACCTTCAGGTGAACCAGCCTACCGGTGATTGCTTCTCGCGCGTTCCGGCCAAAACAGATGTTACAGACGCGTCATTTTGTTCATCTTTTCTTTTAAAAAAGACACCTGACGAAATCCACATTTCGACATGGGCGGAAAATTGAGAATAACCACACTTTGCATGAACGGCACGGCAGCGTAAAATCGTCTCGTCAGCAACACGGCTCTCTCGTCGTCGCGTGCACTGCTTGTCAGCCCAACTTGGCAGAACACTCTGTTTGACCCCTGCATTTTGGGGCAGTCTCGTCAAAGCAAAAAGGATTAATTTTGGTTAGTTAAGGGCGTTCATGTGCAGATATTTTGCAAATAAATTTTTAAATCACCAGAAGATAAGGGTTTCCCGCATCTCTGGAGGGAGAAGCGAACGGACAATCTAGAACAAAGGACACACTCCGGCGTGCAATTTGCCAGAGGATTTCTGGTGTCCGCGGCGGTGGGGCCCACACGCGGTGCACCCCACCCCCATGATATTTTCGCGGCTCAGCTATCATGGCCATTCTATTTGTTATAGAACTCCCTTTTTCTTATGAGCCTTTGTTTCTCCTCCTTACCCTGCGTCTCTGTCAGTGTCAGCATGGGCTGGTCTCATTCTTGCATGGTGAATCGAAAAGCTTTTTCTTTGAGAGAGAGGGAAGCTGGCTGGTGCTGTCGTGCTGAGACCCCCAATTCTGGATCCTGCAGGGACTACGACGCGGAGTCGGAGCGGAAGAAGACGGTGGAGGAGTTCTACCGGGTGAACCACATCCGGCAGACGCACGAGTTCGTGTCCCGGATGCGGGCCGAGTACGGGCGGCTGGACAAGACGGAGATGGGCATCTGGGACTGCATCGAGCTGCTCAACGAGTTCATCGACGACAGCGACCCGGACCTGGACATGCCCCAGATCGAGCACCTCCTCCAGACCGCCGAGGCCATCCGCAAGGACTACCCCGACCAGGACTGGCTCCACCTCACAGGCCTCATCCACGGTGCGTGCGTAGCCTTCTTCTTCGTTGTTGTCATTGACTGAAACTTGTTGTGACATGGTAGGTCGATGTCTCTGTTTTTCAGACCTGGGCAAGGTGCTGCTGCACCCAAGCTTCGGGGAGCTCCCTCAGTGGGCAGTTGTTGGTAAGTGAAAGCAGTCTGTCTGACCATTTCGCTTCTACAGATCCGCAAGAACACTGGCTGATCGCCTGATCCACCTCTGAAACTTGTAAAAATTTCAGGTGACACCTTCCCTGTCGGCTGCGCGTACGACGAGTGCAACGTCCACTTCAAGGTACTGAAGCAATTGGAGGATGCAGGCTGCAAAGTGCCCTGCCCAGATAACTGAAAATTCAGTAACCTTAGCTTATGTCTGAATCTTCTGTGTGCTTCCCCAACTCTGAATATATCGACAAATACAATGTGCAGTACTTCAAGGAGAACCCGGACTACCACAACCCCAAGTTCAACAACAAGTTCGGCGCCTACTCCGAGGGCTGCGGCCTCGACAACGTGCTCATGTCATGGGGACACGACGACTACATGTACCTGGTCAGTGCGCGCATCATACAAATTAAGCAATTCTTCGATCAGCCTGCACCTGCAGTGTTTCTGAATGTTCAGAATTATTTTTCCACTTCATCTCAGGTGGCCAAGGAGAACAAGACCACGCTTCCTTCCGCGGGGCTGTTCATCATCAGATACCACTCTTTCTACCGTAAGCTCCCGATAATCTTTTTGTGGCCAGTTATAGAATGAAGTTCCTTTTTGAAAAAAAAGATTATTATAGGTTACTGATTTTCTTGCATTTTTTTAATGTGATTCAGCCCTGCACAAGCATGGAGCCTACACGCACCTGATGAACGACGAGGACAAGGAGAACCTCAAGTGGCTGCATGTGTTCAAGTAAGACAAGCACAGGATCCATCAGTCCCTTGCAGGCTTGATTATCAGCGAGACGTGGACGCTTTACTTACAACTGGTGACTTTACTGTCTCTTATTCCCTTTCTGCAGCAAGTATGATTTGTACAGCAAGAGCAACGTCAGGATAGACGTGGAGAAGGTGAAGCCCTACTACATGTCCCTCATCGACAAGGTATAGCATATGCGCACGCATTGACCTCGCGTTTGGCACCCTCGAATCCTCGATCTGGGTCAGAACACCTCGTCAGTTAACTCTGACGTGTCACAGTGTATGTGCCATTCTGAATTCCTGATGCCATCTTCTTGTCTGAATTTTTTTTTTCAGTACTTCCCAGCGAAGCTGAGATGGTGAAATGGGCACCCACCCTGGAGAGGAACCAAAGAGTTGTTCCAAGTCTCCATGTACCATAGACAAATACAGTACAATGTGCCGTGTATGAACATTTTCATACCCGAGTCGAGTGAGAGTGTACCATTTTGTATCGTGCAGATCAGAGTTCCATGAGATCCCATAGAATTCGAATAAAAGTTGCTGCATCTGTTCTATGCACTAGGTGACTTCGCTGTGCCATCCAAATCATTTTTTTTTAGTTGCTGTACCATCTAAATTCTGGCGTGTGTGAAAGTGCCTGTTGTTCAGCATTCTGGATGGGCTTTCCAAATGCAGCAGCACTGGAAACAGTAGTAGTCCGAGTCTGGTGGTTTCTCGTTGGGCAAGATGAATGAGAGAGAGAGAGAGAGAGAGAGAGAGATTCTTCAAAAAAAAATGAGAGAGAGATCACCTGCTTTGATGGGCTTGAAGCCTGATATTGTGTGCTTAGAAAGGTCCAGGATCCGGCCAGCTGTATAGGGGGGCACCACCCCTCCTGTTCCATCAAAAAAAAAGAAAGGTCCAGGATCCGGCCCAGCTGTATAGGAAACTGATTTTTGAGTCCCCAATGAACTTCAAATTTTACGTGAAATATAAGTAGTATAGAAAAAATTGAAACAGAAAGTTACAGAGCAAATTAAGAAGGTTCATTAAAGAAAAAGAGAATTCCGTCAGCAAGGAGGGAGGAGCTTTGCACGTCAGGCCCAAAATGGCGGGTCTCCTTGATGGGCCTGAAACCTGATACCTGTATTGAGAAAGGCTCTCGATCCGTTCCAGCCCAGCCAGGATCCATCCGCCAAGGAAACCGTACGGTGCAAACAACAGCACAAACGCAGAACCAACACAAGTCACCGCTGGTCAGGTCAGCAGCTGGCGCCGCGGCGGGACGTGACTGTTAGGCCAATGATTGTTATATGAATATCATAAGTAAATATTATCAGTAAATTTGCTGATATAGCAGAATCATTTGTAAGAAGAGGTGTGGAAGAATTTTATAAAATTAGAGATAAGTATTATTACCATAATACTTCGTAATACTTCTCCAATACGGTTACCAAGTTCTCAATCTTGATACATATACGACGACATTTCTCACTAAGATTGATCTTATATATCGCCGAAGGTGACACAACCAACCATCACATGAAGCATTTCTATGTACGATTAAATGGGCCATGAGCCCAATAAACTAGGTCCACAGTTTGTTTAATCTCTATTTCTATCTCTGTCTCTATTATTTCTAAAGCAAACAACGATTTCTTAGTCCGTTGATCGGAGTTCGAATTTGGACAAAGCAATCGGAATTCTAACCAGAACTCGGATAGATCAATCAGAATCCGAATAATGAATACCTCACGCGGTCACGGCACGACCTATACATCCCATGTAGCTCCAAAATTTGTTTAATCTCTACTATTACTGAAGCAAACAATTATTACTGAAGCAAACAATGATTTCTTAGTCCATCAATCGGAATCCGGGTGACCGTATGCTGAGTTAAGGATTCGAAATCATTTAGAATTAGCACTTAGTGAGTAAATTAGAAAAAAATTGAAATTCTCTACCGACACGTACTATATTATTATAAAATATATATAGTATATAATTTATACTTTGATATGACAATCAATATATTTATATGACTTTCCGTGGTAATACGCATGCATACTTGCTAGTTAATTTAAAGCGCGGATCTATTTATGAAGTCATCGACTGAAAAAGGATAGTAGATTATTGCATGTAGAAAAGGACAAAACTGATGATGTTAGCACATATGCAACAAAGTTTATAATTTAAAAAAACCACATATCTTATACCGTGTATCGAAATTAAATTTGGACTACACCGTTGAGTTTCTTACAATAGAATCTTCAAAACAAGACCCACTTGACTATGTTTTGATGATTTTTTATTGATATTTTTTATTGAGTTTAACGAATTTTATAATATCTGTACATCTGGAACAAACTCACGGAACAAAATAATTATACATATCAGACAAATTCTATCAGTTAACTGAACAAATTATCAAACTCATAGAACAAATAAATATATATCAGAAGAAAAATTATAAGAACTCATGTACGCATGAAACAAATTATATAAACTCATAAAATAAATAGTTATATGAATAAAATAGATTATATGAAATAATATTATAAATATATGTATATTTGTAACGAACTTCTTCGCATCATGAATAAAATATTATTAAAGGTGAACAATTTAGCCTCCACAAGAGAACAAATAACTTTAGATAAATTAACAAATTAATTCACATGTTAAATAAATATCTATACAATGAACAAAAATATATTCGGGTTAAAACATAGTAATATGCAAAAGAAAAAAGAAAAAATAAAGACAAAAACAATATAAAAGAAGACTAAGTAAGAGAAAATGATAAATAAATATGAAAATAATATATTATGATCGAAAAGAAAAGAAACAGTCTGAAGAAAATAGAAAAAATAATAAATCTACGTGGTGCATACTGCCACTACCAGCGTTAGCGACGCGCCTATGCGTAATAGGCTGATTCGAAGAAGAAGTTATTAGGTCCAATACGCTAACAAAACAGCCCAACACCGGGCGCGCGCTCGCATAACGTTCCGACCGCGACGCGTGTGAACAACGATGGATGGATCCCCTGGTCTCTCGGATCGGAAGAAGACATGGGTTGGACAAGGAACGGCTCGGTTCCGTGGAGTCCTCCCCGAGCAGAGCAAGGTACCACCAGCTCCTGCGCTGTACGCGAGGGCAGGCTCCAGACGACGGAGCAAACCAAATTAAAGCTGCCTCCCGTGCAGCAGGATCGCGTTGCTGACGCCGACGGCAACTTTTCATTGGAGGAAACGAGGCTAGTTTGGACTACTGCGAGAGGAAGGTGGAGAAGGCTTGGCCGGCACCCAATCGAAAGGACGTTGCTTTTCTCCCTTGCGATGCAATGCAACACTGGGATTTCCTTTGTTTATTTCCGCGCGCCTGCAGGCGTTGACGCGCCGGGTCTCAATCTGAAATGGCTCCTCTGCTTCGTTCGTCAGGTTGGGCGTCTGACCACGATGGATCGAGTGGACCGTGGCCAAACCGAACCTGCAGTCTGCAGACCGTGCTGCTGCCTAGTGCCTACCGGGGAGTGGGGAGGGATCCTGGCCTCCTGGGTGCCCAAGTGAGGGGGGGGGGGGGGGGGGCGGCGGCTCCCACTCGAGATCCCATCGAGGCCCGGCCCGGGCTGGCCATGTGCTAGCCAAGCCACCATCCAAGCGCGAGGTCGCAGCACAACGGTAGTACGGAGAAGTTGTGCCTTGTGCGTAGCGACTACTAGCAGGTCCCGCCCGCCCGCCGCTTTTCGTTTGCGCATCCAAGCCAAACCAGCAATAATTCTCTCCCAGTGCTCCGCTCGCCGACCAAAACCACCGCGTCGCGCTCGCTCCCTCCACGCTGGCCGGATAGTTTGGCCCTCTCCCATCCATCCAGCGAAGAAAAGGCGAGCGCGCCGCGCAGTGGTGAGGCGGTGGCAGCGACCACCACTGCAACTAGCTGGGGTGTGTGTGTGGGGGGGCGGGGGCGAGGCGAGGACGATACGATCTCCGTTGACGCATGGATCGGATCCTCGTCCTCCTGGAGAGTGGAGGCGGCGATTGCTCTACTGGTGCTGCGTCGTGATTCTGATCCTTCCGACGGAGCGAGTGCTCGTGCCCATGCTGCCATGCATGTGAACTGATCGAGAAAATGCGCAGCGTCGGCGTGCGGAGGAGGAGGGAGAATGAATGAATCATTTTGGCTGGTTCGATTCCTACTAAATATTGCGGAGTTACGCTTTCATCTCACATTGCCTCAGATTAAGGCATTTTAGTTATTATGCTGACACTAAATGCTAAAACGCAAGGTCGGGCTATAACATTTAGCAGTGGACTCCTCTAAAGCTATAGACAGCTATAGTGGGATATAGCTGCAGTTATTTCATTTAGCGATTTTGCAAAAATGTTAAAATTTTCAATTAATTATGCATAGAAATTTGGAATTAAGTAACTTTTATACAAATACAAATACTCAAATATATGTTTGTGCTCTATAAGTATAAGTCTTCAGATCCATTATTTCATAACCGACAATATAGTTTGAATTTTAAACGAACAGCATTATATTTAGCCTACACTAATACACTTATAGGCCTTCAATGCAAGGACAAAATGTATCATCAGCACGCGTGATCATTTGTTATTAAAAAATTTAGCGGCTACGCCAAATAGCGGCATGTAGTAGTGCTAAAGTGTCGTAAGCGGCAGTACCGGAAACAAATGGTGATATCGTAGTGCCATGCCACTGAAAGCTATAGCCAGCTATTTGCAACCTTGCTAAAAGGTTAAATAAGATATTGTTTGTGAAATGCTAAATATAATACGGTGAAATTCTGACTAACACATATCCGTATTGGACACAATGAATACATATGATTTCGCTTGCACAACCGCGAACACAGCGCATCTGAATTATGTCACCCTTTACAAAACCTGCTCCTTTTTCCTTCTTTTCCTCTGCATAAGGAGGTGTGCTAAATAATGTGAAGCGCGAACTACAAAAGTCGGAGTGCTTACTACAATAACTGGATCCGGACATTATCTCTGCAGAATGTGCTAAATTTAGGAATACTACGCAAGAAGAAAAAATGAGTTAAAAAAGAAAAAAATGTAAATTCAAGTGTCCCAACATGACGGAGTTATATAACAACCCCGAAACATAGAAGACTTCCCATTATATGGTGTTTTGTATATTTAGGGGGTGTTTGGAACGTAGGAAAATCAAAGGAATTTCGTGGGAATTCAATCCAGAGGAAAGGAAAGTAAGATAGGTGTTTGGAATACAGGAAACCATCGTTCCTATCCTGAGGAAAGGAAACAATGTATGTGTATTTCACGGGAAAGAAATCCTTTGGTCCAAGCCAAGGGAATGAAACTCGCGCGCTCTCTCTCGGTCTGTCTCTCACACGAGCTCTCTGGTCCTCTCTCCCTCCCGCCATGGTTCCCCAGCCCTAGACAAGAAATTGGCGCGAATCCACCTAAAGATGGCGAATCAGCGGCCAAGTACCGCATGTGCTCAACGGAATCGCCCTCCTCTCCCTGGTCCCCTTCCATCCACGCTGGATTCGAGTGGTCAATCTGGAAGGGATGAAGAGATTTCTTCACAAGGAACAGGTAACAGATTAGATCCATGTTCTTATTCCCCTGCTCCATATCTTCAAGAAGAGGCCGGCCGGGTGAGACACAGGGTGGAATGGGAGGAGCGGTAGGAGGACTGGAGGAGAGATACGTGGCGCGCGCTGCCGATGGGGGCAACTTCGTCTCGAACGCGCGGCGTCGGCACCAGCCGGAGTCGGAGCTGCGGTCGCCATCATCGGCCTCGCTGAGACGGCGTACCGCGACGGCAGGGCCGTGACTCTTCCCCACGAGCAGCTCCTCCAGCTCCATCCCGAAGCCCCCGCGGCTCTTCCCCACGACGTAGGCTGATGAAGTCGTGGAACACCTCCCCGCCACTGTGCCGCTCCTCGCTGCCAGGGAGTGTCACCGGCCGGCCACCGCTTTACTATTCTTTGTACAGTTTATCTCTTTCAGAAGCTTTACTATTCTTTGTATGCTTTTAGTTCAGATACGTGTTTATCTTATTGGGCTATTATATGTTTCTGGTCAGGCACAAAAAATAAATCTGGTAGAGCAAACTGGAATCATCAAAGGATTGTTTATCTTATTGGGGTATTAAAAGATCATGATGTGCCTAGATACCGAACAAACAATGCATGGAGCAAGGAGGCATGGAAGAGTATTACAGCTCAGTTCAATACAAACTTTTCAACAGAGTTCACTGTATCTCAAGTAAAACAAAAGGAGCAGGATATGAAAAAGGAGTACCGAGTTGTAAAAGATTTGTCCGCAGAAAGTGGTTTTGGCTGGGATTCTGATAGGATGATGGTTACAGCACCAGATGACGTTTGGAAAACACTAGATTCACGTAGAAACAAAGAATCCCTTCTTCGGTGGCGAGACAAGTCATTTCCGTACTATGACGACCTGTTTGCTCTCTATGATGGTAAGTTGCAGTTTGTGAGTTTAAATCAGTTTTATTGACTGCACGCATTACTACTTGTATATATAATGGTTCATATCATTTATGCAGGAAGATATGCTGAAGGAAGAAGCTGCCGTGGAATGGATCATTATGCAAACAGGGAAAAACAATCTGTAGGAGTAGCAGGAGCATCTACACCATCATTTGAGGTCCCTAACGTGCAATTCCATTCACCAGCACCTAGTATACGTGCTCCATGTGCATCATCATTGAATTTTGAATTTGAAGAAGGGGGAAGCAGGGATGAAACCAATTGGTTTGGTGCTGATGCATTTAGTCAATTCTCAGACCAAGTAAATAACTCAACATTTCTTGAGTCATTAGAAGGACCACAAGAACTACATCCTGCTGATCTTACATCTAGCTTAGACCATTGTCCAGAAACACCATGCATGAATTCCAGGCCATCTAGTTCTACTCCACAAGTACCAGATAAAAGGCGAGCAAAAAAGCAAAAAACCAACAGTACTAGTTCTGTCAATGATTTCCATGAGAGGTACCTAAGGCTAAAGAAAGAAGAGATTGATCGATTTACAGCTATTGAGGAGAAGAAAATGGAAGATCCATACAGCATCAAAAATTGTGTTTCAGCACTTGAGGGGATGGCTGAAGAACTCCTTATGGAAGAAATGATTAAAGCAGCAGACATTTTCAAAGATAACCCACCAGCCAGGGAAGTGTTTCTCTCATTTAGTACTGATCAGTTTCGACTGGGTTGGTTACGCAAACAACTTTAGTGACTATAACAAAGTTTAGACTAGCTTTTGCAACTAGGCAGGTACACGGCATGTTTATTTTGTGATATGCTGCTGTAGTACTAACTATTACAGCAATGGGTAGCTTGACTTTTGTAGAGTACTGACACAACAGTGCTCATAGTAGCAGAACTGATAATTAGTATGGTACAAATTTCAGAACTATCTCTACCTTTGACTTGATCGTCTTGTAATGTAATCTTCCCACATCCTCTTAGCTATGTCATCTCGCATGTCATTTCCTGCTTGGCGCACATTGTTGAACATCGGCACATCACTATTATAATGATCATCTCCTTGTGGTACTTGCATCATGTTCTGTTCATTGATATCTGTAGTGGCTTCTTGGGGCAGTGACAAATCCCCATTGTGTAACCGTATAAAATTGTGAGTTACACAACAAGCTACAGCAATGTCAACTTGTGTACTAATGTCATATAATGTGGCTGCTTTCAATATGGGATACCTTGTTTTTAGTATGCCAATAATTCTCTCTACATGATTTCTTAGCTGAGCATGTCGGAGGTTGAACAATTCCTTATAGTTCTGTGGTTTTTGTGCTGCTCTTCCCTGTTCTTGTAAATGATATCTTGTTCCGCGATACGGAGCGAGGAATTCTGGGGTGTTAGCATAACCTGCATCTACTAGATAAAATTTACCAGGTGGCACATTAAATCCATGGTTGAGTGCATCTTGGAGAACTCTTGCATCAGAGGCTGACCCCTCCCATCCAGCATGCACATGAACAAATTTTAGATCAAAGTCACAGGCCACCATGACGTTTTGTGAAAGCCCTTGTTTTCTGTTTCTATATGGCTCTTGTTGTCCAAATGGAATGGTCACAGGGATGTGAGTGCCATCTATTGCGCCAATGCAGTTCTGCACATATTATTCTAGAATTAGTATCATACTTAATTCAGAGTTTGTATTGCTATTGCAGTAAAAAAAATTACCTCAAAGTATGGAGAAAATTTTGGTTGTCTTAATATACGATGTGGATGTAGAGAAGGTGGACGTATATAGTTGCATGTCAATTGTGTTAGAGCATACAATACTGCTCCAAAGTGACGGCTAATTGTCTCTCCACTGTGCTGAAATTGATCTTGCAATGTTCGATTGCTAGCATTCTTTGACACTGCATATAGAAATATGCCTAGCTGTTCTTCTACCGATACATACCTTGAATCGGCAAGAAGATTACTTTCACGCATTCTTCTGGCTAATGCTTGAAATATCTCTCTCTCCATGTGGAATCTGTTTCTACACAAGATTTCATGGCCAGTCAGAGTTTCATGCACAAATGTGGCACCATCCCTACATGAAGTATGCACTGCTTGTTTTTGTGATGCTTGAGAAGAACTATCTTCTTGTAATGTGGGCCAAATGCAGAAGATGAACTCATCATCATTTTTGGATCTACGATGGTAGTTTGAATCCATGGGAAAAATTGTATTTGGTGTGCTGTCGGTGGGTGTGAGTGGCTGATGGCCTATATGATGGTGCATGTCGCATGAAGTGTGTCAATTATATAGGAAGAGGTGAGTGCAACGGCTAGTGCGGCAAGTGTACGCAGAACTGACATGCAACGGCTAGTGTACAAGCTAGCTTTTCCTTGACATGCAACGTTCATATGTGCAACGGCTAGCTTTTCCTTGATGTGCAACGGCTAGTGTATAAGTTCAAATATTATTAAACGTTTCCTGCAATCCAAACACCAAAAAATCTTGTTTCCTCTGTTTTCAATTCCTGTGGTTTCTTCACTTTCTCAATTCCTATGTTTTCTCTATTCCTGTACTTTTTCCTATTCCTGTGTTTTTCGTTCCTGTGTTCCAAACAGGGCCTTAGCATATATGGAGTCATATAGCAATTGAGATACTACAAATATTCATAGTACTTGCTGATATATCTTTGTCGAATAGTGAGGAACACCCTAATACCCGGTACAGCTCATATAGATCTGTGACCTATCCATATATAAGCAACTACTAAACAAAGCGTGCAAATCGCTGAAGTGAGCACCTAACTAACTCCATAAACAAAATAAGCCCCTACAAATTGCCGACCTTCCCCGCGGGCAGGCTCCACCAGCGCAGCACAGCACCCTTGGCCTGGCACTCCCCCTCCTCGCCGGCTTGCTCACTTGGAGGCGAAGTCACCAACAAAGCAAGCGTCTCCCTTCTCTCTCTCTCTCTCTGCGTGCGCGTGCGCGAGCGCGAGCGCGTGCGTCCCTTCCCCGGCACGAGCGGCGCACACCGTCACCGCCACGCCCACGCGCCGCCCCCCTTCCAGAAAATCTAAACCCCAGCGGGGCCGGCTGCCGGCCAGCGCCAGCCAGACCACACCGATCCCTCCCCGCCGGCCAGCCAACCCCCCCACCCTCGCCGGCGATGCTGCCGCGTCGCCGCAGCCGCCCGGGCTCATCCCTTCGGCTCCTCGTCCTCGGCGCCCTGCTCCTGGCCGCGGCAGCCGCATTCTCCCCCGCCGCCGCCGCCGCCGCCGAGGCCGCCGGCGGGCGCGAGGCCCGCGCGGGGAAGCAGGAGGCGGAGGCCCAGGCGGAGGCGGAGGCGCGCGGGGACCGGGTGGCCGTGGCAGAGGCCGGCGGCGAGGTGGCGGCGCAGGGCAATGCGACGGACAACAAGGAGGGCAGCCTCGCTGACATGATCGACCGCGCGCTGGAGAAGGAGTTCCCCGAGTCCGAGGGCGAGCAGGGCGGCGGAGGTGCGTGGATCTGCCCACCCCCGCGGGATCCCCCGCGCGGGATCTGGTTCTGAGGGCGCGGGGGCGATGCGGTGGCGCGTGTCGGTGCCCTCGGTGCCCGTCCCGTTCAGATCTCGGCCTCGGTGGTTGGAGCGTCTGGGGATTGGGGGGCGTTGAGAATGGAGGTCCCGGGTTGGGTTTGGGCTTGCTCGTGCTAATCTGTGCTCTGGTTTTGCAGAGACCGACCCCGGGAGCTTCAACAACACGGTCGCTGAGAAGCAGGTCAGTTCATCGCGCCATTTTTTTTGTGTGCTGCCGTTTTGATTGCAGGAGTTATGATTCTGAATAAATTCTGTGATTCAATACTTACTGAACATTTGGGCCTGGCAGAACTTGGTTTGGGGGGATTACTCATCACTTGCATGGTTGAATTTGTGAATGAAACTAGTTTAGATGCTGTCGTTTTTTTCAGAAGATGGGATGCCTAGATTTGATGGAGTTGGCTTTTGAACTGGGCTGTGGCTGAATACTACACTTTGAATCTGTTGTTATGATGCCTTGACCATGTCGTTAGTGTATTGTAATATCCAAGCATTCAATGGTCCCTCCATATGGCATCATTGCGTTGCTTTTGGTCCCTTTGGCCTAGTACTAGTATGTAGTATGTAGCTTTTTGACTTGATGCGCTTTGAATTGACATTTCCTAGTGCTGACGAGCAACGGCAATATTTTGGTTGGTATTTATTTGTACTATACTTTGTAATAATAATTAGTATATGACTGAATGTTTGTGGTGCAGGTAAGCTACTGTTAAGACAGTTAAAACTTGTTATGGTACATCTAATCTGCTATAGGAAAACCTAGTTTTGAATACATTCCCTAGCTCTGTCCCCACTGGACTTCTGTTAGACATCTGGTACCCCCAGTAGATAAAGATGGTTCCATTTCAATACCTTCTGATACCTTTACACATTTGTTACTTTCTCAATTCTCAATATACTCTATTTTTCTATTTGAAGCATACCATATAATCTGCATGATGCACATTGGCCTCAAGAAAAATGTAGTCACATCACCTATTTTCTCAGACAATAACATAGTGATTACTATTTCGATATTGTAGAACTTTAAACACATATATACGCTCTAGATTTACTCCCTCCATTCTCATATGATGGGCACATTTCAAAAGAAAAAGTTTTCACATATGATCGGCATATATACTGGACAGTGCCTCGTGGGGGATGCAGCGCGCCGTCTCGCATTTACTCCGTACCACGCGTGGGAACTGAATCGTCAGCTCAATGTACTCGTTTGCATCTGTTAGGCCATCAACCTGCACTGCTAGCCCATCTTTCTTCTCAGCTCTCCCGTTTCCCTTCTCACCTGCTCCCTCTGCAACTGGTCGCCATGGAAGCAGACAAGGAGGCTGAGCGCCATGGCATTGAGGCTGTCATCTACAACTCTGATAACATCCATGTCGTGCTCGACTCCTTCGCCAGCGAGACAGAAGTGCCTGATTCCCTCGGCGTCATCGACGTCAACACTGTTGCCGGTGCCGAGAGCAACGTTTTCCACCAGCATCAGTTCCTCCGACAGCAACTCTTCCATGAACAGCGTCAGGTGTTCCTTCACGGCATCCATCCTCAGGCACATGTATTGCATCGCTAGCAGATCCTCTTTCTCCATGAGCTCCTCCATCAACAATGCCTTGCTCATGATCAGAACCACCTAGGAAAAAAAACACAAAGTAAATAAGAAGAACCAAGAACGCTATTAAAATTGAGCAAAAGTAAACAAAATCAACAAGTACCTTCATCAGACCACACCATGGCATAGTCGAGTTCATTAGCAGGACCATCCCAGTCACCAATTTGATCCCAATCTATGGGTGGCTCAGCATTAAGGTCTAACCCTTGTGCTGCCATTTTTTTCCCTATTTGGTGACTGACAGAGGCAGGGATCGGAGGAGAATGACTGAGGACTGGCATGGTGACCTGTATATATTGATGGTGATCCATCAGTTTCGATATTTGGATTCAAAACGAAATCAGCTTAGGCGGGATTGTTTTGGCGGAAAGGAAAGGAAAAGCAGTGCGGGAAGGAAAGAATAGCGTGCAGGTGGGAGAGAATCCGTGCGGAAAAGGAAAGTTGCGTGCGAAAAGGAAAGAAAACGTTGCCGTCGTGGAGAAAATCTGTGCGGAAAGGAAAGAAGGGCGTGCGGGATGCAAAATCGTTTTGCATGCACGTTGGACGGGGGCGGCTTGGCGTGGACACCGAAGCGTTGCGAGTTTAACAGCTGGTTTTCATGAGGAAAATCTAATGACAGGAGTAAACGGGATGATAAGCACACTTGTTTGCCTTGGTCATTGAACCAAGAGAAAATGTGCCCATCATATGAGAATGGAGGGAGTACATAGCTGCAGTGCATTTTTCATGTTTTTTTTTCTAGTATTTAGAAAATTGTTTGTTCTTGCATATATCAAATATGTAATGCGAACTGATCATCTTGTTCCATGTATTCATACCAGGGAGTTCTTGAAACTGTGGCTAGAAGAGTAACAAAGAAGAATGAGACCAAAGATAACAAGTATGCCACAAACCCACACTTCAATTTGTTTTTTTGATAGATGGAATTGACCTTAGATTCAGAATCTGTAATAGAGCTTAAAGCTTGTAACTCCTTTCCCTCAAGGTCATTTCCTTTTAAGGAGGTTTTCTTGGATCGATCTGAGCAAGAGGATGTCCCTACATTGATTGATCGAAAGGTGCAACCACATAAACTGTTTGGTATTTTCTGCCAGTTTACTGCATATGCAGCATACATGCAGGCACAGAGTTGAGGACATGATGTTATCTTTTGTTTACTAATAGTTCTGTGTTGCTCCAATCTTCACTGCAGGATAATGTTTTTATCATATCAAATCCAAAGTCAAAATACCCTGTGCTGCAGTTGGACCTTAGGTATGCTACTAAATGTTCAGTATTTGAGGCGATTAATGAAAATATCTTTCCTTCATGTAAACTTGATTGTTAAATGTATATTATAATATTATTGTAGGTTGATATCAGACCTTGTTGTTGTTATCGTGTCTGCCACGTGTGGTGGAATCGCCTTTGCTTGCCTTGGACAACCTGTGAGTACCCTACTTTTATTTTCTCTAATTTCTACATCATTATGAACAACTGGAAACATAACTTTTCTGTTTGAAATGATGCATATTGCAAGGTTAAGCTATGTAAACCTACAATTCAAAATATATTGCAGGTGATTACAGGTTATCTACTTGCAGGATCTATTATTGGGCCTGGAGGCTTTAGCTTTGTCAATGAAATGGTGCAAGTAAGGTGCTTTAACCTTTGTTTTTTGTTTGTTAAGTGCTAAATCTCTTTGGCTTCCACATTTGGCATGCTCTTGTGCTCAGTTGTTCACTCCTTGACTCGGTAGCAAGGCCTGCTGCTTCGGATGTACATAATTAGTTTTAACAAGATAAAATAGGGTGCCTGTGCCATTAATTTACTTCTGATGGTTTTGTACTCTATATGGTTGTGGATGACCATTTTGTTTTTTTGGCCTTTAATGATCATTAGTTGAACTTATTAGGACAAACTTTGTAACTAAAGGTTGAAGTTATAGATCTGTTCTCTCTGTAAGCTGGTATAGTATAGTGAAACTTATTTCTGGTTAAGGATTAACAAAAAATTAAAACTTGTGTACCAGAGAGCTTGCCAGTCAGCTGGTGCTGAATATATGTATGCTTGTACTGACTAAGAAAGTTCAAACAAATTTATTTTTATGTATATGTTCACAGTTCTTATATATGTACATTTCTTTAGCATGGTAGTCAATTTTCTACTTGGATAATTTTTTGCTCCAGCTTCACCATTTCATACATCTCGGCTCCTTTTGAATATCTTGCATGTGAATTCGCGCCTCCTTGACCTCCTGATTGCTGCTATTCTGTGCTGCCTATCCAGTAATGTGTTGATAGAGTTGATAAGATGTACACAAGTATTTCATGTTCTTAAGTATGACATTTCTTACATTCCACTATTTCTTTTCCAGGTTGAAACAGTAGCCCAGTTTGGTGTGATATTTCTCCTATTTGCTTTGGGACTTGAGTTTTCTACTGCAAAGGTATTCTACCTTCAATATTCCTTGATATATTAAGTTGGTAACACAATTTGTGATCAGAAGTTAACATGTGTGGTGTTTTTACATTGCCTCAGCTTCGAGTTGTTCGTGCTGTTGCTGTTCTCGGAGGATTACTCCAAATTATGCTGTTCATGTTTCTTTGTGGTATCTTGGCTACAGTATGTTTTCGTCTCTGTTGTCTACATTATGATTTGCACTTAGGTGCTCTTTGTTTTGTACATTGTGTAAAGCTCGTTATCACACTCTCTTTGAAGGGAATTCTATTATCCTGTGCACCGTATGTCCAAGTATCAAATAATTAATTGCTTCATAAAATCTTATCAGAATAACAATATTTGTTGCATCCTTTGCTTGTTTGAACTTACTGCCAGTAAAAGTGACTACATCTAAAATATATAGTAGAAGTAGCCTAGTCAAAAGCTTTCTGCAATGCATTTTCCTTTCTTCATGGAGGTCATCATTCTTTTATCCTGGAGCATTTGGACAACAAGAAACAACTTCATTTTCAAAGGAATTCAGCCATCCATCCAGAATATGAAAGCTTCTTTTATTCATGAGTTTGCCATGGTTATCCATAGGGCAAAACAGAAGTACTTCCCAGGCATCAAAATATGGCTAGATAGTGTCTTAGTTTCTTTTCTCTTTGCTCTTTCTTGTAACATAAACACTTCAGTTTGTTTTTTTTAATATATAACCAGTAGGGGAGCTCTCCCCTCCTGTTTCATAAAAAAAAAATTCTGCAATGTGCTTCCCAGTGTTCTTGCGCAACAATTGATGCATTTTCCTTGCTAGGCATTTTTCTTTGTAGGATTATATTTCCTCGTTTTTTTTCCATTCTTTATTCCAAAGAGCATGGCTCACAGATCTTTGTGTGGTGTGTATGCAGCTTTGTGGAGGCAAAACAAAAGAAGGTGTTTTTGTTGGTGTTCTTCTTTCTATGTCTTCAACGGCTGTGGTAAGTATCTGGTCAATCACCTTGATTTAGACATTTATTATTGCGAAATCATAGATCGAACTGACGAATTGGCAAAATGATGTTTGACCTCTCAATATAATATGCATTGGATGTTCTATCACTTGCAATTGCAGTAAGCTCGTACTGTACATGTCATTTGTTGTCATTCTTGGTGCTGCCTATGTGCCACTTGTACTTGGTTATCTATTTGTTAAGTATGGCATTTTTTGTATATGAAGGTATTAAAATTTCTGATGGAAAGAAACAGTATCAATGCTCTTCATGGCCAAGTCACAGTCGGAACGCTTATATTGCAGGTCTCCCATATTTTCTTCATCTTCTTTTTTTTGCAAGACACATTTGTAAACATGCTAGTGTCTGCCCTTGTTAAGAATTAATTGACTTTCAAGACTTCATTTTTTTAAAAATAAAATCTGATATCTCAGTTTTGTGACAAGATTCCTTAATCCTTATTCCCTTCCCTCAGGATTGTGCTGTTGGTCTTCTGTTTGCGCTTCTTCCAATTTTGAGTGGTACATCTGGGCTTCTTCATGGAGTTGCATCAATGACGAAGTCGTAAGTGCAGCATTTCCGTTCCCCTTTTGCCCTAAAATACTTTACTTGCCTTTATATTTTAATTTTCTTTTACAATGAACTGGATGTTTACTTGGTTTGTGCACTTGACAACAGTGCTTACCTTAATAGTTTATGATCTGTTTTGCATCTTGCACTTGAAATTTGAACCTGTATTGCCCATTGCATATTTTTTAAATGAGCCTGTAAAAGTATTATAGGATATAGTCAGCTGTTGAATCAATTTTTTATGATACAAAACTTCTTCTCAGGCTGGTGGTATTGATAACGTTCCTGGCCATTCTCTCTATCCTTTCCCGTACTGGCGTTCCTTGGTTTCTTAAACTGATGATAAGTCTTTCATCTCAGGTAAAGTTTAATCGGGGGCCAAAGCAGTACATATTTTTCACCGAGCAATTGTATTGAATTTATTTTTCTAGAAAATTCTTTGCTGTAATTGTAATGATCTGGTTACTCTGCATTTCACACAGACAAATGAACTATACCAGCTGGCAGCAGTTGCATTCTGCTTGTTATTTGCTTGGGTGAGTTTCTGCTACTCATGAACTGTTATGTAGTGAAAACCTGTGCAGTAACATAGAACAAGATCTTTTCTTAATACTTATAAATTGTGAGTATGTGCTTACATGTGATAAAACCTGTATTAAAGTCATGTTTAGATGGACAACTATAGGTGTGCTGCAAATGCTAACTTCACTTTTATAAATTTTGATTTAGCTTATCAATTTTAGTGAATATGTAATTCATATCCAACTATTCATCCAGTACCTTTTCTGTTCCATTCAGATTGTAATACTGTTTTTTTCACTAGTTACCTTTTTCAACTTACAGGCCATTCCTCCTTTTTTGTTGCATTGTTGGTTTACTCTCATAGACGATGCGTCTTTGTCATGTCTTTACTTGTAGTCAGAAACTGTATAATTTTAAGGGTATGTATTCTCAAATTATTTGTTCACATGAGACCAACCTTCTATGATGCAGTGTAGTGATAAGTTGGGCCTGAGTCTTGAGTTGGGTTCATTCGCAGCTGGAGTAATGATATCAACGACAGACCTTGCACAACATACTCTGGAACAAGTAATTTATTACCTACACCTTTCATTTTGTTTTGCTTATCCCATTTTTTTCAAACTTAAGAGTGGAACTACTATTTAGTTTGATCTTTCTCTTACTGCTGGTGGCAAATTCATAGCTAGACTCTTGTAGTTAGTAATTCATTATATGTTCTCTTATTTCAGGTTTGTTCTTTCTGCAGATCGAACCTATCCGCAACTTTTTCGCCGCTCTTTTCCTTGCCAGCATTGGGATGCTAATTAATGTCCATTTCCTGTGGAACCATGTGGATATACTCCTTGCAGCTGTAATTCTGGTGATCACAGTAAAGACATTTATTGTTGCTATTGTCGTAAAAGGGTTTGGCTATGGCAACAAAACATCTCTTCTTGTAAGTCTTCCATCTCTGTTTGAATGCACTCACATCTGCCATTGCTCATACAGTCAGTTACCTCTTGTCTCTTTTATAGGTCGGCATGTCTCTTGCACAAATAGGAGAGTTCGCTTTTGTTCTCCTTAGCCGTGCTTCAAGCATCCATCTGATTGAGGTTATTTCTTGATATTATGTTCCATTTTGGTGTTGTACCATAGGCAAGCACCATGGTTATCCATTCATAGTGCAGCAAAACCTCTTAGTTTCTGGCTACTCCCGTCTCTATCTTCTCTCGTAGCCTTACATGTTTTGTTCCGAGAACTTAAAGCCAGGGGTAGCTTACTCTTGTAAGCACTGATGTACCATGAACTAGCTTGCGATTGCTAAGCTTAACTTCAACATGCCTAAATATTTTGATTCTATTAATATTAACTACTTATTATGCTTCCTAGTGTAGTCTGTTGGTACTAATCCCTATTCGGTTGCCCACCCCCAATGAGGCAGCACTACTGTTTTTCAATTTATTCAATTTTAGTTGGTGTTGATGGCATCTGACAGCTGAATTGGTTTTCTACAGGGCAAGCTATACCTGCTTCTTCTTGGAACCACAGCACTTAGCTTGGTATTTGCATTATCTCTCCATTCCTTTTGAGCCATGCATTGTATCTCGATAAACATTTTAATTCAAACTTTCAGCGCAAATGAGACTAGCACATTTTGTAGGGAAATTTTCTTCAAGAGAATAGTTTCTTTGTTATTGGACTCTGGAGAGTTGATTTCATATAATGCCACCCACAACAGTGAAATTACCTGAGATATGCCACACTTCATTTCTTTTGCAACCTTTTTCCCATTTTTTACTTTATGAAAGGACACAGTACCCATTGGGCCAGTTCTGTGCTTCTGTTGAGTTCAGGATCCATACTTCTAGAAGCCCAACTAGTACGAACCCAGATGGATGTGTTGCAAGAGCACGCCAACCTGGGTCAATGCACACTAGTAAGGCCATTAAAGAAAACTAAGAATAAATTAAGGGGCGTTTTGAGATAGTTTTACATTTCTAAATGACAGTTTGTGAACAGCACCATTCTAACTGGCATTGCCTAAAAAATGTTGAGAACATCATGCTCACCCTTTTGTCATTTGATTCATCCTAAACATCTGATGACCCTGTGTTTCATCAAACATAAATGGGTTACTGACTGGTGTGTACCTCTGCAGGTGACGACACCTCTGCTATTCAAAATGATCCCAGCGGTGGTCCACCTTGGGGTTCTTTTGAGATGGTTTTCTGTTGATAGCAATCAGGTGGAGGTACACGTTCATATCAATTGAGTTCATCTATTGATTGTTTTACTCCGGAAATGTTTGCCAATCAATTCATCGGTTCTTCCTTTTCAGTTGGGCCTGAAAAATGATGGCCTCCGCATCGATAGCGGCAAGCGCATAAATTTGGTAGTCCAAGGCTCACATGACTCATGACATTTGACACGCTGCAAGCTGCTTTTTTTGTGGCTTAAGTTTACAAGCTCTGTAAAGTATTTTCGCCGTTCCGAAGAGTTTGTAGCAGGTATACAAGGGTGGTGGCAAGAGACTCAACTCTGATCTCGCTCCCAGCTCGAGATCTATCCTCCCCCCATCATGGCGACTGCAAGGGCAATTGGGTTTGCCATTTTTGAGAGCGCAGTGTCTGTGAATGATTGGTGCTGTGAGTGGCTGTCGACCCCAATTGAGGGTTTCGTGTAACATAAGAATGTATGGTGATTAATTGATTGGATTAGCTTGATAGGATGTAGGCCTGATGGTTATGCCCATTGTATTCATTCAGCAAAAGTGTGTATCATCACAACACGAAAAGTGTGTAACGACAAATATCCATCAGATCACGAATTTTGTTATGTGGACACAGCATTCATTTCCGTAACTTACGACAGTTGATGAATTCTCATTAAGGAAGGCTTCTACATTCCCTGATCCAGGAACTCATCTGTTGGAATTCAGAGTGTAGGACTGCAATTATTGGTGTACGAATTATACATGTACCAAATACTTGTACATAAGAATTGCTCCTTGGATTAGATAGCATCTTAAGCGTGGCTTGATTGTTTTTGGATGCAATTCTATGAGACGGATAAACACAAGTATGGTGTCGTCAACTTATATATCAGCACCTCCTACACAGCGTTGTTACTTGCTACGTCACAGGTGTTTCATTTCCTCTTGATTTCTTGGACACTTCACTTTCTTGCTTAAGTTGCAGGCATCAAGTGAACGTAGGGTTCAGAATTCAACTGAACCAAGGACATTGCAACTATCAGTGTGCGTTCCTATTAATATAGCAGAACGCGTTTCTATTAATATAGCAGAAGAAAATATAAGATTATAGTCCATAGTCCTGGAGGCCACGATCATGCAACCAAAAAAAAAAACCTAAAAAAAACAACTGACACGCCGCAGGCTGGCAACACCACCACATCCGCTGCCAACGGAAACGACCAAGCACTGAACCAGCCGCCACCAAGCGAGATCGACCGCCGCTAGGCCAAAGAGGTAGCAACAAGCGCAGCGCTCTGCCTGACTTAGATCTGATGAGGTTAGATCGACGTGTCTTCATGATTGTAATATGTTTATGTTGCAGATGGTGTGAACACATGCATGAGCAGGACAGGATCTGATGAACACATGCATCACCGAGACCAGAACAAATCTGCTATACCTTTTCAGATGTTACAGTTGCTTGTCGCGTAAACAAAAGCTGTGGACATGGTAACAGTATTGCTTTACAAGTTGTGATGTATGAATAGTTTGGTGGTGTTATGTTATATTGCTCCTTAATTTATTTTTTTTTGCTCTTTTTTAAATCAAGCAGTCAAACTGTTCTACCTTTGCGGCTCTGCTAGTATTTCTCAAAGGCATGCGTCAGTGACTCCCAACTTGTGTCGGTCGAATCTGGTCTGGGAAAAGAAAATATCAGTTTGATGTCGAACTGGAGCTCCCAGTCTCAGACTGTCCTTATCAGAGCTTGTCCCCTTCCAATCTACTTTCAGCAGAGCAAGTCATCTTGCTACTAATCAGTGGCTTAACCCTGATGCCTTTTGGTACCTTGTGCTTATCGTGCTGTCTTTTTTTACGGAAAACAAATGCAGTAGAACAAGAGTAACTTGGCAAGTTCTTCTACTTGTCAGCCAGGCAGGATACGAAAAAGGATTAGTGCAGACAAGTATCGTCCAGAAGAGAAAGGTTCAAATGCTAGTCTTCATTAACGGCGCCTTCCTTGTTGTTGCCGGCTTGCCGTGTGTTTGTGGTGCTTCGTTTTACTTTGTTCTTGTAGGAGAGTGACCATTTTGTAGCTTCTATATTCAATGAAATAATAAGGAAGAGTTGCTATCTCGGGTTCCATGCATCCTTTTCGTGGTCTGCAAGGTGTTTGCATTGGCACGGAATTGTAATCACACACCTCCGACTTGGAGGATCATTGTTGTTGACAACTACTAGGATCACGAGAAAAGACATGCCTCGATCTATCATCTGGTCCACATATAATAGTGAATTCGTGACACAGGGCATCTTGTTCGTGTTCCAAACGAATAGGCGTTCGGCTACTGTTCGCTCGGGTCCTCGAGCTGCCTCTCAGTTCTGACGATGCACTACAATGGGTCTGTAACCGAGATGGATCTTGATGTAGTCACCTCATTTGCAAACATCCATGGTTGATCTCTACTCTGTCTGTCTATGGCTAAATTCTTGTGCAATTTGGTGCTCTTTCTTGTAGAAGATGTACCTCGATCTCAATTATTTCCTGGCCATATTGAAGTCCGCTACAGTCTTGCTTCCCACATGTCTACCCCCGAGTTTGGCAGTGTGACCACATCACACTATTCACTGACTCGTCATGCATTTATGACTCAACAAACACTTGTAACGGAGAAACCCTAGCTTTCATACGTACCATTCTGGCTGTTGCTTTCAGTAAAGTTGTTTTCTTCAATAGTAATCTACACGAGTCCAAGATTCGTCGTGACAATCTTTGAGTACAAGTAGTTTGTGCAACAATTAATGTACATCAGTTCAAAAATTGTTGACCTACCATACCATGTAATTAAATGCATAAACTTGGTTTGCTATATGCTAATTGTTAAAAGAGCTCTTTTACCATCCTTGTAGAGGTGCCAAGAGATACCAAATCCTACTTAAATTCAAAAAGGAATAAATTCAACCAAAAAGGACACCATAAGAGACTCAGGTTCCTTTGAAAAAAATAAAGAAGAAAAAAAGACAACCATGCAGGAAATAAACAAACGCGCGCGTCAGATGACTGCTGGTTGCACCGAATCTCTGATGGGAAACAGGATGCCAAACAAGCTAAGATGAATAGATCTCTCATCTCTGCACATGCATGACAGTATCCAAACAAAAAGCGGTCGGCTTATGATCACAGACCAAGCAAGATCTGCGTTTGCCACGGCTCATCTGGACTAAGACAAGACGGCATTGGCTTCATATGCATGAGCTGGTAAATTGCGACAGTGACACTGTCGTCCGACACGACAATAGTCTTTGGCTGCTACACTGTCAGCTGTATTTTACGGTGTAAGTCCTTGCTTGCTCCAATTTTCGCCAGCACTTCCGAGTTTTTCTAAACATTGCCAAATACACACTGAATTCATTATGTATGTGCTATAGGCTTCTTAGTTGTCAAAAAGATGTTACTCCATGTTATTTTTCACTGCACTTGAAACTAGTAGAAGCTTTTACCTAATCACAACGTCGCAGTCCATACCAATGCGATCGATCGGCTAGTAATAAAAGAGTAACTAGCAACGCCTGACTAGCAAAACAATAGTGCAGCAAGTGTGTCAACCCTACAAGTAAAAACAAAATATTAGTTGGAAAGGACACGTAGGTTAACCACAACGATCCTATCCTAGTAGGCGATTAAAGCACAACGTAGCTTAATTCCCATAGGTAGCACGCGATCGACCGGCTAGCTAGTAATCAGGACTGATTAACAAAGCAAATGTGACAGAAATATTAGTTGAAAACAAGTAGCTTAACCAACTATATATCCAAGACGATAAAAGGCAGCATACATATAGTTTTGTATATTCAGCCGCATGATCCACGAGCCCTTTGACAAGGACTCCTTGTAGCCAGCCCTACTGTACGCTGCCATCCGGAGGGGAACACCACCACGTACGTTTCCAGGCGTACCGCGTACGTCTCGGCACCTCTCGCCGGCGTCGCCCTCACAGTAGCTGGCGCTAGTGTTTAAATGCGGCCGGCAGCACGACCGATCGACGGGCCGGGACTAGGCGGCGGCAAGCATGGTGCGGCGGGGCATTGGCCGCACCGCACATGGCGCCACCACCGGTCATCTCCACGGTTGTCGTTCGACCTCGCTCTGACGTCCTCTTGTCGTTGAAGCTAGCACAGAAGCAGCGCGGTAGCAGTGGCGTAGTAGTCCATCGATATATCAGGTCGGGGCATTGAGTTCTGGTACCATCTCCGATCATGCATGTCTTTGGGTAGGAAATGCACCGAGCTAGGACGGAGTCTCAGTTTAGGACGCGATGGCATGAAGATGGGATCATGCGTGGTGCCGGTGCGTACGTCCAAACACTGTTGCTGTATCCTAAATGCCCGGACAAACTCTTGCAGAAACCCTACGCAGAGAAAGACAACATAGGTCGCCGCCATTGCTACCAAACAATTTGATGGGCGTAACCGTAAGCACAGAATGGCCTCTCTCAGCTGCACAAAGACGTACGCCTCTACCTCCTCCTCCCCGATGAGCCTCCCTCGGCAAGGCCCCTGCCACGTCATGCCATACGCCAATGGTTACACACACACACACACACACACACACCAGAAGCTGCCTGACCAGGCCATGCGACAAACAAATCGGATCCGCCTCCTTCAATTCGATCGATCGATTCCATTTTTCCCCCCGCGGTGGAATGGAAATCCGGTTCTGAAAGTGACGGCGGACAAGTCCGAGTTTTCCGCCGGGCGCCGCACGGCGAAGAGGCAGCTGCGGCCAACGACGGCCTTCCCTTCCCAATCCTCCATGCATAACACAGCGCGCGGTGATTGAGATTTGAGAGGAGGATAGACGAGACGGGGCCGGAACCAGCCAGAGCGACTGGTGGTGGCTGGGCTGCCCTCCCCTCCCGTCCCGTCCCGTCCCGTCCGGGTCCGGCCAAGAATAGGTGACGCCTCTTCGGCCGCCTCCCGTCGACGGCCGCTGCATGTGAGCAGCGGCAATGGCAGATAAGGGCGATCCGGCCACGGCCGTTCTTGGTAAAAACAGGAGACGGGACTTTTTTCCATCAGCATTTTTAGATCGTTCGTGTAAACCCTTTCCGTCTAATATTCTAATGATGAGCTGATCGTTGCTTGCTTCCACGCGTGGGGGCGGCAGGCTCGTGGGCTTGCGGGCGGCTCGCCGTCGCGTCGCCGTGCGTGCAGAGGGCACTCATCGACTGCGTCAATGCGGCGCTCCTCGTCGCGTACGTCTCCGCGCTGGCCGCCGCCTGCGTCAGGCGGCGGCGGGCCGGCAGCGCAGGCCGGAGGAGCGGCACTCGCGGGTGGTGGCGGCGGGGGCTGGCCGTCGCCGTCTCCGCGTGCTGCGTCGCGGCCGCCGTCGGGTACGGCGTCGCCGGCTTCCGGGACGCCTCTTCGGGCGACGTCGCGGCGGCGGCGGCTCCTTACTTCGCCAGGGCCCTGTTCTGGATCGCGCTGGCGGCCTCGCTGCACGTCCAGCCGGACAGGGCGGCGGCGGCCGTGGCCGTGCTCTGGTGGGCGCTCCCCTCGCTGCTCGTCACCGTGTACAATGCGGAGATCCTCATCGGCGGCGGCGCGCTCGACGCCGTGGAGGTGCTCGCGTGGCCGGTGAACCTCCTCCTGCTGCTCTGCGCGCTCGGCTTGGTGCTGCGCCGGAGCGACGGGCATCGCGATGGCGGCGGCTTGTCGGAGCCTCTGATCGGCCCGGACGGCGACAAGGCTGCGCCAACCTCGGAGCTGTACCGCGCTGACCTGTTCCGCCAGCTCGCCTTCTCGTGGCTGAACCCGCTGCTCCGCCTCGGCCGCTCCAAGGCGCTGGACCTCGCCGACATCCCGTTCATCGCCGGCGAGGACACCGCGCAGCACGCCTCGCACAAGTTCGCCGAGGCCTGGAGCCGCCACGTCAACGACAAGGCCAGGGGCCGCCGGAGCGTGGGCAGCAACAGCCTCGCCCTCGTCCTGGGCAAGTGCTTCCTCGGCGAGATCCTGCTCACCGGCTTCTACGCCTTCTTGAGAACGCTGGCCATCGCGGTGGCACCCCTGATGCTCTTCGCGTTCGTGTGGTACAGCAACCAGCAGGAGAGAGACCTCCGGGTCGGCCTGGCCCTCATCGGCTGCCTGCTGCTCATGAAGCTCGTCGAGTCGCTGTCGCAGCGGCACTGGTTCTTCGACTCCAGGAGGACCGGAATGCACGTCCGGTCGGCGTTGATGGCGGTCATCTTCCAGAAGCAGCTCAGGCTGTCCAGCCAGGGGAGGAAGAACCACTCCACCGGCGAGATCGTCAACTACATTGCGGTCGACGCGTACCGGCTTGGCGACGCCATCAGCTGGCTGCACATGGGGTGGAGCTCGCCACTTCAGCTGGTCTTCGCAGTTGCCACGCTCTTCTGGGCACTGAAGCTTGGGGCTCTTCCAGGTCTAGTCCCCTTGGTCATCTTCGGCTTTCTCAACGTGCCATTCGCCAAGATCTTGCAAGGCTACCAGTCCAAGTTCATGGTTGCACAGGACGAGAGGCTCCGGTCGACATCCGAGACACTGAACAGCATGAAGATCATCAAGCTGCAGTCATGGGAGGAGAAGTTCCGGAACATGATCGGGTCACTCAGGGACGGGGAGTTCAAATGGCTGAGGGAGACCCAGATGAAGAAGGCCTATGGTGCGGTCATGTACTGGATGTCCCCGACAGTCGTCTCCGCGGTGATGTACACCGCGACGGCAATCTTGGGGAGTGCGCCCCTGAATGCCAGCACTCTCTTCACGGTCTTGGCCACCCTGAGGGTAATGGCTGAGCCAGTGAGGTTCCTTCCTGAGATCCTCACAATGATGATCCAGTACAAAGTGTCGTTAGACCGTATCGAGAGGTTTCTTCTCGAAGATGAGATCAGAGAGGAGGATGTGAAGAGAGTACCTTCAGATAACTCTGATATCAGAGTCCAAGTCCAAGATGGTAATTTCAGCTGGAATGCAAACAGAGCTGATCTGTCACTGAGGAATGTTAACCTTAGCATCAGCAGAGGAGAGAAGGTGGCTGTCTGCGGTCCAGTTGGCTCAGGAAAATCTTCACTGCTGTATGCATTACTTGGGGAGATACCTAGAATATCAGGATCAGTAAGTGACAGAGAAATGAAGCTCTTTAATGCAGGGGAAAGATTGCAATAATGTTATAACTAAGAATATGACTAAACTGTATTTTGCAGGTTGAGGTATTTGGCTCGGTAGCATATGTTTCACAGAACTCCTGGATACAGAGTGGGACTGTTCGCGATAATATACTCTTCGGGAAGCCTTTCAACACGGAACTGTATGAGAAGGCAATCAAATCTTGTGCCCTGGACAAGGATATCGAAAATTTCGACCACGGAGACCTGACAGAGATTGGTCAGAGAGGACTGAACATGAGTGGAGGTCAGAAACAAAGGATTCAGCTGGCAAGAGCCGTCTACAATGATGCAGATGTTTATCTGCTGGATGACCCTTTCAGTGCAGTTGATGCCCACACCGCTGCCGTTCTTTTCTATGTAAGTTGCAGGGATCCACCTAGATTTGTATCCGTAAAATGATTTGCTTTCTCCTTCAGACAATTCTAAGGCGAACTTTCACGCAGGACTGTGTGATGACAGCACTTGCTGAGAAGACCGTTGTTCTTGTGACCCACCAAGTAGAATTTCTGACTGAAACTAGTAGAATCCTGGTAAGTAGATATTCTGAACATAATTATTCAGGACTTTTTTTTATATCAAAGATCCTTTTGTCATAAACTGTCATTTGTTCTACAGGTAATGGAAGGCGGTCAAGTTAGTCAGCAAGGGAAATATTCGGAACTACTGGAATCTGGGACAGCATTTGAGAAACTTGTTTCAGCTCACCAGTCTTCGATCACAGCATTGGATACTAGTGCCAGCCAACAGAACCAAGTTCAAGGGCAACTGGTGCCTGATGAAAACATAGCGCCAAGTGCACTGCAGGCTACAAGGCAGGCTAGCGACATCGAGGTCGCTGCAAAAGGTCCTTCAGCAACAATCCAGCTTACAGAAGAGGAGGAGAAGGGGATCGGTGACCTGGGATGGAAGCCATACAAAGATTACATAAATGTATCCCAGGGAGCTTTCCAATTCTCTGGCATGTGTACTTCTCAGGTGCTCTTCACATGCTTTCAGATTGCATCAACATATTGGTTGGCCGTTGCTGTTCAGATGGATAACATCAGTGCTGCCCTTCTTGTTGGGGCCTATTCTGGTCTCTCCATCTTCAGTTGCTGCTTTGCCTACTTTCGAAGCTTGTTTGCAGCTACTCTTGGGCTCAAGGCCTCCAAGGCATTCTTCAGCGGGCTAATGGATTCCGTATTCAAGGCTCCCATGTCATTTTTTGACTCAACACCAGTGGGAAGAATTTTAACAAGGGTACGAATTTTATTTGATTTTATCTTGGTCTATGAAAACAAGATCATGATTCTATCACTAAGTTTTCAAAAAATACAAGTTGAAATACAAGTTCTGGTCTGTGCAGGCATCTTCAGATTTAAGCATTCTGGACTTTGACATACCTTACTCCATGGCTTTTGTTACTACTGGTAGTATTGAGGTTGTTACAACAGTACTGGTCATGGGTACCGTAACTTGGCAAGTCTTGGTTGTGGCAATCCCAGTTACAATCACCATGGTATATGTTCAGGTCAGTATACAACGCTGCAATAAATAACTCTAGTTAGTTAAAATGAATGTATCTTGTGAGTTTTTGAGCTGACACATGGTATTGAAATATGAAGAGGTACTACGTATCCTCAGCTAGAGAGCTAGTAAGAATTAATGGAACGACAAAGGCACCTGTCATGAACTATGCATCGGAGTCAATTCTTGGTGTGGTGACCATCAGGGCATTTGCAGCAACAGAGAGGTTCATCCACAGCAACATGGAGCTCATTGACACTGATGCGACACTGTTCTTTCACACTGTTGCTGCACAAGAGTGGGTGCTTATAAGAGTGGAGGCGCTGCAGTCCTTGACAATAATTACAGCAGCGTTGTTCCTTGTTCTGGTTCCTCCAGGAGCAATTTCACCAGGTAGCTACATGACCATTATGATTAGATCTTCCTTCTAAATGGTATCTTTGGGTTGATTAAATGTTCCCAATATGAACTTCTTTCAGGTTTTGCTGGACTTTGCCTCTCCTATGCTTTGACGCTGACTGCAGCACAGGTCTTCTTGACAAGGTTTTATTCGTACTTGGAAAACTACATCATCTCAGTTGAGCGAATCAAGCAGTATATGCACCTCCCAGCGGAGCCACCTGCCATTATACCAGAAAATAGGCCTCCAGCTTCATGGCCACAGGAGGGAAGGATAGACCTTCAAGATTTGAAGGTAAAATAGTTGTAAATTTCTTTTCCAGTCATTCAAGTTTGAGAAATCGACTCGCTGACTTGTACTTCATGAGCAGATAAGATACCGTCCAAATGCACCACTTGTCCTCAAAGGAATCACTTGTACTTTTGCTGCGGGGAACAAGATTGGGGTTGTAGGGAGGACAGGAAGTGGGAAATCAACACTTATCAGCTCGTTGTTCCGTCTCGTTGATCCGGCAGGTGGGAGGATACTTATTGACAAGCTGGATATCTGCTCCATTGGCCTAAAGGATCTGAGAACTAAATTGAGTATTATCCCTCAAGAACCAACGCTTTTCAGAGGAACTGTGCGCAACAATTTGGATCCCCTTGGCCTGCATTCCGACCAAGAGATATGGGAGGTCAGTAAAACTTTTCATGCCTGCAAAATTATAGTGAGTGTACGAATGGCAATACAAATTCATGCACAATACAGTCCTAACAAAACCATGTTAAATGAACCTTCAGTTACCATATGCATTAGAAGCATATCTTTTCTACGGATTTGTTCATGCTAACCTTAATTATGTTGCTATATGCCTGCATAAACAATAACAGATTCATGTATTCTGATTTACACTACTTACGATGAACATACCAGGCCTTGGAGAAGTGTCAACTGAAGGCAGCAATTAGCAGCACCCCTGCTCTTCTTGATACAGTAGGTACGTGAAGTTAGAACTATACCACCAGAAAGCAGTATATACCTCATCAAGGAGAGACTGAACTCATTCCGTTTATTCTTGTTGGACAATTATACAGTGAGTGATGATGGTGATAACTGGAGCTCTGGACAACGTCAGCTCTTCTGTCTTGGCAGAGTTCTGCTCCGCAGGAACAAAATTCTAGTTCTTGATGAGGCAACAGCATCCATCGACTCTGCAACAGATGCAATCCTTCAGAAAGTAATCAGGCAGCAGTTCTCAAGTTGCACGGTGATAACCATAGCTCATAGGGTTCCAACCGTTACAGACAGCGACAGGGTCCTTGTACTGTCCTACGGTATGTGTATGTTACAGAAGACATTTCAGTCATGTAGCATCTGCACAAAATTTCAATTAATCCTTCAGACTACCAATAGATAGTAAACTAGCAATGCCCCATATGATACAATTACAAGTACACTGCAAAGCTTATTCTATATGGACGACTCATGACGGTGATTTTTTCAATTGTGCAGGAAAGCTTCTAGAATATGAAACACCAGCAAAGCTGTTAGAAGACAAGCAATCAGCCTTTGCTAAACTAGTGGCTGAGTATTGGGCCAATACCAAGCGGAATTCAACATGAACCTACCATTGTGGCAGGACATGATAAAAGATATCATCAATCCAATGAAGATACTGAAATAGCAGTTCCAGCCTCCCAGGGTTCTCAAATTGAATCTATAAGAAGTCAAGGCATGTTCTCTTCATTATTTTATACGTGGAGTTCTGGAAATAAATGAGAAATCAACACCAGTTTAATTTTGGCAGTGGGAACAAGTTTTGGAGTTAGGTTTAATGAATGGAACTAACTCCAGCTGGATGATTGAACTACTCTCAGTAAGTAGTTCAATATAGCGAGAGTCTATTACCTATGGTATTCATTGCAAAATGAAATGGAGGATCCACTTCAAGCATGACGAATGACATTCTTCAGATATAAGAATTTTTGAATAAGAAGGAAAGGGATATACCAAGTCGTGTACCAGTAAAGTTTGTGCTCAAAATATGAGAGGAGATTTATTTTCATGTTGCTCGTGTAATCCGTATTGATAAACTTAAAGATGATGACTGTATAGAGTGAGAAGGAAATGTTTCACAAATGAGTAAGGACAGTGCTGAGAAAAATTACAACTCCGCCTTTATGCATAACAGTGCTAGTAAGATGATTCCAAATAAATTGAAGGTACACAAAATCAAGCTCCAAGATTAAGAAAAACTAAGAATTAAAAATGAGGTCCTAATTCACAGGCTCTACCCAATTTAATGTATAAGGCTGTGCAGGTTTGTTATTCGAATTCGGGCCACATTTTGAATACCGTAAGCTACCAAACTGCTAGATTGTGGAAATATTTACTGCTTGGAATCAAAGTATTATTGACTGTTGACAGCTAAACTTTCTTGAAATGCTTAATAGTTAAACACCACGCAGGAGACAGATAGTGAACTGACTTCGTCCAATGTATGCATGGCTGTCTCTGATGGAAATAACCTAAGCTAGACTTCAGCTCACACGAAGAAATGTACCTTGAAATGTTCCATTATTGCCTGCATTGTGTGGGTCTTGGAGATAACCTTGAACTCTCCTCGTACTAGTTTCTTCTCTTCTTAATGAATCTCCTGCGTTGTTCGATAAAAAAAATTTATTGCTAATGCTTTTCCATTTGCAATCTTAAAAACATAATATGCTAACTTTGATGAAGATTTATTTGGTGGCTAGAGGTGATAAATTTATACAGAAGATTCTCTTGAAGAATATTGCAGACTGCAGAAATACCCTATCTTTCTACTTTCTGGGGGAAGGGCACAGGGGGAAATTTTAATCTAGTGATATAATTTCCAGGTGATATAAAAATCTCAGAATGAAGAAACATTGCATCCAGTGGAAACTGTGCGCACGAAATATTTCTCAAAAAAACATAATTCACATTGCCAATTTGTTCCCATACGAAAAACATATAAGAGCACATTGATTACAGAGACAAACAGGCAGAATTCTGACTTAATACCCAAGAAACTAAAATTCATAACTCTATGGTTTGCAAAAGTTGATGTTGCAATTATTATGTCTGGCAACAAGCCAAATAATCAGTCAACACCAAGACAACAAAGGCAGAGCTGAAAAGGAAATAAGACGTGCCAACAGAGCCCTGTGCCCTCTTCCAATTAATTGGAAAAGAAATCATAACAACCTATATTAGATATGCAGATGACTAACTAAATTATTAAAGGATGCTCATCAGCAGCCAGTAGTATCATTTGTTCGCCAAATTGGCAGGTTGATTGCTGGTCAGCCTGCATTCTCTGGCACAATTTCTGATTTCTCCAAGAGAACCGTTACCAAGACTGAAAGTCAGCAACATACTTCCCTGCTGCAATCGTCATGTAATTTTTAGAAACAAACTGGAACCTTATCTCATAATGATTGTTCTGATTTCAGGCACTTGTATATATATCTTCAAATCAACTCTGTAGTGTGCATGACATTGAGACTGCGGATTTGTTTCAGGAAATGAGTAATAGAGGAGATGAATCCTTTTTGTTAGGTAGTAGAAATCATGGCTCCAAAACAAATAATTTAATTAGACCCCTGACCGCAGAAAAAACCCAATAATCTACTTGAAAGAAACTGGGTACCTGTGGTCCTGCCCCATCAATCAAGTGTCAGCAAAATTAAAGTGATCAGGGTCAAGTAACAGTCAGTCCTCGAATCAAAGTGGAACAACCGGGTGAGTTCAGTTACAGTGCTATGCCAACTGTCACATCAATTCTTCTTATCAACTGTCGCATCGAATGTTTAGTTGCTAATTAAAAATATTAAATGTAGATTAATGATAAAACTAATTGCATAACCCCTAGACTAATTCGCGAGATCAATCTATTAAGTCTAATTAATTATGATTAGCCCATGTGATGCTACAATAAACATGTGCTAATTATGAATTAATTAGGCCTAATAGAGAATTAGCCCTAGGCTTCCACAATTAGTTTTATAATTAACTTATATTTAGTCCTCCTAATTGACATCGAAACATATGATGTGATAGGACTAAACATTAGCTCTCAGGATCCAAACACTCCCTTATCCAGTTCGGCGGCTGGCTCGGCAAAATTTAAGCTCACAAACCTTAGGGCAGTCCCAACCAAGAAACCATGCTGTGGTATCTATGATATGACATGCCACATAGACACCACCCAAGAAACTATAGCTCCCAATGCATAATTTGTAATTGTGGGTACAAAATAAATTCCTCCAATAACCTTTCTCTTCTTTCTACCAATCCCCTTCCTCCTCACTCTTTAATTCTATCTTGGTATTTGTGATATCTATCCCAATAGATTTCATGTAGTTCTTCAACTTTGATTTTTTGCGAGAAACCTTTCTTGCATGAGATCCAGTTTCTTGAACTTTTCATCTCTTTTCTTTTTAATTGCATTGCCAAATCAGCAAAATATCCTATACGGTGGCATTAGGACTGCCCTTAGTCGCTAGGCCTGCAACCACCTCCATTCAATGATTCAACTAAAAAAATATGTAAGAAACATTGAACCCTAGTTCCCGCGATTTACCAACGTGTCCAACAAAACCTCCAGCGCATGCAACTCTGGCGACTTGGCATTCCAAATGGAGTAAATCACCGATGATCGCTGCAATGGCGCACCAATCAGCAGTATCATCACAACTCACAAACACGAAAGGAAACTGAAATTCTCCCGTGGAAATTCGAGATGTGGGGATTACCGATTAGCTTTGAGGTCCCGGGAAGAACCCCGGAGATGGGATGCATGGCGTGGGAGCAGTCGCACTCGCGGCCATGATGACCGGCGTGCGGGAAGCGAGAGGCGAATCGAATCTGCACCCTCCGACCCCGCGTTTCCGGACACGGCAGCATTGGAGCAGCTCGGGAAGAGGGAAGGTGCTGACCCCTGTTGGGCCTAGGCTTTGGTTAATGGGAATTTATCGGGCCGTCAGTGAATTTTTTTTTTAACGAACCAAGATTTGTTCATAAAGCTTCAGACACTGAATCAAGCAGATACACTCAGCTATTAAAAAAGCAGTTACAGCGTGAGCATCAGCGGAGTGAATCTGAAAAAAAATGATATATTTTAGAATGAAGGGAGCAAAGACTAACGGAAGTGGTCTAAATCACCTTGTGACTTGCAAGATGCAAATCTGTTACTACAATATATATTTGTGCACAAGAGGACAAGACACTCAAGTGAAGAAATTTTCATGGCTAAACGTTCCAATAATTTTTTTTTTGACAAGCTGTTCCTCTTTGTTAAATACAAAATATGCAAATGCATCAGGAAGTCTAATAATGAAGCGCAAGATGAGGGGCATTTTGAAAGGAAGCGGTGCTTGTAGCCTAAGAGTGGGAGGGGGTAAATTAGGCACACTTAAAATCTTAATCTATGGTTTCAACTAAATTGTACAAATATAGACTAGAACATGCTATCTAGGTGTGCAACTACGGTTCATCTAGTGTTATAACCCATCCAAAATAATAGGTTTACAAACTATAGCCAATTCTAGCTTGATTCTACTCTATGGAAGTAAAGCCACACAAGTTGCAAGTAAGAAGTGCGGAAACCTAATTGAGTGGATTCGGGAAATGCAAACTCGGCACGTTGTTTTTTTCCTGTGGTATGGGTGGGCTAAAGCCACCCCTAGTCCACGTTGGAGCTCCATCAAAGTACGCTCCCAGTCACCAAGTCTCTTCCGATCAAGAGTTTGGTCTTGCCACTAAGTCTCACGCCAAGTAGGTGAAGTCTTGCCACAAAGACAATGCTCATCACCTCTTGCACCGGTCACCTTGACGCCGTTTTCACTACGGAGCTTCCCACGAAGGAGGAGTCTCCTTATCCCCTGCATAAAGCTGTCGTTACCGCTCCACACAAAACCAGAGGATTGATGATTTGCCAGCGAGTCACCAAGACTCCAAAAAGCCGGCACACCAAGATCACAGCGGTGGTTCACTCTAGAACCAAATACAAGCCAGCTACATCTTGCTCTTTCACTCTCTCTTGGTCTAATCTAGCATTAACACTCTCAAAGATTGTGCTAAAGTCTAGCACTATGGTGGCTACGATGTCCTCTTGAATGTGTATGAGCTTCCTCTGGACTCCAGCAGCCTCAAATGACTCGAGGGAAGTGTTTATATAGGCTAGAGATCCAGCCATAGCTGTTGGCAACAACTTTCCCAAAAAAAAGCAGAAAGCGTCGGATGATCCGATCACAGGTGTCGGTTTATCCGGTCACAAAGAGATTGCATAGTAGCCATTGAATCATAACAACCCCCTTCTGCTGGCATCATTGCACCGACGTATTGCACCGACGGGTGTCGGTTAATCCGGTGCTTGACATGCCCTGTTTACTCAAAGCACCGATACATCCACGCATCTTTTTGCACCGTTGGTTCATCCGATGCAGAAGCACATTTTGACAAAACCTTATGGACCTTCCGTGCGAACAGTCATATCAACTGTGCAATGCATCACCGTCTATTTCCATAGCGTCAGTTCATCCGACGCTACTGGGTTCTTTAGCACTTGATCTAGTTGCAATTTCCAATTGCACCGATCCTGTCGGTTTATCCGACGCCTTGATTTCTGCTATCACTTTTCCAATCCATCTCTGGCTTTTTACTATGATTTGGCATTTTGACAGTAATTTGGACATCTTGGGTATGGATTGGACCACATCCATAGGATCTACAAATCCTACAAACATAATCTCACAAACTTGTTAATCCTATTGACTATATTATGGCTCAATCACCAAAATCATAATAATAGTCTTATAAGATCATGTTTCTTACGCATTTCGAAACTGCAACTCTCATATGTTCTGCAGTAGTAGGATGGAAGACACTACTGGAGACTGAAGCGTTTCGATTGATTGCACCGTTGAGGAGGTGGTCACAAACTTGATGTGTGTGGCATTGATCCTGTGAAGTAACCGTTCTTGAAGTCACTTTGCACCAACTGAACTGTTAATTCCATTGGTTTATTTCAACTCTCTTACCCAATACATTCAATTTTTATAGGAAAAAGATATTGGAAGCATAACCATTTACCACTCAAGTTTGGTTTCAGAATGGTTGTACCACACGAGCTGCTTGCATTGTCGAGTTCTATATATTACATGCTAATGATGGCGCTTAAACATGAAAATGAAACAGGCTTTACAGTTTTCCTACCGATGGTTTAACATCACCTGTTCAGTGAAAAAAAAAGACTTGTTAGACACCCAAACAGGACCGTCTTGGCGAAATCCGTGGCCCTATGCCAAATTCTAGAATGGGCCTAGCAAAATAGAACAATAGTAAAATGGAGGCCATAATGTAATTTCATATCATTGGAATATATACAAGAATCGTACCTACTCAACTCCGGGTTGCATAAAAGATGAAAACAATAAAATAAAGGGATACACGACAAACAAATCAAATACGCTACTTCACTAATCACCAGTCCTTCTGAACTCTGGACGACTTGAAACTGAAGAAAAGGACTAAATGAACAAAATACCTGCAGTCCTGTACCCTGAGTTCTTGCCTTCGGTCCTGCAGTTCTTGCCTTGGAATAGCAGTGAGGTAATGGGCTGGAGTGCTGGAACTGGGGGCCCTGCGGGCCGCACGCCTCACGGACCCAAATGCCAAACCTGGCAAATAATTTCGGTGGCGTAGCAGGTATGAACATGGTGAAATCGAGAATGGAAGGATACCCCGAAGCTTCCCTTGTAGATATCATGAGCCTCTTGTAGTCTTGTCGTCTACGGCGCCAGCCAGAGCGGGGGCCCTCCCAGTGAAGGCCCTGCGGTGCAGCGTCGTCAGCGCCGCTAGTCGGCAGCGGACGGCGCCAAACCGGCCGGCGACGTACGGCGCGCCGGGAAGAGAAACACCAGGTGGTGACGGGGATCGGAGCTGGCCCCGTTTGTCCGCTAGCTAAGCTAGCCCGGTAGCCCCCGCGGCCAGACACCGCGACGGCGCGCGCACGAGATCGGCGGGCCGCGGCGTTGGAAATAGACTTTGGCCGCTTCGGCGCGTGAATGCGCATACGTCTCGGCAGACCCAAAGGGAAAATTCTCGACACACCGATTGAAAGGTTCAGCCGTTCAGGGGTTATCTAGAGTTTAGTCATACTATATATATTTGAAGAGGTAATTTGGACTTTTCGCTTTACTTACTATGTTGAGGTGAACTTACGCTTTTGGGTAGTGTTAATTAATTTAATGGGAGCGATAGAAAACAGCAGAGTGGTACATGGGTCTGGAGCTAGAATGTTGTATGTTGAGATTATGGAGAATCATGGAAGAGGTAATTGAACCAATACCTAAATGCAAAAGAAGAGAGAGTTGATGCAATTTAATGGAGAAGAAGAATCATAAACAGATAAGACACATTGGATAGACTGTCGACTGTATAGATGAAAAAAAATCAATGGTTTGAAACAATATCATGCCATTTTTTTGTATTTAATGATCATCCTAGGTGATTTGGATATTGTAAGCACTCCATTTGGAGTGTTAGATCGACATCCAATGGCTCTTGTTCATCATCTGTCTCCCGCGCTTTTCTCCTTTGGAGCCCATTTTTTCCCTCTCGCTTCTCTCTCTTCACCAGCACCAGCAAGCATTTCATCCATAAAACCGCGTCTACGTCCCTTTTGCATCGTTACCTGTTGTCTTATCACCACACTAACTTATCTTTGATGGACTATAATAGGCATAGCTCATTAGTAGTCTCTCACCGCCCGTAAGTGATAGCATGCCCGCTGCCCCGCACCCACGCCTGCCGCTACCACTATACCAGCCTGCTTTTTTATTTCCAGGCATCTTAAGGACTGTGCGGCCATCCTAATAAAGGGAGAATATAAATTAGAACTCTTCATAATTACTTCTGTCCAATAAAAACTTTGCTCGACATAAACCTAAACATTTATATCTAGATTTTTTTAATCTAGTGTGGCCATTCTACTGCAAAAAGAATTTTGCAACCTATATACCCAACAATATCAAACTATCCTCTATAGGAAAGTACTGTACAAAGATAGATTGCAAGAAATTAAATAAAAAGCATAAATGCGGTGAGTAAGAGATGAGCAAGGTGTTGCAAACATGGCACATGGATTCTATCCAATGGTAATGGTGGATAAAAGGTACCCAAAAGCTTCTAACAACCAAAACTCTACCAAAAAAGTGAGCACCAAGTTAGGCGAGCCACTCGCATGCTAAGTATGAGCAAGTCTCTCTTTTGGTCATTTGGCATCATCTTCTCTTTGCAGTATGAGCAAGTCTCTCTTAGCACCAAGGTAAGGGTCTTCACATCCCCGCATAAATATATTGTCACCGCTCTAGACTTAGCGCGAGAGTCGACAAACTTGCTAGCGAGCCCCCAAGGCTCTAAGGAGTCAGCGTACCAAACTTATAAGAGTGGATCATACTTAGGTCCAGGCGTAACACCTTGCACCTAAACTTGCACTAATTCTCTCTAATCTTATGCTAGATACCTTGGATAGTCACTCTTAGCACCTTCGTGGCATATCAGTCTTCTCATGTGTGAAAGGTTTTCTCTGGACTTTAGCATTTTCAAATGGCGGAGTGATGCGTATTTATGACTTTAACATCTCAAACTAGATGTTACTCCTGTGTGAACAACCATCTGGCATGTACCTTGCTTGAACTATCAGTTGAAAAATATTACTTTTGCTTTTACGATCCCTGAAAAATCTCATGATATTACTATGTGAACACTAAATTAGTCTACATATATAACCTAGTCAATCCAAACTTTGCATCTTCCTTATGTAATTCGCATATGAAAACTCGTACATGTTCAGTTTTACCATTGTCATACTTATGTGTATATGATGCCAACTGATCAAGTTATTTTTCACTATCTCTAGACAAAACTTTGATGTAAAATTATTGTGAACGTCATGATATACAATGGATTTTTTTGAACTCCAGATTATCCTAAGCATTCCTTTTCTTTAGCTTGAATTGTAAGGTGTGTACATTTTTTTAGTATTTATATTTTGCACAACCTTTTTCACTCTAGAATATGATTTTGACAATCTTGAATTCTATGGAAAATTTGTGAAGAGTTCTACAAGATTGTAGAGAAATGACCATATCAAAAATTCATAGGACAAATCCAATTCATTTCTTTTTTTTTATCCCATCTTCGTGGCTTCTCTTGGTACATCAATGAGACCTAACCATAGACATTCTTATAGAAAATATAGGAGGAAAAGTCCTATTTACACCCTTGAACTATGTAAAAGTCCGATTTTCAACCTTAAACTATAAAATCGGATAAGAGAGGTTATCCAACTGTTGAAACCGGGCAAATTTGGCTCTTAGGGTGGTTTCGAAGGTGGTTTTGTAATTTTTTTAAATAAAAATTCTAATTAGATCTAAAAAATCAAAATTAATTTATTTTAAATCAGAAAAATATGAAACTAGTACCAAATTTTTTCTAAAAATGTAACCTATCTATCATTGCTCTATTTGAATCTTATTTATTAAAAAATAATAGGCATAACTACAAGCAACCAAATACTATGAATATAAAAAAATGGATCCGAATAACCGACAAGAATAGTGCCAATAGAAAGGTTACGTTTTTAGAAAAAATTCGATACTCATTTCATATTTTTTAGATTTGAAATGAATTATTTATAAACTTTTTAGTTCAAATTTGAATATTTTAATTTTCACAAAATGGAAAACCACCTTTGAAACCAGCCTAAGGGCCAAATTTGCCCGGTTTTGACAATTGGACGACCTCTCTTATCCGATTTTATAGTTTAAGGTTGAAAATTGACTTTTACGATAGTTTAAGTGTGTAAACTGTACTTTTCCCTAGAATATATTAGTCCATTGATCTATCTATGTTATCATTGATTATCGAAATCATATGTCACTCTAGATGGCTGCATTTTGCATTTCTGTAGACATCCCCTAACCTAGCTCGAGACCGTAGCGGCATGTGAGACTCCTTCGACCTCAAAATCCCAAACCCTAACTTGGATTATTGCTCGCCAAAGAAGCATCAGCGCTGCACCGGAGAAGGCCGTTACCAGATAAGAAACCTCCAGCCATTGGAACCCTGCAGCTTGAATGCAGCTTGAATCGCGGTTTCAATCGTACATTTCAAAAAAAATGCTGGGATATTAGAATCACTGAAATAATTTTAGCTTTGTATCTCCTTTTTAACTGGTGGTTCAATATTAATATTTATTGGTCCATTGAAACACATGGTTTACGAATGTTGTGATGCTCGGTGGTGGAAAAGGCCATGCTCGTCGGCTTCCTTGCAAAACGTGAGATTATTCCGCAGTTCTGCACTCACCTCTCGCCCTGGTTGCTTGTATACATATAACCAACCCAGACCCATCGAACGCAAGCACGAGACAAACAAGAGAGCGAGCGAGGTATCGAGAGCATGGAGGCGCACGTGGAGCGGGCGCTGCGCGCGACGCTGACGGAGGCGGAGGCGCGGGCGCTGGAGGGCACGGTCCGCGAGCACCACACGTTCCCGGGCCGCTCGCGCGCGGGCTCCGGCGCGGGGCCGGCGACGTGCACGTCGCTGGTGGCGCAGCGCGTGTCGGCGCCGGTGCGCGCGGTGTGGCCCATCGTGCGCAGCTTCGACAACCCGCAGCGGTACAAGTACTTCGTGCACACCTGCGCGCTCGCCGCCGGTGACGGCGCCAGCGTCGGCAGCGTGCGCGAGGTCACCGTGGTGTCGGGCCTCCCGGCCTCCACCAGCACCGAGCGCCTCGAGGTGCTGGACGACGACCGCCACATCCTCAGCTTCCGCGTCGTCGGCGGCGACCACCGCCTCCGCAACTACCGCTCCGTCACCTCCGTCACCGAGTTCCAGCGCCAGCCCGCCGGCGGCCCGCCCTACTGCGTCGTCGTCGAGTCCTACGTCGTCGACGTGCCCGAGGGCAACACCGAGGAGGACACGCGCATGTTCACCGACACCGTCGTCAGGCTCAATCTCCAGAAGCTCGCCGCCGTCGCCGAGGAGTCCGCGGCCGCCGCCAGCAGGAGCTAGCTAGCTCCGATCCTGATCGCTCTTCCGCTCGTGGTGGGCGCGCCCGCGCCGCACGGGGCGGACTTTCCACTGTGGGCGCGGCGCCAGAGCGGCGCCGTCGTTGTTGCTCCGTTTGTCCCTTTTTTGTTCTTTTTCTTTCCCTTTTCCGTTTTTATATCTTCTTCTTTTTCTCGCCTTTCGTTCTCGTGTATAAAAAGGCCTTTGTTGCGGCGCAAGAAAGCCTTCTTCCTTAACGCATATCTTTGTCCGTTTCTCTCTCTCTCTCTCTAGCTATCTCTCTCACTCACTCTTCGCAGCTGTAAGTTGAAATCCGGAGTTCCTGAATACTGACTGCTAACACAGCGAATCTAGGCTGCACAAGGGCTTGTTTGGTAATGGAAAAAAATACAGATCAATTGCCATGTAAAAAACAAGCCCAAGGGATCTCCTGGTTGCGTTTTTTTCGAATGTTGTGTTCCATTTTACTCCTGACCACTCTTTTTTTTTGCATTACATTTGTATCACAAATGTCTATTAGCGTACGCAATATGCGGATCATTTAGTCCCTTATTAGTAGTACTTTGTTTCAAATTGCTGCAGCCTAATGGGTATGCAGGCATAATTAAAATTTCAAGTGAAATAGGACATAGAGAAAACATTCTGTAGTCTGACATAAGGCCGATGGAATGGAACTTTGTAAATAGGGGCAAGAACACCAAAATTCCCTTTTTTTACGTTATTGATGAAGTGTGGTTTGGCCTCTTCTTTGCTCAAGCAAGAAAAAAGAAAGTGCCAAGTGTTTGGGGCTCTGAAAGCTGGCTTCTCCAGAGCAGAAAATGTACTACAACTACAAAAAATAAGCTCATATTCTGGGGCTTCTAAACTTTTCGACTTCTTCAGAAGCTCACTTGTAGAGCCCAAAAGGAGCAAGAAGGGTTGTGTGACATTCTGTATTTTTAATTTTATTTATCTTTGCCTCTATAGTTGAAAGAGATGTAAAAGCCATTTGTTATGCCTTTGCAGGTTCTTCAGATGATTCCCAGAATACCGTATGGACAAGTTTTTCTATCTTTTTTTAGGTGAGCGAACTCTGACTAATGAAACTGATAAAAAGAGTTGTTGGAAAAGCAATGGCCACCATCGCTCGGCAACCAAAGCAGAGCACTTGCTTCTTTTTCAAAAGCAACATGATCCAGCGGCACACGTTAGGACATGCCAGTTCTTTGAAGCAAATCCTGCTATAAAAGAGCAGATATTGCGAGCAGCTACTCTGTACAAAGAATAGCGGAAAATAGTTAGCAGCTGACTTGCTAACAAATTATTATTGAATTGGGTGGCCCAGCTGCTCTGTGGGGTCACTGTATCTGTATGGCTCTTCATGGGCCTCGCACATTTTTCCAGAAAGGAGAAAAGGCATCCATTTCCAAAGGCAACACAAGAATGCCATGGCATGGAATGCCTCTGGTGGTTCTCGGTCACTAACTGAACTGTCAATGAGTTCAGGTTCTATACAACATGCTATTATGCCAGATTGTTGCTTGGGTTATTAGATGAGAACCACACCTTCTTATCCGTCGTCTACCTTTTGCAGCTACGTACCCAATAGGCAAGACAAACTTTTTCCATGTGAAGATGATTTTAAAAGTTGATTTTTCATAAAATGCGCTCGTCAAAACATTAACATTATATTATTTTGCACACACGATGTGTGTTATATGAAGTTTTTGTTTATAAACGTCGACTTGGAAGAAGATTGGCACACCCCACATCTATCCCCTGGTGTAAGAAAGTTTGTTGGCACTGCGGCTGCATGCATGCAGTGTCCGTGGACAATGGAACGTTCCCCTTCCAGTCTTCCACACGTACAAAAGTCAACCGCCAACTGCCTGGCTGTGCCACAACAGAAGTCAAAGAAGCACACTAACAAAGGATGCAAGATATGGTCTGACACAAAATGGAGATTTTAGGTGTGGTTTAGATAGATGCATGGGAGTATTGCTTGATTTCACAGTCCTCCAGCTGTCTTGCAGAGAAGTAAAGCATATTTGGTCGACCTTTGGGTAGAGTGTTTTGATGGATTTTGGGTGGTGGAGTTAGAGCCGGAAGACAATTCTCAACGTTGGAGAATGGATTTTGGGCGGGAAGGAGGAGTGGACTCAAAGATGAAACAAATTAGGGTTTATTTTGTAATCGCCGACACGTCATCATCGGAAGCTCGTGCGGCACATTTGGCACCTAGCTAGGATGGACTTCTTTGAGCAGTTTGGGAATCTAAATATGTATTTTGAGAGTTTAGAGACTTGGTTAATATGGCGGTACAAGTTTAGGGATCCATGGTGCATTTTACTCTAAAATTTATTAAAGAAATTTTACTCTTAACAGCCGGTGTCTGAACTATTTTGAAAAGGAGATGTCGGCATGAACTTGAGAGCACGTACCATGCTTGAAAAGGAGATGCAGTCATATAGGGCCCTTGGACCTTGGCCTGCCCGTCTACGCGTTTCCATTTGTATTCGAGTTCAAGGTTGTTCTCTAGAGAGGCATGAGCATAGATATATGACCCATGAAAGGCGTGGTTGGTTACCGGTAGCAACAGATTGTGGATGGACAATGAGGCAATATGGTGTTGCCGGCCACGGTGATGGAGGATTTCCGGTGGGTCGGTGGAGGAAGTAGAGGTATCTCAAAGATGATTTGGTGGTAGGTGGTAAAGATTGACTGGAAACATAGGAGCAAGACGGTGCAGGAGTAAACATGCAACTTCAAATGTGATGCGGGTCTCACCAAAAAGAGAGAACCTCACCAGAAGATGAAGGAGAATAAGGAAGGAATTGAGTCATGCAAGATTAGTAAGGTTAAGGTTGGCTAAGAGGGTGTGTGATGTCATAGGTAATGATTCTCCTACAGTCGAGAACGTGTGCGTACCATAGTGGTGGGGAAACAATTGTGCAACATGCAGGTTAGGAGTTCAACTCCCCGTTCTCAAAAAAAAAAGCCACTCGTTCTGGTACTTTCGGAGAAATACGTGGTCCACTGTCGGTTGCAGCGTGATATCTTCTATCTTTCCGCCTATGCCTCGGGACGTCTTACCCCGAAGAGTCTAGTTTTTCTATTCTCCTCCAATCCAAGGTACTGGAATTGAAAATGCCTTCATAAGATCAGCAAGCAGCAGCATCGCTTAATTGATACACTTTTGGCTGCTTCTCCGGATCCCTGCTAGAAGAAAGTTAGGAAACAAAATGATACCGCGCACACATTGTTGGCACATACTACTAATTCAGACAATAGAACATTAACTTTCTTGTGGCAACATTTCGATCCCCTTTTATTTTCAGATAAAAGAAACATCGTCGATACCAGCTCCACATGAAGCTGAAAGAGTTTGACAGCACTTGACGACGAACGCTGCCAAGCTTATTCCACACGTTCCACACCTGCTGCTCTCGCATCGCATCACATGCATGATTTCTCAAGGGGACGAAGGTTCAGGCTTGGGATCGGCGGAGGGAACCCCAGGCTTCGGCTCCGCGAGGGGCTCCTCCGGCTCAGCGGCCAGGCCACTCCCACTGGTGCTGGCCTCGCAGTCATCGTCTAGCTCCCGTTGGAACCTCCAGATTGTGTCGGAAAGCTCTGCTGCCCTTGCTAGCAGGACTGAAGCATTGTCCTCCCCGTCAGGGGCAGCCTGCACGTACGTACAACAACAGAGATGGAGAGTGAAATGCTGCTTCAGTGATAGATGCTTAATTGCAGGATAGTATGTAGCAGGTGTTTTTCTGAATGTTCAGTTAGCAGAAAAGTATATTTATATCTTTGGGTTGTATCCTGTGAGGAAGTAATTGAATGAGGCCTAACAACAAAACAGTAGCAGCAATGGGGAAAGCACACGATTCACCTGTGTCTCTTCCGCCTGTTCGTTGGATTCTTGGTGCTGCTGCAACCACTCATTCATCTTCTGCATCAGGGACCGGAACTGCTTGGACAAAAACAAACATAAACATAAGCACGCAACATGCACTCTCATATGTATTTTTGGCTTAGTGTTGCTTTTAGTACTACCTCTGTTCTTAAATATATAATGTTTATGACAAGTTAGTTAGTTCAAGAACGAACTGATTTCGTTATCCTAAACACCATATACTCGAGGACATTGGGACTACTGTATATTCGGAATTAAGAAAAAACAGAAAAGGAAAAGGTCCCGTGGATGTGGCAAGGTCCATGCCTCCCTGGTTTGGAATTGGACCAGAACATACCCATCACTAGCCATTGCATCATAAAAATAGAAAGAAAAATTGTAAAAAGCACCATGTATGTCATTTGGATTTTGAGACCTCCACCCTCGTAAGATGCTCTGTTCCAAATGCTCATCCCTATTCGGTTTTGTTATAAAAACACCCCTACATAAGCACTAAGCTAATTCCGCCATTTTTTTTGTTGCAATATAGAGTCGTTGATGTACTCTTTAGCAAAGTTAGATACTCCTAGTTAGTACAAACTCAACATTTTTTGAACTTACATCAAAAGAATCGCCTATAGAATGCTTAGACATGTTCATACCTCTTTTTTGCTATATGCAAAATTTATTCATACCAATATGATGAAAAAGCACAATTCAAACATTGAAACAAATTTGACTCAGATAGCACAGCTTATAGTGGCTCCATGTTGGCAAAAATGAGTGGAATTGGCCGAGAACATGCCTATTGGGGTGGTTTTTGAAAAAAGAATCGATTGGGAGATGGGCATTTGAAAAACAATCTTAGGTTGGAGTTTCAAAATCTAAGTAGTATATGTGCTGCTTATTGTATTTTTTTGTAAAAACAATTATCCCAATGAATAGCATGCCTTGGTTGCTATAAAGCTTAGTTATACATACATTCATCAATGAAATACGATATGTGGTCGCTACCTTTTGACTTCATGGTTAAACTAGGATGGCCGCTGTGAAACAAAAAATTACTACAAGGGTCAAATAAAATTAGATCTATGCATATATAATGCAGGATCTGAGCATGATGGGTGGATGGATGGACAATCCCCTCCCAGACTCCTCCCCTTTTAATCCATTTCTGTTAGATGGAGGCCAACAGTGGATTTTACTGTTTTGGGCTATAGAACCAACTACAACGATGAGGTTACCATCTTAACACAACTCAATTTTTCTCAGATCCGGAGCCAGCCACATCATAGCGGAGCAGTCCCAAACACCCCCTTAGTGAAAGAAAACCCAATTCGGAAGGCATGAGCATGTTACATATGGATGTGTTGGATTTCCATCCAAGAAACTGCACCAATATGAGCTTAACATGAGTCAGTTCTTCTCCGATCTGGCCGTAGTTATAACATAGAGAATTTAGCCAAAGGGAATCCAATTTAAAAGGCATGAACATGGTACAGATGCCCATCAAAGAAATCACACCAGCAAACATGATATAAGAAAAACAGAAAATAGCCACCAAAGATGCTTGGTTTAAATGTAAACAAATATACCAAAATTCAATGCAAAGAGAACTCGGACGTAAACACTTGAGCAGTATGGAAGAGAGAGATATGGGAAAAACCTGTTCAGTTATTATATCAAAGTCATGGAGGGCCTTGAGCCACCGCCTCTCTTCCTCGTTGAGTATCGGGTCCACCTTGTTCTTTCCTTTCTCCATTTCACTTGGTAGAAAAACAAATAAGCAACTTGGTGCTTATGAGATCAAAGAAGAACCAAACATGCTCTATATAAACAAGTGATTGGGACAACCTTTTTATGTAGTAACCACAAAGTCACACGAGACACGACCAACACCTGACTTTCAGACAAACGGACGTGAGCTGTGATCCTTATCTCTTTCTCCGGTTTGTTGGTTTCAGTTACAGCAGCGAATCCCGCTAAAGTATGTTAGAGAATAGATGACATCATTGTAGCTATAAGCAGCAATCATTGTATTTATTGTCTTTTGGACGTGAGTATACACGCATACCAGTTTTCTTAAAAACTAGAGATTATGCTAATATGGACAAAAACAATTACACTAGGAGATAACATTTACATTGAAGATCCTACAAGAACAACTAGTTGCTATAAAATTCTTGAGGTAATGAGTATGCTAATAAACTTCATGATCTTCCTTCACAAAGGTTCGATATCTTGCAACCACAACATAATCGATGATCGAGGGTATATGATGTAGACTTTTAGTGATCTTCATTGTTAGTGACATTGTTCATACCTTAGTGACATTGTTCATAAAACCAGCTCAGCAAGAAACCCCTCTTCAAGATATGTACAAATAAAGTGCAATAAAATTGTGTAGAGATAGAAAGTAGAGAGTATAAACTTTAGATCTCTAATGAACATGGTAATCTCTCTGATCTGACCCAAACTAAAGAGGGATCTTGATATGTAATTGATACTCTAATACTCTTTTCAATTGCACTATTGTTACATCCTATTTGATGTGTCCTTATCTCCATATGTTGCATTTTCATGTTGTTGATGCACACATTTTATCTACATATGTTACATGTTCATGTGTTCTAACTATATTCTCAGAGCAAGGTTAGATGCAAAAATAGTGATTCATCTACTATTGTATGAATATTGGTATAGTATGTGTCGGTGTTTAACCGGCTACCCACCAAGGGATATGCCCAAGGTGGTAAGTTTTGGGTGAGGAGACGCTGAGATCAGGAACTCGATGGTGCAAGGAACACAAAGCTTAGACAGGTTCGGGCCGCTAGGTGCGTAATACCCTACGTCCTGTATGGTGGTTTCTATTGCCTTAGATGTAGAATGATCTAGAGATCGTGTTTTGAGAGGGGTCCCTGTCCTCCCTTATATATCCGAGAGGCCAGGGTTACAAGGATACTAACCAACACCAGCGAAGGAATCGTACCAGAACATATCTCGAGTAGATTCCCTCTGTATCGGTTAGCTCTATCTCCTATTTAAACGGGATAAATAAGAGATAAATGAGATAAATAAGAGATAAGACGGACTTAATCACTTAAACCTCTTTAAACTACGTTATGTACACAGTCCCGTGGCCCCGGGTCTGACAAGCCCCCGAGCTCTTCGTAGCTGAGTACTGCAGGCTTATCGAGTACTTTCGAAATAGTTTTCGACTTCTTTCAAAGCTTCATCTTGAAGTCCTTCTTCGAGTACTTACTTGGCTGCATCGAAGTTATGAGGTGCTCATGCCCCGAATTTTGTTTCTGATATGGTGTGCGATTGAAAAATCGCACTCCATATGGAGTAGTCCCCGAGCCTTACGTTGAATCGGAGAATCAGGCTGAGGGTCGCATTAGTCTGAAATCCTCCTTACCTTTCAAATAAATTTGAAAAATAAGTAGTCGATGCCACGTACCCCGCAGCCCCCGAGCCTTGAATCCAAATCCTTCAAAATTGGAGACAAGGATCCAAAAACCGTGGCATGCAGGCTAGAAATGTTGACATGGTAAATTATCAATGTGATGGTACAAATGATGGAAGTTAGATCACGAATTCGAAAAACCCCTTTTCTCAGTCCAATTGACCCTGAAAAAATGATTAATCGAATATTTAATCCAAACAGTCCACTAAATGACCCCTCATCTTTGGAATATTCCCAAAAATGACTCTTGACCTTCGCAACAGTAGAACTTTACCCCAACCGCTGGTTATTTAACCCCACGGTAACTGCCAAGTAAAGACTGTGCTTCCAATTTGCAATTTGCCAAGAGCCTTAAAAAATCCCCAAATTGAGCCGTGCGCCCGCCGCCATCCTCCCGGCGAAATCCTCCCACCCAGATCTCCCCGCCCCTCTCCCTGCAGCCCCCGAGCATCTCGTGGCGAGCGGATCCGGAGATGGCGCCCAAGAGATCAGAACTCGAAGGGAAAAAGAAGGAGGCGCAGCCGTCGACCGGGGAATGGACATACAGTAAGTGCTCCCTCAATGATCTTAATAGGCTAGTTTCCGAGGGGTTGCTGCAAGACAAGAATCTTGTCAACTGGCACCCCTCTTTCCGTGAACCTTTCCCCATGGAAAATATTGACGAAATCATCATATTTCACCATTTTGCCGAACGGGGATTGGACCTCCCCTCTTGTTCTTTCTTCCGCGGCCTTCTGTATTACTACGGGCTTGAGCTCCATCACCTCAACCCGAATTCCATCTGCCATATTTTGATTTTTATCCATTTCTGCGAAGCTTTCCTCGGAATCGAACCCCACTGGGATCTTTTCCGCTTCCTCTTCCACGTCAAACCACAGCCCACCTTGAAAAACCTTTCCGTTGCAGGGGGCGCTGGCATCCAACTGCGTCAGCAGGCCGGCGACAAATATCTATCATACAAATTCTCCTCCAACCTTTCCGGGTGGAAAAATCACTGGTTCTATATCGAGAACCATGCCCCCAACTCCCAGCAAAATCAAACAAGCCACCTGTAGTGAGGCCGGAGTGGAATCTTGAACTTTCCAGGGGAGACATGGATCAAGTCGAGGAACTATTGGACATCATAGAGGCATATAAGATGACGGGAGTAACCGGTGCATCCGTCATGTTCTCATTTTTCAAACGTCGAGTCCAACCCATCCAACTGCACCACAAGCTCGGATTCGAGTACGCGGGGACTGAAGATCCTTCTCGCATGTGCGCAGAGGAACTACCAGACAAAGCCGCACTCCTCCGAGTCCAGCGGATGCTATTAGACATGGACGCCGTGCCTTACATCCCAGGATTGTTTTGCGCATGAAATCCGCCCAAACCGGTAAGTATTCGACTACTTTTTGTTGAAGACAAACTCTGTTCTGCTGCTGCTAATTGAAAACCTTCTGCAGGGACACACAGAACTATACCGCAGCTACCCGCCGCAACCTGACATCCCCCGGCCGGACCACCTCCTCCCCAGCGCCGCTGTCGAAGCAAAGAGGGCTCGCATAGCCCAGGCTCTGCATAGCAGCGACTCCACGGAGGACGAGGGCCCCCAGGTGGAGAAGGAAGCTGAAGGAGAGGTGAGACGGAACAGCTCCCCTGGACCAGCCATGGAGTTGACCGGAGCTCTGCCCTTGGTGCCGCAGGGTCGTCGGGTAGTGCGCAAGCGAAAGGCGCAGGAAATCGAATCTTCCGGGTACTAAATTGCTGCTTTGTTGTATAGCTGTATGTTGATATTGTGACGTGATGACAGTATCCACTTGTAGTCCTTCCACCTCTTCCTCCAGGGCCGAGCCTGAAGAGGAGGGAGCGGCTCCTTCGGCCACCGCAGCCGTCATCGTCGCCGTGGCGGGGACCGCGCCACTGGCTGGTGAAACCCCGCCGCCAGCAACGGAAACGCCACGACAGGCCTTGCTGGTGAAAAGGGCCATCAAAAAGAAGTCTACACTGTAAGTTTGCATCTGGTTGCACAATAAACATTCTACTTTTTCGACTTGTATGATGACTGACTCGACTTCATTAGGGCTGCAAGCGCCGCGGACCTCCGGCTGAAGTCGGCCACGACTATCCCAGCCCCCGGGTCATCGACCCGAGAAGAGTCTACAAGTGCGGGGCCAGTCACGGCAGCTCCAGCCCCCGAGCCGTCAGCCCCCGAAGGGTCGACACCCGCGGAGCCAGCCCCCGAGACGGACGCGACGCTGCCCGACTTGCCACCTCCGAGCTCCAACAAGTCGAAACCGGAGCTGGTGGCGGGAAACAAGTCGAGGCCCCTGATGCCGCTCCTACAGATGGCACAGGTAAGCATCTGACCGCCCACGGCTAACTGCCGAGACCCAGGCGCAATATTCTGAAAAACATTTGCACTTGCAGGTGCCCAGCAGACACCACCTGAAGAAGCTACCGGGACATCAAAGGGTCCCAGAGAAATGCTGAAGGCCGGGCCCGGATACAAGAACATCATCAACACCGACCTGGTGGATGACCCGAAGTTGACAGCCGAGAACATAAGGGGCTTCAGGAAAGCTTACAAGGAACTGTATGACTTTACCATGGTAAGTCCTGAGTACTCGTCTGCTTGTATGCGTTGTCGAATAGTTTTGACTCGATCTCCTCTTTTATGCAGGATGTGATCACTGACTCCCAGAAGAAATCAGAAAAACTATGGGAAATTGTGAGTGATCACCAAGAACTCGCTGCTCTGGAAAAGCGCGTCGACGACGAGAAGATAAAGAACTTGTATCTCGAGAAAGCCAACTCCGAGCTCCAACAGCAACTCGAGGAATAGAAGAAGGCGCTCGAGGCATAAAAGAACGCGCACCAGGAGCAGCTCAAAGAGCAAAAGAAAGCGCACCAAGGTAAGCCATTGCTCCCCTCGAGTACTTGCACTTATCAATTCATCCTGGATTCTGAAAAACTTTTCACCAGAGAACTTAGGAGAATCTTAATGTGTAAAGAAGAGCTACTTATTGATATGAAGAACCTGCTCTATCGCCGTACAGATGACATCGAGAGGCTGCAGAAGGTGCTCAGCGATACTGAACAACAGTTCGCCGACTGCCTTCAACAAGTCAAGACGCTAGGCAAAAAGGACGAGCAGCGACAGAAAGAGCTGGAGGACCTCAGGAGGGCTGCCCAGGAGCTGGTGGACATGGTGGGTCCACCAGAAGAAGTCGAAGCAAGCCAGCAACCCTTGCTGGAGCGGCTTCGCGAAGCCCCGAAGAAGATGCTCAAATTCCTATTAGAAGCTCCCGTCGCGTGTGTCAGCAACGCCCTGGCAATTGTGAAGTCTTTTTTGCCGGACGCGCGACTAGAGATATTTGCTCAGGGCATGGCTGCGGATTGCACCGAGGATCAATTCGACAAATACCTCCAGGAAGCCCAACCTGTATCAGAACAAGTAGTATGAAGTGTACTGCAGGATTAGAGTGTAAAGAACAAGTATTTACTTCCTTGTATATATAATTTCTTTGATGTCTCCACTTATGTGCCTCGGCTAAATTGGCATCCAGGCTTAAAGGCTAAGTAGTAGACACTACCCCAGGTGCAGCGACCCTGAAGGTAGCCATAGCTCCAAGTAGGAACTCATCTAACAAGTTAGCCACAACCCGATCGAGTGGGTCTAAACTGTTAGGAAAGAACGTGAGCATCATCGCGAGATTGCCGTGCTTAAGGTAGAAAAACAAAACTACCCCGAGTGCATCGACTCTGGATGTAGTCGAGGTCGCTCCTCATATGAGCGCGCTCCACAAATTAGGTAGGAACCGGATAAGTGGACCAAATTCGTTGGGAGCAAACGCGGGCATCACCGCGGGTCTGCCGTGTGTAAGGCAAAAAATGAAATTACCCTGAGTGCAACAACTCAGGATGTAGTCGAGGTAGCTCTTCATGCGAGCCCATCCAACAAAACTGGGTACAAACCAGTTGAACGTATCGATTTTGTTGGGATAAATGCAGTAGTGAGCGACCATTCAAGGCCGTGGCGGAAGCCGATTTGTAGAAGGTAGGAACTGAGCTGAGGCTTCCGTCAAAACATGAAGTCGATAAGGTATAAACGTGGCCGTAGCCTCCGTAAAATTCATGATAAGAAGTCGATTTATATAAACGTTGCACGTGGCTGTAGCCTCCGTATGTTCGCGAAGAGATTTACAACCCGAATCTTGTGGCATAGGGCCTCCAAATTGATTCGAGGAAAAAGATCGCCTAGGCGCTTGGAGATTCAGCTATCCCCGAATATCTTCTCATGAGTAGAACTTGCGCAGGTTCTGGATGTTCCACGAGTTCGGGACATCTTGACTCTCAGGATATTGTAGTTGAAACGACCCTGATCTTGTAACCTGCTTGACGACGAACGGACCCTCCCACCTTGGATTGAGCTTGTGTAGGCTGGACTCATCTTGGATGCGACGTAGGACCAAGTCGCCTATGTTGAACGACCGCTCCTTCACATTGCGATCGTGGTACCACCGAATCCCCTGCAGGTATCGAGCAGTTTGAACAAGAGCGGTGCAGCGAGCCTCCTCAACAGAATCGAGCTCTAATTGCCTCGCCTCGTCTGCCTCGCCTTCCTTATACATTTCAACCCTTGGGGATTTCCACATGATGTCGGCTGGCAAGATAGCTTCAGATCCGTACATGAGAAAAAACGGAGTTTGCCCTGTGGCTTTGGACGACTGAGTCCGAAGCCCCCAAACGACATGTGGCAGCTCGTGTATCCATTTGCCTCCCTTCTTGCTATTTTTATCGTAGAGTCTCTTCTTGAGGCCATCAATTATCATACCGTTCGCCCTTTCGACTTGTCCATTGGCCCTTGGGTGTGCAACGGAGATATATTTAACCTCGATGCATGCATTTTCATAGAACTCCCAGAACTGGTTGGCCGTAAAATTTGATCCCAAGTCTGTGATGATGGTATTCGGGAAGCCGAAGCGATGCAAGATATCAGAGATGAAATCAACAACCCGATCTGGTGTAAGCTTGGCTATCGGCTTATACTCGATACACTTGGTAAACTTGTCGATAGCCAACAACACATGGGTGAAACCGCCTAGCGCCGTTGTGAAGGGCCCAATCATATCAAGGCTCCAACAAGCAAAGGGCCAGGATGGCAGTATGGTGGTGAGGCTGTGGGCTGGAACATGAGACTGCTTGCTGAAGAATTGACAGTTTTGGCACCAGCGCATGAGATCCTCCGCATCGAATATTGCAGTGGGCCACCAAAAACCGGCCCTGTATGCTTTTCCCACCAGCGTTCTTGAAGCTACGTGGTTGCCGCAGACACCCTCGTGGATCTCCCGCAGTATGTCATAGCCATCTTTCTTTGTGACGCACTTCATGAGAACACCTGAACGGGCACCACGCCGGTAGAGCTTGTTGTCGACTAAGACAAAACCTTTGCTTATGCGCATGACGCGTGGCGCCTCTACGCTCCTAGCGTCAATTCCCGCTGGTAGCTTTTGATCTCGGATGAAGTCGATAAAAGTCTCTCGCCAGTCCTCCCCCAGCACCATAACCTCTCGATCGGGTTGTTGGGGACCCGCATCGATGGTTACCTGCGGAGAAAACTTAATGGATGGCTGATTGAGCTCCTGGACAAAGACTCCCGATGGAACCTGAGCACGAGTTGACCCCAGCTTGGACAAAGTATCTGCACCAATATTGTGCTCCCGTAGCACATGATGAACCTCCAAGCCAGAAAATTTGTTTTCCAACTTGCGCACTTCCTGCACATAGGCGTCCATCGTCTCCTTGTTGCAGTCCCACTCTTTATTGACTTGTTGAACAACAAGAAGAGAATCACCATAGACAAGTAGTCATTTGATCCCTAGTGATATCGCCAAACGAAGCCCGTGAAGCAATGCTTCATACTCAGCTTCATTGTTGGATACCTCCCACAGGATCTGAAGGACATACTTCAATTGTTCACCTCATGGAGAAATAAACAGAACTCCGGCGCCGCCGCCATCGAGCTTGAGGGACCCATCAAAGTATATGGTCCAGTGCTCTGGCTTGTCTACTAGAGTTGAGACTTGATTCTCCCTCCATTCAGCCATGAAATCGACTAGAGCTTGAGACTTGTTTAAAGTGCGTGGCTTGAAGTCGATTGACAAAGCCCCCAGTTCCACTGCCCACTTTGATATACGTCCCGTGGCATCTTGATTATGAAGAATATCCGCTAGCGGAAAATCCGTAATCACAGTGATCTTGTACTCGTCGAAATAATGGCGCAGCTTTCTTGATGTGATTAGAATTGCATATAAAAGCTTTTGAACGGCGGGGTATCGTACCTTGGATTCGGAGAGTACCTCGCTGACGAAGTAGACAGGCCTCTGCACTCCAAATGCATGGCCTTCCTCGCCTCACCCGACTACAATGGCACTGCTGACAACATGAGTTGTTGCCGCGATGTAAAGTAGTAGATCTTCCCCCGGCAATGGTGCTGTAAGGATCGGAGGAGACTGAAGGTGATGTTTCAGATCTTGCAGAGCCCGCTCGGCCTCCTCCGTCCATTGGAATTTATCTTGGAGTTTCAGGAGCTTGAAGAAGGGTAGTCCTCTCTCCCCGAGTCGGGAGATGAACCTGTTCAGGGCTGCCATACAATCTGTTAGCTTCTGCACATCCTTGATTGTGGCCGAAGCCCCCATATCAGTAATGGCCGAAATCTTTATAGGGTTGGCTTCAATGCCTCGATTGCTGACGATGAACCCAAGCAATTTCCCTGAAGGTACTCCAAAAACGCACTTGGTTGGGTTGAGCTTTCACCGAAATCTGCGCAGACTGCTGAACGTTTCTTCCAAATCTGCGATCAAGTCATTGGAATCCCTGGTCTTGATGACCACGTCATCCACATAGGCCTCAACGTTCCGATGCAGCTGATCCGCGAAGCACATCTGGATCGCACGCTAATATGTTGCTCCTACTTTTTTCAACCCGAAGGACATGGTTTTGTAGACATATGTCCCGTACAGGGTGATGAACGCTGTCTTGATTTGGTCCTCCTCCTTGAGCGCAATCTGATGATATCCTAAATAACAATCAAGGAAACAAAGAAGGACACAACCAGCCGTCGAGTCGACAACTTGGTCAATGTACGGGAGCCCAAAGTGATCTTTGGGACAGTGCTTGTTGAGATCAGTGTAGTCAACACATATTCTCCATTCGTTATTCTTTTTTCTTACAAGAACGGGATTAGCTACCCACTCTGGATGGATTACTTCTTTAATAAATCCAGCCGCGAGAAGTTTAGCTATTTCCCGCTTAATCGCCTCACGCTTGTCGTGGGCAAACCTTCGTAGGCGTTGCTTTTTAGGCACCGCCTTTGGGTGTATATTCAGATATGCTCGATCAACTCCCTGGGCACCCCTGGCATATCCGCAGGTTTCCACGCGAATATGTCTCGGTTAGCTCGAAGGAAGCTGACGAGCGCGATTTCCTATTTTTCACCTAAGCCCGCGCCAATAACGGTGGTCTTAGATGGATCACCCTCCTGGAGCTAGATCATCTTGAGGGCCACGTCATCCATCGACTGGATGCTCGACTTGCTGGCCTTTCTCGAAGGAATCTCCAGCCCGGACTGAGAGAGCTGCTTCGCGGCCGCGAGTACTTCTCCCGAAGCATCTGGCACACGAGTAGTCGAAGCGTACTGGATCGCGTCCTGATTGCAGTCATACGACTTCTTCAAGTCGCCCCGGAGAGTGAGTACTCCACTGAGTCCTGGCATCTTGAGAAGCAGATAAATATAATGTGGCACTGCCATAAACTTGGCGAGTGCCGGACGACCCAATATTGCATGGTAAGAAGATTCGAAGTTAGCCACTTCGAATTTGATGAATTCAGTGCGGTAGTTCTCCCTCGTGCCAAAGGTGACTGGGAGAACTATCGTACCAAGTGGGTGCGCCGCGTTACCTGGGATGATGCCGTAGAAGGGGGACTTGCTCGGAACCAGCATGTCCTTGAAGTCCAGGCCCATCTTCCTCAGAGTGCTGGCGAAGATGAGGTTAAGACCGCTCCCACCATCGATGAGCACCTTGGTGAGCCTGACCTCTGCCACCACAGGAGCCAGAACCAGGGGGAACTTGCCGGGCTCCGAAAAGCTCGTCCACTGGTCGTCACGGGAGAACGAGATGGGGACCTCCGACCAACGGTGTGGTTGTGGTACCGCCGGCTCGACGGACATGATCTCCCGAAGAAGCAGCTTCTGGTCCCGCCTGGAGCCAAAATCCCCATCACCTCCGAAGATGACGTTGATGGTCTTCGAAGCGTCCTGGAACTTCGGGTTGCGCCCTTGGTCCTCTTGGTCATCATCCTCGGGTTCTTTGTCCGTAGGCTTCTTATTCTTCTCACCACCACCGGAGTTGCTGAACGTCCTCCGGAGATGGTAGCAGTCGATGGCCGCATGGTTGGCACCTAGATGCCATGGGCACTTCTTCTGCAGAAGCTTCTCAAACTCTTCCTGCGTCATCGACTTCTTGCCCCGCGAGGGATGATCCACAGCCGCGATGAGATCATCTGGCTTGCGTTTTCGGGGTGGAACCGAATACTCCTGCTAGCCTTTGTTGTTGCGGTTGTCGTTTGGGCGCCTCATATTGCTATCTTGGCATCGCGGGAACCGCTCCCACATCTTCTCCTCCTGCTCGGATCAATCGTGCATCATATCATGAAGGCCCGCAACAGTCTTCGGCCTGTTCCGCCCAAAATCCCTGTAGATGCCTGGGTCGGTGATGCCATTGTAGAAGCAGTCGATGATGTCGTCCTCCGAGATGTTCGCGATGGTGGTGCGGACGATGAAGAAGCGACGTGTGTAGGACCGCAGGAGCTCGTTATGTTCCTGTTTACACTGAGCAAGATCGTGACGAGTACCTGCGCGAGCAATCGCTCCCTGGAAGTTGTCGATGAAGACCCTCTTGAGCCATTCCCAGGAGTCGATGGAGTTATTGCTTAGGCTCTCCAGCCACGTGAGCGGCGCAGGGTCCAAAGCCATCGGGAAGTAGACGACCTTGGTGATGTTCGAGCCTCCTGCGACCTCAATGGCCATGGAGTAGCAACGTAGCCACTGCTGAGGAGCCTACTTGCCATCGTACTTGGTGATACCGATCGGCTTGAAGCCCTCAGGGTACTTGTAGCTGCTGAAACATGCAGAGAAAGCTGGGAATCGGTCGCTACAGTCAGTACCTTCGGTTTTGACTTCTTCGCGGACCTTGCGCTTGGAGGAGATCACGGACCGCGTGTTGCGGCCTTTATTGATGTGCTGGCGCAGGTCTTCTGGAGGAGGCCGATGGTTGACCTGTCGCGGGTTACCCCCTGGAGGTGGCTGCTGCCTCCCGCCACGGGCCTGGCTCCCGCGAGCGTTGTCATTGTTGAGGCTGAGCTGTGGTTGAGGACGTCCGCCAGCCGTTCGGCTGTGACCCTGGCTGCGGCTCTCACCTACGCGCTCATCCCTGATGGTGGACGCCGGGTTATGCTGATCCAGCTGGATCCAGGCCCTCTGCCGTAAAGAAGTGCTTGTCGCACATTCGGGTCATTACTGCACTCGAGGATGGCCGTAACCCTGGCGATGTTGGCCACCGGAGTCCTGAAGCCTCGTTCGCTTACGGCGGCGAACTCAAGGTCAAGCTCATGATGCATAGATCGCCTGCGCTCGTTGACCCTTCGCCGCCGGATTGTGCGGGCCCTGTTCCTGGCCCTCCGCGCCTCACGATCGGCGTCGTTCTCATCGCTGGCGTTGGTTGTGACCTCGTCGTCGGAGACCACTTCAAATTCAACGATGGGAAGATCCCCATCGTCCTCGCCTTCTTTCGCCATTAGCACCTGGCGGGAGGCGAGCTCATCGGAGCTCGTGTCGACTAGTTCTGTCGACTCCTCCGCCACGGTAGCCAACGGCCTACCCTCCTGGAAAGGCAGAGGCTCGAGATGGGCCACAAGTCGAGCCTCGGCCTCGAGTAGATCGGAGAGATTCATCCCTCTCCAATGTACGAAGCGCCCCTCGGGTGTGGAGGTGATCATCATATCACTGGCGCCAAAACTACCCGAGGCCCCCCGACATGCTGTGGCTTCGGGTCCTCCAAGTTGGAGTAGGGAATCCAGGTCCTCCTCTAATGCAGAGAAAGACTCGGAGAAGTTGGCCCCCTGAAGATCAGTGGCCAAGTTGCGTGAACCGAGTTGAGATTAGTTACGCGAATCCTTAGATTGGAACGAATCCAACACAAGGGAAGTTGCCACAACGCTGGATGAAGTCGAGCCTGGAGCAGACTCCACCTCGATCTTTGTTGCGGAAGCATGGGTCGACAAGTCGTCGAGCCCGTCAACGAACTTGTCGAGGTCGCTGTGGGGACCCGCAGCGGAAGTCTTTGGCTTCATGTAGACAAGGAATCGATGGAAGTTGCCTGCACCGTCTGCGATGCAGACCCACGAGCCAAAAACAAATGTCGTGCCCTGAGAGTGAACTGACCTAGAGAATTGGAAAGTTGCCATCAAGCTCGCCGGTGGATCTTCGACGCGCTCCCCTACCTGGCGCGCCAGCTGTCAGTGTTTAACCGGCTGCCCACCGAGGGATATGCCCAAGGTAGTAAGTTTTGGGTGAGGAGACGCCGAGATCAGGAACTCGAAGGTGCAAGGAATACAAAGTTTAGATAGGTTCGGGCCGCTAGGTGCGTAATACCCTACGTCCTATATGGTTGTTTGTATTGCCTTAAGTGTAGAATGATACAGAGATCGTGTTTTGAGAGGGGTCTCTGTCCTCCCTTATATATCCGAGAGACCAGGGTTTTAAGATACTAACCAACACCAGCGAAGGAATCGTACCAGAACATATCTCGAGTAGATTCCCTCTGCATCGGTTAGCTCTATCTCCTACTTAAACGGGATAAATAAGAGATAAGACGGACTTATCTCTTAAACCTCTTTAAACTACGTTACGTACACAGTCCCGTGGCCCCGGGTCTGACAGTATGTGTTAAATTGAGGTTGATTACCTTATCCCCATGATAAAAGAGAGAATAAAGGTCAATCGACTAGGTAACTACTATAATAGTGTTATAATAGTGTTAGTTCCACTTAAGCACACCAATTATGAATCGCAAGCGTTCAGATCAATTGTAGCTTTTTTCCTCAAAGTATTCCTCCAAGATTTTATCAATCCATGAAACAAGTGGCTTGTGATTCAGCTATACACTAATTCTACTAACTTGAACCAATCAACTATAGAGGATTGAATGAAAACAAAACCTTAAGCTATAGGTCAAAGTCTATCGATTTCAAATATATATGGATGGAACGGTTCATCCAATGATCTAGGATAACTTGCATGAGCTTTCACCACGCAAACAGAACTGATCTTAAAGGTACCAAAACATTGTGCATAGCTCGACTCCTCCCCCCCCCCCCCCCCCCCGCATATTATCACTACACGAGGGTAATCAACCGCCTCAAAACATGCACACAGTGATGATATAGGAAAAACAACACTCAAAGATCATTGCAATCCTATAGATAACGCTGGCCAACCATATTGAAGCATTCATCAACATAAGTCTATGTTAATATGATCTTAAATACGGATGCAACAATTACGTATCAAGATCCCCGTTTAATCTTAGGAACTTTATCCCCATGATCTTACTCATCTTGAGGCACAAGAGGAGTATGAAGACTTTGGAGAATCAACATGCCGAAGATGAAGACGATTGGACGGAAAAACACTGCAAGCCGATTGGCAGCGCCTTGCAGTCTCCTTCGACATGCAGCTTTGTGATCCGATGCCTTATCTGTTCCTGACATTGTGGCGACGGTGGAATGGTTAAATCTAGATATATTCGTGAAACACTAACTACTTCTTCATGTGGTCTCGTAACGGTATTTATATAGCTCTTTAGATCAGTGCAAAGGTGAATGTATGACGTGGAAACCCTTGTAATTACGTGGACTTCGTCGTGCAGGAAGGGGAACTCATTTGGAGGCTAAAAAGGGCTGGGCCAGTGTTCACTAGGCCTAAGCCTTTTTGGCTCCTCTACTTCTCAACTTTCTCGTGCAAGCATTCCTCGATGCCCTTGGTCTAGTTGTCTTTCAAGCTCATATAAATATCCTCTAATTATATCGTATTTCCTGCAAATATGCAACATCAGTCACAATACAACACATACGCGAATATGAGGTTATATTAGCTACTGCATGTGGCGCGACAGCCTTGTCATGCCGCGCCACGCGGTCAGGCGTGACCCTAGTCACGCCGTGCAAATAAAAGTTGAGACGTGTTATTTTAAAATATTATAAAAAAGGTTTAAAAAATCTGCAACGGGGGTGGTGGACGGTACCCCGTGGTGGACAGTACCCCCTAGGCTCTTCTTACGACAATTCTATTTGTCACGCGAGCGGATATGCGACGCGCTATCGTAGAAGCACTAGGCGGCTCCTCCACTGAGGTGCATGCTTTATTATCTTTTAACTTTAAAATGCCCAGTTACATTAAGGGGCCCATATTAGATGCAGAAGGAAAAATATGGGTTATATATATGCGAAAAATATTACAGTTTGCAGCCTGGTTATTAAAATAAATTTTTATTTTACCGTGACGTTTCTTATATAACTAGATATGTAAATCTAGATCACTGAGTGAATCATGTGGAGCACGACACGCTAAAGACTGGGAGTTCTTATTTGCTCCAGTGCAGGTCCTGCATTCGAGGTTCGGGGCATGCCAGTCAATTTGATTTGCACATGACAAGGGAGAAAAAATTAATCAGTAAATAACAAGAAACTTATTGGCTGGATTTGCGAATAGTTCCATGAAATTGGCATTGGCCATCACGTCTGATACGCGAGCGAGGTCATCAGCCACGAAGCCGAATCATGAACTGCAGCTAGAATTTAAAGCAGATCTATCTGCAAAGAGACACATCTAGCTCATCGAAATCAATTTATCGTCGTTATTAATCGGATCGGACCTAACCGAGACAGCGCTAACGGTCGAGGAGATAGATCATGCGAGACTTGTAGATGAATCTAATCACGCCCAAGTTTACTTTGAACTCATGCGTGCGATCGGCCGAGCAGGCGATTAGATGTCTCATGTTACAGCAAATCGAATCAAACTGATAAGATTTAACTTAATTACATTACCCAAAAGATCGGACCTAACCGAGACAGTTTGAGATAACAGAACTAAGCTAAATGAATCTGCCGATAAAGTTATTTGAAATAGGGCAGAAGATATGCAAGATTACGGTAAATAATGATGAACATACATGCAATCGGCTACTGAGATGCTTTGAGAGTACTTATGAAACAAGAGCCGATAGATTTATGAACAACGTAGGATAACCTGTGAAATCTATTAACTATGTAGCCTTACAAATAGATAACAGAGATCGATAACTGGTGAACTCGATTGAAACAAACAAGAGATTGAAACAATAGCAGCCTTGCTTGAAATAGAAGAGATCAGATAACTGGTGCCACGTAGGACGAAGGATGAAATTGAGCTGGATGGAGAAGTTTGAGAACTAAAATGGTCATTTTAAAAGTTTAGAGACGAAGTTAAGTTTTAGCTAAAAATTTGAGGATGAAATTAACTATTCCATATATTTATCTGCCTCTCTTTGGATTTTCTCTTCGGTTCCGCCACCGGGAGGGAGAGAAGACGACTGGCACGAGGAAAAGCTAGGGTCGAGGCATAAGAAGCTAGGGTCGTCACCTTCCCTCTTACTTACACAGACCTGGCCATGACGACCTATGGTGTACAACGTTGGTGGATGGTGTGTACGTGAGACTGAGAGAGAGAATAAAATGGTTGCAAAGGATCGTGCGATCGTAACGTAGTTACTAGTTGCAGATGGATTCAAACCAGTTTATTTTTTGCCGCTCTTTTGGAGCCCGGAATTAAAGGGAAGGAAGGAGTAGACATGTAATTGTTTTCACAGATCATATCAAGCCGTGCATATGATTAGATGATTCCGCATAAATTGCAGACATGTAACAGTTTTGACAAATTATATGAAAAGCACACGAGTATGTCATGAAGATCAGATCAAGTCTACTTAGTTGATGTCTCTCTTTCTTGCTCATCCTAGTTTAGTTGAGGAGATACAGCCATAGGTTACAATGCAGCTCGGTTGATACGTGTAGGAGCAAACTAGGAAACGAAACCTGAAACTGAACGGAGCAACATGAGAAATGCTCCGGCAAGAATGCTCTGAACAGGGGCGGAGGAAGGGGGGACGATTGATATGTGCAGGAACATAGGTAACATAAAACTCTAACAGCAGTAGCAACTGCAGACAGGGATGTTTAGAGGGACAGAACAAAGGGCTCGGCGCCACTGAAGTAGATCAAAGAACTAGGGCACATGATGTCGTTAGCTGAGCCTAGCTTGCGAGAGAATATCAAATTGAGCGTCTCAGCATGATTGCCTTTTGTATGACGACACCGAAACGCGCAATGCAGCAAAAGATTCTGTGCTCCGGGTGTAGCTAGGGTTGGTAATGGATCATGGTGCTAGTCCTCTCTTCAAAATCCAATTTAGCCCTTAAATAATTTAGCTCAAAATTAAATAAGATTAGCCCGATCCATTTAGAGTCTGACCCTTAGATTATCTAGGTTAAAATTAAAGGCCCTTTACCACCCCTGGGTGTAGCCACCGTTGGTTGCTAGTTACCATGAGAATCATCCAAACCAACTGCTCAAACCAACTGCTCATTGGCTGAAACAAACAGCCCATCGAGATAGGGCCTAGCCTCGTAGGAAACCATCTACCAGTTCATTTTGTACACCCAGGTCTCCAGCTTGGATGCACAAGCCAAAGCAGGCGCCAAACTTTTCATGTGCAGCCGATGAAATCCGTGAACAACAACTTGGGCTGCATGACTGCAACATGGAGCAGTGGAATGCACAAAGATCCAATCAGCAACAGCGGCATGCTTGTACTTGCGGGCACTTTCAAAGCCTGCCCAAGCCTTTCACTGTTACCGGCAATCATGTGGTGGTGGAGTAACTGTAATGCCGTTCCATCACCAGAACATCGATCGACTGAAATATGACCGCAGGCATAACAGCGAATGGTTGCTTGACTTTTCATGTTGCAAATGTTGCAAATGACTGAATCCTGAATACCAATCATTTGAACTTTCAAACCTATTTGCAAATGACTCGATGCGTTCAAGAAAGTCTAGTTCTCCCATCTGACCAGTGATGATAAGTGCAAACTAAACCGGCGATCTGGCAATCTGGCATTACCTGCATGAGATTCAGACTTCACTTTCTGGCATTCAGAACCGATCCAACAACTGCAATTTGCAGGTAGAAAAAGAACTCGAGGATAGGATGTGGCAAAAAGTGTCTACAATACAACCTGCATACTGGCAATTTTATACATACGCCAGGAAGGTTGTAAGGTTATGCAAATACAGATAACAGGGTGGCATCAATGGTCGTACAAAAGCTCCCAGAGCATTGCTGAGAGTTTACAGAAACTCCATCGTGGACGTGGACACCCAGCTCAGCTGCTCTGATGTTCAGGCAGCCACGCCCTCGCCTCCTCCGGAGGCCTTCTTGAGATCCTCGTACATCTCCTCTATCATCGGCTTCCACAATCTCACACGGGCGTTGATGAACCAGTTTGAGACCTGACAGCGCCAAATGCAGAAAACCCAGTACAATCAGATGACACCCATCTTCTTGTTTTTTTTTTGAAAGAAGACATCCATCTTCTTGTTAAAGTTGCTGAGATCAGTTAATGATCTGAATCCTGAAACTGTACACAATCAGATGGTATGCATGCTGAAAGCAAGAAACTGCACCTGGCTCCTGCTCAGGCCGCTCCTCGCCGCCAGCATCTCCTTCTCGTTGTCCTTGGGGTACCTGAATGAGACACTGGATTGCATCAAGCCCAGGTGGGTTACTTGCAATTTTGAGTCGTGCCAAGTGTTCGAGTTGAAGATGAAGAGAGGCTAGAGATGCCGCTGTATTCTAGCGGCAAGAGCAATTTTTGGCATTGCCTGACGCGATGTCAGAAGCAGAGCGGGAGGCTCCTGCTTGTTTCAGAGCGGAAACGTTGGCATTCTCTGACGCTGAACTTACGGGCGGAGGAAGTTCTCGAACATCCAGGCCTTGAGCACGGCGACGGACTTCTCCGGCAGGCCGCGCTGCGGCCGCCACGACTGCTGGTCGCCGCGCCTGAGCTGCCGCAGCGCCCAGTGCTTCTGGATGAAGGCCGACTCCCAGCTCCGCTCCCTGTCGGCCAGCGTCAGCGACGACGGCGGCGGCGGCGGCTCACGTCTTCGCGAGGCCGCCGCGATCTCGCCCGTGATCCGCGCCCGGAGCCTCCGGTGCGTCGCGGACACCGCGCGGTGCGCGAACGGCGCCAGGAGGGCGCCGCCGCCGACCATGCCGCCGTACTTGGACGCCGCGCTCTGGATCTCGTCCACGCACTGGTTGCACCGTTGGTCCAGCTGCGCCAAAGTTGTTGGCACCATTAAAATGTTACTAACAGCTTTGTCATGTCTCAAGCATCGTTTGGTTTGCATGGATTTTAAAACAAAGTTTGGCATGAAACAATTTAGTTTTCCCATGGGGAATCGAGAGAAATTCCAACGTTGCAAATGGTTCTTGATGCAAACAAAGGTCAAAAGCATTTAAAAAAGAGAGTTTGGAGTTTGAACTCACCAGCTGTAACAGCTTCTGGAGATCGTTCTTCACCTTCTGGTGCGCGTGCTCTTCCGAACCGAGAAACGCGGACGCGTTGGATGACGTCGTCTTGGAAGAGCTCGATATTGGCAGCGGGCAGCTCGTCTCGCCGCCGCCGCCGGCCGAGCCGGGGAACCCTGCCACGTCTTGCAGCAGGCAGACGACAAACTCATCCAGCGTCTGCTGCGTAACGTGCGCGTACCCCGACCACCGCGGCAGGACATGAGAGAAGTGCAGGGGCCCAGGACGCGCCATGTCTCCGCCGCCGCAAGGAGTCTGGAACACACTGCCGGCGGCGCTGCTGCTCGCGTGGGTCAAGCCGGAGCAGCTCACCTCAGAGGACTGGTCCGGCAGGCTGACGTTCACGCCACCGGCTGGCAACGACTCGGGGCGTAGCCTGAGCGACAGCTCGCTCGCCGCCGCGGCGAACGGGTCCCGGAAGCCATCGCCGGAGAACCACGTGGGGCCGTAGTACGGCTCGTGGATCCAGCTGCCCTCCGTCTCCTCGGCAAGCTTGGCCACCTTGGGCGCGTGAGCAACGGTGACATCCGAGGGCGACGGGCCGTAGCCGCCGTAGGCGACGCCGCGCATCTCCTCCGGCGACACGCTCTGCGTGGCAGCGGCGCGGATCAGCTGCAGCTGGCCGGCGAGCATCGAACCGCCGTCCATCAAGAAGCTCGCGGCGACATCCGCCGGTTCGCCGAACCCGAAGCTGCCATCATGGAAGACCTGTGTGTCGGCGCCGACCACGCTGCCGGCGCCGCCGCTGACGAAGCAGCCGCTCATCATGGCGTCGACTCCAAGTCCGAGCTGCTGATAAGACGCGTTGCCGGTCATCTTCCAGGCTCAGGATTCAGGAAGGTGTCAAACGTTGTACCGAATTAAAAAGGACCTGAAAGCAGCAGTGCGAGTGGAATAAATGAATAAACGGTGGCGACATGAACACTGCTCAGAACAAGGTTAGCAGATTTGCTCCAACCACAAAAAAGAATGCAAAGGTAACCTGGCAATCTGTCATGGACATTGCAACAGAGATGCACATGAGAGACTAAACTAGGCCATAGGAGGACTTCTCCCAGAAAATAAACTATACCATAGGAGTGAGAAAAAAGTTATCCTATTAGGTAGGCTTGTGTCTTGAAGTACTCGTTTAAAGAACACAGTAAAACAGGATGTTGGTCAACACTAAGGAATGTGAGCCTCGATTTTCAAATGGGAAAAAGCTAGAGGTATTAGATACAGTGGTGATTCTCACAAGAAACTTAATGCCAGTATGCCACGAACGAAGAAAACTGAAGAACATCCAGAATCCAGAATCCAGATACATCAGTAGTGTTGTTGCCATGTCGGGCTAAGCATAGAAGGCTTCTTGGAAGCAAAGCAAGTTTGGAGAGGCTCAAAGAGTGAGGACCCAAACCTTATCAAATCAAGGGGAGGAACACTGACAGCCTACTGAAACGCCAACCACCACTGCGTTGCCCCTCTCTCCTTGTAGTGGTAGCCTCTCATCCCAGGAAGCAGCAACCTGAAAGATCAAAGGCCGGCACAGGTATATAGACAGAGAGAGCAAGAACACAAAAGGACCAAGCTTCTGAAGCACACTCTCACAAGATACGCTGAACACTCTCAAGCTGGCCTGGCTACTAAAACGGAAAGGGGAGCGTTTCCTAATAAAACGGCTGCAAGGAGAATGCCAGAACAAGGATAGCGCGCGCGCGCGCGGGCGTGGGTAGGCGTGGTCTGTGGTGGGCGACCCTGACCCTGAACCTGAAGTGATTCTTAACAGCTCCAGCCCCAAGCCGGGAGGCAGCAGGGAAACAAGCCGGCCAGGGAGAGGTTTTATCAGGCAGGTGGCCGGGCCGGCGCCATGATCAAAGCACTGGGAGAAAGAGAGAGGACGAAATCATGCACATCTCAGCAGCAACAAGCCAATGCTAGCCCACTTGGAAAGGAAGCCGGCCGCTGGCCCCCGATCCCTGACCATGCATGATCAGAGGCAGATTTGGGGGCTCGACCTCGCCACAAGCCTCCAAGCCAGCATGGGTCCTACGGCTTACTAGTAGCGAATGCCATGGCGCGCCCGGGAAACTGAAAGTGGGCGATGCCCATACGCGGCTACAATCCCCGCCTCTCGCGCAGCTAGCGGCTGCAAAGCAAAAGAAGACAGGGATCTATCCTTTGGACCATGTAGCATGGTATGGCATGGCATGGCCAATGTTGCTTGGGAGAAGGAAGGGTGTGAAAGGGTATATTAGAATAGAATGGGAGATGCTGGCTGCTTTATGGGACTTATCACCTCATGATTGCCTTCCCTTGTAGGACAAAACATGAGCCACTCACAATAGATTATTGTTAATCTCTCCAACCCAAAGCATGCAGCACGATGCACACTGCGTTTTTTATATATATATATATATAAATATACATACATATATGTATATCATATCATGCATGACCTCATGCTTATTAGGTCTCGCTAACAAACAGCACCAATCATGGTTGCGTTCCGATCCCAAATCCCAGGCCACTGTCAGGATGTGGACGGACGTGTAGATCTACAGTTGTGGCAAGCAAACAAGGGCTCTTTCGGGACAAGCTAAGGGAGGCCACTTGCTGTTGCCTACCGGGGCTACTGGGATGCAAGCTGCATAAGACCAGCTCGCTTTTCACTTGCCTCAGCGAACACAAGCGGGGCATGCACGCAAGGGCAGGGAGAGGCCAAGGCAAGTGCGTCCAAGGCAACTTTAATAAGGGCCTGGTTTTGATCGGCAGCATGCACATGCATGCACACATATGCCATATCAATCAGCAGCATGCAGTTTTCCTTTTTTTAAAAAAAATACAGCATGCACTTTTGATCTAGCACAGAAAAAAATGGTAGAAGTTGTTTCAGAAAAAGGGTGAAGTGCATCTTAGCTATCTATCTATTCTCACATTCTCATGTGGGTCTATAAACTCTCAAAGTGATCATCCAATTTTCTCTAACTTTTCAGGGTGGTTCATTCTAAGTGTGAATCTAGGTCTATAATTGGACCTCAAGTGAACTTTGGATTGAACCATGCACTAGAAACCTAAATGATTATCTTGAGAGTTCATAAACTCAAACTCAGTTAAGAATGCATTCTCCTCAAATGAAAACGAGCACAGCATATACGAGAGGGGAGAGGGGGAGTGTGTATGTGCATGCAGGTGCAGGCTTTTGAAGGACACCTCCTCCCCGTCCCTGTCTCCCACTCTTTATGTCAGCGGTGTGCATGCACTTATCTGCTTGGTTTTGCACACATCCCGCATCCACCTGCGGCCCTCTGTACGTGAAGATGATCGGGGCAGCCAAAAGATCTGGAATCTGTTTGCAGGCTGGCTGCTGCCGGTGGCAGGCTCATCTCTCTCTCTCTCTCTCTCCCCCTCTCTGCGCTCAACTCAGGCCTCAGGTCTCCGGGCAGCAGGAAGCTGGACATGCACCTTCAGACAAACGAGTAGTGCTCCTACTACGGCTGTCCGGCCCTCCAGCTCCACTGCCAAAGCCGGCAGCCACCTGAAGGAAATAGGTGGCAGGTGGTGGAATTTATGAGCGCTCCTGCACTAGCCTCCTGTAGTCCTGTAGTAGTAAACTGGTTCCAACGTCCAACAATCCAGCCAGTAAAGGCAAGGATGCCAACATGTCATTTGAGCGTCCCAAACCATATGCTAGATTGCTAGGTTCTAGATGCATGATGATGCGGTAGGATCTAAGATCATTGCAGCAGGATCTAAGATCTTTTTTTCTGGGTACGTAGCATCTTCAGGATTTATGATCCTGCGATGATTGTGCCGTTTGTGAACAGAATTCAACACTCAGTTCGTGGTGCATATATATGCCCCGATTGTTTCCAGCGAATTCATAATGCTGCTTTAATGTAACTTCTTTTTTGCTACTGTGCGTTATACAATTGTGTCGCCTACCTTGCCTCGTATTATTTTCAACATGTGCAACAATACCCAGTCATAGTGTAAAGACTCCCGCAAATATAGTAAAGACAAGACAGATCTGATAGGGCTTACAGTATTATCAAACAAGACAATGATTAAGAAAAACATAAACAAACTTGACACATTGAAAACCCTGCTCTGCACCTCCTAATGGCTACACTCACCCAATAGCTGTCATACTGATAACTACAATCACTACCGAAGAGCGCCTCCCGGTAATTTACATAATGTAACTTCAATATATACTTCACAGTGTATGTTCCAGTAACAATGGTGGGTGTAAAATAATGTTTCAATCAAATACAAATGGCAGCTTTCATATAATATAAATACGTACATGTCTGGGAGCAAACAGCTAGTTAGAAAAGAAATTAAGCCTACATGTATACTAATTTCCTCATCTGAACTTTTGGAATGAAGTGCATAAAATAAAAGGCAGGAGAAATGGGTAATGGGTTCCTTGCTCTGGAACAGTGGCAATGTTTTTTTTTTTGGAAAAGAAGAACAGTGGAAATGTTGCAGCATTGGGGAGGTGTGGACAGATTTAGGTCAGCAAAATCTAGTGGGTAGATATCTGACAACTATTAATGGGTCCAGGAAGCAACAAAGAGTACCCAGGTTTTTACACAGTGGTTTCCTTAAGTTCAACTCATACATGCACTACTCCAACCCCACCTACATGTTATGAGCTATAAATGTAAATGGTTATTGCATATGGTTTTTAGATAGTTTGTTTCGTTCACTGCATTGTGAAGCTCATACTTCTGTAGGCACTTGTCTCGCATTTTCTAGGTTTGCGATAGTCATGGTTTGCTAATTTGCTTCACTAAAATAAGTGTGGCATGCCACAATTGCCTAAGTTACCATGTGGCTATGGATGGACCAAATAGCACTGTAATGAAGACCAAACAGTTTGTGCAACTAATGATTACTTTCATGTTATTAATTTTATTTTTATTGTCAATTTTAAGACATTTTCACGATCTAATGGCATTTTCATGATAACTTCCACAAACTATTAACATTTATAGGGCAACTTTGCAAAATGTAGTCGCACAAACTCAACGTGCACATTTACCTAGCTTTATTTTAATTATACGAAGCTGCTCTTTGCAACTAGCGCTACATACAAATAAAAGGAAATCAATTAAATTCCAGGTAGCTTTAATTTGTCAGCAAATGGAATTCATAATCCGAACATAAGTAGTCATTTGGCCCAGTGTTATACACGCACCAGGTGCTTAATCTTTTAGTTCGAGGAATTAGTAAAGTGTCAACATCTGATGCATCAAATCTACAGCTCCGGTCGTCCAAGTTTGATTTCTTTTTCTTTTTCTTTTTTTTTTTTGAATAGAGGTCCAAGTTTGATTTCAGTGGCAAGGTTCCTGTAATGCACATTTGACTTTGGATGGGTATGGTGTCTGTGTATGGGTGTATTTTTCTAAACTGCTTTTCTTAATGAAAGATATGCCCTCTTCTACGTGTTTGAGGAGAAAAAAAACATATCTATATATATGCCTTACGTGAAATAGCATCAAAAAAGATTCTTAGCGGTTTGAAATTTCTAGCAACTTAACCAGGTATAGAACCTGAGATTTATCTGCCTAGACTCAGGATGGCAACGGGGCTACTGGGGGCGGCGCCTCAATACTAGCGGGGATGGGGGAGTTTTTCCCGCGGAAAGGCTGGAGCCGGCCCCGAAATGGAGTGAACCCTCGAATATAGAATTTGCCCCGCGGGGACCCATGGGACCTGAAAACCAAAAAAAAAAGCGAAGGAACCAGGCCAATACGGTCCAATCCAATCCTAATCATTCATTCACTCCTTGTCTCCTCTCATCCTTTTCCTCTCCTCCTTAGCTCCTCCGCAGCCCATTGCACCCCAGCTGCCGCCGCCGCCGCATCTGCTGGGTGCTCGCTCGGGCACTCGCCCCCCCCCCCCTTGCATCTACGGGTGCTCGCTCGCCGCCGCCACTGCTACATCTGCTGGGTGCCCACTTGGGCACTTGCCGCGTGCCGCCGCCACATCTGCCGGGTGCCCGCTCGGGCGCTCGCCGCCGCCGCCGCCGCTGGCCGCCGCTACTTCGGGAGCAGGGGACACTCCGAGCGACCGAGCCTCCAACCGACATCGAGTACCCGTTGCCACTGTTCCAACTCCGCCAGCGCTGCTCCAGAGCTCGATCGTCCGACACCATACCTCATCCTTAGGTTCTCTTCCTGCTCCTCGCCCGGCCGTCCTCGCCATTCTCCTCCGCCTCTTAGTCCTCCGCATAGTCCATCGGGGATAGAAGATCCGCGAGGAATGGGGTCGGAGGGAATTTTTGCCCCGTTAAGGATTTCGGGGCGGGGGCGGGAAATAAGATTCGGGGATCAGATCGGGGACGGGGATAGCTCCCTCGGGCCCGCCCCGCCCCGTTGCCACCCTGAGCCCGGACGGCGACCAATCCTACTTGCAATATCAGTTGCAGATACCCAAATACTAGTAGCAGCAGCAGTGGACTTCTTTACCCAAAAAAAGCAGTGGACTTTAGGGAATGATGAGGCTCCTGTAAGATTGATTAGGCATGGAGGCTATAATCATTGGCATGTCACTGTGCCAAGATGGGTGAAAGGAGGAACTTTGAAGCCGATGATATGAGCTCCAAAATCAAGGAACTCCGTTCTCCCTTTTCTCCTTGGGAAGAGAGCAGCAGTGGAGACTAGAGAGAGACATGGGTCCTGCCCTCTCTGCTGCTGCAGGTCTGCAGCAGCAGCAGCCGGTAGTGTTCGTTCGGGCCCGCCCTCCCCATTCCGCTTCTTCTCTCTCTAGCATCACTCCGTCCTCAAACAGACAGGCTCACCGGCAGCATGCCGCCGGCCAAACTGATGGTAAAAGTTGCATTTTATCTATGGTGTTATCTGAAATTGCTACAGTTTGATATGGACTTTGATCTAACAAGTTCCAAACTGTAACATGTGTGTAAATATTTGTTTGCGAGGCGAATATGGCTGGAAGAACTCGAGAGAAGTTGCATGTTGTAAATGGGGGAAGGAACACTATTCAGAAACAGTTGTTGTTAGATGACTATTCAGGAATAGTACTGGTGGCTGGTGTGTGCATGGACATGGATGGCATTGGGATGCAGCACATGGAGGTAATCCACTGCAAGAAGGCGAATTACCTGTTTGCCAGCAGCCTACGGGTCCTAGGCTGCTCCCTCGCTTCCGTGCAGAGATTTGAAGGACTTGGGGCTCCGTGCCGCATTATTGCTTCATGTTCATCAGCCACTGTAAATTCTCGCTGTAAATTTGGTGCCTGGACAGTAATTCTACTGCCGATCAGTCACTATGTTTTGAGAATGACGTCTTCATAATTCAACTTTGACCGAGGCCACGCTGGCACATTTGATTACGGTGGTTCCGGAGGGCTAAATTCTATCACATTAAAGAGAATTTTATCATAGAAGTATTAAATAAAGTCTAATTGTAAAACTAATTGCAGAATTTCTAGACTAATTCGCAAGACAAATTTAGTGAGCTATATTAATCCATAATTAGCGGATGGTTATTATAACATCACTGTAGCAAATCATAAATTAATTAGGCTTATTAAATTCATCTCACACTCATCCGTGCAAAATATTTTATAAACAAATTTTATTTAATATTTCTAAATGGTAAGATTCTCTTTGATTTGACAGGGCTAAACTTTAGCTCTCGGGAACCAAACCGGATATAAGTGTACTTGTTATGAGAACTATATTGAACCCTTGAGCTAGCATAGTTCGAAAATTTTGTCAAAACATATAAGAGTTGAAAACAGCCTAGCTTATCTGTGAACTAACAAATAGAGATAATAACCCATGTCATTGAAGTGAAGTTTCCTTCGAAATTAGCACGACAAGATTATGTTCCAGTAAGACTTAGAAAAGGAATAACTAAGTTAATGTATGCTTGAGTCGCTAACCCGTGATTTCTGCACATACAATGTTTTACTGAACCTCACATCAAGAAATGTTCCGGTTTGGGTATTGTGTAACATTTAGATTGTAGATCCTCTCACAAAAAAAGATAGACTATATAACCCAAAATCATGTGCTAGAAAACTACAACCAACAACCAAGATAGATGGATTATCCAAAGCCATTGCTGTCTTGCTGAACATATTATTCATGGACCATGGTTCCATGTAGTTTAACCTAAATTGAAGTTCGAAGTGGCTAGTCAGTTGTGTCTAAATCACAGGGGAACCTAAGGTTTGGATTCAGTTTCATGCTTTGAAATCTCTAAGAGGAGAGCCTGACGAGGACATCTCTCCTTTACATATAATGTAAGAACCGATCAATAGAGTACGTGTGTGATATTTGGATCTTCAGGTACGTTCTAATCTTGTCAATTGTTTTTCAGAACTTACACTTAGTTCCATGCATGTTTTATTGATTAGAAACAATGGAGAGTACCAGCAAGGACTTTGGAGAAGGCCAAGGAGTCAAGGAGGAGGAGTTAGGACGTCCACACCAAGGAGGAGTACATGTCCAACTCGACTTCGACTCCACCTCGGATTTCAGAACCTGACTCCACCAAAATTGGCGCCCTGGCCATATATGGAGTCGGATTTGGACGAGTCGGATTTGGACGTTCTATATATGGTTGGAACCAGAATTTCATAGAGCTTCCAATGTCACCGGTTCCACCTCAAAATTCCTTCTGAGTCGACGAGAATCGTCGAAACAAGTGGGCGTCCATAATCTGTCAGGGTGCTGTGTCACCGTCTATTGGGCCGTTGGACCGTGTACCGTGTTGGAACCCATTAGGGTTGCGTCCAGGGGACTTGCACGCCCCTAACTCTTTTTTATTCAGTAGCCGTCGCCACATTAGGGTTTGGGTGCTTAAATTCAATCTGTCATCGAACAGTGTCGCCGTTCATCGGTTTGCGAGACCCATCTTGTAATCAAGTTTGTTTGATTGCATCTCCTGTTCTTGCTTGTATTCTTGATTGCGCTTGCAGGGATAAGCCTTCATGGCGGGATCATCCGTGTGACATGGGTGATAACCAACGGAGCAGTGGTGCAGTGATTGCGAGATTATGTTCGTTCGGAGTCTTAGTTCATCAACGTCGAGTTCTCCACCAATCAAATTTACCGTACCTCTCGGAATATCGGGACTCATCCTGCTATCAGAGCCACCCTAAACAATAAGCTAATAATGGTCAATGGATGGATCCCGACAAAATGCAGTGCCACGCAAGTGTCAAGACAGATTTTGACGGTACAAAATGGTGGGGATTACTCACTGTGGCCGTGACACAAATCCTTGCTTGTCCTTTTTCTGCTAGTGTCCGGTCGGCATTTATGGCCATGGTCACTGGTCATGAGTCAATTTCAACAATGAATCAGTCGCCTCTTTCTCTATAACAAAAAAAAAAAACAATATGCCATGGGCCGGAATCGAGCGGATCGGAGAAGAACGCAGGGGGTGCAAGTCTGAAAGAGCGGTGCTTACGAGGTCGCTGTAGCCTGTAGACTGCTTGCTTCCTCTCCATCGGCGGCGGCGACGATAGGATCAACCAATTCCGGGCAAATTTTCAACCTCGACGCCTCGGCAGCAGCTCCGGCTCGCAGCAGCCCAAATGCGAATAAAAACAGGAGGGCAAGCAAATCCTAACATGGAGGGGGAAAAGGGGGGGTCCAGGCGATCGCCGCCCCAGTTGATAGTACGCCACGCCGGAGGGTTTGACGGTTGCCTCCCGTCCGACGGCCGCCGCCGCCACCGGCCGGAGCGGCGGAAGACCGGATGCGGCCGCGGGGAGCGGCGGGAGGGTTTAACGGTTGCTGCTGACTTGGTGCCGCCTCGGGGATGGCCGCGGGTGGGCCGGTGCTGTTGGGCTGGGTGTAAATAGGCAGTGGGCTCGAGATGGCAAATGGGCCTGCCCTACCACTAGCAAGAAAGAGGGTTTTGGAGGACCCAAGGAAGAAGAAACGGAACCCTCGCCCCGCGCTGTCCAGAAACGCCGCCACACTCCGCGGCTCCCTCCCCCGTCCCCGCCCCCGCACTCCACCCCCCGCCGCCGCCGCCGTCCGATCCGAGCGCGCCCTCCGCGCGAGCGGCGGCCATGGCGCTCGCCTTCGACGAGTTCGGGCGCCCCTTCATCATCCTCAGGGAGCAGGAGAAGAAGACGCGCCTGCGCGGGCTCGACGCGCAGAAGGCCAACATCGCCGCGGGCAAGGCCGTCGCGCGGATCCTCCGCACCTCGCTCGGGCCAAAGGGCATGGACAAGATGCTCCAGTCCCCCGACGGCGACGTCACCATCAGTACGCATCTGCTCCGCTTCTTCGTTGTGAATGTGTGCTGGTCGTGGTGTGGGTTGGCTACCGGGATCTGGGAGCCCTTGCATCGTGTGCGTAGGTGAAGCGGTAGTGTTTCGAGGACTAGGGTTTTTTGAATGGCGGGGCCAGGTCTTGAGATCTAAATTTTTGCGCGACAGTTGCGCCTTTTGAGCTCCTGATTCTTTCAGTCGTGCGGCGAAGGAAATTGTTGATCTAGGAATTGGTAGTGAACTGTGCTCCTTTTGCTGCTGCAATGCTAAAGTGAGGTGCCCCTATTACCTTTTTTTTAGAATCGCATGGATCGTTTGGACGTGGTGTGTTTATTTGAAGGTCTAGTTTCATGCTCTGGAAGTTCGAGTTGCAGTTATACAATTAAGCCATCTTGCTGTTCATTGGTTCTTCTGTTACTCTGTTCACTGAAATTGCTGCCTTGTAAATTGCCAGCAAATGATGGCGCGACGATCCTGGAACAGATGGATGTTGACAACCAGATCGCGAAGCTGATGGTGGAGTTGTCCCGCAGTCAAGACTATGAAATCGGGGATGGTACCACTGGGGTAGTTGTCATGGCAGGGGCTCTCCTAGAGCAGGCTGAGAAACTTCTGGAACGTGGCATTCACCCAATAAGGGTCGCTGAAGGTTATGAGATGGCGTCAAGGATAGCTTTTGATCACCTTGAGCGCATCTCCCAAAAGTTTGAGTTCAGTGCAGACAATATAGAGCCCCTGGTTCAGACCTGCATGACGACACTGTCATCAAAGATGTAAGTCAGAAACTCAGAATGAATATGGGACATTCTGTTCAATCAGTCAACCTTATGAGACAAAACTTGTCTTAATTATGGCCATATTGGTATTGCTTAGTAGGCTCATCCAGTAATTTGTGCATCTGAATAGGTTCTCAGGGGAACCTGAATTTTAACTTGTTTCTGCTTGAAATAAAAAACTTTCGGCATCCAAAGATGTGACATAAAACCTTTTTTCTGGTGTCCTCTTTTATCTGTGTTGACCTACCAGAAATAGGATAATAGAACATTGGTTCCCACATCCTAGAATTCATTGATTCATATGCATAGTAACACATTCTGTAGGATATGTATTTTGCTCCCAATCCCTCAATTTTTATGGTCTATAATGAAAAAAAAAGGAACGCTTCTTTCTCCTTTTGTTTTACAACATTATCAATTCTGTAGTTCTGCTCCTCGTATGAAATTTCTCTAGATTGTTCATCTACCAGAAAATATACTGCTTTAGTCTTTAGAGCAATGTCCCTGTCTCTAGATTCAAAAACAGAACATAAGATCTGATGGTATCCATTCCTCTTATTCTACAGTGTTAACCGCTGCAAGCGGGCATTGGCAGAGATTGCTGTCAAAGCAGTCCTTGCAGTTGCTGATTTGGAGAGGAAAGATGTTAACTTGGATTTAATTAAAGTAGAAGGCAAGGTTGGTGGAAAGCTGGAGGACACGGAGCTCATATATGGAATTGTTGTCGACAAAGATATGAGTCACCCACAAATGCCAAAGAGAATTGAGGATGCTAAGATAGCCATCCTGACTTGCCCATTTGAGCCCCCGAAGCCTAAGACAAAGCATAAGGTTGACATTGACACTGTAGAGAAATTCCAGACCCTGCGCGAGCAAGAGCAGAAGTACTTTGATGAAATGGTTCAAAAGTGCAAGGTAAACATTAGACTATTTTGTAGTATGGATTATCCTTGGTTTTAATATCTGAATGTTAATATTTTGTGCATGCATATTTTTCATATCCTTCAATTATATAATTTATTTTGTTCCTTTGCTTAGTTTTCATTTCTTTCCCATGGTTTTGTTGTAAGTGTTATAATAAATTTTGAAATATTTCCTCTTGCAATTATCAATGTAGTTATTATGCATGTCTGAAGTATTTGTTTCATTTGGTGTGTTTGCTTTGCTCAGAAACTATTCACATATTATTTTCTGTAGGATGCTGGTGCGACCCTGGTTATTTGTCAATGGGGTTTTGACGATGAAGCCAATCATCTTTTGATGCATAGAAATCTGCCAGCTGTCAGATGGGTTGGTGGTGTTGAATTGGAATTGATTGCCATTGCTACAGGTCCACGTGCTCCTATATCTCACTCTTATGTGACTATGATGACTTGTGCCAACAGTACTAACATTTGAAAACTGACTGCAGGAGGCCGGATTGTTCCAAGATTCGAAGAGCTGAGTCCTGAAAAGCTCGGGAAGGTATCAATCATCTGCACATATTTTTATTTCAGTAATAAGGAATATCCATGGGTTAGGGATTCGGTGTTCAATTACACAATTTTAGTGCCCTTTGCACATGAACCTGGAAGTGGGTAAATCATATGTGGAGACAGGGACTGCATTGATATTTTCCTTCATAAAAGCAACTGTTTTACTGTTTCTGGCAGGAGGTATAATTAGCAATTTCATTAATTTGATGGTAAAGATATATTGTTTTATTGCTGAAATTTTAGGATATGTGCTGCCTTTAAGTGTTTTATGCAAGTTGTGAAGGGCATTTGATTTATCACTGGCCAATAAGTCGAATATTTATTAATCTTAATGTGGTCAACTATTATGGCACTCTTGGTAGCTTAGCTGTTTAGTTTAGCCTTGCTGTTATGAGTACACCATTTGAATGACCGGTTCACTTCTACAGTACGAAAAAACTCTGCAGCCATCTTTATTGTATTTCGAGTAGTTATATGTTAAATATTTTTTTCAATACTCTGCTTCAATAGGCTGGATTAGTCAGAGAGAAGTCATTTGGAACAACCAAGGACCGGATGCTTTACATTGAGCAGTGTGCCAATTCCAGAGCTGTTACTATTTTCATTCGTGGTGGTATGTTTTGATGTTCTTACCTCCTTTCATTCTTTTTCATATACCATTACATGTGTCTACCTCCTTCATAAGACATCAATATTTCATATGATTTGGGCACTCCACAGTTTGTACTGAATTAAGGGGGCATGATTATATCTTTTTCTCAGAGTGGATGCTATATAGTTATATCACTATTCTGATTGAACTGTCCTACCAAGGATTGTCTCAAATAACTGTTGTCTGTTGGTGCTAATCCTACATCAGGAATCCAGATTGTTTAAATTTGTGCTGTGAAACATATTATAGGCAATTCATTTGTTAGAGGACAACAAACCTTTCCAGTTCTTACTGAGATCATACACTCAACTCATTTCAGTAGTCACCTATGCTTGATGATATTTTCTATTTTTAGTTTCTGTGACAAAACTAACTGCTGCTGTACAGGAAACAAAATGATGGTTGAGGAGACCAAGCGCAGTCTTCATGATGCTCTTTGTGTGGCAAGGAATCTTATCCGCAATAACTCAATTGTGTATGGTGGAGGGTCAGCAGAGATATCTTGCTCAATTGCTGTTGAAACTGCTGCGGATCGACACCCTGGAGTTGAGCAGGTGTTTGTCGACTTTGGAGCTTGTAGTTGCAAAAATTATGCAATGATGTACCTTCTGACTGTTTCTCTGTTGTGCAGTATGCTATCAGGTCATTTGCTGATGCATTAGATGCTGTTCCACTAGCCTTAGCAGAAAATAGTGGTTTGCTGCCTATTGATACATTAACTGCGGTGAAAGCTCAACAAGTTAAGGTATTGGAGTTCCCTATCCCTTGGTCCTCCCATTCCGCTCCCCTAAAAGTCTATTGCTTAATTTTTAATAGCATCCGTGCTTCTTATCCTTGTTAGACAGATCATGCCCAGTTCATAGTTTGTGTAGTGCTAGTGATTAACGTTGGCTTCTTGTTCATCATTAAGGGGATGCACTTGTACAGTTGGATTGCCTAATGTTGTTGTTTTCAGCACTTGTGCAATCACAAGCTATGCTCTTTTTAGTGTTTATGGTATTCTCGCTGTGCATAGATATATTATTTGAAAATCGTAGTGATACGCTTGACTGAACACCTTTGCAGGAGAGCAACCCCCACTGCGGCATAGACTGCAATGACGTTGGCACAAACGACATGAAGGAGCAGAATGTCTTTGAGACTCTGATTGGCAAGCAGCAGCAGATCTTGCTTGCCACGCAGGTGGTGAAGATGATCCTCAAGATTGATGACGTGATCTCGCCGGCCGAGTACTGATGAAGGAAGCCTGAGAAGAAAGGACACCTGCGCTTGATGACAATCTATCAGTAGGCATCATTGCTGATGCTCTGACCTCCATTGTGCTTATTTTTGAAAGGTCTTGTTGGATACGAGAGGGCCATAAGTTGTGGGATGTCAAGACTAGGACATGCTTCATGTTGAGAATGTTGCCAGTATCTGGTCTGCCCCAGATGGGTTGTGAGGCGAGTCATTTTGTGCAGGGTGCAGGCGGATCCGAACTGCAAGTGCCACCGTCATAAGAACCATTCAACAAGCTGTACGGGTCATTTTCAATTTATGCTGATTTTCATCGAGCTTATCAATCTGTAAGAATTTATTGAGGTTATCAGAAACTGATGGTATGTTTTGGTAAATTTACCGGTTGTTGCAATTCCATCAATATTGTTATGTGACGATATTACAAGCGCCTCTTCACAGTACTGTGAAAATGCATACACAGGTTCTCCAGATGATGTGAATTCAGACAATGCATACACAGGTTCTTGCCATATTATCACTATTGTCTAGACAACAATCTGGGTTAATACACGCCATCAGCTGAAAGGAAGGGCACAATCAAGGGCTCCAGGTCCTTTCCTCCCAGCATGTATTTGTATGTTCAACATTACCAAGTATACATCGAGATTTCATTGGTTTGGGATACAGAGGCACACATGATTATTTTCTCAGTGATGGCGGCCACGGCCTGTCTCAAGATACGCGACGCCGAGCTTCTCAGTTTTTTCTTAAGCAGCGAGAGCTGATAAACACAATAGCAGAGGTTCCAAATTAGACTTCTACGTGCAGGAAACTTGGTTGCACAATCTGTGTCATGCCGCTGGTGCAGCCAAATGAGCAGGCACATCTTGTGCGCGTTGTTTTATATCTACATATGCTATACCTTTTTGAAATGCCCTGTCGTATAACCTCCTGACATTGCTAGCTTGGGGTTTTTCTCAACAAGCTTTATGATGTCATTAACTTATATGCTCATGAATCATAATTTCATCCAATTTAAGTGAGAAGGCAAATGTTGACGCAAAAAAAAAAATTACAATGACGTTGCAGGTCCAGGTAGGCTGCGTACCCCCAACAAATATCCAAGCGCTAGTCTTGCTGTCCCATCTGAAATGCAGAGAGAAACTATTATAATTCAAAACTGAAGAATGGGGTCAATTAGAGTAAATACCTAGTCTTTTCATGCTCAAAAGTATCATTAACATCATGTGCAAATTCCATAATGCAGCTCCATGCATAACAGTACCACGTCTCTAATTTCTAGTGACAGAAACTGGACAATCAGAGCTGACATGCAGATATTGCAATGCACAATCATGATAGGCAACAGCAACGCGCTTATTAGTTATAACATCCACAAACGTGTTGTTCAATGCAGAAAATCTTTCATTGGATCGTCATGGTGGATTTTCTTCATACGGTAGGCTTCCATGTCCTCCGCAGTGACCTACATAGGCAACTCGATCAGTAACTAAGGCACTTTGTATAGAGGACAGGGCAAGTGCAGAGGTGCTGTACTGTTATGTGACCAACTACAGGTGATGCAAAAAATGAGGGTTATGTGACCAACTACAGGTGATGCAAAAAATGAGTACCTCGTCGTTCCACTTGACATTATATTTTCTCTTCCTTTCATCCCTTTCCTCTCGCCTCCTTTCATCCTCCTACACATGAAATCATATTTGAGTTACAGATGAACGAATGATCGAAAAAAAAAACAACAGGCACTGAAATATCGAGTGGTACACAACTTTACAGTGACAAGGAAGTAATGCTTACCTTCTTTAAAGACTCAGCAAGCTTCTTTTTGTCAAGAACAAGATCATCAGGGACATCAGTTCCCCAAGTGGCAAGCCGTTTCTCTTCATGTTGTACAGGCTCCTCTGCATTATTGCAATTTTGCAGATGAATCACGCATAAACAAATATGTTAAGATATCCAACCGCTTAAATAAGTAGAGATAATCTCACTACAAATAGTTGGATTGCTATCATCAAACTGGAATAAAAGCACTATGATCAACAGTATGATCAACAATTGTGATATTAATCTGTATTCTGTTAGCAGGAAGTTGGAACAAGTTCCCAAAGAAGGTACATCAAGCAACACGAGATTCCTGAATATCCAAATTCAATGTTTGGTGAAAACAATTAACAATAAAATTCAATATTTGTTTAAACGTTTCCATCTTCCCATGTTAGTTTAATCATATTGCTGATGTGTATGAAAGTGTTCTCCAAGGATCCCAGTACACCAAAGAAAGATAAAGGAGGAAAAAACAAATAAACAAGGCACACAAATGTCTACTGTGAGAAATCTGATAGTTAGATCTTCGAATGGACCAACAATAAGAAAAAGAACCCCATAAAGGCATGTTACCCTCCCAGAAAAATACAACGAAGTCATACCTTCTGCAGCCTCCTTGCGGGCCATGTTTGCTTTCATCAAATCTGCTGAAGCTTCAGCAGCCTCAATTCCAGCCAAACCTGTGCAGTAACTATTCTTAATAGTCTGCTTGCAGCATTTATAGCCCCACTGATGATCCTTCCACCATGAACCCCAGACACTCGTGTGGTTATTGATGTAGACATCTTCTTCATACTTGCTCTTAGGAACAGATGTATCCTGCAGATAAACAGTATATAATGACAACGAATAACCTAAACAATTTCCACACATACATTAGAGAATATGGCCCAAGAGTCCTTCAAAAAATGGTCCAAGATGATTACATATGGAAAAACAAACCTTCCCTTTAATTATACGTCCAGTCCGATCATATTCAATCTCTCTCTCGCTTTGTCCAAGAAGAAGCTCCCGGGGTAGTGGTTCTTCAGAAGCAGCATTCCCATACTTTTCCATAATTTTCTCCTTGGTTTCAGACTTCAGTTTCTCTTTCTTAATCTTGAAACTCTTGTACAGTAATTCAGCCTGGGATGGTGCTGCCTGCATGTGGATGTCCTGACCCTTTTCAAAAGCTTCCCAAGCATGAAGATTGAGTTGCTTAAACTCCAGAGCTTGTCCACTAAGCCTATTTTGGTTGTCTCCCTGCATTACAGTAAATCATGGCAACAACATTAAATATAAATCTGAGTGAGCAAATGATATGGCAAGTTAAGGATTGGTTTGGTGCAGAGCATTCATTGACCCATATTATGCAATACTTACCACATAGAATTTTTCATTGGGGTCCATATCTGGCAAAGGATCTTCACGCATTGAACGAGTCTTTGGATCATAATATGCAGAATTTACATCGAGGTTTAGAAGGTATTTGGCTGTGTCTTCTCTGATACGCAAGTTCCTGGATGGAATATTTACAGCATAAGCACCAAAATAGCATTTACACAACTTATGTACTTGACTTTTACTAAAATATGTATGTCAGGTCAGAAATATCACCCCCTTCTTTTGAGATTCCTGAAAGTTATAATTGGTGATAGGAAAAGTATAGCAGGTTTAGTTTAAATTTAAGCTAGATCCTACAAACTTCTGGAGCAGTCCTCTAATTCAAACAGGGTGAAGGAATAACAACAGAAGTGACAAGAAGATGAGAGTATACTATCGAAGTGACAAGAAGATGAGAGTAAACTATCCCATATAACATTATAACATCACTTTGATTTCTTAGATTACCGAATCTTTTGCATTTACAGATATCCTAGTGATATGCAAGCTCCCTTTTCTCCTTCGAGCATATTTACCTCACAGTTCCGGTGCTTCCACCACCTGTTGTACGCACACGCTTCTCCACCTTAGCAAAGTCCATTTGATTGCTCTCATCAACTTTAGCCTCATCTATCTTCAGGCCATCCTCTGTATCCTCATCACTGCCCACATCAATGTCATCCTGGTTACCATTCTTTTCTTCAAGTTTTTTGAGCTGCTGTTCTTTTAGGTATTTTTTTCGTGCCTCTTCTCTGGCTTCATACTCCGCAATAACACGGGTGTAGGTTGATGGATCGTAACCATTCCACCGGTCACGTTTGCCATCATAATCTAGTTCAAATGACTCCACCTTTTCATCAGGAGCTATTTGCATATTAGTCCACTTTGCTCCCACAGTTCGAGGCCGTTCCATGCATGATTTCTTATCATGAGTCATGGCCCCGCAGCTACAGCAACAGAATGGATACAAGGTTACAAAAATATTTTAAGGAAAGTAAGTGTGGCCAAAAAAGAAGATAAAACCACAATGGAACTTATAAACTTTACGGGTCCAAAACCCAGTTGGGGTAGATTATGATATCGAGTGACTAAAGAGGATGTTTTCTCCTAAAAAAGGCTAAATATTGCACAAATACAAATAAATTGTGTGTGAATAGAGGGCACCAGCAGATTTAACTTACTTTTCGCAAGCACCTTTTCTGTATTTATTGGCGTGGAATATTTTTGCACCCCTATCGTACCATGCCTTGGTGTAGTTTGGATCCGATTTCCATTTCCGTTGATGTTTCAAACTCTGAACAAGTGAGAAAAAAAAAGTGAGAAACTTCTAAATCCTACTCCACAGCAGAAGATAAACAAACAACCAAGTTGAGAAACTTACAGGCTTCTCTGAATTAAGATACCATGGGGCAGAGGACATATACTGTGGGATGTGAGGATTAATCTCCTTTCCATCTTCATCCACCTCTGCAGGAGCAAGACCGGCTTTCCGTGCTTCCTCCAATTCAAGTTGCTTCCTGTGATCCTCTCGTGACTTGAAAGAGACTGCAGAAAATGTACATAAATTCTTAGAGAATCCCTTTGTACCGCACAGGATATGTTTTCTAGTTATTGCGCAATGTGATTCCTCCATATTGGTAACACGAACCAAAGATTTAACATCGATTTGGCAACAAACGCCACCTTGATTTCACGGGGAAAAGGAAACATCATTCCATCTTTTGGTACATTCTGTTTCGGGGTTCACATTTGAGCCTTTAATCAACAAAATGCAGGTACCAGAGCGAACCAACGCCACGAGCATTAATCGAAATCTCTTAAAATTCCACGCGAAGTACCCGCCTCCTCTAAACACCGCGACCCCAAACCGAAGCCCACCCGCGAACCCCTCGATCGACGGAGCCTCTTACGACGCAATGCGCTACCCGCCACTCGACCGACTGATCGAGCCAATGAAGAGGACCAGGAACCACATGAAACGAGCACGTCGACAAGAGGAGCGACGACAACCTCCGCCGCTTTCCTCGGCGCCGCAGAGCCCGGTGCCGGCCCGAGCAGCCGCCACGGGACGGCGGGGCGGACGAGAGGGCGTAGGGAAGGGAGGGTTCCAGGGCGGACACCGAGTGCTCACCTGAGGCGGTCGCCATTGCTCCGCTCCACGCTCCTTCGCCTCGTCGCCGGCCGCCACTTCCCTTTTTCTCCTCACCCCCCTTCCTTCATGTCGTGGAAGCTGCTAGAAGAAGGTCGTGGGCCCTCCGCTGTCAGATAACTCCTGCGCCGTTGGATCGTTACGTTCTCGCCTCTGGGAGCAGCACGGTCCGATGCGACTGGCGGGTGGGGTCACCTGCCGCTGTCGGCCTTCCGTGATCTCACCGTTCATTGGCTCGCTTTGGAGGCTGCAATTTCTCATCGGTCATCACCACTGGCTGGTGTTTGACGTTGCTCGCGATTTAAAGTTTTATTTGGCACCTTTTAGTGCAGCAAAAAAATAAGCTCAAAGATTTTCTCAAAATAAAAATAAGCTCGAAGATCAGATGTGATGGCGACGTCACTAGCATTGACATGCCCCTCACACCTCGCAACGAAATACGAATGCTACTTACATTGTTGGTACAATCACAATACAAGGAAAACTAAACAGCAAGTTACAGGAGTCGGAGTCCCCAGAGAGAGCGCAACGGGCTTCTCCGAATGGTCACTTGCGGATACCGGCTCAAGTAGATGTTCACAACATTGCGAAATTTTGGTACGATTTCAAACACCGCCAATCCGCATCTAAATCTTTTAGTTCCAACATGGGATGCTATGATAAAACAACCTTTCCTCTCTTTTCTTCTTTTATTAGAAAATAGAGCGCGAGGCGAATTCAGAATGCCTAACCTACCGAAGACAGTAGACAAACAGGCTCGTGAAACCACCGCAACGATTTGCTAGGAGAATGGTCAAAACCTCAGGAAAAGGGTTCCCTGTCCCGCAGAATCAGAGGCCGTCGAAACTCGAAATAACTTCTAGTGAAATGTGAACATAGCTAAAACGATCAAAAGCAAGATCATGGCACCAATAAGCATTATTTCAAAGTTTTTTTTTCCCTCGGGTGCAAGCATTCATGAACTGCAATTTTCCTTGATGCAGCACAACAGGGTTGCCCAGTTTATGATATGACAAAAAAAAGAGCAAAGAAAAAAAAAACATCCAACCAGAAAAGAAAAACTGCTCCTCTGCAAACAGGTAGCCAATCCCTTTATAACTAATCCAAGGAGTCCATCATAGTTGACTTGAACATGCTAACAGGGGTCAAGGCAACTCCAGATCACAGGTCAACTATCTTCACAAGCTTTGGATAGAGTATGCGATTGTCCCTTGCAGAATTGCTCTCAATAAGAGCAATTTGAACCAAGTCCTGCAGACAGCAGACAGCGAGCTATCGTTAGAAAGCCACGACAAATTGAGAATACCAACGCCAACAAATAGAATATCCTAAATGCTTCTCCCGAGGAAGCTACATTCAACTGCCAAAAGAATTGTTGTGTTCAACAATGGTAAACAGTTTATAAGGCTGGGAGGGGGTTCTAAATAACAGAATTGTATCTGACCTTCACATCCTTGCTCGATAAAAACTTCCCCAAGTTGTGAAGAATACATCTTAAATCATCCACCTGAAGTTGTGAAATAACGATGGTGGCTGTAACCACTGGAATCAAAATAGCTGAATTGAATTTGAAATAATAATGCAGGGTTTGTATGTTACCTTGAGATATCCTGCTCTGTTTTGGTCGAAGTACCTAAAGGCCTATAAGATGGAGAGAGAAAACAATAATGACAACATAATCTGGGCCAAACTAATTATATTGTCTCTTCAGCATATTGCGAAGTTTTTTCTTTTTTACTTAATTCGTTTATTCTGGATGTAACTAACAGAGTTAAGAATAGGGGCAAATGGAGTCTTCAAATTCAAAAAGTAGGGGTAAAAACACAAACGGAGCAAAAACGAGGGTAAAATTATAATTGGAGTTCAAAGTAGGGCCAAGAACGCAGTAATCCCTTATATTATTGTATGTTTTATACTAACTCTTAGCATCAGGGGAAAAAACATTACCTGCAATAGTTCCTTATCAACCACCTCATCTTTTGCTGGCTTCACCTCCTTACTAACTACCTTCTCTCCACCTTCCACCGAGTCTCCTTTCTCTGCCATAGACTGCTTTTCCTCCACTGAAGCAGCTTTGTCGTGGATATTAGCGACATTTTCCAATTCAGGCTCCTTCGTAATTTTGTTATTTCCACCATCTTCTGCAGCTACTTCTGGCTTAGCCTCTCTGTCATCCTCATTCTGTCACAAGACAATGAGGTGCCACACAGACACAGATTAGAAATAGTTAGTTCCATGCACTAGCTTTATATACCTCTTGCATAAAGTTGAAACTCAACATACAAAAAAATACAATATCGTTTTGTTTCTGAAGCTAAAATATACTACTTTGTAAGACCTTAACTATAACCAAGATGTAAGATTTGTAAAATGGCAGCCTCAAGCACTAGAGGGACTTGAAGTATGGTAATAGCCCACTTGATATTGACAGTGTTAGTGCTTGCCATTAGCCATTTAAGCCCAGGATTTGATTGGAATCACATGGTAAAGCATCATATGCTAAGGAAACAAACAGTGATAAATGACATGTCAGTTCAGAATCATGAAGAGCTGACTCAACGTATTTTGCAAAAAAAAATGATGAGAAAGAAAATATAATAATACCAGTTCTGCAGTGGGTTCTTCAGCATGAGCATCATCCATGTCCTCATCATCTTCATATATTTCTATTTCTTCAGGATCTTCCTCGTACTCAGGATCTTCCTCATCCATCTTTGTACCAGCTTCAGCTTCATTGAGGGCAGCTTCTGAATGTTCAGTGTTCATCTTTTCCCCACCCTCTTTTGCTGGTTCATCAAGGTTAGCGATCGGATGATCAGTGCCTAATTTTACCTGACCCTCTTTTGACTGTTCATCATGGACGCTTGCTGAATGATCTGTGCTCATCTTTTCTTCACCCTCTTTTGTCATTTTAACATCCCCCCCTGGATTACCAGCACTTTCAGTTATGGTCTCATGAGCTGTCTTGGGTCGCTTCTCTGAGGATTTCTTCTCTTCTTTCTTTAGATCTTCCTCTCTTTGGCGTTTACGTTGATTCCTCTTCAAAACATAACGCTTGGACAGTTTCTGTGAAGAAAAAACAGACCAAATGTTGAAACATATCGATGTGCCAAAAGGCTAAAAACATAGGGGTTGGTCATGGTTACAATGACAGCATTTAGCGTGGATGGGTACACCTACTTTCATGCTTTCATGGTATAGCATGGTATGTAACCCTAAGTTTATCGATATTACAGCCTCTAATAGTTTACATTAGAAAATTTCAAACTTCCACTAGAAACAAAATGCACCATCACTAAATGCCAAGTCAAGGTTGACCATGAGAGCCACACAGTGAAAAAAATCCAGTGTACCCAGGCATTTGAGAACTAAAAATTTAGCCAAGTTGGACTCTCCACACCTGATCCAGATTTTGAGTTATATTTGGCAATTCCGAGTTATATGCTTATTTCTGGGTCCAACTAACAGTAGAGTGAGTTGCTGTCTTGAAAAGAGCAGCTTGAGTCTCACTTGTAGTCGCAAAGTGAGATTAGTCAACAACTCATGAAAAAAGGAATGAGAGCAGCCCTGATACTTAGTTATTGAATACTAGGCAGCAGCTATAGTAAGGAAGAATATATCGTAGGTGACATCATGATTGGAGCAAAGCATATATCAATGCAGATTTAGGGTGCTCAAAGCATCCCAGAATTGATAATGATAAATCACCAAAAGATGTTAATGGAAACATTTGTATAAATTTTAGCACCAGGGCCTTCTTACATTATACTACGGTACAATAAGTCTCAGAAGAGGTGTCATCAGATGAATTAAAAAGGAGAGAATTATTTGGTATTTATTTAAGCTAAATCATTTGCAGAGCTGAAGAATGTACCTCAAGAAAAGACAGGATAACACAACCCATTCTGTGTTGAAGCATTTCACTGAATGACTCAGCAAACAAAGAAAGCTGAGAAGGAATAGAAAGAACAGATCAGATTACATATGCATGAGCATGAGCTCAAACACAAAAATCTAAAAAGAGATTCTATGCTGCAATATGCTCCCATGTACCAACTAGGTAGCAGCAAAAGATATAAAGGTTCACATGTTAGTCTCTGTTGAAATACTAACAAGCATCAATCAAATAATTACAGAATACAGACCTCAAACACTGACTCCTCTATATCCTTGGCAGTATAATCTAGGAGGCCGTCCAACGAAAGGGATGTCGAACGGAGCTGAAAAACAGAAAGCTTGGAATGATAAACATCTCCTGGGCAATTCATATTTCATATGAGCATGTTTGAATAGAAGAAATATATGGAACAAAAAGGAAATTATGTATGTTATCCATACTTTAGATTCTTTACTCCTTTTTGCCTGAAGAATGAATCCTGGATATTTCGGAGGTTCATCAGACTTCTTCTTTTCTTTCAAGTCATTTAGTGGCTTTAGCTTTGGATCCACCTTGATGTCTCTATTCTTCTTCTCTTTATCATCCTTTGTCTTCTCTTTCTTTCCATCCTTTTTCATATCTTTTTGTTCCACAGCTTCCTTGTGATTAGCCTTATCACCATTTGGACTTCTGCCATCAGTCAATGTGTGCTCCTTTTCCTCTGGTTTCTCTTCTTCCTTCTGATCCTTCTGACTTGAGACATCTTCAGCAGAAGTTTTGGACCCTTCTTGCAGCTTAGTCTGAGAAGTTCCAGCATCGGTTGAACTCTCAACATTTTTCTCTGGCTGAACTTCTGCTTCTTTCTTACTCGTTTCGGCAGGGGTAGCAGGAGCAGTCAACTGAGACCCTGAAGCAGAAACTTTTCTTTTAACAACCCTTCGAATTATTCTCTTCTTACTGGTTTTCTTTGCTTCAGGCTGCTGATTGCTGCCAGCTCCCTCCTGTTCTTTTCCAGCATCCTCACTGTTTTGTTGACTCTGCCCCCCTTCTGCAGTTTTGCTTGCAGATTCTGCTGCAACATTCTTGCCCTCAGTAGAAGATTTATCAGCTGAAGCTGAAGCTGAAGCTCCAGCGGTTGGTTTTTTCCGAACAACTTTCATAACCTTTTTTATTACTTTCTTTTTTATGGGCTTTTTATCCCCAGCCGCATGGTCAATGGAGGAGCCCTCTGTAGTTTTTGCTTCAACATCCCCACCCATCTTCTCAGTGGGTTCCTCAACTTTATCAACCTTACCTTCCACATCCGTACCTTTCTGATCCATATCAGCATCAACTTTATCATTTTTCATATCACTGGATCCAACATCACCTTCTTTTAAAAGGTCACCATCTATACTTTTACCCTTGTTCAGTTCCCCTGAAATTGTTAACAGATTGTCTTACATTTTGCTCTCAAAGACATGTAAAAGAATTCAGTGAAATTCAAAATGAATCTTCCAAACCTTGCTTCTGCTCTTTTGATTCACCAGGGCTCTGAAACAAGGCAACAAAGGATACAATACTTTTAGTAAGAACTCCAGAGAAAGAACAAAATATATTCACACAATTAAAGGACAATAATAGGACAAAGTACCTTTTCCTTTTTCATAGTGAGCTGCTCCCTTTCTGCCTTTGATTTTCTATATGCAATCCAGTTATTCTTCCATATATCAACTGAAGGCAGGCATTCCGACAGATTAGGCACAAACAGTACAGTAATTTCTTTATGACTAAAGAGTCCATCTTTGTCGATTCTATTGTAATGGACCTGCACGTTTATTTATGTGATCAGCTAATATATTCCATCAAGCATGTAGTGAGAAGTACATGGACTACACCAGATACAAAGTACAATATCCTGGCCAGTTGTAACGCACAAGTTACAAATCATACTAAAATATGAACGGCTTTGTTTCGGATGAACTCTCGAGGATGTTCATATCAGGTATAAACAGAAAGCAAAACTGTTTGAGAGTACTACTTCCGTCACAAAAAAACAAGTCATTGTAGGATTCAAAATTTGTCCCAGAAAACAAGTCATTTTACCTATTTAGAAAGTGCATGTGCATGCAATAATCAATTAGTGCCAAATATGGGTAATAAATAGGGGCAAACATGGTCATTTTACCTCCTTGTTAATCCGTCATAGAATTTCTAGAATGACTTGTATTTTGGGACAGAGGGAGTATGTATTAACTAATAATACCTTCATCTTAAATATATCGCATTTAGGACAAGCTAATTAGTTCTAAAAATTAAACAATTTTGATTGTCCTAAACATCATATATTTAAGAACGGAGAGTAGAAAAGTGCAAGTTAGTTGAAATGAATCAACATACTAAATTTTATGCATGATTTGACTTGGTATCACTTGGTAAGTCGAATATACCAGTGCAAAATGAAATAAAAATCCAATGATACCACTTTCCCATTATTAAATCTATATACACTGCTGCTCGAAAAATAAATCTATATACGCTGTCTGATCGTTGTTCAAAACTTACAAAGTTTGAACCTTGATATACATCTGCGCCTTATATATATGACATAGGGAGTATAATGTAGATAATTGTATTGAGTATTGACAAGTTACAGCAATGGTATTCTGGATCCAGAATATGATGCAGTGAAAATATCGTTCTGGGTTTGAGATTGTAATTGAACTGGCAACATTATACGAGGCAGCAATAACATAAATAGGCATGTTTATCTTACTAAACAAAGGAACATTCATTTCTCAATTTGAAAGAGACAGGCAAGGTGAAAGAGTAGCAGGTGGTAGAAGCATATCTTCCTTGAAAAGATAGCATGCACTACATACAAGTTTCTTGAAAGTGCTAAGAAATAACTTCACATGTACCTCGACAAAACGATTCCAGTGGGTGCAATTAGAAAGATCAACTTGAACCAGTTCCTTAACACATCTGTCCAAGTTAGATAAATACCAAGTCAGATAAATATCAGTACAACTGTAAGTTGTTCATCATACCTTGTCTGATAATGGCATACCTGATGGCAGTTCGAATCAAGCAAGAACAGTCAACTGATGGATCACCACCATCTATTGCTGCATTCCAAGGGCCCCCAATTGCAAAAAGAGAGCGATCCTTCTTGAACACAGCAAATTTTAAGAGATTGTTCAAGTGCAAAACTCGTTCCTCAGTATTTCTCAATGAAGTTATTTCAGCAAAGGCACCTTTGCTCATGCCACTCATCAATAGTACCTACACACAGTCACATGTATAAGCAGCGCCGCAGCAGGATAGTAACATGGAAATCATTGCTATCACAAACTGCAAAATTTGCTATTCCACATGATGCCTATCGTCAAAAGTGAGATAAGCACAAGTCAAGCATATCAACACCCAAAAAAGGGAATGGCATTTTAAGGTCATGGGTAATATAAGCCAGCACGCAAAATTATGCACCATGTATTTGCATGTGATAACAGATAGTTCTCAGTTTTTAAAAATATCGATAGTAATACAGCAGTTTATCTGCTAATCACATGAGCTACAACTTGCAACATGTACAGCTTAACAAAATTCATATATTGAAACAAACATAGAATTGTAGGTGGAAACCTTTGCATTCCAAATGGTGACTGGAGTATCGGAGCTTGATGTTTTCTCAGAAGAGATCATTGCTCCTTCATCAGCACAATCATCAGCATCATGGATATCATGCTCCAGACTGTTTTCCAGCAATTGCAACATAGTGGGAATTACATGATTTTGGAAACATGAGAACTTCAAGAAGGAAAGCATCTATAACAGTATGTGTGCATAATAATGCATTCCCAATAAAAGGCATACCTTACTGGTGTATGGAGAGAAAGATTTAAGTTTTCTTTAGCCCAGTTCAAGACAATCTGCACACCAGTAAGTGACAAATTAGAGAGGAGAGAGAATTCTGAATTCCACACTGAATATTGATCAGCAGCAGGAGGTCACGCACAGAATGCCAGACCTTAGAAAATTCTGGATTAATTGCAAGTCTGGGATATCGTTTTGTCAAGGACAGATAATCCCTCTCATCATCCACAAAGCGAAATGGAAGCACCTAGCAATAACATCACAGTTAGCATTAAGTTCATAACAGGGAGCAAACTACAATAACCCCTGCAACAGGTGTAATGACTATAAAAAGGGAACAGAGAACAAAGAAAGCAAGACAATTATTCATGGTTGCTGGTCATGTATTCTTGTGCGATCAATGATCAAGGCATGGCCCGAATGCTCTTCAAACTCATTTAAGTCGTGAGTTTCCATATACAAGAAAAATACAGCAAAGATCTTGTACCAGGAAGGGAGGAGCCTACTGGAAAGGCAAAAGAAAGGATAGGTGACGATGGATGCAAGGACCCAAGGAGCCAAGGAGCAACAAAGAATCAGCTTAGATGGACAAGAACCAGGGGACCTTAAGATTGGAATGCATCAAGGAGGCTAGGGAAGAACTAAAAATGTCAAGTGATTTCTGCAATAACACTGACAAACACAGCTGTCTATTTACCTTGCAAATATATTCTCTCTTTATTTCTTTAACAGGTGAACGATGCCTTCAGGACAACAAATAAAAATGTTAGTTTAAAAAGCTGCACCAAAGACGAAGCAGCAACCTATTGCATCCACAAAGCTGCAGAAGAAACATGGAAGTCCACCTATGCACAGCTTCACGTCGAGGGGAAACTCGCCGAACAGGCTTCTCAGATCTAACAGAAGAAGAACGTCGTCGATCACCAGGTACTCTAGGTGGAGTGTGCTCCCGCCTTGGATCAGCTCCGTGCTTTCTATCCCGTTCTCTCTCCTTCTCCCGCCGCTCACGTAGTCGTTCTCTTTCACGTTCGCGTTCCCTTTCTCTTTCACGTTCGCGTTCCCGTTCTCTATCACGTTCTCTTAGTAGTCTTTCACGGTCCCTTTCCCTTTCACGCTCTCTTTCTCTTTCACGATCTCGCAAGTCTCGTAACTCACGTTCCCGCTCCCATTCAAGCTCCTTCTCTCTTTCCAGCATTAGGTCCCTTCTGCGCTCTTCATCTCTTATATCCAGTTCGCGGCGATAACCAATGCGATCAACTCTACGTTCATCAACCATGGAGATGCCTGGATGTACGCGGGGTAAGATGCTATCTCGGTAATCAGGATCTGAAGATGGGTGGAGCAGGCCTTTCCCCGAGGAATAATCACGTCCAGGAGGCAGACCTGCCCCATATCCAGTACTTGATGATCCTTGTCCGTAGAGGCTGTCAATGTTTGTCCTTGGAGCTCCTTCCAACAATGAAGCTGCCTGCTGTCTTCCGTATGGAGCAGTCCCAAGAATGGACATGTTGCGACTCTCAGCTTCGACTCTTCCATATGCACCAATTTCCTGGGATGCTTGATGGATTGGAGCGGACCTTCCTGCAAAGTAATCGGCTTGTCTGCCAGAAATGCATACTATACTCAGTGCATGGGCTATGTTCTGTTGCAGTGATAAACACACAATTGATTGCTACTGATTTAGTTTTCCAACAATATCAATTAGAAGTACCAAAAACAACTAATGGGAACAGGGGCTATGCCAGAGATTATTTAACAAACACATGGTCATTCATTGATGCACTATCATGTTCGTGCACGTGGGTGAAAGTCTATAAATCAACAACATTCTATATTCATTTCATAGAACCCAACTGCGATAGTATACCTTGTATCAGATCCAGGCTGCAGCTGGCCTTTCAGGAGCTGCTGGTGGCGCATAGATGAACCCTAGAAAATTAACAGGATATAATGAACAACATGTTACCACAAAGAACAAAATAGTGTTCTATAAGTAGGGAGATAAAACTCTACCTGCTCCATATGGTCATGAACCTGAGATAAAATAGAAGAAGGGTTACAACAATGCTCTGGTTATTTACAATCTAGAGGGGGGAAGGCAAAAAGAACAATAGAGAGAGAGATACCTGGTGACCAGCAGGCATATGATCAGGATACCTTCTATCCAAATCACTGAGACCATCTCTCCTACCAAGATTAGCTGAGTGTTCACCATACATCCTTCTCTCTAGTGGATAATCAGTGCCATACTGTTCTAGCTTCTGTGCATATCCACGCACAGCCATATAGTCATCATTTGGTCTTGCCAGGCTAGACCCCACAGGTGCAGACGAGAACTTAGATGACTCAGAGAGCGAAGTTGGACGAGTTGGCAAGCTAGGAAGAGTTGAAGAAGCTGGACCTTTTCCACCAAGTCCACCAACCTATTGAAAAGAATGAGAATGTTTAATTGATATATTCACCAACAAAATTCTGGGAACTACATGAAATGATTTTTAACCGTATGAGTGACTGAAACAGCTCGATCAGGTGATCCAGCAGGGATTGACATAATAACAAGGTGACTGGAGTGACTAAACAGGGGGCTAAACAAAAACACAGTTAAATAATTCAGAAATAACAAAAGTGTACATCAATAGTAAATCCCTTCATAGCCCATTCTTCATGCTACAAACATGTGATCCCAACCTGCAGTACACTTTTGATCCCAACATCAAGTCCCACCAGTTCTGCTTCTAAATTGTCAGGGAGCAAAACAAGTAAAAAAAAAAGATAATAATAGAGGATAGTTAAGCTTTTTTGCAGTTGAAAACTAGAACTTAAGACTCCCGAGCAAGACCTAAAATAAGCTCTCAATGAAGAAACACATCTTCATAGCTTAGCATGTTCTGGAACAGGGGAACCTACAAATGACTACATCTCTGAAATGAGAACAATGACACTGTAGGTCAACCAATTTCACTTCTGTTCACTGATTCTCCAGACATTATCGATCACTGGAAATGGCAGGCAGTTGCTTTGCCTAATTCCTAAAAGTAGACGATCTTTTACACCTAACTTCCAAAAAAAAATACATTGACTGTCTTATTCATGTGTTCTAAATTGCCATTTTTGCCGATAGGACAAAGCATATATAAGAAATATAAACAGAGCATTTCCAATTCAGAATAGGAACAAGGATAGGCAAACCCCAATAGAAATTCAGCCAGAAATACTTCACAAATATTTACTTAACCTGGAAGTAATACTAACCCATCCAAACCAGTCTTCAACACTGGTCAAATTTAGAGTTTGTGTATCATAAACGTCCATACTGATCCACCGAATATTCTAATTCAAGAAAGCATGTGACTTCGTGGTGCTTTGACCCTCGCTACATTCCAAAGTATCGAACTAACAGCTAATAACTTTTATTATTTTCCTTTAATCAAGGTTCCTCACTGACACACGCAGCATAAACAACAAGTCGCAAAAAGAAGTAACACGCCAATCGCATTAATTTGAAAGAAATAACACTACCAATTTAATAAATCGCATATAGTCTTCAATTTTAGAAAAAGGAATAATGGAACAGATTTCAGTTACAGTTAACCACCTGTTGTGCGCCATAAACTGAAGCGTACGGCCCGCCATACTGCGCAGCAGCCCCCTGTCCAGCTCGGGCACCGAACCGACCACCATCGGCGCCACCCACCGCTGCCGGTGCTGTAAATCCAGTGCTACCAGGCTGCAATGGAGCAAAAGCCCAACCGAAAAGGCGGGAACACAAATGATAATCTGTAAGGAAACTGCATCGAACAACAAACAGAAGCAAACATAGATGGATTCTTCACTGAGCCTTACAATTTGGCCATACGGCTGCTGCCCGCCATACGGCGGCTGCTGGCCGTAGTGACTGGGCCCTTTCGAAGGGAACATGGCGGACGCGCCCGCCTAGGGGCTCCTACCCGGGCACAATACCCGGCCGAAACACTCCGCGCCCACGAACCAAGCGCCTGCGGGATGAGAAGAAGCAAAGCCTACATGTCTCAGCACCAACGAAGAACGAGGCTGGAACGAATCCAATCCAATCCAGCCACCGGAACTAACAGATTCGATCCGCTGCCCACGAACACGGTCTAGGGTTTACCTTCGGGATGTAGGATGAAGAAGCCTGATGGCGTCGGATGGGGGCGAGTCCCCCGTGCGCCGCGTCGTCGGGCTAGAGCGGGCTCCGCGGCCGTAGGCGAGGGCCGCTCCGGCGGAAGAGCGGCGAGGGTCGGCGGCGGCGGTGAGGGCGGGCGAGGGTTTGGGCTAGGGGTTCGGCGAGCGAGCGATAGGGGGTGCGCCTGTACGACTAGGAGGCTCCGCTTTATTTTTGCTCGATGTTTTACAAAAGCCACGTGGTTGTATTTTCTATCATTCCTAGCCGTTGGATTGGGTATACTCCGTGCCCCGCAGCCACGATCCACACCGTTGGTTCCTTAATGCTCGAGGCTGGTGTCGCTAGCTACCACGTCCGCTTTACTTTTACTCATTTTCTTTCATCCTCCGTCGGAGGCCGCTGCAGTGTCTGACCGCCACCAGGCAGGCCATCGTGCCGGAGATCGGGCTGCCGGAGATGGTAGGAGATCGCACATCGTACGTGTGAAATGTGCCGAGAAGAGGAACTAGCCAACTAGGACTCAAGAATGGTATTGTTTTAATTTTTAAAGTTGCAGTACGAATTTATTTAGAAGATGACACGCCAAATTGCAAGCAACCAAATCCTGAATACAACCTGAAAGCTTACCCCAATAAAAAGAGTACGAAGCAGATACGTAATTTAAGAAAGAAGAAAATACATATGGTGGTCGAATCATGCAAAAGTCATTATGGCAACATGTCCATGCGTATTCTTAGCCACCGGTAAGAGAACAAGGAGACAGCACAAAGAAGAAAATACATATGGTGTTAGCGGCATGGTTGTTGTCACACCCTAAAATATTTAATTTTAGGATGTGACTATCTTTTACAATATGTTCATCTATCAATAGGATTTTCCGAGAATTTTAAAGGTTTTCTAGCAATTATTCTATTTATCCTAGAGCTAGATCTTTTTATTTATTTATTTGGAAAGCTCTAAAATTCTTTTTCATTAGTCCCAAATATTCTATTTGGATTCCTCATGTCCTAAATTTACCTCCCGATTTTCCTTGGAAAATTTTGGGATTCTTCCGGATATATTTTTCTTGGTTTGAAATATTTATCTGGACTTTTCCAGATTTATTTTGAACTTAAAAATATGTTCTGGAAAATATTTCTATTTTGATTTTCATCGCAGTCGGACCGAGCCGTATCTTTGTTGTATAGCCTTTTAACCTTGTCCTCTCTGAATCTTTAAAATGTCCCATCAAGCTCCCAATCCTCTAACCATTTTTCCCGATCAAGTCATGCTCGAAAACGACGCCTCGTGGCTCGTCTTCAGTGTTTTTCCGACGATGTTCGATCACCATCAGATCCAGCGACTCGGCCTGATTTCTCTCTTTTATAATTCATGTTCTCGAACGAATCGTTCATGTTCAACCAGCGCTGTCAGCTCGTTTTCCTGTTCAGCCTTCACCTGAGCTCGCGCTCGCAGCGCCGCCGCTGCTTGCGAGATCGTGCGCCCATGATAGAAGTCTCGAGCGCTGAGACCGCGCGACCCTCCTGCTCGCAAGGCCGAGCGCCTGAACCGTTGCGCCCCTGCGACCTCCTTCTGCATCGCCCCCGAGTTCCTGCAGATAGTCGCTCCTTTCCCCTGATCCTTCTCTACAACATCATGGCCCCACCTGTCATTTCCTTTTCCCCTTTTCGCCCCAACCCGTTTCGTTTTCTGTTGAGGCCCAACCCGTGCACGCGGAAAACTCGGACTCCTCGCACACAGCACCCCTCTAAAGGGCGAGCCAAAACCCTCGGGCCGCAGCACGATCTCCTGCTCGCAATCTGTTTCCTATGCAGCGCTGTTGCCCTAGCACCTGCTGCCCCACGCATCCTCCTCCTCCGCTCGTCTCTGCGCAGCCGCCGCATGCCCCTGCAGTGCGCCTTCCTCCTCACGTTCCTGCATTGCCCGGCGCCCTCACCTGCCTGCATTCCCCCTCGTGCGCAGCCCCTGCGTTCTCCCCCGCGCAGCAGAGCACCAGCGCTGCCCAGCCCAGGCCGCCCCTGCACAGCCGCCGCCATGCATCTCCTATGCGCCCAGCACCGCAGGAACAAAGCAGCCGCGTCGCCCCTGCTCCTGTGCGCCGCCCTACCCTTGAGCCGCGCCCCCTGTAGGCCGCCCGCCCCGGCCCCCCTGCGCTGCCCTTCCCCTTGCCTTCCTCCTGCTGCTGCCGCCCAGGACAGAACGAACAGGAGCAGAACCGCTTGGAACAGAACAGACCCGCGAAATTCGATCTCTACGATGCGTCCCCGTGGTAAGTTAGGTATGGAATTGAATCCCCTCGTCGTCCTCTTTCTTTTCCCCCACTTCCCGCGACCTCTCGTGCCCTAAATCGCCGGCAATTTGAGCTACAGTACCCGCTGGTCACCATGGGAGGCTGTTTCAAGCTTTTTTGCAGATTGGTCCCTGGAAGATCCTGTAATTATCGTGTAATTTTCTGTGTCTGCGAAAATTGCAGAAAACCCCTAGATCTTTTCCATCTTTTCAATCCAGCCCCACCATGAAAATTTTCAGATCTAACCCTAATCTTTTCCTATTTTGCAAGCATTATTTTCTGTGTCTTGCAATTCTTTGCTGCTAGCCCCTGTAGTCTATAGTTATTTGCGTATAGGTCCTCGCAGCCCTGTTTTATATTTTATGCGTAGTTTCCGCGTTTTAGATCCGTTTCGATCCGTTCTTTTTGCGTTAGTCTTCTAAAACCCTAAGCTATCGTTTAGTAGCGTTGTTGTGCCGTAATTCCTGTTTTTAAAATTAAATATCAATTTAATTTGAATAATATCCTCTCATCTAGTTTTCCGAAAGAAAATCCAATTAAGTCTTTCCTCCGGTTTTCATAATTAATGTTAATTTGATTAATATCAACTCAAATGTGTTTGTAATTTAATTTGTTTAGTTCAATTCGAATCATAAGTTATGCGTTTAGATGTTCTCACAAGTTTTCTTTTCTAATTAATTATTTAATTAGTGTAATTTATACATAGAGAATTGTATATAAAATTTGACTAAGTTCTACTTCGTCTTTATAAATGCAAATATAATATGAGTTAATTATAATTAGGGATATTCTCTTTTGAATATCTTTTACATTAGTTTTCTGGATTAAAATAAATGAAAGCCTATCGTTCTTTTATTCTTTTATAATATAAATCTCCCGATAGCTGTATCTTTTCAACCCTAGCTCCGTTTTCCGCGTTCCTTTCGCCCTCGTGACCGTAGCATCGAGCTTATCCTTTAGTTCGCTCTTTTAAAGCTTTCCTTTTGTTTGTTGTATTTGTTCTTAGTTGTTCTTGTTTGTTTGCTTGCTTGTATGCTTCGGTCGGATGCTTGTGCGACGTTAGAAGAAGCGCGACCCAAGAGCTTTGAAGATATAGAGTTTCAAGAACAAGAGTTGAAGACTCTGAGCAGCTATTCTCTAAAAGAAAGACAAGTGTTTCCTTGATCATGCTTTTGTCCTAATAATCACAATAAATACAACATTTTCTTTATATGCATGCATGTGTCCTAATTTTGATGGATCCTAATTAAGGATATGCCTAGTCTTTATGATAATTCTTTGTCAACCTGGGTTTTATCTTTATTATTGGGTAGCTATTGCTTAGTCGCTATAACTGGTTTCGGTTTGGGAATAATTTATAATCATGATGACAACAATGATGATGTTACACCTGTTTTATCCATGTTCATGCTCTTTGTATTGTTAATCACAAGATTATATGTTTAATCGGAACATGGAGAACCACCCAGGAAAACAGTGCAACCACAATACTATATGGCTCTAGTCTTGGCTAATTAATTAGAGACTCTAGCTTATGATAATCTTACCGAAAGGGCAAGAGGGGTTGCATCGTCGGGGTATAGCTCGGTCCTCTTGAGGGTATGATATGGTCCTGGGTAAGGCGTCTGCCTCATTAGGGAGAGTTATGACCGCTTTGACTTGAAACCTCAGCGGACTATCATAAGTTAGGGAATCTTTGTAAAGGCCTCGTAGTGAATCTCTTGCCACTCACCTCGGAAGTGTTTAAGAGGCTAGCTACCTCGGGCAAATCGGGAGACACGAATTGTGGGTAAAGTGTACAACCTCTGCAGAGTGGAAAACTGATATATCAGCCGTGCTCACGGTTAAGAGCGGCTTGGACCCTCACATGATAATTGAACTTGAAGATGAATTAAATCGTGGACCATGTTTATGGTTATGGTTATCGTGGACCATATATATGGTTGTGGTTATGCTTATGCTGTATCTCTTCTCTCTCTTTTAATGTGGGTTTTTGGTATGAACTTATACCATAGTAATCAGGTGCTAATAAAATTTGACCAATTAAAATTGCTTATCGCAGTAAGCCAGTCAGCCTTTCCTTGATTTTGGCCTTCATGTCATATAATTTCCAACACTTGCTGAGTACCAACCATAAGTGTACTCACGCTTGTTATAATTGCTGCTCAGAGGAGAAAGTGATCTGAAGTCTTTTGAAGATGATGCTGAGTTCTAGGCCTGCGGAACCCCCGGTCGATTGCCTGTGAAGTGTGGAGCCTTCGTTTCCAGGATAAGCTGTATAACTCTGATAATCTTTATAGTCTTTTAATTCTCTTTTCGTGAGACTGTTGCTGATTATTCACTGATGAAGTCACTATATGTATGGAACTTGATCCTGGCATACATATAGTTATGCATTCGGTTTTGTCTTTAAAAACCGGGTGTGACAGTTGTTGATCAGAAAAATGGATTTTGCTAGTCTTTTGTAATGTGTGTTTGGATATCGGGTATGGTTCTTCTCTTATAAAACCTACTTAAAAATTTGACGGTTGACTTGTGAATGATCTTATATATGTGAAGATATAATAATCTATCTTTAGGTGTTGGTTTGTGTTGGGCTTCGTCGCCTCCGAAGAGCACGATCGGAGGTTATGCACGAGGATGGCGAGTGGAGAAGTCATGATAGTGACCTCCCACTTATTATATTCCACGAAGGTTTGTCTCCACTCGTAGGGATCGAAGGCCTTCAAAAGACCTAGACGAGGCGAGTCGCGGTAGTCGTGACCTTCGATCCTGCACCGAAGGCACTCCAACGCTAAAAAGAAGCCCGGTCTGGGTACGAAGACCTCCGATGCGAAGGTGATCAAGCTTCGGGGTTGGGGATGATGCTGCTGCAACGAGACCAAAAGATGATGACTCCTGAAGACAAGAGGCAAGACCAAGGTCAGCGGCAGGCGATTGAACAAGTAAAATGTGCAAAGGCTACCTTCGGTCCCACGAGGGAAGCGTGTTCCGGTGAAAGTAGGCAATTTGTACACTCCATGTATGTGAAATGACCTAGAGGACGGAATATCCTACGAATATTCCATGCAGTTGAGGGCATTTCAGGAATCATGCAACGGAGGTGAGGGGTATAAATACCCCCACCTTTTACTGTAACATGGATGATTTTTTAAGATTTTGAGAGTGCATGTAAGGTTATCCCATAGGATCATAACACTATTTTCACTTTTCTGTTTGGGGGAACATTCTTCTATCTGGGGAAACATTCTTCAGATCCCAATAGAGGCGCCCACCGTGTTCTCAGCTCGACAGAAAAAAACCTATGATGGCACCACCAAAGACGAAGTTTGTGAACTCCGGGACAAACACTCAGCCTGAGCCACACAGCACCAAGCACTAGCCACCCAAATGAGGAAACCTACCCCTGGTACAAGGCCAAACCCCCGGAGTCAAGAACTAAGACCCTCGAAAACACCACCGAACAGGAACCAGTAGTAGAGCTCACACTGGCGGAGGTCCTAGCACAACTCAAAGCTGTGGAGAAAGCAAAGGGCAAAATTAGTGCTCAAGTAGTGGCCAAGAGAAAAGAAGCTCAATATGCCAAGCGCAAGCTAGCAGAGATGCAAGCAGAGCTCGATGACCTTTGAAGAGCTCAAGAAGAGTTCGAACAAGAAGAGGAAATACCTTCCGATAACCAAACCACCAACAAGTATATAGAAAACCATAGCCCTCACCATGAAGGATACCATCATCATGAAGATCGTTTCCAAAGAAAAACCCACCAACCATCACCCTCACCACAAAGCATTCGATCCTAGTTCACCAATGTCGGTGACACTACAGCGAGTCCCATGGCTGCAAGGCTACAAGCCCGTCCAACTTCCAAAATACAATGGCTATGTAGACCCAACCCAATTCCTCATGACATATGAAGTCACAACTGCATCTGCTGGAGGGGATGATCCCATCATGGCTAAGTCATTTATCATGGCCTGCGAATATCCAGTCGCTACCTGGTACTCCTACATGCCTCCTACATGCCACCAGGGTCCATCACGAGGTGGAGTAATCTCAAAAATAAGGTCAGACAAGATTTTCAGGGGTTTAGGAGGGATGACTCATCCGCGGTCGATAACTTCCAATGCCTCCAGTAGGACAAAGAACCCATCTATGACTACTTCCAGAGGTTTGTCCAGAAGAAGGCACAGACCCCAAGCTTTCCAGAGCGCATGGCAATCAAAAAATGCATTGAAGGATTACTGCCAGGGCCACTAGCATCTCACTTGTCAAGAGAACCTCCGAGAAACCTTCGAGAGTTATATGCAGAGATGGAAAAGTATGCAAGATCCGACACAAATCACAAGAAGAGGGTATAAATGAGGAAAATGATGAGGCGGAACTCTCAACCAGGATGGCATAACCCAAACCACCACAACCCTCGACCACAATACCCACAATACATCCTCCCAGTCCAACCTCAATAGGAGGGTGAGTCCCAAAGCATCCAGCCTTTCATCACTCCACCACCAATCCAGCAAAATACAACATTCGATCAACCCTCGCATTGAGGAGGGCGATCCAATATAGCTAGAGGAAAAGGCCGAGGCTAGGGCTGCAGCTGAGGACCTCTGCATTAGAACAGTAACTTCCATGGAAGAGACTCAGACCATACAACCAATTACTGCCCAGAAAAGAAAAAAAACTGGAGAGAATGGAAGCTGAAAAAAATGGTGAGAAAACAGTAAACCACACTACATGGGCACCACTACCCCCATTCCAAACCTTCGCTCCCAACCCAAGCTTCAGCTACCAGCCATATCCGTTCCATTGGCAGAACCCCATTCAATCCACAGGCTTAGCACCTTCGCAAGCTGCCAGCCACGCACCAACCCAAACACCCAAAGAAGATCTACCCCCACCCCCGCCAAAGCTTGCTCCCAAAGAAGAAAAGCTAAATACCCAAAACGCTTTGCCTTCCTTCGGCATGATAATGCCTATAGTCGGAGGATCCTCGCTAGAGTTTGAGAACAAAAGGCAGAGGTGTGACTACTTCAGACAAGTCCACAACATCCTAGTGGAGGGTCCAGTGGTAAAAACTCAATGGTCTCACATGCCAATAACCTTCTCCGAGCAAGACATCAATCTCAGCAACTATCCACACTCAGATGCCATGGTTATAGAGGCAAATATCCAAGGATGGAGAATTGGAAAAATCCTTGTGGACACCGGCAGTTCTGCTAATGTCATCTTTTCTAGCACCTTCGACTAGATGAACATTGATAGAAATCTCCTACAGCCAGCATAAATTCAGCTAATAGGCTTCGGAGGTAAAAGAGTCAACGTCCTGGGAAAAAATCCCTCTTCCAGTATCCTTCTTGGATCTAACTAACCCAAGGACAGAAAACATCACCTTCGATGTAGTGGAGATGAACTACCCTTATCTCACCATTTTTGGGTGAGGATTCCTAAACAAGTTTGAAGCAGTCATACACCAGCTATACCTTTGCATGAAGATCCCTGCAGCCAAAGGAATTATCACAGTCCACGGCAACCAGCAACTGGCCAGAGATACAGAGAGGGGCGTCGCCCCAGGTCAAAGAAACATGCATCACATTGAAGCAAACACTCAACCTCCGCCATTCTCAGAGCCCAAAAGAGACAAGGAGAAAGCAAATTTTGAGGACAACTGCTAAACAAAAAAGGTCCTCCTTGACAAGCATATGCCCGAAAAGATGGTGACAATAAGTGCAACCCTCGGGGAAGCAGACGAGAAAGAACTCCTCGAATTCTTGTGAAAGAACAAAGATGTGTTCGCATGGTCCGCCAGTGACATTCGCAGTGTCAGTAGGGATCTCATCGAACATAGGCTCGACATTGACCCTTCAATCAAGCCCAAAAAGCAAAAACTACGGAAGATGTTCGATGACAAGGTCGCAGCAGTTAAAGCAGAGGTTCAGAGGCTGCTAGATGCCAACATAATTAGAGATGTCAAGTACCCAACAAAGCTGGCAAACATTGTGCCGGTCAAGAAGAAAATGGGAAGTGGCGTATGTGCATTGATTTCACTGACCTAAACAAGGCATGCTCGTAGGATGACTTCCCGCTCCCAAGAACCGATAGAGTGGTCGACGATGCGGCCAACAGCCAGCTCATGTCACTCTTGGACTGCTTCTCCGGATATCATTAGATCTGGATGAGAAAGGAAGATGATCAAAAAATAAGCTTCATTACCCCCTTTGGCACATATTGCTTCGTCGGAATGCCTGAAGGTCTCAAAAACGCTGGACAGTTATTCTCCAGAATGTCCTCAAAGGTTCTAGGCCCCAACTGAGAAGAAACGTACTGGCTTATGTGGATGACATTGTTGTAACTAGCAGTAAAAGGCAAAATCATGTAGCAGATCTGGCAGAAACCTTCGTTAACCTCCAAGCTGCGAACCTCAGCTTAAACCTAGAAAAGTGCATTTTTGGAGTGCACAAAGGGAAAGTTCTAGGATGCCTTGTCTCCACCAAAGGCATCGAAGCCAACCCAGAAAAGATAAAAGCACTGGCCAGCATGGAAGAGCCACAATCTATCAGAGATGTGCAGCAGCTTACATGAAGAATAGCAGCTCTAAATAGATTCATCCCTCGTTCCGCGGATCGAAGCTTGTCATTCTTCAAAGTCCTTTGCAACGCTAGCAAGTTTGATTGGGGAGAAGAACAAAGGGAGGCCTTCAATTCCCTCAAAGACTATCTCACCAAAATGACCAAGATAACAACACCAGATCCAAAAGACACACTCTTACTATACATTTCAGCTTCACACTCAGCAGTCAGTGCAGCCTTGGTGTTGGAAAAAGAGATCGAAGGATCTCTCGGACAAGTGCCAGTATACTTTGTTTTGGAGGCACTCTCGGGCTCCAAACTCCTCTACTCGAAGCTCGAAAAAATTGCATATGCTGTCATCATGTCATCAAGGAAGCTTCACCATTACTTTGAATCTCACAGAATTGTGGTAGTCACCAATCAACCACTACATGATCTCTTCAACAACAAAGAAGCTTCGAGCGGAATAAGCAAATGGGCTTCGGAGCTCTCAGAGTACTATGTTGATTTTGAAAGAAGAAGCGCAATCAAGTCTCAAGTCCTTGCAAATTTCATCGCAGATTGGACATCACCAGCCTACACAGCAGAAGCACCTATAGAGCCCTCGGTCATATACCGCGACAGAGCTTGGTGCAAAGATGGTGTAGGGGTCTCAGCCATTATCGAGTCACCTTCGGGGGTCAAGTTGAGGTATGTAGTTGTTATCGCCATAATTTGACTGGGCCAAAGAATGGGCTGAGAGCACCATGGGCTGAAGGAAAGCATGGTAACAGTCTGCAAATTGGCTTCTGTGCGAACGTGTCAAGGGCCAGGATGGCCGTATATCTAAGGATAGTTTAAATATAGTAAGTTAGAGATTGTATCGTAATCAGCTAGGGTTAGTTAGAAAAGATCAAGTCTCCGAACTATAAATATATATCGTGAGATTCAATAAAAAGAAATCAATCATTCACAACAAACTCTCGGCGCATCGCCACCCCTTCCCCAAGGGCTTTTTCCAGGTAATCGACATGCTGCTCCAATCATGTTCCGCATGGTCGGAGCAGCGTTGCTTTTATCTGTTTATCCTTGTGTTTCTCGTACTGAAGCATTTTTGATGGCGAGTAACACTAGTTATCTTAAACGATTATGATGCTGCATTGGTTTTGAATAGTAAATCCATATTCTGCTTGCTGTTCGTAATTGTTTAGCTACTCTTGTATGTGATCTCAGGTGCAAGGGCAGCGCCTTGTTCTGTTATTGTTTAGTAGATCTAATCTGTTATGGTAGTTCTTTGTGTTACAAGAAATTGGTTTAATATCCGTATGATTAGGCCCTTCAAACGGGTTGAATGTTCCGGCTGCATGTTTGGTGCCTTACGGTAACCTAACGAGGGATTGTTCCGGGAATCGACTTGTTAGTTGGTTTTTAGGCCTCTCTTTGGGTTAGCGTATTGTTATCTTTCATGTTCGTTAGGCTTAACCACGTGTAGGATGTTCCGGTCATACGGTGAAAGCTTTTACCGTCGCAGATTGGATTAGCTTGGCAGTTACCGAGTATGCTTTTATCTTTCTATTGGATTTGTACAAAACATTCACATGTAAAGTAGATCCGATCTGTTAAATGTGGCAATCGGCTTCTTGTAGCCGATTCTGAAAGGTACCCGAAGGTCCGATCTAGTACAATGATTCCGTCGGCTTCTTTAGCTGATCTCGGGGTCGTTGTAAGAGCCGATCATGGCTCGGACTAATGTTTGATATGGCTGTGCATGCAGAAAATAGCTGACGAATAACTTCTACACCTTCCTGATCAGATATAGGTCAGGTGGCACGCCTAGTACTTCACCAAGCCAGGGCGTGTGCCGGACTTCTGGGCCGTTGACCGAGGGATCGGGACCCACCAGCAGTCCCGAAAGCCTCCCGGCTCCTCGTGTTGCCTGTCGTTGCTCGCCGGTGGGTTTCGACCGACAACACATTCTAGCACACCTCATCGACTACTTCATCGACTTCACCGATTACATCGACTACTGCGTCGACTACATCGACTACTCCAGTAACTACTTCGACTGCATCGACTACAATCGACTGCATCATCTTCTTCGGCTTCATCGACTTTCGTTGTCAAGATGCCGGATGAGAACCCGATTACTTTTGAGGAGTTGTCCGATGAGCACAAGCAGAGGTATAATGAAATAAAAGCTGCTTTTGAAGCCGATCTCATCGGCTCGTTTGAAAGAACTCGTCACCACGGCATCAGATGGAAGGGATTTTCATCTGAAGGGGCACTCGACGAGGTGGATCTGTCTACTCCTACGGAAGAACGTACGTGAGCTCTCCGCCAGGAGGTCAACTACATGGTGGCTCACTCATTACATCGAGCGCGTTGCGGTGCGCGTGGTGCAGGAAATTATGAAACACCAATACTCTCCAACAGGACCTGCTTTAGGGAGTCACAGAGGGGAGTTGCCTTCTTAAGCCAGACCGCCAGTGCCTTACGTATTTGCCGCCCCAGAGCAACAGAATTCTCCAGCATATGTCATATACAAGGTGGGAGGTGACCCTGCTGATCACCAATTCTTCAGTGAACCACCCAAAGAGGTACCGCGTGGATATGTTTGTGCGTATATACCAGATGGAGCCACCACGCGTCTGGGCCCCCCATTGTTGACAACTACTCGAACTCAGACAACAAGTACTCATTGATGAAAGGTACCCAATGACGAAAAGTACTCGTCGACTAGTACTACACCTTCAAAACGGACTCTGGGAGAACTCGACGGCGAGGGATCCACCGCGTGTCGAGGGGCCCCCCTTGTCGACAACCACTTGGACTCAGATGACAAGCCTAGAGTCCTTTTCGAGTAGTCACCTAATGTACTGGAAGGGCTTAGAGCCCTCTGAACTACTCGAATACAATTCCTGCCTTGTGGCCTTCACGCAGGAACTACCTTTTTAGGAAGACAAAGGTATTGCGGATTGCATTACTCTGGCAGAATCCACTCTTCGGCGTATCAACCCCAGAGAGCTAGAAGATTTCGACTACTCCGCTCAACTTCAGCTCGCGTCACAACATCAACGCGCTGCAGCGACGACCTCGACTACTCGGCTCGCGCCGCAGTTACGACTACTTCGACAAATCCGCAACGCCAACGATTATTTCAACTACTCATCTCGACTAGAAACTAGTTGGGGACGAGTCTTAAACTACTCGGTGACTAGCTCCACACGGATAACAACAACTAGTCGGAATCAGCTTCGTTGACAAATCGCCCACGAATCAAAGATACGCTTCGTCGCCTGCTTTTTGCGCAACGCACACACTCCATCGGCAAACTTGAAAACCCCAAGCCATGTCCAGTTTGGTCTGAGGCGGTTCAACCCAGGACCCTCTCCGCATCTGAAGAGGATTTGGATCATCTACTACCACTCAGAGAAGGAGAAGCCACTGCGCGTCTGGGGGCTACTGTTTCCGACAACAACTCGGATTCCGCTGCTCATATGACACCTATAATAAGTAACCTCTGGGGTCTGTTAACGGGATCAGATTGGTCGGGCCGGTTTGAGCATCGGAAGGGCATGACACCCTCCAAGTTTCTCAAATCAAGACCACCACGATCCATTACCACACCCTCCCTTTTCAAGAAGGCAGAACCCTCCCTCCTTCTGACAACGAAGACGAGGGCCGGGTGGTGCGGAGTGCCAAACACTTCGCCCCAATTGAGAAGTGTTCATGATTCATGCCGGCGAGAACTGTGAAGGCTTAGAGCAGGTCCAGCTAGACGACTACGACAACTACCTCCTTAATCCACTCGATGAACACGTGGACGTAACAATGGGTGTGGACTTCCCAGACAACATCAAGATAGAAGATGCAAATGACATCTAGAAGGAACGTCGTAAGTTCATCAACATGAAGCGCGCCGAATGCCGGCCCCACGCGGGTGAGATGAACCAGCGGGGGGGAGGCAACCTCTACGACTCCTCCACGGGCAACCTCCGCACTATCATCAACGCCGGCTGGGACGCCCGCTACGTCATCATATCTAGGCAGCTGGAGCTCGAAGATGTGGAAGCCTACAACCCCACCCATTATCAAATCCCTCTCGACTACCTGGAGACAACTCGAAAGTGCAAGCCAGAAGCTGGGGAACAATCCACCCGTAGAAAGAAGACTCTCCGTTCGAGGGAACGATTTGAGGAAGCCCTCCACGGGCGATGCCGTGGCACCCGAAGAGAAGGCATTCCGCGTTTGAATGTCAAACTCTCCAAAGGGCCCTAGGAGCTCCGCCACTCAACAAAGACCACGAGAAAGGTGACGGGACTACCCGAATAATGATTTATTCATAAATTAAGTACTTGATTCAAGAAGGTTTTCTAAGGGTCTTTTAGATGTTTCGTTTGTTTAAACCATTGTTTTGGGTCTATATCTCGAAACAAGGGGTTCTGTAAACCTAAAAGCACCCCTTTTTACCACTTAGTCAGGGTCGCCATTTATGTTTATTGTTCAGGTTAATCATGATTTCCTCGCTATATTACTCTAGGACGTGCCCAATGAATGTCCAGCCTAATTAGTGCTACCTTTTTCTAGCCGGTCTCTTGTCACCTATTCCTCATGTCACGAGCCCTTTTTTTACCAACGCTCGGGGGCTAAGGATAGGCTAGTGAGGATGGGCTCAGGAAAGAAGAAAATAATTCAATTTCTTCAAGGTCACAGCCGAGCCATGCGACTGCCAAAAGTGGTCGCCTCGTTTGACAATGACTAGTGGAACTCATTAATTAATTGAATAAAGCATCTACATGATCATCTATCAAAAACTTCCAGTAATACTCTGTTTACTGATTCCTGACTAGTGACGCATAGTTTACTGAAGGGGCCTCGCTCCCATACTTGCAGTAACACTCCGTTTACTAGTTGTCGACTAGTACTACATGCAAGTTTACTGAAGGGGCCTCGCTCTCATACTTTCAGTAACACTCCGTTTCCTAATTTACGACTATTACTACGTGCAAGTTTACTGAAAGAGCCTCGCTCCTATACTTAAAATAACACTCAGATTACTAGTTCTCGACTAGTATTCTATATTATTGAAGGGGTTTTGCTCACGTACTTTTAGTACTACTCCATTTACTAGTTCACGACTGGTATTACGTGCAAGTTTACTAAAGGGATCTTGCTCCTATACTTCCAGTAATGCTCAGATTACTAGTTCTCGACTAGTATTCTATGTTACTGAAGGGGCTTCGCTCCCATGCTTCCAGTACTACTCCATTTATTGGTTCACGACTGGTACTATGTGCAAGTTTACTAAAGGGGTCTTGCTCCCATACTTCCAGTAACGCTCAGATTACTAGTTCTCGACTAGTATTCTATGTTACTGAAGGGGGTTTCACTCCCATACTTCCAGTAACATTCCGTTTACTAGTTCTCGACTAGTACTACGCGTAGTTTACTAAAGAGGACTCGCTCCCATACTTCCAGTAACACTTAGATTACTAGTTCTCGACTAGTATTCTATGTTACTGAATGAGCCTTGTTCCCATAACACAGCGTTTACTAGTTCCCGACCAGTATTACACGCTGGCGACTACTTCGACTACTCGTCTCGCTTCATCGACAGTTCAAGATCCAGCGGCAACTTGGCCAATGCCTAGGCTCGGGGGCTGGTGCCACTGACTACTAGGCGTATCTCGTGTGACTCGCCTGGCTCCCATGCTCGGGGGCTGGGTGCGACAGGGCACACAGCGTGCTTTTGGCGGATCGTTTAAACTCTCACACTTGGAGGTTGGACGCTGCAAAACTACTCGGAAGATCCTAATTAAAGAGGCTTTTAAGGATTTATCTTGGGAAAATAATTGTTTAACCATTATTTCAGTAATTTTATTCCAAAATAGGGGGTTTTCAAAATTTTGACCCAGAGGTCTTATCTAGCCATTGATTCAGGGAGCAGGGTTTGATTTGAGTGGTAATTTAGAGCGCTTTTTGGAGAAGGTATTTGTTTAACCATTTTTTCAGGGAATTCATCCCTAAAAAGCGGTTTTCGAATTTCTCAACCAATTTGCCCATCTTAACCATCAAATCTTTACCGTCACATATTGCATGCCATGATTTGTTTGGATCCTTTATTCCAAACTTTGGGGATTTAGATTCAAGGCTCGGGGGCTGTGGGACACGTGTCATCAGTGACTTATTTTTTAAATATTTTGAAAGATAAGGACAGAAGAATCAATACTAAATTGACCCTCACCCTGATTCTACGAGTCAACCTAAGGCTCAGGGCTACTCCATATGGAGTGCGAGTTCAATCGCACCCCATATAAAAGAAGAGTTGACAGCTATTCGGGGTATGTGCACCTCACAGCCTCGATGCAGCTAAGGAAGTACTCGGAAGACACCTTCAAGATGGAGTTCGGGAGAACTTGAAGACGCCTTCAGAAGTACTCGGAAGCCTATAGTACTCGACTACGAAGAGCTCGGAAGCTTGTCAGACCCGGGCTCATGGGACTGTGCATATGGCGTACATCTTACAGGACTAGTCGGAACAGAAGAAAACTACCCGATAAGCACTAGGGTAGGACTCCTGAGCTCCTATCCGATTAGGATTTCCTTGTAACCCTGTCCCCCCAAACTATATAAGGGCGGGTAGGGACCCTCTCCAAACAGGATCACCCAGGATCACCCAAGATCACCCCAATCAACACCTAAGGAAATACAAACTACACATAGGACGTAGGGTATTACGCTCTCGGCGGCCCGAACGTGTCAAAACTTTGTGTTCCTTGCACCTTCAAGTTCTTAATCTTGGCGACACCCTACCTACAAACTCACCACCTCAGGGGTATACCTCAGTGGGCGTGGCGGTAAAACACCGACAGGCTCAAATGCATCACAGATCATGTTGAGAAAGAATCGGAGGCCCAAGATCCGGAAATGATACAATACCTGGAGGCAGTAAGGGCCATGGAGAAACACTTCAACGGTTTCACAGTTGAACATCTACAAAAGGCATTGAACGGTGAAGCAGACAAACTGGCGAAGGCAGCAGCCTGAAAATAACCACTGCCACTGGATGTTTTCTATGAGGAAATCACACAACCTTCGGTAAAGCAAAAGAAAGAACCTTCGGAACAAATCAACGCAGTATTCAGTGAAGACTGGAGATCACCAACAATGGCATACCTCTATGGCCACTTCGAGCCAGTAGATAAAACAGAAGAAAAAAGAATGTCCTAGCGAGCTAGGGGATACATAGTATCTGAGGGAGAACTCTACAAAGCTGGCTTCACAGCACCATGGCTAAAATGTATCTCCATAGATCAAGGCAAAGAGCTACTAAATGAAATCCACTCGAAAATGTGCGGCATTCACATTGGGGTAAGACCCCTTGTAGCAAAAGCTTTTAGCCAAGGATTCTTCTAGCCTTCAGCATTAAAGGATGCAGAGCAAATTGTCAAATCCTGCGAAGCTTGTCAAATGATGGGCCCAAAATCCAATAGACCCTCACAACATTCGCAACTCAGACCTCCGGCATGGCCACTCCAAAGATGGGGCATGAACCTCGTCGGCACACTCCCTACAGCACAGGGAAACTACAAGTATGCTGTAGTAGTAGTAGAGTATTTCACCAAGTGGATAGAGGCCAAGCCTCTAGACAACATAACTTTCGAAGCTGTCAGAAAGTTATTTTGGCAGAATATCATATGTAGATTTGGGGTACCTAAGGAACTAACTGTTGACAACGGCAAGCAATTCGACTCTGATCTATTCATGGAATTCTACCATAGCATAGGCACGAAAGTCATGTTCTCTTCTGTCTATCACCCGCAATCCAATGGGGCATTGGAAAGATAAAATGTGCTAATATTCTCCATCATCAAAAAATGCCTGTTCGATCAAAAGAAGGGAAAATGGGTAGATGAACACCCGAAAGTTATATGGTCACACAATACCTCCGAGTCCGGAACAATAAGGTTCGCTCCATTTAGATTACTTTACAGAGCAGCAGCTATGAGCCCAGAAGAGCTCAAAAACAAAAGCCTACGGGCCCAATCACAAGAGAAAGAAACACATCCTTCGAACGAAGCTGATCTTATTGAGTTCGATATCTTACAAGCAGCAAACAACCTAAGCAAGTACCAACAAAAAACAAAAAAAATGGAGGTACAAGAAGGTAGCAGAAGAGACATATAAGTGGATGATTGGGTGCTCAAGAGGAAGTCCAACGCTAAAACCATCGGAAAGCTACACTCCAAGTGGGACAGTCCATTCCTCGTGGTGAGAAGCAACAGGCCAGGCTCCTTCTACTTGGTAGACAGCAAAGGTCATGAGCTGCAACATTCTTGGAATGCTGACAACATAAAGAGATACTACATTTAGGACCCTTGTAACAAGCCTGGGCTGTAGAACTATAAACAGACCCAGACTTGGTAGTCTACTTTACTTTGTTTTCCTTGTAAATTTTTAAGGATCGTACTCTTTTCCTCACAAAGGGGACTCCACATCGGAGGTGAGGTTTTTAACAAGGCAGATCCTATGTAATAACTCTCCAAATGAATAAAGAGTTACTTTCCCTAAACTTTTGTTTAGCTCGAAGCAGCAGTGCTGTGAGTATCGATCATCGCCTCCCGAAGGCTACAACTATGTAAGTTAGCTAAGCTCCTGAAGCGTCCCCCCATCAGGGAAGACTTAAAAGTGTTGCTTTATCAGTCCCAGGAGGCTGATAACACTTTTATTACATCAGATGGCACATCACCGTACAACTCTGCGCGGTAATGGGCAGTGAAGCGCCACTATCGCGAGGATTACAACTAAAACCCACACTACTACGCTAGCTACGAAAAGGGGATCATCAGAGTCTTGCGCCATGCGGAACTTCAGTGGTGGCCCTGACCACAGGCAAGACTGGGTGCAGGACGGAACCCTACTCGACGTCTTCGGGGATGTAGTCTGGATCTTCCGCTGTAAAAGTAAGAATGGGGTGAGTACAAACATACCCAGCAAGTCCAATCACACCCACGGAGGGGGTATAATAGAGTTTAATGCACAGGATATTCCAAGGATAAGGTTATGGTTCATTTGCGGAAAACTCGGTTATACGCAGGGGTTTAATTTAAAAGCGTTTTCAAAACAAGTTTTCCAGTACCAAGAAGCACACGGTATTGACCCACACGGATCCAAGTTTTCAATTGCTACCGGACTCCCCGTCCGCCGTAGCACACGGCACAACTGCCGGATACTTTCCAAACAACTCACATCAGCCCGATCGTTCCCAGAGAGAAACACTAGTTATGTGACCACAGCATAACTTGCCCAATACCGTGGGCACGGCTATTCGAATAGATTTTCAACTCTGCAGAGGTGTGCAACTTTACCCACAGGTGGGGTACCACAGCACGAACACCTTAGTGCCGGTGCAGATCCCATCAAAGCCCTTACCCACCTTAGCTAGACCTGACTAGCCACCACGGGGCCTATCAAGGGGTCATTCGACCTGTCACCGAGGTTTAACCGGGGCATAAGTCACACAGAGCTTATCCCGTCTCCTTGATCACCCGTTGCTCCCAGCTCTCCTGATGGCTATCAGACTAACTAGTGGGGTTAGGCCAAGCCGTTGCCCATACAACGGTCAAGTGGTTTGCACGACAGGAAGCTAGGTGAGACGACACATCAACTCGGTCCTTAGGGGTGACGAGATGGATATCTCCCTTCCACGCTCAACCACATAGGTACGAGCACACCAACGGCAATTCACACAGAAATGCCATCCATCCCGTCCGACTCGTCTTTCAAAACCACATTTTATCCCTTCCCACACGCACACACACTTTCTTTGCAAAACCAGATGGTCACGGTATAGTTATCACAAGTAGGGGTGGCTATTCTACCATGTTCTCAGCACACAAAACCATGCAATTTTATAAAACAGGCCTCTGGGTTGTGTTTATAAAAACTAGGACAGAAACATGCATCAAAGGGTGGAGTTGAACTTGCCATCGTCAAGTCCTTGCGGAAGGTCCTGATCGAAGCACTGTCCCTCGGGTTCGGGGTCGCAGAACTGGTCCTTGTTTGCTTGGTCGCAGTCGGGAACTTCTTCGTTCACTCCGTGTCCTACGACGCAAACAAACAGACATACAATCAAGCGAAAGAACTAAAAGCTTTTATCGTTGGGCTTGAATCGGAAATAATTTAGTTACGGAGTTAGGGGTGATATCTTTGGGTGGTTTCTTAATGTCATGGCTAAAACTATACTAGAAAGGGCGTGGTAAAGTTTCGGGTCGATCGGAGATCGTTTCGCACATAAAATGACGAGGTAAAGAGGGTTCGGGTGGTTAAATAGGGTTCCAGGGGTTTATTCGTAAGTATCTGGAAAGAGTAAGGACCTATTTGTAAATCCTAGAAATACCCTGAGCAGGCTAAAAGGTGTCAAGTATATCTAGGTTTATGCATCGGGGGTTTGGTTTGAAATAACGGAAAGAATAGGGCTCCTTTTGCAAAAGGGAGTAGATAGGGGGGGTTTCTTTGGAGAAAACAGGAAAAAAAGGGGGGGGCTTTGGGCAAAACTGCCCCTCTCCCTCCTCTCCCCCGCACAGAACAGAGGAGGGGGCGGTGGGGCGCCGGCGCCCGGCCGATTCTGGCGGCCCGGGGCTCGGCGGCGGCCGGGGCTAGGGCTGGAGAGGGAGGGAGGCAAGGGGAATTGATCCCCGGCCTCACCTTGGACCGGGATGCCGCGGGGAGGCGCGCCCACGGGAGCAAGCAGCGGCGGGCGGAGGTGTTCGCGGCGGCGGCACTGTGAGTTAGGGAAGGGGCGGGCGGTGGCAGTGGAGGCCGTGGGGGAAAGAGGAGAGGGGTGAGGGCCTATTTATAGGCGCCCAAAGGCGGCGGGTGGCGGTGGCCGGTGAGAAGGCCGGCGAGCGGCGCGGAGCGCCTTAATGGCGGCCGCGGCGTGGCGTCTGTGTCGTCGAGCGGCGGCGCGGGCAGCGAGGCCGGGGCGACGTGACGGCTCGGCACGCGTGCGAGCACGTGGGGTGGCGCTGTGCGGCACGGACGGGGAGGCGACGGGCTGCGCGGCGGGGCGGGACGCGGCAGCGGCGAGCGGCGCGGCGTTCGGGCGCGCGTGCACGTACGGCACGGCACGGCGCGGGCCAGGGGGCGGGGCGGTGCTCACCGCAGCGTGCGCACGTGGGAGCAGTGGCGAGGGAGGACGCGGCAGCGGCGGACGGCACGGCGTCGCGGGGCGCAGCAACAGCGGGCGGCGTGGTGCGTGCCCGCGCGGCGCGGCGAGGCGCGGGCCAGAGCGGGGCGCGGGCACGGCGCGGCGCACGGCGGTGCACGGGGCACGCGGGGCGGGCGTGTGCGCGCAGCGCGGCCGAGGCAGCGCGGGCGCACGGCCGGCGTTCGGGCAGGAAAGAAAGAGAGAAGGGGAAGGGAAAAAGAAGGGAGGAAGGAGAAAGGAAAAGGAAGAAAGGAAAATAGAAAAGAGAGAAAAGAAAAGAGATGGGAGAGAGAAGAGAAAGAGAGCGCGTGTCAGCGCCGGTTGCGGCGGCGACCGTGGCCGGTCGGCCACGCACGCGCGGTATTCGCGCGCTGCGCGAGAAAGGAATCGCGCCGGCGCTAATCGCGGCGGATGATCGCGCGCGGGCAGCAGGCCTCGAGCGGCGCGGGATGGGGCGGCAATAAGGTTTAGTGTCGGTCAGAAGGGGATAGAGCTAGGGTTTCGACGTTGAGTGGTTTTTAATTGAAACACTCTAGCGCGTGATTTAATTCGGTAAATTTTCAGGGCGTCACAAACCTACCCCACTTAAATGAATGTCGTCCTCGAGATTCGGCTGGCTACTAAACAGATGGGGAAATTCCTTCTTTAGGGGCTCTTCGCGTTCCCATGTCGCTTCTTCTACTCCATGTCTGCTCCATTGAACTCTGCATATCCGTACTTTGGAGTTTCTTGTCCTCCTAGTGACGGTGTCCAGAATTTTGACCGGTACTTCCTGGTATCGCAGATCCGGCTGCAGGTCTATTGTTTCCACTGGCACATATTCTCCCTCGGGTACTCTCAAACACCTTCTTAATTGCGAGACATGAAATACTGGGTGTATATCAGACATTTCTTCTGGTAACTCCAGTCGGTACGCTACTGCTCCGACTCTCTTCAGAACTCGATACGGTCCAATGTATCGAGGGGCCAATTTTCCTTGTACTTGAAACCTTCGCGTTCCTCGAATGGGTGAGACCTTGAGATAGACAAAATCGCCTGGGTTGAAACTTATTTCTCGCCTCTTCTTGTCTGCGTAGCTCTTTTGTCGCGACTGTGCTGCTTTCAATTTCTCGCGGATCTCCGCTACTTTTTCTTCCGCTTCTTTTATTAGTGCGGGCCCTACTAGTGCACGTTCTCCAACTTCCGACCACATCAAGGGGGTTTTGCACTTTCTTCCATAGAGGGCTTCGAATGGCGACATGCCCAAGCTGGCTTGGTAACTATTATTGTACGAGAATTCTGCATAGGGCAGACTCTGCTCCCAGTCCTTTCCGTAGGTCAGGACACATGCTCTCAGCATATCTTCCATAATCTGATTTACCCTTTCGGTTTGACCATCCGTCTGTGGATGATACGCAGAGCTGAAATCTAACTTGGTGCCCATGGCTTGATGCAAGCTTTTCCAGAACCTAGAGGTGAATTGGGTCCCTCTATGTGAGACAATCCTGCTAGGTACTCCGTGTAGCTTGACTATGTTCTCCATATAGAGTTTAGCCAGCTTTTCTCCACCGTAATTAGTTCGTACAGGTATGAAATGTGCCGATTTAGTGAGTCGATCCACTATTACCCATATGGAATCGTGTCCCTTCTGTGTTTTAGATAGGCCCATTACAAAGTCCATTCCTATCTCATCCCATTTCCACACCGGGATAGGCAAGGGTTGCAATAATCCTGCCGGTTTCTGATGTTCGGCTTTGATCCTTTGGCAAGTATCACAATGAGCCACGAATCTTGCGATATCCGCCTTCATTCCATTCCACCAATATTTTTTCCTTATGTCCATATACATTTTGGTGGATCCTGGGTGGATGGAGTAGGCCGAGTTATGGGCTTCGTCCATGATTAATTGCCGGAAATCTCCATTCTGGGGAACACAAATTCTATCCTCGTACCATAACGTTCCCTTATCGTCCACTCTGAAACCTGGCGCTTTGCTTTCTCCGGTTTGTTTGCAGATTTTCATTAATTCCTGATCCGATCGTTGGGCCTCTCTAATCCCATCTTCTAGTGTCGATTGGACGTTTAGCACTTGGCTGGAACCTCGAGGCACAATGTGCACATTTAATTGTGCCATTTCCTCGCGCAGATTGTCATCCTTGGGTCCATAGGATTTCCGGCTTAAGGCGTCGGCTACCACGTTCGCCTTTCCGGGGTGGTAATGGATTTCTATATTGTAGTCCTTAACCAACTCCAGCCATCTCCTCTGCCTTAGGTTCAAATCCGGTTGGGTGAAGATATATTTCAAACTCTTATGGTCGGTGTAAATTTCACACTTATTTCCAATCAAATAATGTCTCCAAATCTTAAGGGCATGCACTACGGCTGCAAGTTCCAAATCGTGGGTCGGATAGTTCTGCTCATGGATCCTGAGTTGGCGAGAAGCATATGCAACGACTTTCCCGTCTTGCATCAGCACACACCCTAATCCTTGTCGGGATGCGTCACAGTAAATGACAAAGTCCCGATGAATGTCCGGTAGGGTCAGCACTGGGCGGTTGTCAACCTTTGTTTCAATTCTTGAAAACTTCTTTCACAAGACTCCGTCCAGGCGAACTTCTTCTCCTTCTTAAGAAGTTCCGTCATGGGTCGGGCTATCTTGGAGAATCCCTCAATAAATCTCCGATAGTATCCGGCTAATCCAAGAAAACTCTTGATTTCACTAACATTGGTCGGCCGCTGCCAGTTAGAGACCGCTTCGACCTTATCTGGGTCCACGGCTACGCCTTCCGCGGTCAGAATGTGACCAAGGAAAGCTACTCTCTCCAGCCAGAATTCACACTTGCTGAATTTAGCATATAGCTTATGCATCCTCAGCTTTTCCAATACTACCCGCAGGTGTTGCTCGTGTTCCTGAATACTCTTAGAGTAGACAAGTATGTCGTCGATAAATACTACGACAAACTTATCTAGCTCGTCCATGAACACCTTATTCATGAGGTTCATAAAATAGGCAGGGGCGTTGGTTAGTCCAAAGGATATTACGGTGAACTCAAACTGCCCGTAGCGGGTGACAAAAGCTGTCTTAGGGATGTCACTTTCCCTAATCTTGAGCTGAAAATATCCTGACCTTAGATCGATCTTGAAAAAGTACTTGGCTCCTTTTAACTGATCGAACAGGTCATCGATCCTGGGAAGGGGATACTTATTCTTAATGGTAACCTCGTTCAGTGCTCGATAATCTACACATAACCTCATACTCCCATCTTTCTTCTTGACAAATAGGACTGGGGCTCCCCATGGCGACGAGCTTGTTCTGATGAAGCCAATCTGTTGTAGTTCTTCTAGTTGTTTCTTTAATTCTGTCAATTCCGAGGCCGCCATCCTATAGGGTCTCTTGGCTATAGGGGATGTTCCGGGGATAAGGTCTATGACGAACTCTATATCCCTGTCCGGCGGCATACCGGGAAGCTCTTCGGGGAATACATCCGGGTACCCGTTTACTACCGGGACTCCTTCTAAGGGCTTGGCTTCCAGGCTAAACACCATTGGGTCAAACTTACTATCCCGGGTATGGCAGATCACTTGTACTCCTTCGGGGTTTGTTAGGTGTACCACTTTGTCGGTACAGCCTATGAGACCATTGTGTCGGCTTAACCAGTCCATTCCAAGGATCACGTCTATTCCCCCGGACTTAAGTACTACCAAATCTGCTAGAAAGTCTACCCCACTTAAATTGATCCTTACCCGTGGACAACCTAATTGACAACCTAATTGACAATTGATATCGCCTCCAGGCGTCCGGGTTAATATGGGTGTTTTTAGTAGTACTATAGGTATTTTGTGTTTCTCCACATAGCTCGAGGATATAAACGAGTGCGATGCTCCAGAATCAAATAATACTGTTGCCAGAGCTGAGTTGACTAGGTACTCACCGAGTACTACGCCTTGAGGCTCTTGAGCCTCCTGCGCGTCGATGTGATTGACGCGGGCTCGTCCAAATGTTTGCTGCTTCATTTGCTGGCTGTTGTCGCTGTTGCGGATGGGCACTCGGTTGGCACCGGTCAGGGCTGGTCTGGGCCCGTTCACCGTGTTGGAGAAGGCCGATGTAGCCGGCTTGTTCTTGGCATAGGGGCAATTGGCGATGAAATGCCCTGTCTCACGGCAGTTGAAACAGGCCCTAACATTGTTGTTGTCGGAGGCAACCAGGCTTGTGTTGCTCTGCGGGGCCCTCATGGTATTCTGACTCTTAGGCTGTGCTTCAGGGGCCCATGATCCTGTCACTTGGGACTGAGTCCTATACTGCATTGGGGCCTGAGATCTTGGTGCGGTGTAGTTGGAGTTTCTCGGCTTTTGGAAGCGGTCCTGCTGGCGAGCCTTACTTTCCAGGAATTTGCGTTTGTTATCCTTTCTCTCTTCGGCTTTGGCCCTTTCCGTGAGGATAGCCTTGTTCATCAGGGTGTTGAAGTCCGGGTAGATCTGGGGGGTAAGCAAGGTCCGGAGTTCTGGGCTTAATCCCTTCTTGAACATATCTTGCTTCTTATCGTCGTCGTTCACTTCCTCCGGCGCGTATCGGGCCAATTCTATAAACCGGTGGGTGTACTCTTCCACTGTCATGCTTCCTTGTTGTAGTGCGCGGAATTCATCCGCCTTGCGCTTCATGGTGGCCAAAGGGATGTGGTAGCGGCGGAACTCTCTTACGAATTCTCCCCAGGTGATGGTAGAGGCATCTTCGGCTGCGGCACAATAGTTTTCCCACCAGGATAATGCTGTTCCGGTGAGCTGGTGGGCTGCCAGAAGGACTTTGTCCCGGTCCTGGCATTCGAATGGTTCGAGCTTCCTCTGAATCACTCGCAACCAGTCGTCTGCATCCAACGGGTTGCAGGATCCGGCAAAGGTGGGCGGCTTGGTCCTTAGAAAGGCCGTCAGCTTGTCGTTCATATTCTGCCCTCGTGGCTGCCGGTTAATGAGGGCATTGGCCAGCGTCTCCAGTATGAGGGTCTGGTTGTGGATTATCTGCGCCAAGTCTCCGAGGGGTGGGGGTGGCGGCAGTTGTTCTCCTTCTTGACTTCCTCCTCGGTTCTGGCTTACTTCTTGTTCTGCCTGAGGAGAGTTTCGTCCGGCAGGCTGTGCTCCGGCACCAGCGGCTGCGGGGTTCCGGCTACGGGAGGCCCTCGTGACGCTCCGGGGAACCATCTGTTTATTGGGTAGAGTGGGGTTACTATTATGTGATGTTTAAGTTGTTTAATTCGTATATAAGGCAGAATCTACCTCCTGCCAGTAGTTATATAACAAGCAGCGCACAACAAACCAGCACACAACATCACAAACAACAAGCACAAACAACTTTATTACTTAAAAAGGGGGTACAGTTTGGGGTAAGGCTAGGTTTCGTACTACTCGTCTGGGATCAGGCACGACTTAAACAAAAGCGGCTAGGGTCACATCACTAGGGTGGCGTCGGTCATTTTACTCGCGAGGCGTGCCTTCTTCCGGGGCGGGGAAGGTGAGAGATCCTCGTTCGCCGTCCTCTGGGTTTCCATCTGGCAAGGGTTGCGCTGCAGCACCCCCTTCGACGGCGGCAGCAGAACTTTCAGGGTTCTCGGGCGGAGCGTGTGTGTTCCCAAAGAGTGGTCCCCATCCTATGACGGGTGTCCCGAGTAAAACATGGTCTTCGCCAATTGCCGGGACTGGTGTTCCACTCCGGGTCCAATCTTGCATGCGCCGGTCTCGGGCTTGCCTGAGGCTCTCTTGGGCGACGGCTTTGCTGCTGACCGCGGCTGCGGCCCTTGCCTCGGCGTGGGCAGCTCGGATCTGCGGTATCCTCACTGCGAGCTCCGCTTGCTCGGCTCGATGGGTCTGTTCCCTCAGAAGGTTGGCTTGCTCATCAAAGAGTTGGTCCAGGGCGGCTAGGTATGTAGCCACTTGGTACAGGGGGCCTTCTTCGTGGCGACGTCGTTCCAGGTTTCTCATGCGTGCTTCCCAGACTGGGGTTCTGACGGCCGGCGGGAAGAATTTGGCTGGCGTGGGGGCGAGGTGTTCTTCAAAAATCCGGCACAAATAACGAAGTGTTTTTCTGATGGCCAAGGGGTAGGTGTCTTGGTGTCTAAACCCCGTGGCGGTCGCTCGCCAAGGCTGAATGTCGGAGTAGTGGTTGCTCCTGGCGATGACCAGGATCACCCTGCAGCGGAGGGTACCATGGTGCTCGTACTCTCGGCTGTAGTACCTTGGGCGTTCCGTAACGCCAAGGTCTTCCAGGGTGTTGATTAAGAGGCCGGGAAAGCCAGGTGCTGCTTGGCAATCGCCCTGGGTCCATCCTTCCTCAGCCATCTGAAACATGAACAAGGTAAACAATTTTGCACAGGTACAACGAGGGAGTAGATAACATTTATTATTGCAACATGGGGGTACAGTTTCTGGGGCTACATGGCTTATTAGGGTAGAGTTCTGGTTCAGAGTGCTAATCCTATCACGGGGATTCTTCCTCGGTCCTGATAGAGCGCTTCTTTATTGGAAGGAACCGATCCATCTCGTTTTCGGTCTGAGTACCCTTATCCCAATGGGTTTCCATGGGTTCTTCTTCTTCTTCCTCTATCCATCCACCTATTCCGTTGCGGTTCTCGTACTCTTGCATCTGGGCTTGGAGGGCGGCTAAGGAATGCTCGGCGCTTGCGGCTCTTGTCCGTTGTTCCTCCAGCTCCTGGGTTATCTTTTCGATCCTATGGATTAGCTGCTTCAGTTGTGCTGCCTGTTCGCGGTAGAGTGCATCCAAGCCAGTAAGATAGATGGATAGGTGGGAAACCGTGTCTTCCAGGTCTTCTTCTTCTCGTCCAAGTCCCCTCATCCGGGTAATCCAAGTGCGTCCTCTTCCCTCAGCGGGTGGGAAAAATCCCATAAGAGTCTGCTGAAGGTGTCGCCTGTAGAGCACACGCAGCCGGCGCAGGGCTTTACGGGCGGCATTTCGATAGGTGTCGGGGAAACGGAAACCAACGGTGGAGATGAACCAAGGGTCCACATCAGGGTAGCGGGTGCTTCTCTCCACAAAAAACCATCATGTCGCACCGAAGGGTGCCTCCGGCGATGTACTCACGGTAGGCATACTCCGGTGGTTCCATAATCCCGACGCGTTCCAGGCTGAGCAATAGTAACTTGGGAAGGCCGGGCTCTGCGTGGCAGATTCCGTTAACCCATCCATTGCCAGCCATCTGGAACAAGGCAAAGACCAGTGGTGAGTGTTTGTGCAGAAAATTTCTAAATCGGGACAAGTTCTAGGGCCTAAAAGGGGTCTCGCTCCTAGGGTCACGTCCTACGGCCAGTCTACGGCTCTGATACCACCTGAAGCGTCCCCCCATCAGGGAAGACTTAAAAGTGTTGCTTTATCAGTCCCAGGAGGCTGATAACACTTTTATTACATCAGATGGCACATCACCGTACAACTCTGCGCGGTAATGGGCAGTGAAGCGCCACTATCGCGAGGATTACAACTAAAACCCACACTACTACGCTAGCTACGAAAAGGGGATCATCAGAGTCTTGCGCCATGCGGAACTTCAGTGGTGGCCCTGACCACAGGCAAGACTGGGTGCAGGACGGAACCCTACTCGACGTCTTCGGGGATGTAGTCTGGATCTTCCGCTGTAAAAGTAAGAATGGGGTGAGTACAAACATACCCAGCAAGTCCAATCACACCCACGGAGGGGGTATAATAGAGTTTAATGCACAGGATATTCCAAGGATAAGGTTATGGTTCATTTGCGGAAAACTCGGTTATACGCAGGGGTTTAATTTAAAAGCGTTTTCAAAACAAGTTTTCCAGTACCAAGAAGCACACGGTATTGACCCACACGGATCCAAGTTTTCAATTGCTACCGGACTCCCCGTCCGCCGTAGCACACGGCACAACTGCCGGATACTTTCCAAACAACTCACATCAGCCCGATCGTTCCCAGAGAGAAACACTAGTTATGTGACCACAGCATAACTTGCCCAATACCGTGGGCACGGCTATTCGAATAGATTTTCAACTCTGCAGAGGTGTGCAACTTTACCCACAGGTGGGGTACCACAGCACGAACACCTTAGTGCCGGTGCAGATCCCATCAAAGCCCTTACCCACCTTAGCTAGACCTGACTAGCCACCACGGGGCCTATCAAGGGGTCATTCGACCTGTCACCGAGGTTTAACCGGGGCATAAGTCACACAGAGCTTATCCCGTCTCCTTGATCACCCGTTGCTCCCAGCTCTCCTGATGGCTATCAGACTAACTAGTGGGGTTAGGCCAAGCCGTTGCCCATACAACGGTCAAGTGGTTTGCACGACAGGAAGCTAGGTGAGACGACACATCAACTCGGTCCTTAGGGGTGACGAGATGGATATCTCCCTTCCACGCTCAACCACATAGGTACGAGCACACCAACGGCAATTCACACAGAAATGCCATCCATCCCGTCCGACTCGTCTTTCAAAACCACATTTTATCCCTTCCCACACGCACACACACTTTCTTTGCAAAACCAGATGGTCACGGTATAGTTATCACAAGTAGGGGTGGCTATTCTACCATGTTCTCAGCACACAAAACCATGCAATTTTATAAAACAGGCCTCTGGGTTGTGTTTATAAAAACTAGGACAGAAACATGCATCAAAGGGTGGAGTTGAACTTGCCATCGTCAAGTCCTTGCGGAAGGTCCTGATCGAAGCACTGTCCCTCGGGTTCAGGGTCGCAGAACTGGTCCTTGTTTGCTTGGTCGCAGTCAGGAACTTCTTCGTTCACTCCGTGTCCTACGACGCAAACAAACAGACATACAATCAAGCGAAAGAACTAAAAGCTTTTATCGTTGGGCTTGAATCGGAAATAATTTAGTTACGGAGTTAGGGGTGATATCTTTGGGTGGTTTCTTAATGGCATGGCTAAAACTATACTAGAAAGGGCGTGGTAAAGTTTCGGGTCGATCGGAGATTGTTTCGCACATAAAATGATGAGGTAAAGAGGGTTCGGGTGGTTAAACAGGGTTCCAGGGGTTTATTCGTAAGTATCTGGAAAGAGTAAGGACCTATTTGTAAATCCTAGAAATACCCTGAGCAGGCTAAAAGGTGTCAAGTATATCTAGGTTTATGCATCGGGGGTTTGGTTTGAAATAACGGAAAGAATAGGGCTCCTTTTGCAAAAGGGAGTAGATAGGGGGGGGGGGTTTCTTTGGAGAAAACAGGAAAAAAGGGGGGGGGGCTTTGGGCAAAACTGCCCATCTCCCTCCTCTCCCCCGCACAGAACAGAGGAGGGGGCGGTGGGGTGCCGGCGCCCGGCCGATTCCGGCGGCCCGGGGCTCGGCGGCGGCCGGGGCTAGGGCTGGAGAGGGAGGGAGGCAAGGGGAATTGATCCCCGGCCTCACCTTGGACCGGGATGCCGCGGGGAGGCGCGCCCACGGGAGCAAGCAGCGGCGGGCGGAGGTGTTCGCGGCGGCGGCGCTGTGAGTTAGGGAAGGGGCGGGCGGTGGCAGTGGGGGAAAGAGGAGAGGGGTGAGGGCCTATTTATAGGCGCCCAAAGGCGGCGGGTGGCGGTGGCCGGTGAGGAGGCCGGCGAGCGGCGCGGAGCGCCTTAATGGCGGCCGCGTCGTGGCGTCTGTGTTGTCGAGCGGCAGTGCGGGCAGCGAGGCCGGGGCGATGTGACGGCTCGGCACGCGTGCGAGCACGTGGGGTGGCGCTGTGCGGCACGGACGGGGAGGCGACGGCGCGCGCGGCGGGGCGGGACGCGGCAGCGGCGAGCGGCGCGGTGTTCGGGCGCGCGTGCGCGTACGGCACGGCACGGCGCGGGCCAGGGGGCGGGGCGGTGCTCACCGCAGCGTGCGCACGTGGGAGCAGTGGCGAGGGAGGACGCGGCAGCGGCGGACGGCACGGCGTCGCGGGGCGTAGCAACGGCGGGCGGCGCGGTGCGTGCGCGCGCGGCGCGGCGAGGCGCGGGCCAGAGCGGCGAGCGGCGCGGTGTTCGGGCGCGCGTGCGCGTACGGCACGGCACGGCGCGGGCCAGGGGGCGGGGCGGTGCTCACCGCAGCGTGCGCACGTGGGAGCAGTGGCGAGGGAGGACGCGGCAGCGGCGGACGGCACGGCGTCGCGGGGCGCGGGCACGGCGCGGCGCACGGCGGTGCACGGGGCACGCGGGGCGGGCGTGTGCGCGCAGCGCGGCCGAGGCAGCGCAGGCGCACGGCCGGCGTTCGGGTAGGAAAGAAAGAGAGAAGGGGGAAGGGAAAAGGAAGGGAGGAAGGAGAAAGGAAAAGGAAGAAAGGAAAATAGAAAAGAGAGAAGAAAAGAGATGGGAGAGAGAAGAGAAAGAGAGCGCGTGTCAGCGCTGGTTGCGGCGGCGACCGTGGCCGGTCGGCCACGCGCGCGCGGTATTCGCGCGCTGCGCGAGAAAGGAATCGCGCCGGCGCTAATCGCGGCGGATGATCGCGCGCGGGCGGCAGGCCTCGAGCGGCGCGGGATGGGGCGGCAATAAGGTTTAGTGTCGGTCAGAAGGGGATAGAGCTAGGGTTTCGACGTCGAGTGGTTTTTAATTGAAACACTCTAGCGCGTGATTTAATTCGGTAAATTTTCAGGGCGTCACAGCTCGCATGTCTCGCAAGCTTTGCATACTTATCTAAGAAGTGAAACAAGCACTAAAAAGCCAAGAGGCTATTGACCCAAAGGGGCATCAAAGCCAAAACACCTTCGGCCTAAAAAATGAAAAAAGTGCAATAAGCACTAAAAAACAAGGGGCTATCGAATCTAAGGGTATCGAAGCCAAAACACTTTCGGCTCAAAAAAATAAAAAAAGTGCAACAAACACTAAAAAGCCAAGGGGTTATCGAACCTAAGAGTATTGAAGCCAAAACACTTTCAGCTCAAAAGAAATGAAAAAAGTGCAACATGCACTAAAAAGCCAAGGGGCTGTCGAGACTAAGGGTATCGAAGCCAAAACACCTTCGGCTTAAAGAAAATGAAAAAAGTGCAACAAGTACTAAAAAGCCAAGGGGCTATTGACCCTAAGGGGCATCAAAGCCGAAACACCTTCGGCTCAAAAAAATAGAAAAGGTGCAACAAGCACTAAAAAACCAAGGGGCTATCGACCCTAAGGGGCATCGAAGCCAAAACACGTTCGGCTCGAAAAATGAAAAGTGCAACAAGCACTAAAAAGCCAAGGGCTATCGACCCTAAGGGGGCATCAAAGCCAAAACACCTTTGGCTTGAAAAATGAAAAGTGTAAAAAGCACTAAAAAGCCAAGGGGCTGTCAAACCTAAGGGACATCAAAGCCAAAACATCTTCGACTCAAAAAGAAAAATGCAAAATATTCCCCATGCATCGTAACCTCCGAGTCACAAAGGCTAGGGAGGGGGGCATTTTTAGATAAAATAAGCAGTCTTTATGACTCGAAGCAAATGACAGCGCGAAAAACACAATATACATACAACAGTTGACACCAGGTACTAAAAAGTACAAAAAGCACTAATAAGCCAAGAGGCCATCTAACCTAAAGCTATTAAAGCCAAAACACCCTCGGATCCAAAACCAAAAGTGCAGTAAGCACTCGAGCGCAAAGACGATCGCTTTCCAATATAGACTAGGGAGGGTGGAGATGTTTTTTTCCTCAACCCAAAACCTTTTTAATCTTTGTTGCAGCACCGACCGACAGTCAAAACATTACACCACAGCTACCACGCAACCTTCGCACAATAGAGACTTGGAAGGGGGGAGACGTTTTTCCTAATTAAAAAAGGCGCCAAGTCTCCATTGCGATGAAAGTCAATAGTACAACAAACTCATTTGCCCAAAACAACCTCCGAGTCACAAAAGACTAGGAAGGGGGGAGACGGTTTTCAAACGCATAGCATGAGTCTTTATGCCTTCGAGGTTTCGGCTCTAACAACATCATCTTTCGCCCCGCCATCCACAGGACCTTCGACAACATCCCTCGAAGCCTCCTCCTTCGCTCTATCATCGCCTTCCTTGCCTTCCTGCGGGAGCAAAACGAGGTTAGCCACACAGTTCGGCAGCTTTAAATCAAAAGTAAGCAACCTAAGCTGAAAAACCTACTGCTTTCAACCGCTCAACGGCGATGGCCCGAACAACTTCCCTCCCAGATACCTTCTAGAACCTCCGAAAGAAAGCTTTCTTAACAGACTGCACACTCAGCAAACTTTGGTCAAGCTCCTCGTATGACGGGTAAACAAAGTCCTTCGAACCCAACCTCATAAAATCCTTGCAACCTTCGCGATCCAAAAGAGCAAGTACGCTTTTGCAAGACAACGTGGTTCCGTTATCACTAGCTGTCACAAGAATCTCACGCAAACCTTCAAATTCACTCAGTAGCCAATCAAGAAGAGCCACAATCCCTTCTTCACCTTCAGCTTGTGCAGGCAATGGAAAGGGCTCAGCACCAAAAGCAGCAAGGGCAGCCTTATACTCCTTGTAAATCAACTCGCTGCGACTCACCATTGCCTTGATCACCGTCTCGACCTTCAAAGCCTCATCGCAAAGATGACCAATCGTTTCATCCTTTTCCTTAGCCTCAGCCTCATGTTGCTAGACGCGCTTTGTAAGTTCAGAAATCTTAGTAGCGTCATCCTCAACAGAAGCACGAAGGTTCTCCAGAACCTTCTCGTTGTCTTCAACAGTTTTGCTCATCTTGCTAATCAAGACATCCTACTCCCTGACCTTCGCTTCCAAGTGACAAACCTTCTCCTCGTGAACAACCCTCAAATCTTCCAAAGTCTCTTTTGTCCTGTCGAACAATCCTTAACAGCTAGAGTTTGGTGCGCCTGTACCTCGCGAACCTTCCCTTCATGTTCAATCCGTTGGGAGAGAACACAGTTGACAACAACAATCTAAAGCTACCAATAAAGGGTCCAGGTTATTCAAAATAAGACTTTCATAAATCAGAAAGCATGAACGTAACATACCTCACGCGACAAAGCAGATGCAAACTTCCCTAGCTCCAAAATCCCGTTGTTCGCCAAACTTCCTTCAAAATTTAAAACACACCACAACCAAGTAATCATCAAAATGAGAAACCCCCCACTCAGCAACGAAATGGTATAGTACTAACCTGCGCCATCAACTTTGGTTCTAGTCAAAACCTTCTTGGAGCATCCAGGCTGCTGTATCTCTTTCCCAAGATCGAGCATAACCTTCGCTACAGCTTCAAACTCAAAAACCCCAAGTTACCGATCACAACCTCAAAAAGTAAAAACACCAAAACTTTAAGTTATCAATCACACATACCCGAAGGATCAATGTTACCAACATCAAAAGCCTCACTCATAGAAGCTCGGGGGGCCGGACTCGGCACTGCAGAACTCACAGCAACTCCAGCATCACCCCCGATGGCGGAAGCACCTTTCCGTGTCACAACATCCACATCGTCTGTGCCCTCCTCGACCACAGGGCTCAACACCTTGCCCTTAGAAATATCTTCTCTTTCCTCTTCCGACGACTCGTCATCATCAACAACGCTGGTTATTCTCCGACGTTTTGAATCCTGTTGGTGCAGTTGGACCATAGCCTCAGCAACCGATAAGCGCACGCCACCAGAACCTGCGCGCATAGTACCAAACTGGTTCAAATCATAACGCATTGACCATCTCCTACCTTCGGGAACCCACCACTACAAGAAATCCTTTAATCCATGACGAAATTTCGGTGACATTTACGAAAACCGTCGTAAACAGATAGGATCTATGATGATTTATGAATCTTCATCACAGATTTGCAAATAGCCCATACGGGCTCAATTCGGGTCAAATAGTGTAGCTGAATATTGGTATGCCTTAGTCCGTCAGGTTTATTCAGAGATAGAGTGACTTGATGAGCAGCAGCATGTGGTCAGGATCAGTGTTGCAGCAGCTTTATGATTCCCCTGCTACAGCTTGTTGGTTCACAAGAACTTGATTGTATGAGCTATCTGTTTATTTCATCACAACAGTAAAAATAATCTTGACCTGTATGCATGCTAGATTTATCTTATTCCATACTAGTCTTGTCTGCATGGTAAGATACTAGTGCTTTTTAATTACCTTGAGATGGCTTTGCTGCTTGCTTTAGTTATTATCTAATCTCTGTAAGTTGCATAACTAAGCACCTATCTTTTGCAAGCCTGGTCGTTTAATTTTATTGTTATCTTGAGTAGCAGCTCGTGCTCATCATCGAGTACAAAAGCTGCTAGCTTGTTTATTTGCATGACTTGCACAGAAGCTGTTAGCTTGTTTATTTGCATGACCAATCAGCAATTCTTCCATATTGAGTGACCTGAACTCGTGATTGAAATGCCTAATTAAATATGTACTATAGGAAGACCATAGGGTTTTTCTCCTTTGTTGCTCACATGTCAATGTATAAATATGTACAAACTGTAATGCCCTTTTGTTTTGCAGCACGCCAAAGCTAAATATATTGAAGATGTGTTGATTCTTTCTGGTGATCACCTCTACCTCATGGACTGTCCATGGACTTTGTTCAGGTCACTGCCACATATAAATCATCTCTGATTTGGCTGTTTAAGTAACCCATTTTGATTTTGTCTTTTATAATTTATTTTGTAGAGTCATCGGCAAAGAGGGCAGGGCATAAGCATATGTGGATTTGAGCATGAATGCAAAACTTGAGCTCACGCTTGAAGCATGGGTTTTCTTGAAGCTACTTTTTAATTGTTGTATTCTGAGATTTTGTGCTAGATTAACTAGAGCTAGACTGATTTCATGCTGAATCGAAAAAAATTGATGTTGTATCTATGTGATGAGATGCTCGATCAGAATTTATCTATATATGAGCTTATATCTTGAGGTGGGCTGAAATGATGATGGGTTGATTAGAAAAATGGGTCATATTTTAATAGACCGGATGTAAAATGGGCTCTGCTTTTTTCATGAGCAGATAAATGGGCTATATGAAAATAGGCAAAACTTGACCCACTTGCTTGTTGCCACATCATCGTCCACGTCAGCATCCATGTGGAAGCCACATCATCACCACTATCCACATCATCGCCATATCAGCAGCCATGTCATGGGCCACGTCAGCAGCCACGTCATCCTCCATGCCATCTATGTGTGACGTGTGTCAGACCCGGGCCCACAGGACTGTGCATATGGCCTATATCTTACAGGATAAGGGGTGGGACATGGCCCATGTCCTACACCAGTTGTAACTACTCGTAGTGTAGTAAAACTACTCATACAGTAGTAAAATAAGTCGGAGACAGTAGGAAACTACCCGAAAAGTATTCGGGTAGAACTCCTGGACTCTTATCTGACTAGGACTTCCATGTAACCCTGTCCCCTCAAACTATATAAGGGCGGGACCCCCTCCAAACATCCGATCACCCGATCAACACTTAAGGCAATACAAACCACACAGGACGTAGGTCATTACGCTCTCGACGGCTCAAACCTGTCTAAACTTTATGTTCTTTGCACCTTCGAGTTTTTGATCTCAGCGACACCCTACCTACAAACTCACCACCTCGGGGGTATCCCTCGGTGGGCGTAGCGGTAAAACACCGACAGCTGGCGTGCCTGGTAGGGGTGTTCATCGAGCATCCACCGGAGAACTCGATGACATCTCTCAGCTTCACCAGCACCGTGCTCGATGAGGGCACAACTTTCATCTATGGCTCCTGGATCTGTGTCGCCAATGGATTGGGTGGTTTCAACAGCCACCTAGTCAACCCCACGAAGCCGGAGGCCTCTACACCAACTCAAAGCAGCGACCTCGACGAGTTGTTGCTCCCTGATCTAGCCATGCAGATTGAAAGGATGTCCGTTTTCGACGCGACTTCAACCCGTGCTGCACCAGGACTAGTCGGATCGAACTCAAACCAATCTAAGGGGGCTACACAGTCCAAGTCCCTCTCCGACTTGGAGGAGGACTTAGATCGTTTGCTCAAACTCGAGGATGCGGGAGCCACCACCTGTTGGGGGCCCCCATTTTTTACAACTATTCGGACTCCAACGAAGAGTACTTGTCGATTAGTACTACCCCTTCAAGTTAGAGCCGAGGAGGACTCGAAGACGAGGGAGCCACCGCTTGTTAGGAGGGCCCCGTTCTCAACAACCACTCGCAACCCGATGACCACCCCGAATCCTTTTTGGGTAGTTGGCAAAACCGCCTGAATTAATCTGGCTTAAGTGCACTAACCATCACTATAGAGGCAATCCAGGCTAACACGCACTTAAAACGGAGTAAAACGGCAGCCTGACGGGTAACATCCCGATGCAACCACTGGAATTTCGATCGAAACAATGCATATATACAACCCACACGAAGGTGAGCCCAGAGATTATAACAATCCACAAATTTTACATCATAGAGTTCAACAAGAATTATTATTACAAATCAAATTCGGATTCATGCATAAACAAATATTTTCAGAGTTTAATAGTGCAGCGGAAAATAAATGATAGTTCTAACGATGATACAAGATATCATGATGAAGCCCGTACATGACATCATTCAGCGTTATCATCGTTGGCCGGGGACGTATCCGATTCCATCGACCAACTAGAAGGAAGAGTACACGGCCAAGTCAAACTAGCAATCATATCCTCAAAGGTCTCACCTGAAAACAAAGACACAAACAAGGCTGAGTATACTGGTACTCAGCAAGGCTTACCCGACTAGTGGAATATACTTAGCCGACTCCTGAACATGCAAGCCTTTTGGCTGAGGGTAGTTTTTGCCAAAAAAGTATCTAAGAATGAGTCCTTACTTTCAAGTTTTAGCATCAAGTTCTAGTTGATTAACCATTCTAGGTAAGCAACTATCCAAATCACACATGGTTAAAAAATAATTAACTGAGCATCCAACCAGATAAATCATCATCATTGTTTCTCTTCTTACTCTATGTGGCAAAAGGGTTAAACAGTCTCAATGGCCGTGAGAAATAGACGAATCGAATCGAATTTCTTAACCTTGCAAGAGGAAACCCAAACACACATCACATGGTTACTCACAGAGTCACACGTGCAACTTTTCCTCTTTCTTCCCAGGTTGTGGATCAGGGCCACCGCCTCAAGTACAGGGGTCCACGAACCACTGTATGGTGCCGGACCATGGCTGCTCTTGCACTCATCATGTGCCCATGGGAACGACGTCAAGAGGGTGAGGATATTGTCCACTTGCCGGTCCGATCACATACTTAAGCTTGCCGATTATCATATTCTCGGCATGTGGTTAGTACGTTCAAAAACTTAACCACCACTACCCACACCGCGACCTTAACATTTTCGCTAAACAGACGGGGCCTCAATCATTAATAGGAATACTGCAACATAGCCCCATCCGTCGACCTTATGATTCCAACATAATTAAAACAAGCAACTCCTATATCTCGCAAGTGACATGAAATCACCTGACTTTTACCAGAGTCCTATTAGCATGGCAGTCTAGCGACCGACGCAGACTAGTGTTCATATCATAGGTACTAGGATCATGTAACTAGGGTTTCAATCAACTCCTACAAACCTAATGCACAATTCCATATATAACTAAAAGTTGCATAAGTTTAAAAGTAGGGGTTATGCTCCGGGGCTTGCCTTCTTGAGAAAAACTAGTCGGGGGTACTTTCGAACTTTGGTTTGGGTCTTCAGCAACTTCACTTAGATTGACTTGAGCTTCGTGCTGCTCACTCTCGGACTCGGGCACCAGCTCATAGGTTCCATCGGTGAGAATCGTCGATTCTATATGAATGCACATGTATGAGTGGTTTTAACGGTACAAGATAAATAACTATTTCACTATAAAGTAGTCATTCAACACAACTCAAGTTAAGTTATCAAGCACTTCATTTTCTTTTTCTTGGGCAGTCATTTATCGAGTACTTATCTGAATTAACTAACTTCATTAAGTAAGTAAGTGGTTTTATCATTACATCAACGGTCATTTTCAAAAGCAAGCATGGATTAACAAAACTACTCACAGAGACAGTCTCTAGGGTTGAGATTTTTATGCAGAGCACATTACTTAAGTACAGACCAACTGTAAAATTTTTAGCCATTTTCATTCAGCAGATTATTAATGAAAAATATATTAAACAGCTACTGTTAGGATCAAGATCTATTATAAAAAAACATACAAGAACTGGTGCTCAATATTTTACTGAATACTCCTAAACTTATGGTGAGTCTACTGTAAATTTTCCAGGTTTTAGTGTGCAAGATTCAGAGCATAGGAAATAAGTCAAGATACATCTATATTAATTAAGATTTGTTTCTACAAGTAGTTCCACAAGGTTTTTGTATTTCAAACTTTTTAAACATGATAATCTACTCAAAGGTAGTCTCTGGTTAAAATTTCTTATTTTTCTAAGCACCAGAACTAGTTACTTTGATTTAATGTAGTTTTTCTTAATTAAAAACCTATGAACAAGTTAGACAGAAGTAAAATGTTCCAAACTTTGTCCATAGCCTTTATACATCAAGGTTACTCTACTATAAAAGTTTCGACCCTAAAATATTTGTGTAACAGCATGAAGAAATAACTCTACTAAAATAGCACATCAAACAAGAAACCACAAAAACTAATCGTATAGACATGTCCTGGACTTGAATTTTTTACAAAATTTTTAACAAGCAGAGACTAGTTTACAGTCCAAAAATCATTCAATGTACTATCCTAAATCAAGAGATACATTTATGGACTATTTAAAACAAGATTCATTTGAGCCCAAGTTATAATTTGTAACTAGTCGTCCATCTATGCAAAAGCAGTTGGGTTCATCAAGAAGGTCACAACAAATTTTAGTTTACATTTTTCTGATTTTTCTATGATTTTAGATTGATTTTACAAGTGACAGCCTCTTGAAAGCAAAAGTACTCGAGTTCTTATAGATAGGACCCTGGATCTAGCAAAAAGTACCCTAACAAGAACTTGGCGATTGCAATATAGTCCCTAGATGGGGCTGGGCTGTTCTCGGCCAAAATCCGGTGAGGGAACTAGTCAGCGGTGAGTGGAAACAGGTGGGGGAGCATGAGAAGGTCGAGGGGAACCTGGTGGTGTGCTCGGTTGGGGCTGGGGTGGCCGGAGTTGGGCTGCCGGCTTGTGAGCAGGAGCTCCGGCGAGATAAGGGCAATGGGCGGTGGTCGTCCGGTGAGGGAGGGTGGCGTGGGGAAGTCGAGGAGAACTAGCAGGTCAAGGGCGACCCAATTATAGCTTCGGTTTGGGTAGAGGAGGAGTGGAAAGTGGGGCTCGAAGGCGAGGTCGAGTGGCGGCGTTAATGGTGGGGTGGTGGTGGTTCTCGGGCGCGTGTGAGTAGGGGCTCAGTGCAGCCCTTTTATAGGCGCTCAGGGGGAGGGGGAGGAGCTGGGCGCGACGCAATGGAGGAAGGCGCAACCGGGACAAGGTCGCGGCAAGGACGCGGCGTCGCCGACGCATCGAGGCTCAGCCGTCGGGAATCAACATCCGCGTGGAGGGCGCGAGCTAGTAGGGGCAGGATATGGGGCGGGGCAAATCGCTGGCAGGAGGCCCGATCGACGGCTGGTCGGGGCCCGTTGGGGGTCTCGCCTTGGCACGGCTTGCCGGGGCGGGAATCGTTGGCCAGGTGGCCGACGGCTGCTGCCCCTCGACGGGACAGAACAGGGAAGGGGAGAGAAGAGGGATAGAGAGAGAGAGAGAGAAAAAAAAGGCCGGAATTCAAATTAAGTATTCTCAAAATTTCAAATAGGAACTTCAAAAACTCTAAACATAAAAGTTGTAGGGAATTCAAAAATCTACAACTTTTGCTTTAGCCCAAAGTTCATTTGAGCCACCATTTAAAAGTTATTTTAAATTTAAGACTACTAGGATGGGAATTACTAGTCATTTCTTGTGTTAAATTTTGAATTTGCAAATGGAGTTTGCAGTACACTTTGTAAGGTACTAAAATATGAGTATATTTTTATACTAAATTTTTAATGAAATGTGGAGCATGAAAAGTTTATAAACACAAAAGAACAGCTCTCACATACACACATACATACACATTCAGACACATGCATATGCACACATATAGTTAGATGCATTGTTTCAATGATTCTGGTTTATTATGCATGATGCTATGTTTAGATTTTCTTGCTTAGGGTTCTAAACACCTAGGGTGTTACAGGTAGTCACCTGGGTTTGACCATAACATCCACGCCGCAAGGCCATTTCTTGTACTCGAAGGGCTTGGAGCCCTCTGAACTACCCGAATACGACTCCCGCCTTGTGGCCTTTACACAAGAACTGCCCTTCCTAGAGGGCAAACATCTCTCTCTCATCTTGGAAGAGGGAGAGGGTAGGACAGAGCTACTCGAGCACAGCCATATGGCCAACAACTTGCCGGATCATCAAGTCTACATGGCTTCCCTTTGCAAAGCGGATGACAACGAGCTGGGTCCCGAGTACGATGATGAACTACTCGCGGACGTGTCTACCGACGAGCGTACGGTGAACACCCCCTAGGATGAAAACAAGGAGCATAGAAGGATCCGGCGGTTGAGGAATACCAAGCGCTTAGTGCAGGCGGAATGTGGAAAATAGTGCTCGCAATCCAATGCACCAAAGGAACCTCGAAAACACTTTTGTAGCATCTGCGGATCGGGAGTATCGCACATCAATTGGCGCAATTGCAGAAGCAGCGCTCCTAGCTCAACAATTACCACCCAACCCCCAGATACAAAGGTTGCAGTATCTAACCCAACGCAAGCTCGTACAACTCGATGGGCAACTCTGTGTGTCCTCCACCCGGAACATGCCCTCGAGGTCTGAGCGCCATGGTGACACTGTGCAGATCGGTCGGACCCCTGGAGGAGGCCCCAGATATCGGAGGAATGACAATCGCCAGCGTAACCAAAACCAATAGTCCGTGTGTGGCAACGTCGAACAAGAGGTCTCAAGGCGAAGCTCCACCCGAGGCCAGCCTCCACGATGCTCCCATGATTGATCTTAGGCAGAAGATCAACGATTGTCGCGACGCACGGTGCATCATTGAAGCGTCCTGTAACACCCTCAGGTAATTTCCTCAAATTTTTAATTAATTTATTTGGGCTCGAATAAATTTTCCAGGGTTTTCTCTAGTTTATCTCGTATTTAAAGTAATTTTATAACGCAAGAAAATAAAATTTATCATAGGATTAAAGTGTTTGTGCATTCATGCCGCAGCATTGTTTTATTTGTGTTGAGTGTGTAGATTTGAATTCAAATGGTATTTGAATTCAAATGGTTTTGTTTGAATGGGTAGAGTATAGAAAAGGAAAAAGGAATAAAAGAAAGCAGCCCGCAGCCCGCAGCCCAACCCCAAACCCTTGGCCCAGCCCAATTCCCCTTTTCCCTCTCCCTCTCCCCTCCTCGGGCCTTTCCCCTCCTCCCCGCGTGGGCCAAGCAGGCCCATCTCCTTTTCCCCCTCAGCCCGAGCCGCGCGCTGGCTCTCCTTTCCCTTCCTTTCTCTCTCTGACCGCGGGCCCCGCACGTCAGCGCCGGTTCTCCCCTTTCTTCCTCCCCTTCCTCTTCCTTCCCCGGCGTAACAGCCCCCCCTCCGAGATCTCCGGCGACCCCCCCTGCTCTGGGCCCGCACGCCAGTGTGGCTCCGCCACTGTACAAAGGGCAGCCCCCGAACCCTAACCCTAGCTCCTGCGTTGCCCGAGGACCCCCAGCGCCGCCGGTTCCCTTTTCCTCCGCCGCACCCTCTCCTCTGCGCCACCGTGGGCACGCCGTTCCACCGCACCACAGCCAGCGAGAGCTTGCGCATCGGCACCGCCTCGTCACCCCGGAGCTCCTGAGCCCTTCATCTGTGACCTCGGGCCGTTCCTCCGTTCGAATTGCCCCGGAGCTCCACTGCGGGTAAGTTCATCCGCCGCCGCAATTGCTCGTCGTCGGTGAGCCCCATGCCTCCATGACCCCTCTTCCACCTCCGCAGGAAGTTCCCCGACCAATCCGTGCGGTCACGGGCGCCCGAGCCTCTCTGCTGCCACCTGCCCACGAGCGCCGCCCCGCTTCCTCCGCCGGTCGTCGTCGACTTCCCTGTTCCGCTGTAGCCCCGCCCTCTACAACACCTTGGTGAGCTCCTCCTCCATCCCCTGCTCCTTTTGCGCCAGTTGTCGTAGGCTGTAGGCCGCACCCGAGCCCGGAACGCGCGCACGCCGGCATGTTCGCCGTCCCGAGCCGCCATCGCCGTGGGGATCCCCTACCCGAGCCCTAATCCGCCTTCCTGAGCGCCTAGACGAGTTCCTCATGTCGTGCTCGACCTCCAGGACTTGATCTCGTCCCGGATGGAGGCCGGATGGCCAAGATCGGCCATCGCCGGCGAGCCTCCGCCGCGGGAGCCGAGCTCCGGTGGCCGGCGCCGCCGTCCCGAGCGCCCATCTGCCCGAGCCGTAGGATACGAGGCGAGCGGACGAGATTAGATCGAGCCGAAGTAGATCGGAGCCGCCGGATCGCGATCCGACGATCCGGATTAGAAGATACCGGTTCACCTTTGCTTTGGATCTGAGCCGTCCGTTCCTGATCCGGCGCGTGGAATTTGATTTCCATTATGATAGGCCCTGGTGCGTTAGATTCCGATCCAACGGGTGAGATCTGCGCGTACCCCTTCGCTTAGCAGATCTAATCTGAGCCGCCCGAGTTTGATCCAACGATTCAGAACAGAAGGTACCGCTTCAGCCCGCTTCTTTTGCTAAAGAACCCCCGGATTTCCCGGGAATCAAACCGCCGTCCACCCACAGTTCAAAAGTATTTACGATCAGGTCCTTTTCTTCTCGTTTAGACCCCTGAGCTTTCCAGATTTAGTACCCGCAGTCCATATCTTGGGTTTTCTCGTACTAGCCCCTGTATCTAGGGTTTAATTAGGTTTTAGTCCTCGGTTTTTGCCCAGAAGCCCCTGGTTGCTCAGTTTTTCTTACAATTAGGTCCCTGGATCCTGTTTTAAGCGCAGTTTTCGCGTTTTAGCTCCGTTTTAGGTGTTCTTTATATGCACGCGATCGTTGTAACGCGTAGATTAGTTCTAGGCTAGTTTTGTACGCTGTTTTTATGTGATGTTGTACTGTTTTCTTATATTTTGCTATTGTTTGTGCATGTGTGTATGTGTGGACTATGCTTGATGATCGTGAGTAGACGCGGAGCCTTTGGACCAGTACCAGGAGCAGCCGTCTTCCGAGCAGTTCGAGCAGCAGCCGGGAGAGTACGAGGAAGGCAAGTATAACATGAACCTCCTATCACTTTTAAATACAATTTCATACTGCATTTTAATTCTGTATACCTATAAGGATTTCCTAGCCACCTTTATATCCTTATATATCCCTTGGGTTGCATTTTGGTTAGTTGTGCTAGGTTGCTGCGCTATAACAAATCTTGGTCCTTTTTAATTAATTTGATTAATGGTCTTATGCAACTTAATTCTGGAGCCGACCCTCTGTGCTGTGTGCTTGAGTGGTTTGTGCGTCCTTAAAAGATGTTTTGTTAGAAACATGGTTTAGGGGGCCAGCACGGTGCTTAGTGCTTGGTTGGCCACTCTCCATAAGGACCGGTTCATAGAGCGACAACCTGGGACAACCGCGCAACCACAAGACTGGTATGGGACGGTCTTGACTTATTAATTAGGTCATTTTGGTTCGGGAGTAACTTACCTGCGTGGGCAAGAGGGGTGGTAAGCTTCAATGGTCCCTGCTCCTCCGGCTTGGTCTGTGCTGTGTGTCTTGTACCCCCGGAGGTGGGCCCCATCGTTGCTGATCCAGAATCCTTAGCGGTTACACCTTACCAACGTGTCCTTTGTAACGGTCTCGTAGTGTGCTTGCTAGCCATCTCACCTAAGGAAGTGTGATGAACAACTAGCGTAGCTCACGACTTGTGGGTAAAGTTGTGCAACCTCTCGAGAGTGTAAAACTGATATATCAGCTGTGCTCACAGTCATGAGCGGCCCAGATCCTCCGTCTGATTAGTGGGGTTATCAACCTTTGACGAGGGCGGTTCCCCGGGTGGTTTTGGTTTGGATGGTTCTCAGTAGTTCTTAATTAATATTGATTAATTTATTATGCAATTGGGTTTATGGTAATTCATCCACTTGTAGTAATTAGCTTAAATAAAACTTTGCCAAGACTAAAAGCTAATGCAGTTGAGTCAGCTAACCCTAGAGCCTCATGCTCGTGTTATACTTGTTGAGTACTAGTTCTGTACTCACACTTGTCTTTCTACTCTTCTGTTCTATTTCGGATATCTTCGACTGCTGCTCAGTGCCCGGCAACGTGGAGGATTACGTCAGCGGCTTCGACGACTTCTAGGCGTTTGTCTCCCAGTCGACGTCCCTGTGGCGCCCAGCTCTTCATGTATTCCTTTTACGCTTCCGCAACTCTTGAACCGATTCTTGATTCGGTTGTAATAAAAATAATTCATTATATTGATTCATTTACGTTTTATATTAATGTTATTCGTGACATGTGTTGTGATATCTTGATGATCTGTTGTATATATGCGTGACTTGATCCTGGCGCATATATCATTGCTCGATTTATGTTCTTATAAATCGGGTGTGACAGATTGGTATCAGAGCCGTGTCGACTGTAGGACGAAGCCTAGGTAGAATTGGTCGAGTTTAGGAATTCTTTTCTCTTGCTTGCCTCCGCAAATCTTCAGCCATCATTTTTTTTTCTGCTTCTATTCCTTGAGTCTTCAGCCCTAGATTGGCCATCTCCCCCGTCTTTTCCGAGAAATAGCTTGAGCTTTCCTTAGACGTTGGCCTGAGTCGCCTAATCTCATAAGTTATAAGTTTAAGTTGTCCCGATAAAATACGCTAGAACGAGTGTGTTGGTCGAGTAGTGTGGAAAACTCGACTAATTTGTGAATATTGAATGTTTGTTATTGTGCAAATGTTTGATTTGGATTTTTGGTTGATTGCATAGTCTAGTAGTTAAAACGTGTTCATGCAAATCGACCTAACCCAACTTGAACTAAATAATAAAATTGAGTTAGAACGTTGGGGGTAAAACCTATATTCCTTTCTTTCTGACATCTCTTTCCGAAGTTTCATTTCCGCAGCTGCACGATATCTTATTCTCATAAATTTCGGTTGTTGCAATCAGATGGTGAACACCAGGTGCACCGGTTCCGGTTCTGACCAGCAGAGCAGAACAACCAGGGTACTGGTCAGCCGCTACCTGATGCCGCACCACTGACCCCGGAGCAGTTCTTCCAGCTCCAGATGCAGATGATGGCTACCCTGAACAACACCGTTCAGGCTCTGCAGCAGATCCATGCTCAGCCACCGCCTCCTCCGCCGCCTCAGCCCGTGACAGGCGTGCGGACTTCCTGAGAGGTCACCCGCCGACCTTCTCTCACGCCACGGACCCACTCCAGGCGGACGACTGGCTTCGCTCGGTGGAGCGCCAGTTGGTTGTTGCGCAGTGCGACGACCGAGGAGCGAGTCCTTTACGCCGCAGGGCAGCTGCGAGGCTCCGCTCTTGACTGGTGGGAGTCCTACCCAGCTCGAGATGTGAGGCTCTCACGTGGGACCCAGTTCCGTGAGCGTTTCAGGAACCATCACATTCCTGAGGGCATCATGAAGATGAAGCAGAAGGAGTTCCGTGCTCTTAAGCAGGTAAAATTTAACGGAATTCCCTACCATTCCTTTTGAGCTTGATCCATCCTTGATTTCTTTCGTAACCTGACCAATTGAGCGATTTCTATCCTTGTTATCTGTGTTCGTTATTTCAGGGATCCATGACGGTGACGGAGTATCGTGACCGTTTCCTTCAGCTTGCCCGCTACGCCCCTGCTGACGTCGCTCGTGATAGCGACAACCAGGAGTACTTCAAAGAGGGACTGGATGATCACATCCAGTATGCGCTGCTGAACCACCGCTTCGACAACTTCAACCAGCTGGTTGATGCGGCCCTCAACACCGAGCGCAAGCGCCGGGAGATTGAGGACAAGAAGAGGAAGATGGCTCCATCCTCTTCGGGCAGCAACACCCGTCCCCGCTACCAGTACCTTCCACAGCAGCAGCAGCAGAGGCCGCCCCAGCAGTACCAGCAGCGGCAGCAGTTTCCGCCTCGTCCACAGCAGCAGCAGCAGGCGGGACAGGGTCAGAGGCTTCCGGCGCCTCCGGCTCCACCAGCTCAGAGGCAGGGAGCGCCCACTTCCTCCTCCTGGGCAGCAGGCTCCGGCACTTCTCGAGTGTGCTTCCACTGCGGCGAGCCAGGGCACTACGCCAACGTCTGCCCTCGGAAGGCGCAGGCGGGACAGCAGGGGCGTGCAGCACCGCCCAAGGCCCCAGCTCAGGGCAGGGTGAACCACGTGACGGCCGAGTCAGCGGCTGAGGCTCCCAACGTGGTTATTGGTACGTTCATGGTTAATGCCCATCCTGCTACAGTGCTTTTTGATACTGGTGCTACGCATTCTTTCATCACCCAGTCTTTTGTTGAGCATCATGGTATTCCTACTAGCACATTAAAGAGGTGCATGTTAGTATCTTCACCGGGAGGCCAGTTGAGGTCTCATGTCTTCTGTCCCAGAGTCAGTGTGGCCATAAGGGGGGTAGATTCAGTGCGAATCTGATGGTGCTTGACTCCAAGGGCATTGATGTGATCCTTGGGATGGAGACTCTTGCTAAGTGGGGAGTCCGGATAGATTGTGCTCAGAGGACGGTTCTTCTGTCGGCACCGGATGGTCAGGAGGTTACTGTTGGAGCTACAGAGCCTTCTGGATTTCTTCATCAGATGGAGGCTAGCCCCACGGATGGTATTCGCGTGGTGTCTGAATTTCCGGATGTCTTCCCGGATGATCTGCCAGGTATGCCGCCTGATCGGCGACATTGAGTTTTCTATTGATCTCTTGCCTGGCACAGCTCCTATTGCTAAGAGGCCCTATCGTATGGCTCCTGTTGAGCATGAGGAGGTTAAGAAGACTGTCGACGAGCTGCTGGCTAAGGGTTATATCCGTCGCAGTTTCTCTCCTTGGGCTTTCCCTGTGTTGCTTGTAGAGAAGAAGGATGGTGCGAAGAGGATGTGCGTCGATTATCGGGATCTGAATGCAGTCACTATCAAGAACAAGCATCCATTGCCCCGTATTGAGGATCTCTTTGATCAGCTTCAGGGTGCTTGTGTATTCTCGAAGATTGATCTGCGTTCGGGTTATCATCAGCTGAAGATTCGTCCTGAGGATATTCAGAAGACGGCATTCACCTGCAAGTATGGGTTATACGAGTATACGGTCATGTCCTTCGGCTTGACTAATGCTCCGGCTTTCTTCATGCATCTGATGAACAAGGTTTTCATGGATTATCTGGACACCTTCGTGGTGATATTTATTGATGATATCCTGATATATTCCAAGTCAGAAGCGGAGCATGAGAAGCATCTGAGGCTTGTGTTGCAGAGGCTCAGAGAGCACAAGCTGTATGCCAAGCTCAGCAAGTGCGAGTTCTGGATTGACGAGGTTCCATTCCTCGGTCATGTTATCTCCAAGGGAGGTATTGCTGTGGACCCCGGAAAGGTGAAGGATGTGCTTGACTGGGTTGTACCACAGACGGTGAAGGAAGTCCGCTCTTTTCTGGGCTTAGCAGGCTATTATCGGAGGTTCATCGAGAATTTCTCCAAGATTGCGAAGCCTTTGACTTCCTTGCTGGAGAAGGATGTGGGTTTTTCTGGACTGATGAGCGACAGAGTGCCTTCGAGGAGCTGAAGAAGAGGTTGACTACGGCGCCAGTCCTTACTCTGCCAGACCAGAGCAAGAGGTTCACAGTGTATTGTGATGCTTCGAGAGATGGTCTTGGTTGCGTTCTGATGCAGGAAGGCAGAGTTATAGCTTATGCTTCGCGGCAGTTACGCCGGCACGAGCTGAATTATCCCACTCATGATCTGGAGTTAGCCGCAGTTGTGCATGCTCTGAAGATATGGAGGCATTACTTGTTTGGACAGAGGTGTGATATTTACACCGATCACAAGAGCCTCAAGTATATTTTCACTCAGAGTGAGCTGAATATGCGGCAGAGAAGATGGCTAGAGTTGGTCAAGAATTACGACCTGGAGATTCACTATCATCCGGGCAAGGCCAATGTTGTAGCCGATGCTCTGAGCAGGAAGAGCTATGTTAACATGGCCGTGGCTTTTCAGATGCCTCAGGAGTTATGCGAGGAGTTTGAGCAGTTGAGTCTGGGTTTCTTGCATCACACCTCGGGTACATCGTTCGAGGCGGAACCCACTCTAGAGGCTGAGATCAGGCAACATCAGAAGGAAGATCAGAAGCTGCAGGAAATTCGTGAGTTGCTCAAGATTGGCAAAGCCCCTCATTTCAGAGAGGATGATCAGGGTACCTTGTGGTACAAGGGTCGTATATGTGTGCCGGATGTGGCAAATCTCAGGAAGCTGATTCTGAGTGAGGCTCATGATACAGCGTATTCTATCCATCCAGGCAGCACGAAGATGTATTACGACCTGAAGGAACGATTCTGGTGGTCTGGAATGAAGCGTTCCGTTGCGGAGTACGTGGCTATCTGTGACACTTGTCAGCGTGTCAAGGCAGAGCATCAGAGGCCAGCCGGGTTATTGCAGCCGTTGAAGATTCCAGAGTGGAAATGGGAGGAAATCACTATGGACTTCATTGTTGGCTTGCCTCGTACTCAGAAAGGGTACAACTCCATATGGGTAGTAGTGGATCGGTTGACGAAGGTTGCTCACTTCATCCCGGTGAACACTACTTACTCCGGTGCTAGACTCGCAGAGTTGTACATCTCCAGGATTGTCTGTCTGCACGGTGTTCCTAAAAAGATTATATCTGATCGAGGATCTCAGTTCACTTCACGGTTCTGGGAGCAGTTGCACGATTCGTTGGATACGAAGCTGCGCTTCAGTACTGCTTATCATCCTCAGACAGATGGACAGACAGAGAGAACCAACCAAGTGTTGGAAGATATGCTTCGAGCTTGTGCTATTCAGTATGGTACCAGCTGGGATAAATGCCTGCCATATGCTGAGTTTTCTTATAATAACAGCTATCAGGCCAGTCTGAAGAAGTCCCCGTTTGAGGCTCTGTATGGTCGGAAATGCAGGACTCCGCTGTATTGGGATCAGATTGGTGAGAGGCAGGTATTTGGTCCGGATATTGTTGAGGAGGCCGAACAGTTGGTACAGCAGGTGCGAGAGAATCTGAGGGTCGCTCAGACTCGTCAGAAGAGTTATGCGGATGTGCGTCGCCGAGATTTGACCTTTGCAGTGGGTGATCATGTATATCTGAAGGTCTCGCCGATGAGAGGAATCCGCAGGTTTAATGTACGAGGGAAGCTAGCTCCTCGGTACATTGGTCCGTTCAAGGTGTTGGAACGGAAAGGCGAGGTGGCATATCGTTTGGAGTTGCCACTTAATCTCTCAGGAGTGCACGATGTGTTCCACGTGTCTCAGCTGAAGAAGTGCTTGAGGGTGCCAGAAGAGCAAGCACCGATCGAAGGGTTGGATGTGCAGGAGGATCTGACCTATGTTGAGCATCCGGTGAAGATTCTGGAGACATCTGAGAGGGTTACTAGAAATAAGAAGATCAAGATGTGCCGTGTTCAGTGGAGTCATCATACGGAGGATGAGGCTACTTGGGAGCGAGAAGACGAGCTAAGGAAGACATACCCCGATCTCTTTGCTAGCTAGCCTATCCGAATCTCGGGACGAGATTCCTGTAAGGGGGGTAGGTTTGTAACACCCTCAGGTAATTTCCTCAAATTTTTAATTAATTTATTTGGGCTCGAATAAATTTTCCAGGGTTTTCTCTAGTTTATCTCGTATTTAAAGTAATTTTATAACGCAAGAAAATAAAATTTATCATAGGATTAAAGTGTTTGTGCATTCATGCCGCAGCATTGTTTTATTTGTGTTGAGTGTGTAGATTTGAATTCAAATGGTATTTGAATTCAAATGGTTTTGTTTGAATGGGTAGAGTATAGAAAAGGAAAAAGGAATAAAAGAAAGCAGCCCGCAGCCCAACCCCAAACCCTTGGCCCAGCCCAATTCCCCTTTTCCCTCTCCCTCTCCCCTCCTCGGGCCTTTCCCCTCCTCCCCGCGTGGGCCAAGCAGGCCCATCTCCTTTTCCCCCTCAGCCCGAGCCGCGCGCTGGCTCTCCTTTCCCTTCCTTTCTCTCTCTGACCGCGGGCCCCGCACGTCAGCGCCGGTTCTCCCCTTTCTTCCTCCCCTTCCTCTTCCTTCCCCGGCGTAACAGCCCCCCCTCCGAGATCTCCGGCGACCCCCCCTGCTCTGGGCCCGCACGCCAGTGTGGCTCCGCCACTGTACAAAGGGCAGCCCCCGAACCCTAACCCTAGCTCCTGCGTTGCCCGAGGACCCCCAGCGCCGCCGGTTCCCTTTTCCTCCGCCGCACCCTCTCCTCTGCGCCACCGTGGGCACGCCGTTCCACCGCACCACAGCCAGCGAGAGCTTGCGCATCGGCACCGCCTCGTCACCCCGGAGCTCCTGAGCCCTTCATCTGTGACCTCGGGCCGTTCCTCCGTTCGAATTGCCCCGGAGCTCCACTGCGGGTAAGTTCATCCGCCGCCGCAATTGCTCGTCGTCGGTGAGCCCCATGCCTCCATGACCCCTCTTCCACCTCCGCAGGAAGTTCCCCGACCAATCCGTGCGGTCACGGGCGCCCGAGCCTCTCTGCTGCCACCTGCCCACGAGCGCCGCCCCGCTTCCTCCGCCGGTCGTCGTCGACTTCCCTGTTCCGCTGTAGCCCCGCCCTCTACAACACCTTGGTGAGCTCCTCCTCCATCCCCTGCTCCTTTTGCGCCAGTTGTCGTAGGCTGTAGGCCGCACCCGAGCCCGGAACGCGCGCACGCCGGCATGTTCGCCGTCCCGAGCCGCCATCGCCGTGGGGATCCCCTACCCGAGCCCTAATCCGCCTTCCTGAGCGCCTAGACGAGTTCCTCATGTCGTGCTCGACCTCCAGGACTTGATCTCGTCCCGGATGGAGGCCGGATGGCCAAGATCGGCCATCGCCGGCGAGCCTCCGCCGCGGGAGCCGAGCTCCGGTGGCCGGCGCCGCCGTCCCGAGCGCCCATCTGCCCGAGCCGTAGGATACGAGGCGAGCGGACGAGATTAGATCGAGCCGAAGTAGATCGGAGCCGCCGGATCGCGATCCGACGATCCGGATTAGAAGATACCGGTTCACCTTTGCTTTGGATCTGAGCCGTCCGTTCCTGATCCGGCGCGTGGAATTTGATTTCCATTATGATAGGCCCTGGTGCGTTAGATTCCGATCCAACGGGTGAGATCTGCGCGTACCCCTTCGCTTAGCAGATCTAATCTGAGCCGCCCGAGTTTGATCCAACGATTCAGAACAGAAGGTACCGCTTCAGCCCGCTTCTTTTGCTAAAGAACCCCCGGATTTCCCGGGAATCAAACCGCCGTCCACCCACAGTTCAAAAGTATTTACGATCAGGTCCTTTTCTTCTCGTTTAGACCCCTGAGCTTTCCAGATTTAGTACCCGCAGTCCATATCTTGGGTTTTCTCGTACTAGCCCCTGTATCTAGGGTTTAATTAGGTTTTAGTCCTCGGTTTTTGCCCAGAAGCCCCTGGTTGCTCAGTTTTTCTTACAATTAGGTCCCTGGATCCTGTTTTAAGCGCAGTTTTCGCGTTTTAGCTCCGTTTTAGGTGTTCTTTATATGCACGCGATCGTTGTAACGCGTAGATTAGTTCTAGGCTAGTTTTGTACGCTGTTTTTATGTGATGTTGTACTGTTTTCTTATATTTTGCTATTGTTTGTGCATGTGTGTATGTGTGGACTATGCTTGATGATCGTGAGTAGACGCGGAGCCTTTGGACCAGTACCAGGAGCAGCCGTCTTCCGAGCAGTTCGAGCAGCAGCCGGGAGAGTACGAGGAAGGCAAGTATAACATGAACCTCCTATCACTTTTAAATACAATTTCATACTGCATTTTAATTCTGTATACCTATAAGGATTTCCTAGCCACCTTTATATCCTTATATATCCCTTGGGTTGCATTTTGGTTAGTTGTGCTAGGTTGCTGCGCTATAACAAATCTTGGTCCTTTTTAATTAATTTGATTAATGGTCTTATGCAACTTAATTCTGGAGCCGACCCTCTGTGCTGTGTGCTTGAGTGGTTTGTGCGTCCTTAAAAGATGTTTTGTTAGAAACATGGTTTAGGGGGCCAGCACGGTGCTTAGTGCTTGGTTGGCCACTCTCCATAAGGACCGGTTCATAGAGCGACAACCTGGGACAACCGCGCAACCACAAGACTGGTATGGGACGGTCTTGACTTATTAATTAGGTCATTTTGGTTCGGGAGTAACTTACCTGCGTGGGCAAGAGGGGTGGTAAGCTTCAATGGTCCCTGCTCCTCCGGCTTGGTCTGTGCTGTGTGTCTTGTACCCCCGGAGGTGGGCCCCATCGTTGCTGATCCAGAATCCTTAGCGGTTACACCTTACCAACGTGTCCTTTGTAACGGTCTCGTAGTGTGCTTGCTAGCCATCTCACCTAAGGAAGTGTGATGAACAACTAGCGTAGCTCACGACTTGTGGGTAAAGTTGTGCAACCTCTCGAGAGTGTAAAACTGATATATCAGCTGTGCTCACAGTCATGAGCGGCCCAGATCCTCCGTCTGATTAGTGGGGTTATCAACCTTTGACGAGGGCGGTTCCCCGGGTGGTTTTGGTTTGGATGGTTCTCAGTAGTTCTTAATTAATATTGATTAATTTATTATGCAATTGGGTTTATGGTAATTCATCCACTTGTAGTAATTAGCTTAAATAAAACTTTGCCAAGACTAAAAGCTAATGCAGTTGAGTCAGCTAACCCTAGAGCCTCATGCTCGTGTTATACTTGTTGAGTACTAGTTCTGTACTCACACTTGTCTTTCTACTCTTCTGTTCTATTTCGGATATCTTCGACTGCTGCTCAGTGCCCGGCAACGTGGAGGATTACGTCAGCGGCTTCGACGACTTCTAGGCGTTTGTCTCCCAGTCGACGTCCCTGTGGCGCCCAGCTCTTCATGTATTCCTTTTAAGCTTCCGCAACTCTTGAACCGATTCTTGATTCGGTTGTAATAAAAATAATTCATTATATTGATTCATTTACGTTTTATATTAATGTTATTCGTGACATGTGTTGTGATATCTTGATGATCTGTTGTATATATGCGTGACTTGATCCTGGCGCATATATGATTGCTCGATTTATGTTCTTATAAATCGGGTGTGACACGTCCCCCCATCAGGGAAGACTTAAAAGTGTTGATTTATCAGTCCCAGGAGGCTGATAACACTTTTATTACATCAGATGGTACATCACCGTACAACTCTATGCGGTAATGGGCAGTGAAGCGCCACTATCGCGAGGATTACAACCAGAACCCACACTACTACACTGGCTACAAAAAGAGAATCATCAGAGTCTTGCGCCATGCGGAGTCCAACGGTGGCCTTAACCACAGGCAAGACTGGGTGCAGGACGAAACCCTACTCGTTGTCTTCGGGGACGTAGTCTGGGTCTTCCACTGTAAAAGTAAGAATGGGGTGAGTACAAACGTACTCAGCAAGTCCAATCACACCCACGGAAGGGGGGGGGTATAATAGAATTTAATGCACAGGATAATCCAAGGATAAGGTTACGGTTCGTTTGCGGAAAACACAGTCATATGTAGGGGTTCGTTTTAAAAGCACTTTTCAAAACAGGTTTTTTTATACCAAGGAGCACACAGTGTTGATCCACACAGGATCCAAGTTTGAAAATGCTACCGGACTCCCCGTCCGCCGTAGCTCACGGCACAACTGCCGAACACCTTCCAAACGTCTCACACCAGTCCAATCATTCCCAGAGAGAAACACTAGTTATGTGACCACACCGTAACTTGCCCAATACCGTGGGCACGGCTATTCGAATAGATTTTCAACTCTGCAGAGGTGTGCAACTTTACCCACAGGTGGGGTACCACAGCACGAACACCTTAGTGCCGGTGCAGATCCCAACAAAGCCATTACCCACCTTAGCTAGACCTGACTAGCCATCACGGGATCCATCAAGGGGTCATTCGACCTACCACCGAGGTTTAACCAGGGCATAAGTCACACAGAGCTTATCCCCTCTCCTTGACTACCCGTTGCTCTCAGCTCTCCTGATGACTATCAGGCTAACTAGTGGGATTTATGCTAAGCCGCTGCCCATACAACGGTCAAGTGGTTCGCACGACAAGAAGCTAGGTGAGATGTCACATCAACTCGGTCCTTAGGGGTGACAAGATGGATATCTCCCTTCCTCGCTCAACCACACAGGTACGAGCACACCAACGGCAATTCACACAGAAGTACCATCCATCTCGTCTAACTCACTTTTCAAAACCACATTTTATCCCTTCCCACACACACATTTTCTTTATAAAATCAGGTGGTCAAGGTAGGGTTATCTCAAACAAGGGTGGCTATCCTACCATGTTTTCAGCACGCAAAACCATGCAATTTTATAAAACAGGCCACTGGGTTGTGTTCATAAAAACTAGGACAAAAACATGCATCAAAGGGCGGAATTGAACTTGCCATCGTCAAACTCTTGCGGAAAGTCCTGATCGAAGCACTGTCCTTCGGGTTCGGGGTCGCAGAACTGGTCCTCAGTTGCTTGGTCGCGGTCGAGAACCTCGTCGTTCACTCCGTGTCCTACGACGCAAACAAACAGACACACAATCAAGCGAAAGAACTAAAAGCTTTTATCGTTGGGCTTGAATCGGAAATAATTTAGTTACGAAGTTAGGGGTGGTATCTCTGGGTGGTTTCTTGATGGCATGGCTAAAACTATACTATAAAAGGCGTGGTAAAGTTTCGGGTTGATCGGAGGTCGTTTCGCACATAAAATGACGCGCTAAAGGTGGTTTCAGGGCTTAAACGGGGGTCCAGGGGCTTACTCGCGATTTTTTGAAATGGGTAGGGGCCTAATTGCAAAACCCAGCGATACCCAGGGCATGCTAGAGGGGGTCGGGCATTGTTGGGTTTTTATGTAATGGAGGGATTCAATTCGAAATAATAGAATGGGCAGGGTTTCTTTTGCGAAAGGGGGCTATTAGAGAGGGGGGGGTCCTTATTTAGAAAAGAGAGCAAAGGCAGGGGGTTATCGGGCATTTTGCCCTTTCTTCCTCCTCTCCCGTTGTCAGGAAACAGGGGAGGGAGGGGGAGGTCCGGCGGCGGGAATCCCGGCCGGCCCGGGGCCTGGCGGCGGTCGGGGCGGGGGGGGGGGAAAGAAGGAGGGAGGCGAGGGGATCCTATTCCCCTCCTCACCTCGGCTTGGGGCGCAGCGAGGAGGCGGGACCGCGGTGGCGGGCGGCGGCCGGTGATGGCATCCGTGGCGGCGGTGGTGGGGTCAAGGAGGTGAGGGGCTAGCTGGCGCTGTGGCTTGTGGGGGTGCCGACGGTTCTCCTCGGCCCCTTTTATAGGCGGCCGGGGCGGGGGCGGCGGTGGCCGGTGAGGGAGGGGCCGGCGAGCGGTGCGGGGCACCTTAATGGTGCCCGTGTCGTGGAGCGGCGGCGCGGGCGGCGAGGCCGGGGCGACGCGACAGTTCGGCACGCGTGCGGGCGCTGTGCGGCGCGAACGGCGAGGGCGGCGTCAGCGGCAGGAGGCACAGTGGCGCGCGCAGGGGAAAGGCCGGGGCGGCGCAAGCTCCGTCGCGTGCACGTGGGGCAGCAGCTCGGTGCCAGTGGCGGGCAGCGCGACGTCGCGGCCGAGCGACGCGGCGGTTGACGCGGCACGCGGGGCGCGTGGGCGGGCGCGTGCGCTCGGCCACGGCAAGCGCGTGGCCGGGTGGCAGAGGAAGGAGGAGGAAACAGGGAGGAGAAGGAAGGAGGAAAAGAAAAGAAGAGGAGAAAAAGAAAAGGGAAGAAGGAAATAGGAGAAAGGGAAAAAGGGAATAGGAAAAAGGGAGAAAAGAGAAAAGAATGGAAAAGAAAACAGGGAACGAGAGGAGGAAAAAGAACGACGCGTGCCGGCGGAATTCGCGGCGGCGACCGCGCGGCGAATTTCACGGCGGTGACCGCGGCTGGTCGGTCACGCGCGCGCGGCGCTCGCGCGCTGCACGAGGGGGAAAAGATGGCGTGACTGCGGTTGGATTCGGGTGCCGGGAAATTTAGGGTTTCGGTGGAACGGTTCCCGAAAACGAAAATCTTAGCGCGTGATTTCTGGGTAAAATTTTCAGGATGTTACAAACCTACCCCACTTAAAATGAATCTCGTCCACGAGATTCGGCTAGCTCCTAAACAAATGGGGAAACTCCTTCTTCAGAGCATCTTCGCGTTCCCATGTTGCTTCCTCCACTCCATGCCTGCTCCACTGAACTCTGCAAATCCGCACTTCGGAGTTCCTTGTCCTTCTGGTGACAGTGTCCAAAATCTTGGCCGGTATTTCCTGGTATCGCAGATCCGGCTGCAGATCTATTGCTTCTACCGGCACGTGTTCCGCCTCGGGTATCCTTAAACACCTTCTTAGTTGCGAGACGTGAAACACGGGGTGTACATCCGACATCTCTTCTGGCAGTTTCAAGCGATATGCTACGGCTCCGACTTTCCTTAAGACTTGGTACGGTCCGATGTATCGAGGGGCTAATTTTCCTTGCACTTGAAATCTTCGTGTCCCTCGAATAGGCGAGACCTTGAGATAAACAAACTCGCCTGGGTTAAAACTTATTTCTCGCCTTTTCTTGTCCGCGTAGTTCTTTTGCCGGGACTGAGCTGCTTCCAGTTTCTCGCGGATCTCCGCTACTTTTTCTTCTGCCTCTTTTATAAAGTCGGGTCCTTCTAGGGCACGTTCTCCTACTTCCGACCACATTAGGGGAGTTTTGCACTTTCTACCATAGAGGGCTTCGAACGGGGACATGCCTAGGCTGGCTTGGTAACTGTTGTTATACGAGAATTCCGCATACGGCAGACTTTGTTCCCAATCTTTTCCGTAGGTTAGAACACATGCTCTCAGCATGTCTTCTAGAATCTGATTCACCCTCTCGGTTTGACCATCCGTCTGCGGGTGATAAGCCGAGCTGAAGTCCAGTTTGGTACCCATGGATCGGTGCAAGCTTTTCCAGAACCTAGAGGTGAATTGGGTCCCTCTATCCGAGACAATCCTGCTAGGCACTCCGTGCAATCTTACTATGTTTTCTATGTAAAGTTTTGCTAGCTTCTCCCCACCGTAATTAGTTCGCACAGGTATGAAATGGGCCGATTTAGTGAGTCGATCCACTACTACCCAAATGGAGTCATGCCCCTTCTGCGTCCTGGGTAGACCCACTACGAAGTCCATCCCCACTTCATCCCATTTCCAAACCGGGATAGGTAGAGGTTGCAACAACCCTGCTGGTTTTTGGTGTTCGGCCTTGATCCTTCGACAGGTATCACAATGAGCTACGAATTGTGCAATGTCCGCCTTCATTCCGTACCACCAATACTTTTGCCTTATGTCCATATACATTTTGGTGGATCCTGGGTGGATGGAGTAGGCCGAGTTATGGGCTTCGTCCATGATTATCTGCCGAAAGTCTCCACTCCGGGGTACACAAATCCTATCCTCGTACCATAACGTGCCCTTATCGTCCACTCTGAAGCCTGGTGCTTTGTTCTCTCCAGTCTGTCTGCGAATCTTCACTAACTCCCGATCCGAGCTTTGGGCTCTTCTAATTCTATCCTCTAGGGTTGACTGGACGTTTAGTATATGGCTGGAACCTCGAGGAACAATGTGCACATTTAATCGTGCCATTTCCTCGCGCAGATGGTCGTCCTTAGGTCCATAGGATTTCCGGCTTAAGGCATCGGCTACTACGTTTGCTTTTCCGGGGTGATAATGGATTTCCAGATTATAGTCCTTGACTAACTCCAACCATCTTCTCTGCCTTAAATTTAAATCCAGCTGGGTAAAGATATACTTCAGACTCTTGTGGTCGGTGTAAACCTCACACTTATTTCCGATCAGGTAATGTCTCCAAATCTTAAGGGCATGCACTACGGCTGCTAGTTCCAAATCGTGGGTCGGATAATTCTGCTCATGAGTCCTGAGTTGGCGGGACGCATATGCAACAACCTTTCCGTCTTGCATCAGTACACACCCTAATCCTTGTCGGGATGCATCACAATAAATGACAAAGTCCCGATGAATGTCCGGTAGGGTCAGCACTGGGGCGGTTGTCAGTCTTCGCTTCAATTCTTGAAAACTTCTTTCACAGGATTCTGTCCAAGCGAACTTTTTCTCCTTCTTAAGAAGTTCCGTCATGGGTCGGGCTATCTTAGAGAATCCCTCAATAAATCTCCGATAGTATCCGGCTAATCCAAGGAAACTTCTGATTTCACTTACGTTAGTCGGTTGCTGCCAATTGGATACGGCTTCAACCTTCTCTGGGTCCACTGCCACGCCTTCCGCAGTCAGGATGTGACCAAGGAAAGCTACTCTCTCCAGCCAGAATTCACACTTGCTAAATTTTGCATATAGTTTGTGCATCCTTAATTTTTCCAACACTACCCGCAGATGTTGTTCATGTTCCTGAACACTCTTGGAGTAAATAAGTATGTCGTCGATAAAGACTACGACAAACTTATCCAGCTCGTCCATAAACACTTTGTTCATGAGGTTCATAAAGTAAGCAGGGGCATTGGTTAGTCCGAAGGACATTACGGTGAACTCAAACTGCCCGTAGCGTGTGACAAAAGCTGTTTTAGGGATGTCACTTTCTCTAATCTTGAGCTGGAAGTATCCTGACCTTAGATCGACCTTGGAAACGTACTTGGCTCCTTTTAGCTGATCGAAAAGGTCATCAATCCTGGGGAGGGGGTACTTATTCTTAATGGTAACCTCATTCAGTGCCCGGTAATCTACACACAATCTCATACTACCATCTTTCTTCTTAACAAACAGCACTGGGGCTCCCCACGGTGACGAGCTCGGTCTAATGAAGCCAATTCATTGCAGTTCCTCTAGTTGCTTCTTTAATTCTGTTAACTCCGAGGCCGCCATCCTATAGGGTCTCTTGGCTATAGGGGATGTTCCGGGGATAAGGTCTATGACGAACTCTATATCCCTATCTGGCGGCATACCGGGAAGCTCTTCGGGAAACACATCTGGGTATTCGCTTACTACCGGGACTCCTTCTAAGGGCTTGGCTTCCATGCTAAATACTATTGGTTCATACTTACTATCCCGGGTACGGCAGATCGCTTGTACTCCTTCGTGGTTGGTTAGGTGTACCACTTTATCAGTGCAGCCTATGAGACCATTGTGTCGGCTTAACCAATCCATCCCAAGGATCACGTCTATTCCCCCATGCTTAAGTACTACCAAATCTGCTAGAAAGTCTACCCCACTTAAATTGATCCTTACCCGTGGACAACCCAACTGACAATTAATGTCGCCTCCAGGCGTCCGGGTTAATAGGGGTGTTTTTAGTAATACCGTAGGTATTTTGTGTTTCTCCACATAGCTCGAGGATATAAACGAGTGCGATGCTCCAGAATCAAATAGTACTGTTGCCAGGGCTGAGTTGACTAAGTACTCACCGAGCACTACGCCCTGAGCTTCTTGAGCCTCCTGCGCGTCGATGTGGTTGACGCGGGCTCGTCCAAATGATTGCTGCTTCACCTGCTGGCTGCCATCGTTGTTGCGGACGGGCACTCGGTTGGCACCGGTCAGGGCCGGTCTGGGTCCATTCACCGTGTTGGAGAAGGCCGATGTAGCCGGCTTGCTCTTGGCATAAGGGCAATTGGCGATGAAATGCCCTGTCTCACGGCAGTTGAAACAGGCCCTAACGTTGCTGTTGTCGGAAACGGCCAGGCTTGTGTTGTTCTGCGGGGCCCTCATGGTATTCTGACTCTTGGGCTGTGCTTCAGAGGCTCGTGATCCAGTCACTTGGGACTGAGTCCTATACTGCATTGGGGCCTGGGATCTTGGTGCAGTGTAGTTGGAGTTCCTCGGCTTTTGGAAGCGGTCTTGTTGGCGAGCCTTACTTTCCAGGAATTTGCGTTTATTGTCCTTTCTTTCTTCGGCCTTGGCCCTTTCTGTGAGGATGGCCTTGTTCATCAGGGTGTTGAAGTCCGGATAAATCTGGGGAGTAAGCAAGGTCCGGAGTTCTGGGCTTAACCCCTTCTTGAACATGTCTTGCTTCTTATCGTCGTCGTTCACTTCTTCCGGCGCGTACCGGGCCAATTCCATGAACCGGTGGGTGTATTCTTCCACCGACATACTTCCTTGTTGTAGTGCACGGAATTCATCCGCCTTGCGCTTCATGGTGGCCGAAGGAATGTGGTAGCGGCGGAACTCCCTTACAAATTCTCCCCAGGTGATGGTAGAGGCATCTTCGGCTGCGGCACAATAGTTTTCCCACCAGGATAATGCTGTTCCGGTGAGCTGGTGGGCTGCCAGAAGGACTTTATCCCGGTCCTGGCATTCGAATGGTTCGAGCTTCCTCTGAATCACTCGCAACCAGTCGTCAGCATCCAACGGGTTGCAGGATCCGGCGAAGGTAGGTGGCTTGGTCCTTAGAAAGGCCGTCAGCTTGTCGTTCATATTCTGCCCTCGTGGCTGCCGGTTAATGAGGGCATTCGTCAGAGTCTCCAGTATGAGGGTCTGGTTATGGATGATCTGTGCCAGGTCTCCGAGGGGTGGGGGTGGTGGTAGTTGTTCTCCTTCTTGACTTCCCCCTCGGTTCTGGCTTACTTCTTGTTCTCCTTGGGGAAGATCTTGTTCAACGGGATGTGCTCCGACACTAGCGGCTACGGGGTTCCGGCCACGGGAGGCCCTCGCGACGTTCCGGGGGGTCACCTGTTGATTGGGTAAACTAGGGTTATGATTATGTGATGTTTAAGTTGTTTAATTCGTATATATAAGGCAGAATCTACCTCCTGCCGGTACTCATATAAATAATCAGCACACAACAAACCAGCAAACAACAAGCACAAACCATTTTATTACTGCAAGGGGGGTTACAACTTAGGGTAAGGCTAGGTATCGTACTACTCGTCTGGGATCAGGTACAACACAAAAATGGCTGGGGGCACATCACTAGGGTGGCGCCGGTCATTTTACTCGCGGGGCAGGCCTTCTTCTGGGGCGGAGAGCGCGAGTGATCCTTGCTCGCCGTCCTCTGGGTTTCCACCGGCCAGGGGTTGCGCTTCAGCATCCCTTTCGACGGCGGCAGCAGAGCTTTCAGGGTTCCCGGGTGGGGCTTGTGTGTTTCCAAAAAGGGGTCCCCATCCTATGATGGGCGTCCCGAGTAAAACATGGTCCTCCCCTATCGCCGGGACTGGTGTTCCGCTTTGGGTCCAATCTTGCATACGCCGGTCTCGGGCCTGCCTGAGGCTTTCTTGGGCGACTGCTTCGCTACTGACCGCGGCTGCGGCTCTCGCCTCGGCGTGGGCGGCTCGGATCTGCTGTATCCTTACTGCGAGCTCCGCTTGCTCGGCTCGATGGGTCTGCTCCCTTAGAAGGTTGGCTTGCTCATCAAAAAGTTGATCCAGGGCGGCTAGGTAAGTAGCTACTTGGTACAGGGGGCCTTCTTCGTGGCGACGTCGTTCCAGGTTTCTCATGCGTGCTTCCCAGACTGGGGTCCTGATGGCCGGCGGGAAGAACTTCGCTGGCGTGGGGGCGAGGTGTTCTTCAAAAATCCGGCACAAATAACGGAGTGTTTTTCTGATGGCCAAAGGATAGGTGTCCTGGTGTCTAAACCCCGTGGCGGTCGCTCGCCAAGGCTAAATGTCGGGGTAGCGGTTGCTCCTGGCGATGACCAGGATCACCCTGCAGCGGAGGGTACCATGGTGCTCGTACTCTCGGCTGTAGTACCTTGGGCGCTCCGTAACGCCAAGGTCCTCCAGGGTGTTGATTAAGAGGCTGGGGAATCCAGGTGCAGCTTGGCAATCGCCCTGGGTCCATCCTTCCTCAGCCATCTGAAACAGGAACAGGGTAAACAACCTGGTACAGGTGCAAAAGGGAGTAGATGATATTTATTATTACAACAAGGGTGGTACAGTTTTTATGGATACGTGGTCATTCGGGTAGGGTTTTTGCTAGGGGTGCTAATCCTATCATGGGGATTCTTCCTCGGTCCTGATAGAGCGCTTCTTTATTGGAAGGAACTGATCCATCTCGTTTTCGGTCTGAGTACCCTTGTCCCAATGGGTCTCCATGGGTTCTTCTTCTTCTTCCTCGATCCATCCACCTATTCCGTTGCGGTTCTCGTATTCTTGTATCTGGACTTGGAGGGCGGCTACGGAATACTCGGCGTTTGCAGCTCTTGTTCGTTGCTCCTCCAGCTCCTGATTATCTTTTCAATCCCACGGATTAGCTGCTTCAGTTGCGCCGACTGTTCGCGGCAGAGTGCATCCAAGCCAGTCAGGTAGATGGATAGGTGGGAGACCGTATCTTCTAGGTCTTCTTCTTCTCGTCCAAGTCTCCTCATTCGGGCAATCCAAGTGCGCCCTCTTCCTTCAGCGGGTGGGAAGAATCCCATAGGGGTCCGCTGAAGGTAGTGCCTGTAGATAACACGTAGTCGTCGCAGGGTTTTACGGGCGGCCTTTCGGTAGGTGTCGGGGAAGCGGAAACCAGCGGTGGAGATGAACCAAGGGTCCACATCAGGGTAGCGGGTGCTTCTCTCCACAAAAACCATCATGTCGCACCGAAGGGTGCCTCCGGCGATGTACTCACGGTAGGCATACTCCGGTGGTTCCATGATCCCAACGCGTTCCAGGCTGAGCAATAGTAACTTGGGGAGACCGGGCTCTGCGTGGCAGATTCCGCTAACCCATCCATTGCCAGCCATCTGGAACAAGGCAAAGACCAGTGGTGAGTGTTTGCAGAAAATTTCTAAATCGGGACAAATTCTAGGGTCTGAAATGGGGTCTCGCTCCTAGTGTCACGTCCTACGGCCAGCCTACGGCTCTGATACCACCTGAAGCGTCCCCCCATCAGGGAAGACTTAAAAGTGTTGATTTATCAGTCCCAGGAGGCTGATAACACTTTTATTACATCAGATGGTACATCACCGTACAACTCTACGCGGTAATGGGCAGTGAAGCGCCACTATCGCGAGGATTACAACCAGAACCCACACTACTACACTGGCTACGAAAAGAGAATCATCAGAGTCTTGCGCCATGCGGAGTCCAACGGTGGCCTTAACCACAGGCAAGACTGGGTGCAGGACGAAACCCTACTCGTTGTCTTCGGGGATGTAGTCTGGGTCTTCCACTGTAAAAGTAAGAATGGGGTGAGTACAAACGTACTCAGCAAGTCCAATCACACCCACGGAAGGGGGGGGTATAATAGAATTTAATGCACAGGATAATCCAAGGATAAGGTTACGGTTCGTTTGCGGAAAACACAGTCATATGCAGGGGTTCGTTTTAAAAGCACTTTTCAAAACAGGTTTTCTTATACCAAGGAGCACACAGTGTTGATCCACACAGGATCCAAGTTTGAAAATGCTACCGGACTCCCCGTCCGCCGTAGCTCACGGCACAACTGCCGAACACCTTCCAAACGTCTCACACCAGTCCAATCATTCCCAGAGAGAAACACTAGTTATGTGACCACACCGTAACTTGCCCAATACCGTGGGCACGGCTATTCGAATAGATTTTCAACTCTGCAGAGGTGTGCAACTTTACCCACAGGTGGGGTACCACAGCACGAACACCTTAGTGCCGGTGCAGATCCCAACAAAGCCATTACCCACCTTAGCTAGACCTGACTAGCCATCACGGGATCCATCAAGGGGTCATTCGACCTACCACCGAGGTTTAACCAGGGCATAAGTCACACAGAGCTTATCCCCTCTCCTTGACTACCCGTTGCTCTCAGCTCTCCTGATGACTATCAGGCTAACTAGTGGGATTTATGCTAAGCCGCTGCCCATACAACGGTCAAGTGGTTCGCACGACAAGAAGCTAGGTGAGATGTCACATCAACTCGGTCCTTAGGGGTGACAAGATGGATATCTCCCTTCCTCGCTCAACCACACAGGTACGAGCACACCAACGGCAATTCACACAGAAGTACCATCCATCTCGTCTAACTCACTTTTCAAAACCACATTTTATCCCTTCCCACACACACATTTTCTTTATAAAATCAGGTGGTCAAGGTAGGGTTATCTCAAACAAGGGTGGCTATCCTACCATGTTTTCAGCACGCAAAACCATGCAATTTTATAAAACAGGCCACTGGGTTGTGTTCATAAAAACTAGGACAAAAACATGCATCAAAGGGCGGAATTGAACTTGCCATCGTCAAACTCTTGCGGAAAGTCCTGATCGAAGCACTGTCCTTCGGGTTCGGGGTCGCAGAACTGGTCCTCAGTTGCTTGGTCGCGGTCGAGAACCTCGTCGTTCACTCCGTGTCCTACGACGCAAACAAACAGACACACAATCAAGCGAAAGAACTAAAAGCTTTTATCGTTGGGCTTGAATCGGAAATAATTTAGTTACGGAGTTAGGGGTGGTATCTCTGGGTGGTTTCTTGATGGCATGGCTAAAACTATACTATAAAAGGCGTGGTAAAGTTTCGGGTCGATCGGAGGTCGTTTCGCACATAAAATGACGCGCTAAAGGTGGTTTCAGGGCTTAAACGGGGGTCCAGGGGCTTACTCGCGATTATCTGAAATGGGTAGGGGCCTAATTGCAAAACCCAGCGATACCCAGGGCATGCTAGAGGGGGTCGGGCATTGTTGGGTTTTTATGTAATGGAGGGATTCAATTCGAAATAATAGAATGGGCAGGGTTTCTTTTGCGAAAGGGGGCTATTAGAGAGGGGGGGTCCTTATTTAGAAAAGAGAGCAAAGGCAGGGGGTTATCGGGCATTTTGCCCTTTCTTCCTCCTCTCCCGTTGACAGGAAACAGGGGAGGGAGGGGGAGGTCCGGCGGCGGGAATCCCGGCCGGCCCGGGGCCTGGCGGCGGTCGGGGCGGGGGGGGGGGGGAAAAGAAGGAGGGAGGCGAGGGGATCCTATTCCCCTCCTCACCTCGGCTTGGGGCGCAGCGAGGAGGCGGGACCGCGGTGGGGGGCGGCGGCCGGTGATGGAGTCCGTGGCGGCGGTGGTGGGGGCAAGGAGGTGAGGGGCTAGCTGGCGCTGTGGCTTGTGGGGGTGCCGACGGTGCTCCTCGGCCCCTTTTATAGGCGGCCGGGGCGGGGGCGGCGGTGGCCGGTGAGGGAGGGGCCGGCGAGCGGTGCGGGGCACCTTAATGGTGCCCGTGTCGTGGAGCGGCGGCGCGGGCGGCGAGGCCGGGGCGACGCGACAGTTCGGCACGCGTGCGGGCGCTGTGCGGCGCGAACGGCGAGGGCGGCGTCAGCGGCAGGAGGCACAGTGGCGCGCGCAGGGGAAAGGCCGGGGCGGCGCAAGCTCCGTCGCGTGCACGTGGGGCAGCAGCTCGGTGCCAGTGGCGGGCAGCGCGACGTCGCGGCCGAGCGACGCGGCGGTTGACACGGCACGCGGGGCGCGCGGGCGGGCGCGTGCGCTCGGCCACGGCAAGCGCGTGGCCGGGTGGCAGAGGAAGGAGGAGGAAACAGGGAGGAGAAGGAAGGAGGAAAAGAAAAGAAGAGGAGAAAAAGAAAAGGGAAGAAGGAAATAGGAGAAAGGGAAAAAGGGAATAGGAAAAAGGGAGAAAAGAGAAAAGAATGGAAAAGAAAACAGGGAACGAGAGGAGGAAAAAGAACGACACGTGCCGGCGGAATTCGCGGCGGCGACCGCGCGGCGAATTTCACGGCGGTGACTGCGGCTGGTCGGTCACGCGCGCGCGGCGCTCGCGCGCTGCACGAGGGGGAAAAGATGGCATGACTGCGGTTGGATTCGGGTGCCGGGAAATTTAGGGTTTCGGTGGAACGGTTCCCGAAAACGAAAATCTTAGCGCGTGATTTCTGGGTAAAATTTTCAGGATGTTACAATCATCGAGGTAACGAGAAGGGACCATCCCGACAGGATTTTAAACCAATCAGGATCCCCAAGTATGACTGCAAGCAAGACCCGCGCCAATGGATTCGATGCTATTCCAATCAAAGCAGTCTTGGACAAGTCGCGTTCTTGCAGCTGGATGGCCTCAACGCCGACGTCGCTGGGGTTGGGTTTAACCCTCGACTAGCTAGGCCTCTGGCTAGAGATCTCCATCTCTGAGTCAGTGAGCTTTTGTGCGGCCACGAAGACTTCCACAGAAGGCTCTAGCCCGCGTGATGTTGCGGCGTACTCGATCGCCTCTTGGTCGCAGTCGTACGACTTCTTCAAGTCACCGCGAAACGTGAGGACGCCTGTCTTGCCTAGCATCTTGAGTAGTAGGTAGATGTAGTGAGGCACGGCCATGAATTTGGCCAATGTTGGTCTGCCGAGGATGGCGTTGTATGACGACTCGAAGTCAGCCACCTTGAAATTGACGTACTCCGTGCGGTAGTTGGCCTTCATCCCAAAGGTGACTACAGGACCACTAAACTTAATGGTGTAGCCGCGTTTCCCGGAACGATGTCGAAGAATGGAGCTCTGCTAGGGGTGAGCATCTTGGAAATATCCAACCCCATCTTCTTCAGAGTACTCGCGAAGAGCAGGTTAAGGCCGCTCCCGCCGTCGATGAGTACTCGGGGCGGCTATAAGCCCCCCACGACAGGATCTAGGACGAGCGGAAATTTTCCCGGCTCGGAGAAGCTAGTCCACTGATCATCCCTGGAAAAGAAGATCGGTACTTCGCTGTATCACAGAGGCTTTTGTATGGCGAGCTCGATAGAGATGATTTCGCGTAGGGTCAACTTCTGTGCGCGCTTGGAAGGGAAGCCATCTTCTCCACCGAAGATGATGTTGATGACATTCTTTGCGTCTTGGAAATCTTGAGCCCCCTTCTTGTCACCCTCATCGTCGTCCTCCAGATGCTTCCGCTTTTCATCTTGAGGGAGGAGTGGAGCGTTGAGTGACTTGCGGAGGCTGATGCACTCGAAGAGCTTGTGCTAGGCCTTCAGGTGCATCGGGCATCGTTTGTGGGACTTTTTCAAACTGAGCTTGATTGCTCCCCAGCTTCTTGCCTCGCGGAATGTGCTCAACAGCCATGACTTCTCGGTCTGGCTTGCGCTTTCGGGGGTTCCCCCAGTGGTTCCGCTAGCCCTTGTCAAAGTGGTTGTTGCCGTTGCCCTGCTTGTCGTTGTTGCGCTTGGGGAAGCGATCGTTCTCCTCATCCTCCTAATCAGCCCATCGTGCCATCAAGTCGCGCAGTTTCACGGCAGTAGTCGGGCGATTGCATCCGAAGTTGTGGTACGTGTGCTTCGAGAAGAGGCCATTCTGGAAGCAGCGAATGACGTCCTCGTCGGTGATGTTGGCTATGGTGGCGTGCGTCTCGAAGAAATGCCAGGTGTAGGACCTCAGGGTCTTGTTCATCTCTTGCTTCACCTGGGATAGATCGTGGCGAGTGTCCGCTCTTATCATGGATCCTTGGAAGTTGTCGATGAAGGCCCGCTTGAGGTCCGCCCAGGAGTCGATGGAGTTTGGCTTGAGGCTTTCAAGCTAAGTGAAGGGTGCGGACTCCAAAGCTACCGGGAAGTAGAGAGCTTTGGTGGAGTTGGATCCCCCTGAAACCTCGATGGCAACGGAGTAGCATCGGATCCACTGCACTGGTCCTGCTTGCCGTCGTACTTGGGGATTCCAACTGGTTTGAACTCCTTGGGATAGGATTTGTCGGTGATGTTGGAGGCGAAGGTGGGGAAGCGGTCGTTGTCATTGTCATCATGGTACTTGTCGGTATGGTCCCTTCACCTTGCCTCGATAACACGCCGCGCGTCGTGGCCGTCATTGATCTTCTGCCTGAGTCGATTGTGGGAGCGTCATGAAGGCTAGCCTCGAGGGGAGCTTGGCTCTAAGGCCTTGCACCATGCTGGTTGCGAGGTTGGCGAGTAGATTGTTGTACTTCTTGTTCATCGTTGCCACACGTGGACGGGTGGCCCTCGTTGCGCTGGCGACTGTCGTTCCTCCGGTTCCCGAGGCCTCCTCCGGGGGTGCGACTGATCAGCGTAGTTTCGCCATGGCACTTAGACCTCGAGGGCAGATTCCAAGTAGAAGACAGTGGATGTTGCCCGTCGAGTTGCACGAGTGCGCTGTGGGTCAGATACTACAGCCTTTGTATCTCAGGGTTGGGTGGTAGTTGTTGGACTAGTAGAGCTGCTTCTGCGATGGCGCCAATCGGTGTACGGTACTCCCGATCCGCAGCTGCTGCAAAAGCATTCTTGAGGTTTCTTAGGTACATTGGATTGCGTGCGCATTTTCCACGTTCCGCCTGCGCTGGGCGCGCTTGGTGTTCTTCACCCGTCGGATCCTTCGGTGCTCCTCGTTCTCGTCCTACAGGGTGTCAACTGTGGGCTCGTCGGCAGAGACGTCCGCGAGTTGCTCGTTGTCGTACTCGGGACCCAGCTCATCGTCATCTGCGTTGCAAAGGGAGGCCATGTAGACTTGATGATCCGGTGAATTGTTAGTTGTATGGCTATACTCGAGTAGCTCTGTGCTACTGTTTCCCTCTTCCGCGAGCGATGGGAGAGAGAGGCTTGCCCTCCTGGAAGGGCAGTTCCTGCATGAAGGCCACAAGGCGGGACTCGTAGTCAAGTACTTTGGGGCTCTAAGCCCTTCCAGTATATGAAACGGCCTTGCGGCATAGATGTTATGGTTAAACCCAGATGGTTGCCTAAAAATGATTAGGGGTAACCATCGGGTTGCAAGTGGTTTTCAAGAGCGGGGGCCTCCCGACGGGCGGTGGCTCCCTCATCTCCGAGTCCTTCTCGGCTCTGGCTTGAAGGTGTAGTACTAAGCGACGAGTACTCTTCGTTGGAGTCCGAGTAGTTGTCGAAAATGGGGCCGCCCGGCAAGCGGTGGCTCCCACGTCCTTGAACTTGAGCAGCAGATTTAAGTACTCCTCCAAATCGGAGAGGGACTTAGATTGTGTGGTCCCCTCAGATTAGTCTGAGTTCGATCCGACTAGTTCTGGTGCATCACGAGTGAAAGTCGCATCAAAAACGGATATCTTTTCGATCTGCAGGGCCAGATCAGGGAGCAGCAACTCGCTGAGGTTGTCGACAAACTCATTGAGGTTGCTGCTTTGAGTTGATGTAGAGGCCTCCGCTTCCTGGAGTCGATTAGTTGGCTGTTGAAGCCACTCAAGCCGTTGGCAATGCAGATCTAGGAGCCGAAGATGAAGGTTGCACCCTCGTCGAGCACGGCGCTGGTGAAGTTGAACGATGCCATCGAGTTCTCTAGTGGATGCTCGATGAACTCTCCTACTGGCGCGCCAGCTGTCGGTGTTTTACCGCCACGCCCACCAAGGGATACCCTTAAGGTAGTGAGTTTGTAGGTAGGGTGTCGCCGATATCAGGAACTCGAAGGTGCAAGTAACACAAGATTTAAACAGGTTCGGACCGCCAAGTGCGTAATACCCTGCGTCCTGTATGGTTTATATTTTCTTAGGTGGTGATCGGGTGATCGGATGTTTGGAGGGGGTCCCTGCCCGCCCTTATATAGTTTAGGAGGATAGGGTTACAGGAAAGTCCTCATCGGATACGAGTCCAGAAGTCCTACCCGAGTACTTTTTAGGTAGTTTCCTACTATCTCTGACTAGTTTTACTACTGTATGAGTAGTTCTACTACGCTACGAGTTGAGGGATATTCCATGCAGTTGAGGGCATTTCATGATTCACGCAACGAAGATGAGGGGATATAAATACCCCCACCTTTTACTATAACAGGGATAACTTTTTAAGATTTTAAGAGTGCATATAAGGTTATCCCGTTGGGTCAGAACACCATTTTCACTTTTCTATCTAGGGAAACATCCTTGGGATCCCAACAGTTCAATTTAGTTGGTTTAGTGCGTGATTCTTCTCGAGATGATTTGGAACTTCTATTCACATTTGATACAAATTGTGGTGACTCTTGTTGTCACATGACAGGATTTCTATAAATTAGTATGGTTATGGGACTAGTGTTTGGCGCTATTAAAAGTTGCCTTCCATCACACTTCATGACAGCCAAACTTGAATTTGTTTTTTATTCATAGTTATCATCTCTTTTTCATGAAGTAAAATATATCTAATTGGAACAAAAAATATTTTGAATGAGAAAATAATAATTTGTGCAAATTCTGATCTGCTTGGAAGAGCAATAGGTAAAAGCACCCCTCCTCATTCTATGCAACAAGAAATCTTTCCCCACTTGTCTTTTTATTCATTCTTTTTGCTTTTCTTCTTCCTATAGCCCCTACTCATTGCACCTTATTGGTTCCATCTGAACATTAGAAACTAAACATGTGTTTGGTTGTGAGACAAGGTGGGATGATCCTACCCTAGTTTTGGGGATGGAACCATCCCACCATGTGCTTGGTTGAGAAGGCTAAGTTTATTCTAATTTTTCATTTGGTTGGAGGGATTGAGAATGATGAATGAATGCCAATTTTGACATCGTTAACAGTGGAACCCATATGTCATCTATGCCCCCACCCGTCGTCCTAATTTTTTCTTTCTTTCTTTTTGCGCAGCCTTATCGTATCCATCACATCACCTTCGGCTCCCCTCCGTCTGCTCCCCTCCATCGGCGCTCCCCTTCCCTCCACCTGCTCCCCGGACGCCGCTCGCCTCCCCTCCACCCACGAGTTGGCTGTCGCTCTCTACCCTCCCTCCGTGGCTCGCCGGCCGCAGCTCCCATTCTACTTCGTCCTACCAACCAAATACATGTTTAATGGCTATATAATGTGGTCAATCAACTCTTCCACTATTTTCATAGGTACATGTATACTGTACAACCATGAGTTAGGATTATGCAAATGGTATCCAAACAATACAACTTGGTATCATAATACATACGTGTCGTACGAGCCTATAGTCCTGTACTAGTGCATTCGTAAAACATATATGCTGATATGCATGCGATGCATACGCCCTATGAATGTATGGTTAGTTCGCATGGTGGTGTTATTTGTTAAGTGTGTGTCTGTCTTTTGATAACAAATGCTTTCAACTATTCTGATTTGGTTTTAAAAAAATATTCTATCCATTTTAAATTATAGGTAGTTTTGGATTTTCAAGATACATAATTTTTACTATACATCTAGATATAGTGTATATCTAGTTGTATAACAATAGTTATGAATTTAAAAAAGTCAAAAATGATCTGAAACGGAGGGAGTAGCACGATAGCAACTTTAAAATAGCATATAATTTTCCTCGGAGACTTCACACCTGCACTCTTAATCACTGAGATTTTTCATAACTGTAGTCTATAGGCACTTGTTGTAGGAAAAAAGAATTAACTTCTTCCTAACTGGGGACAAAAGGACAAGAGGGCTCCAAATCTATCATCTCGTGACTTCTGGACCAAATGGTGCGTATTCTATGCCTCTTTCTATTTCAAATCCTACTCGTAGAATACGAAGTGCCTTCACTATGACAAATGCAAAGACGTCATTGCTTTGGTTTATAGCTAAGAGCTGCACTGTCAAGCAAGTTTTGCATCGCTTGTGTTACATGAAAATCACCAAATCTGATAAAGATTACCACCGCACCCACGAGTTGGATAATTGAGGACAGGCAGCAACATGACAAACCAGTTCAGCATTCTTCCAACCAACTTGCATCTGATCTGCTGCACGCATCAACTAGAACTGATGCATAAAATCAAACAACACACCACCAGCCATATGATAGAGGAGTCAGGATGACCAACACAGGAGGCTTCTGCAACAATGTCCTGAGGTCTGAATATCATTTAGGAGGCTGAAATGGTTCATCAGTCTAGCTCACAAGATGATGAAAAGGAAACCATGGCACTGACGAAAGAGAAGACCTAACTTTTGGCAACAGCTCATCTTCCCTTATTATTCTCTTTCTTCAACAAATAATCTGTGACAATTTACAACTGTTTAAGGCTAAAAATCAATGGAATCGAAACACCCCACCCCCCCACCCAACCCTCACCGACCTAACCTCTTTTCTATGTACATCATGGTAACAACAGCTATGTCACTCCACCACACACACAAAAAAAAAAATTCAAGGAATACACATCAGTTCCTACATCTTCTCATCATCTGTTCCTACACTTTGAGGTTGGCTCGCGTCTTGATTGGCTTTAGCTTCACCCCCATGCTCTCGGGCGAGAGGAGCTCCGGCGATACGCAGAACGGATTCAGAGGGCTGCGAGGGCTGCAGTTTATCTGGCTTGGCCTGTACAAACCGTATCCCATGAAGAAGTATTCCATTGGTATAAGCATTGCATGTGGCTGTTCCTCGGTCACAACTGACCCACAAGCTTGTACCTGTGAACATACCAAACTTGGTATGTAAACCCCCAAAATCAATGTGCGGAAAAGTTAATGTGCGGGCAAATAGATACCTCCACAAGAGCACTATATCGGCTATCAAGCTTTGCAGTCATGTAAACAGCCTCAGCATGGAACTGGGAATTCTCACCAACAAAAATAAGAGTTCTGCACTGCAGCTGGTTCAGGTTTTCTGTCAAGTCTTTTCTCCTGTATAAATCATGGCAGGATATTGATTCTACATATCTAGGTATGAGTTCATCATATAAGAATTGGACAAGGAAAGGGATATACTCATTGATAGTCTGAATAAACCGCCACACGTTCATGCCCTGCCGTTGATCTAGAAACTTCATGAATTAAAAGAGTTAAGCATCATAAATTTAAACAAATACATGGCAATTGATAATGGAGGATGAAAAGTCTTAGGGCATACACTTCTACAAGCCTGCACAATATCTGATTCAGGTTCATTAGAGCATCCACGTACTCCCTGTGGAGAAAATTCAAACAAAAAGGTTCAACGGACAGTTGCGCAAATATCACATGACATAACCTATGGTCACTATATTACCTTGCCCAAGTAGCGCTGCAACAAAATATCCTTTACCACGTTGCACATGCCATAATAATATAACAAATTTGACATTACCTGGAAAAATAAATCTATCAGTACAACATCATTATTCTGCAGGGTAAAGGGTTTTTTTAAGCTAAATATTGAATAGCTACCTTATTATAAAACCACTCTGACCATGAGGGAGCTTTACATAGAGGTGAAACAAGGATAAGTCCTAGTACTCGTTCTCTGTACTTGGTCTGCAATGAAGAACAAAAATTACTAAGCATTTGTGGAAGCAGCATAGAACACACTAGCTTAGAAGAAACACATACTGCAAATAGAGTAAGAATGTATGCGCCTGCAGTGACACCTAAACACATAACAGAATCCAATCTGGAAAAAAAAGGGAAAAGAAGTTACTTCACAAATGTCAAGAAAATCTCCAAGCACTACCACTTTATCAAAGAATATGAGAAGATCTTACCCAAAGAAATCAAGTACATCTGCAACTTGATCTGCTAAATCATCAACAGATGCCACCGGTGTGCTCAGCAAAATCGGAGCAGCTCCTAACTGCATGATTTCCCAAATTACAGTAAACCATGCAATCATGAAAAAAATGTTCCAGAATTTTCTAATGCATCATGCCAAGATAAACGAAAAAAATAATATATTCACTGTAACAGCAAGTTCCACTGACCTCATGTCCTGGGGGGCTGATATGGTAAATGCAAAAATTATGGAGCAGCAATGAAGCTGCTTCAGGACAGAAGAGCAGTCCTTGGAAACAAGACATATCTGATCAACAATAGTTGAATTCAGTCAGATTACAGCAGAATTCTTAAATAATCTAACATAAGTTAAGCATGAATGTAAAACTTACGGTTCAAGGCAATATCTGGATAAGTAATAAGAGCAGGCTTATCATGGTCACCATATATGGCAACAGATACAGATCCATGGTTTGTTTGTATATGATGTTCCTGAAGGAAACAAGAGGAAAGCGTAAATACTAGGAGAAAATATGGTTAGAACAAAATTTTTAAACCACCAAGTTGTGGTTCACACCGGATAATAAAATCCATGTGCATGTCCTGCTATTAAATCTATGATTCTACGAAGCAAAGTCTGTGAATCACAACCAAAGTTCATTTGTTTCCTATGTGTTTACCCTAAAAGCTTGCAGAGTGCTAATAAAGAAAAGCGTAAGAGCTCCACTAAAGCATGATATGCTACAGCAATGGTTCCTAGACCACATCTCCTATGGACAAGAAAAGGGGGAAAGCCAGCATTAAGTACCAACAGGAAGTGATTCCTCCACCAAGCAAATAGATAAAAACAATACTTATCAAGAAAAGCAAATGCTAGGACAATATTATTAGCTGTTCTTTTCCATCACAGGAAGGATATGCATGACGAGAAGTGGCTGTGAAGTAATGATTCAACAACATCACACCCATCCAATTTTGATGCATAACAATAACCTATCATGAAAGAGACTAGTACACTAAATTAGTCATTTTTTTCAAATAACAGAGCTAAAAGATTTTCAGGTAACCATGAGTGCAACTTCAACCCAAACTATTGGATCGTATTATCAAAAAAAAAAACTATTGGATCATAATCCTAGAGTTACCATGTTTTGGCCTGGCCTGGGCAGTTGTCTGGGAGAAGGTCCAGTTGGCAGAGAAGAAAAGGCATCTGTCATGGACATATCTATGTGTGTGGAATGCAACTAAGTTTTAGATTTTGTCCACTGCTCAGTGGACATCACCAGTCACCACTCCAGAATTGGATATAGGCAAAACTTAGCTAACCATAAATATAGTATCCCTAGCCAACCATATAGATATTCTTAGATAGCCTTTTGGCCCCTCTGCACTAACCTAGTTTCTTTCCGAAGTCCCTTTCTACTGATTTGTCGAGAACTATTTCTGTACAAGCAAAGGATGAGTAGTTCATCATAAAATATTGATATCACAGTTTTATAGCTACATGGAAGATCAAATTTAACTGCATTAGATTTCACAGACCATGTAGAAGCTCTGCAACCCCCCAACCAACAAATAAAGTTAGAGTAGCATCCATACAGAAAAAAGGGTACCTTAAATCGATTAGACCTTGTTTCCATTCAATTTGCAGACTGGTGAGATCTAGATGGTTGCCTGCTTAAGTTATGACACTAACAGTTTCCTGCTAAATATAGCATCTAAGAAAGCCCAGCTAAACCACTGAATCAGTTGCCTGCTTAAGTTGCTTCCAGAAAGCGATGGGATATTTAGAGGAAGTTTGTGCTCAAAAGCACAGCTAAAGAATCGGAGATAACATGATTGGTTATAGAGAAATAAAAAGGGGCAGTTAGGACAACCAAGCTACACCCCAAAAGCGTCAAAATCACATCTTTATGGTTTCTTTTCTTCTGGTGATAAGCACGCACATAGCAGGCAACTGATTACTTAAATCGAATCAGCAAGGTACACAAAATCATGTAGGAGTGTAGGACCACATGACTAAACGAGGACCATATACCAGAGAAAAGAAATCGGCATGGGCAAAGGCAGGTAGAGGCCAACACCCACTTGAGGCCGCAACCCGAAAAATTTCACCTCACCGATGCAACGCGACGGCTGTCAATTAAGCATACACCGAGGCGCATGAAGCAAGTGGCAAGCTAGTGGTAGCAAACGACGATACGGATGTGGGGCAGGGGCAGCGCAAAGAGGGCAAAGCAGGAAGGACAACGAAATTTAATCTAGAAGCCAGTGCGCCCCGAAATTACAATTTAGTGGTCGAACTTCAAATTCAAACTACGATAAACCACAAACCTGATTCGACAAATCCTACAAGAAAATAATGCTTGAATCTGAAACCAATACTACAATGCACCCAAAACAAGCAAGCTCAGTTGGTGGGGAAAAAAATCAAGAAACGCAGCTTCCTTTGGAACAGCTAACCCTACCACGCAAGGAACTAAATCGAAGCGAAGCAAAAACCCAAGATTACCATCTTGGCTTCAACCGGCCATCCAGTCCAAACCTCTCAATCCGCGCCCCCCAAGGCCCCAACCGTCCTCCCCCTCCCGGAGAGCAGAAATCAACTGTAGCAGGGAAAAAATGGGAGGTAGAAGGGATGCCCGAACCTTGCCGCCGAAGGAGATGCGCTCGACGTCCACCGACATGACGGAGCCGCCGGAGTCGCCCATCCCCGCCGCCGACTGCACGGGCGCTCCTGTCGAGGTGACGTGGCCTCGCCTCCCCTCCCTCCCACTCCTGCCGCCTCCGGTTTCACCTACCACCCCTTCTTTCTCTCTCCAGGATGCTCCGGCCGCCGTTGGCTTGCTTCCCCACCTGCGCATCTTGGAGGCGTTCTTGGCCTTCGCTTATAAACCGAGCGTCCTCAGCGGCGCAGCGTTTTGGGCTTTTGGCCCCTGGGAGTTTCCGGTTATTACGATCCGGTCCGGTTTACGCGGAAAGAGGAAACCGACAGGTCAGGAGTCCACCGGATCTCTACGGCCGGTCAAGAGCACAATTCTCGGTGTACACTGCTTTGAGTAGCATACCGCATTTTTTAGGGCCCGGTTTTTAGCATGCTTTATCAATAGAGTTTTAATTTCTTGCATGTCTAAATTTTTCTTTGGTGACATATAATTGCATACTTGTATTGTATAAGACTTAAAAATAGAGGGTTGCCAATGCATTTAAATCATAATCCTGATTTTACACGGAAGGATGAGGCAAGTCTTTTGTTCTTCCTACCTTGCAACTTGAAGCGCGTGGCAATTCTCTTGGTCCTCGAATGGTTCTTTGTTAGCACTAACCAGTACGATATCCGCCGTCCAAAAATATAAGAGCCAAGTACATGAAGAAATTCTTAGTCTTTAATGATTAATTGCTAGTACTACTAGGTAACATCTCTATATTTTTTGCTGGTAGGTAACATCTCTATTACTAGCTAGCAAGCCATACCGAGATACCTGCATTCCTTTTTCTTGTCATTGACATACAACATGGACATCATGGCACTATTGTCTTGTCAACATAAATATATGTAGTCCTTGATTCATGGCATAGGCGCCACAAGCTTGGTTTTCAAACTGTTTTAGTTTGATGTTGGATTTCTAGATGTTTTTTTGCAAGCTGAGAAGATTTGAAATTCCAAGATGAAAACTTGAGAATGTGAGTTCGAAGTCTTGTTTCACCAAGTTGAAGTGTGTGGTCCTACATTGAGAGCTCAAAACTACTCGAGTTAGAAGATGAATTCTTATATAATGTCAAAAGTGAAGGTAAAGCGTGAGAACAATATCATGCTTCCAAGGATACCAAAACTTGTGCATTACTTCTTGTAAAAAAATAGAAAATTGAACCTATTGTTATTTTGAAGCGTACAAAGTCTGTAGCAATTAGAAACAACAAAAAAACATATTTATTCTTCAATAAGGACTCATCAAAGTGTTTATTTCTCTTTTCTTTTTAACTTTGTTTCTTTTCATTTGGCTAGGCAATGCATGGCGCCCGTTTGCTGTTTCAATCAAGCTTTCTTCAAAGGGAAAAGATGGGGGAGCCAAACATTGCTTTCATGCCTTTTTGTCTTATGAATTGTGCGTCAAGGATAAAGTGGCGATTGGATACACAAGCGGAGTTAACTAATGCATTGCTTAAATGATCAAATATGGTTGTAAGAAAAGGTCACCCCTTCTCTACACTTCTAGATGAGTTGACTGAGCATCTTTTTCTATACTTTATTTTCTAAAAATGGAAGTTTTTCTTTGGAAGTTTTTCTTTGTGTGATGGAGTTTTACCGTCTGATATTATTTTCTTCAATGATGTGCCTTGATTCTGTCATAATGCATGGGCTAAATTTAGGTCCACGGAAATAGAATGTGAGATATCATACCTGATTATGACAATAATTTCATCGGCTCATTCTTTCTCAAAAGAAAATTAAAATACACACGTATGTTTGTGGGCATATTTTCAGAATATAACCATTCGGATCAGATTGTGAAAAGGGTCCGTAGCCTAGTGGTTACAAGAACCTCAGTAGCACCTCAGGTCCTAGATTCGACTCCCCGAGAGCGAATATTTTAGAATTTAACGGCATTATGCTTTCAGTGGTTGGTGACGTTCCCGTCGATAGCGAGGCGTCTGTGGTGACTTCATCAGTCTCGAAGATTTGCCGGACCACTCTTTGAAGATAGTTATAGGAGTGGGGTTTGCATATGTACCTTCATAGGGGCGAGTACGCGTGCATTGTGAGCGTGTGAGTTGTATTTTGTAATGAAAAAAACAATTCAGATAAACCAAGTCTAGCTAAAAATGATGATTATATATAATTTGAATGATAGACTTCAAACAGTGACTTTAGAGGGATAAGCAATTGTTACAACTTTTTCTCGAAGACAGGTATTTCCCATAGGTTGACTGAATAAACAGCAGTTGGCTAAGCAACTTGGAGATTAAGGAACATGAGACACGCATATTCCTTTTCTTGAGGACAGCAGCAAGCTTCACGACGAGAAATAAACTTGTACTAAGCTAGAAGTCCCAGAGAATCACCGTCAACTCATTCTTAATTGGCATTTGACTCATCACTTGCATGATTATTCTAAATAATTGTAACTTTATTAATCCAAATGCAGCTTTCTCGTCATGAAGCTTGCATCCAACAACGCCCTACCAATTCTACCAGTACGCCCTAGAAATATTGGTTGCGTCCAGAAGCGTTTTTCTCTGTGGCGCTATGTGTGCCGCCTGGTAAGCCTGGCCGGTTGCTCAGACGTCTCTATGCTGGTTGAATATTAGAATCGCAGATTAAGAGTTGACGTAGCTTTCATGCTCCAGTGGCGTGTACATGACGTCAGCGGAGAAGTTCTTTTTCCGGTTTGGTGGCTTGGCTCTTGCTATTCATCAAATCTCTGCAGCAAAAGAAAACCGCCCAGCAGAGAGAACACTGTTCATTTTTTTTTCATAAGGTTAGAAAACATGAAGACAAATAGATTAACTTCAAATATCAAACACGAGGATAAATCATTTCCAACTTTTAGTGGTTTGTAGTACAGTATATGCTAATCTTATCTGTTAACTTTGCGACGTATCGTCCCTCTGTTTGAAAATGTATATACTTTTTAATTTTATCCTAAACCAAACTTCTTTTACTTCTTACCGAGTTTATAGAAAAATATTCCTGACATCTGCAACGCTGAATTAGTTCCTTTAAATCTATCGCGTAATTTATCTGATAGTGCATTTGTGTTTGGTAGTATAGATGTTAGTACATATTTACTAATAAACTTGGTCAAAAAGAGAAGTTGTTTTTTTAAAACGAATCAGGCAGAAAATAGAGAAGTTATTTGAGTTTAGAATAAAACTAAAATGGCCTACGTCATAAAACAGAGGTAGTATTTTTCTAACAAACTAAGTCTACGCTCTTCTAAACCGTTTACTCAAATGTAATTGTACTTTAGGTGCCAAATAAGAAAAGATCAATCAGTCATTGATAAAATTGTGAGGCTTCAACCACATATGAATCATTAGCAATTGCGATAAATGCACGAAAGAGCTTATAGCCTAGTGGTTACAGGAGCCTCAGTAGCACCTGAGGTCCTACGTTCCACTCTTTATGGAAGCGAACGGTGCCGCGATGTGTACCTCCCCGTTTCCTCAAAAAGAATTTTCATTGCCAGATCATGTTGAAACTAGCCATGGATGGCACGAGCATGCATGTGACGCTGACGCCCAGAGGCATGCAACGCACGCACGCAGCGAGGGAGGAGGATAATGGAGGACGACGACGATGACGTGTGGCGTTGGTTCGGCAAGGCACCGATGCGAGTTCCAGCCATGGGGGCAAGGAAAGGAATTCGATCGACCAGGGAGGATCCCGGCCCGTTTCTTCTTTGTCCTCCCGTTTGTTCGTCTCGTTTGGAGGTCGCTTTAGTGCGTGACGTGGCACGGGTACGCTGCAGCGACGACTTATAACGTAGTACTTGCCGATCGTAAAGCGACCTACGGCACGTATCTACAGTACTTGTGCCGCGAAAGGCACCGATCGATACCGGCTCCAACCTCGGTGCAGTAGGGTGTCCCTTTCGAACACGCGTGTGTGTCGGTCTGCCTGCGTCCATCTTGGGGCTCGCTATATCTATCCGGGAAGCAAATCCTCTGACCTACCCCATAAGGTCACTGCGCGTAGCTCCGGGTCCACGCGTCAGCGACGCGGCAGTACGTTAGAGTTCCTCGCTCCTCTATCCGGCTGGGTGATTGGCTTGGCACCGATCTACATGAATGCTGGTTGCGAGCAAAAAATCCGTATTACTTATCTCTCCTTCTCATATTATTATTAGTTATTTTAGCTTTTCTAAATACATAATTTTACTATGCATCTACGTATATCTATCTAAAAAATTATTTCAGAAAGTAACCATGACTATGTATGTTTTTTATTTTCAACCATCCAAGTTTGATACTTATAGCTTCGATTACATCTAATTTTATATTCATAAAAAGCCATGGAGGCTTTAACACCTAAATTCCATTACTACATCATCGTCATTACGTGAAAATTACATAAGTGCGACCATAACTCCTAATATGAACTAAATCGACTGATGCATACATGAATTTTTCTTTTCCTATGTACTAACCATCCTTACGCACAAATCTTAGGGCAAGTACATTGGTGTTGTGTAATAGGCAGTCTCATACATTGCCACGTAATTTTAAAAACGGCCTAACAGACAACTCCTACAATAGATTGTCTGTTTAGTTATCTTATAATAATTTATAATAATTCATGACTTCAAAATTTATGCATGAGCTAAATCAACGTTGTGATTTTTTACATATTTCGACTTTGTAGCTTTTTATGTTACCGTGGTGTTTTAGCAATAAACTATATATTACTTCCAATTCCAATAATCATAGGCAAATTAGACACAAGAAGTATCATACATATAGATAGATATTCAAATGGAATATTTATTGTATACTATTCGATAAAAGAAGATCACATGTGCGTGGTGGGCACGGGCGACGAGGACGGGCGTCGTTTGGGGCAGTTTGGGGCAGCGGTCGGGGGAGTCATGTGCTCCGTCGTCATACAAGTCGTGAGCTGGGTTGTGGAAGAGGGATGCTGTGGATTGAGATCAAGGACCTTGATCTGTTCTGATTCCTGTACATGGGGAGGCAACGTACGGAGGAGGCATCAAGCAAGTAGGGGAAAATAAATTTTGGCTTCGCGTTATAGAATTGATTGCACGCGCAAAGCAGGGAAGACGAGCAGGAAGAGGATTTGGCGCAGCGGATCTGCGGAAGAGGAAAAATCGGCCTGCCAAGACGACGATGGGCATACAATCATGGCCTAGTCGTCTCATAAAGCGAAAATATCGTGGATGAGCCTGTTGTTTCACGAAACAACAATTTTTCTCTCTTCTCTCCCTCTCTCCTCCATCTCAGCAAAAATTCTACGTAGCTCTGCATGTGGCAACTTATCCGACTGCTGATATGGAGCAATGTAACTACCCTTAAAATTAAATAAACAAGAGACACATAAGAATCTTAGATTCCAGAGCTCTCAAAAGTATTAACATTTTCTGAGCGAATACATGTATACGTGTCGTAAAAACCTACCCGCATATATGCATTGTATTTTGTAGGGGAAAAAATTAAAGCTCAACAATCACTCCCCACACAGGTGCATGCGCGAGCAAAGCATAGATTGCTCAAGTAAATATGGGAAGATCGTGCCAATGTAATCAGGTCCAAGTGAAACAACACGATCTACATGCAGCTGAAAGCACACGCGCTGTGCCCAACCGGTTGCAGCTTCTTGAATCTGCGACCACACTCGGGCGGTGAGGTGACCTTCAAGTGGCCTACATTTTGGGCGAACTAATCTCGCGGCCATCGATGGATCGCGCACGTGCATAGCGACTTTCGTGTGCTTTCGCTGTTGGCTGCAGCGCCTCCGTATGGCACGCGTGTGTGAAGCAAGTACGACGGCAAGTCAAAGCAAAGGCCGCCTCGTACTGAAAGAATTCACGTGTTTTGCAGAATATATTGGCAGTGCACACATGCCATGTTTCTGATTCCGTTGGACACCCCACGCTCATCCAAATCCAAGAGTCTGACGGACTGGGCTGCATTTCAACCCATCCGTGCAAAAACCAGATGGGCCCGAAGTTTTCCGGATGTCACACAAGGATCAGGGAAAAGGTTTCCGATTAGTTTGGAAATGTGTAGAAGTTTCAACTTCAGTTTTGATGAATGTAGCGAAATCCCAGGAACGCAGGAGATGAACCCATTTCAAATTTTCTAAATCTTAAACGTTAGCGTGCTTTTTATGTAGCTTCAATTCTTGAACCGATGAGTTCAATTCTATAAGCATGTGTCTAATGTCGCCGCTCCCATCGACGGCGAGGATTGGCTCTGCTCCGTCAGCTTCTTCCTTCTCCAAATCAAGCGTCCCCCACTAGTTCTTGTTTGACTGGAATTTTCTAGACACGGGTGGTTAATTTCATCAGTTGATTCCGTGCATTTGCAGCCTGCGCCGTTGGTGGAAGAGACGCCGGCACCTGCGGCGGCGGCTGTCTTGGAGCTGGTACGGCCTCCGACGCAGCACTGAGCCACTGACGAAGGCCGCGACGTGCTTTGAGCCGGCAACTGCGAGGTGCCGAGCACCAGCAGTGCCGGCAGTACCAGCATTTAGCGATCGTCGGTGATGTCGAGCCTCCAGCCCTTCTTGCTCAGCCGAGGACAAGGAGAGCACATCTTTACTAGAACAGGAAGCTCAGGGGGGCGTCAACGTCACCCGTTGGTGGCCGATTAAAAAAATTATAGATTTGCTACCGCCTGGATATCCGATAAATTTTTTTATTGGATACTCCGCTGAAACATCAAGAATACACACTTGTAACAGAAAAAATTAATATTTGCGACATCAAAAGACACGTACGGAGACACATCAAAATATCTGGATGCATCGAGTAAGGTAGTGTTTGGTTCTAGAGCCAGGTGGGACGGAGCCGTTCCATTGGCACTTTGGGCATGTTTGGTTCGCGAGCCAATGGAGCGGAGCTGTTCCACCTAGGGAATATTCCCCTCAGATCCGGAATGGGGAGGCTCCCCGAAAACAACCGGACGGAGCCGCTCGCGAGCGGAGCGCTCCCCAGTCCGCTCGTCCGTCTCTCTCCTTCGAAGAAACAAGGCAGGTACTTCACTTGACTCCTGAACCAAACACTGGATGGAGCCGCTCGGTTCCAGTTCACTATGCAACCAAACAAAAAACCGGAGCGGCTCCGTTCCAGTTTACCAAACACGGGACGGAGCGGCTCCGTTCCAGAATCTGGGATGGAGCCGCTCTGTTCCACCTGGCTCCTCAACCAAACACTGCCTAAAATTCCCGCTGCAACATTATAGCTATGATTCATGTGTCAGACCCGGGGCTACGGGACTGCGTACATAGCGTAGTTTAAGAGATTAAGTCCGTCTTATCTCTTATTTATCTTATTTATCTCTTATTTATCCCGTTTAAGTAGGAGATAGAGCTAACCGATACAGAGGGAATCTACTCGGGATATGTTCTGGTAAGATTCCTTAGCTGGTGTTGGTTAGTATCTTTGTAACCCTGGCCTCTTGGACATATAATGGAGGACAGGGACCCCTCTCAAAACACGATCTCTAGATCATTCTACACCTAAGGCAATACAAACCACTACAGGACGTAGGGTATTACGCACCTAGCGGCCCGAACCTGTCTAAGCTTTGTTTCCTTGTACCTTCGAGTTCCTGATCTCGGCGTCTCCTCACACAAAACTTACCACCTTGGGTATATCCCTCGGTGGGCAGCCGGTTAAACACCGATAGCTGGCGCGCTAGGTAGGGGATTGCGTCGAAGATCCATCGGCGAGCTCGATGGCGTCTTTCAAATTCACCAGGTCAATTCCCTCTCAGGGCACGACATTCGTTTTTGGCTCGTGGGTCTGCATCGCAGATGGTGTGGGCGATTTTCGGCGATTCCTCGTCGACATGAAGCCAAAGACTCCCGCTGCGGATCTCCGCAGCGACCTCGACAAGTTCGTCGACGATCTCAACAACTTGTCAACCTGTGCTTCTGCAACAAAAATCGAGATGGAGTCTGCTCCAGCTCGACTTCTTCCAGCGTTGCAGCAACTTCCCCTGGGTTGGACTTGTTCCAATCTAGGGACCCGCATAACCGATCCCAACTCGGTTCATGCAAACTGGCCACTGATCTCCAGGAAGCCAACGTCTCTGGGTCCCTCTCCATGTTAGAGAAGGACCTGGACTTTCTGCTCCAGGACGGAAGGCCTGAAGCCACCGCGTGTCGGGGGGCTTCGGGTTGTTTTGGCGCCAGTGATCTGGTGATCACTTCCATGCCGGAGGGGCGCATTGTGTATTCGAGGGGCATGGCGCTCTCCGATCTACTCGGGGCAGAGGGTCGACTTGTGGCTCACCTCGAGCCCCTGCCTTTTCAAGAGGGCAGGCCATTGGCAACCGCGGTGGAGGGATCGACTGAACTAGTCGACGCGAGCTCTCACGAGCTCACCTCCCGCCATGTGCTAATGGCGGAAGAAGGCGAGGATGATGGTGGTTTTCCCATCGTCGACTTCGAAGCAGTCTCCGAAGATGAGGCCACTGCCAACGCTGGCGAAGAAAACGACGTCGATCGCGAGGCGCGGAAGGCCAGGAACAGGGCCCGCGCAATCCGGCGAAGGAGGGCCAACGAGCGTAGGCAATCTATGTATCGCGAGCTTGACCCTGAGTTTGTCGCAGTAAGCGAACGGGGTTTCAGGACCCCGGTGGCCAACATTGCCAGGGTTACGGCCATCCTCGAGCGCAGCCACGATCCGGACGTGCGCTAAGCACTCCTTTATGCGCAGAGGGCCTAGATCCAATTGGATCAACAAAATCCAGCTTCCACTATTAGGGAGGAGCGCGTGGGTGAGAGTCGGAGCCAGGCTCACAGCCAAACGGCTGGCGGTCGTCCTCGACTTCAGCCTAGCCACAACAACAACAACGCTCGCGGGAGCCAGGCCCCTGGCGGGAGGCAACAGCCACCTTCGGGGGGTAACCTGCGACAGGCCAATCATCGGCCTCCTACAGAAGACTTGCGCCAGCACATTAATGAAGGCCGCGACGCGCGGACTGTGATCTCCTCCAGGCGTAAGGTACATGAAGAAGTCAAGACTGAAGGGACTGATTGCAGTGATCGTTTTCCTGCTTTCTCTGCGCGATTCAGCAGCTATAAGTACCATGAGGGCTTCAAGCCGATCGGCATCACCAAGTACGATGGCAAGCAGGCCCCTCAGCAGTGGCTCCGTTGTTACTCCACGGCCATTGAGGTCGCAGGGGGCTCGAATATCACCAAAGTCGTCTACTTTCCGATGGCTTTGGACCCTGTGCCGCTTACCTGGCTGGAGAGCCTCAACAGCAACTCCATCGACTCCTGGGAGCGGCTCAAGAAGGTCTTCATCGACAACTTTCAGGGAGCAATCGCTCGTGCAGGTACTCGTCACGATCTTGCCCAGTGTAAGCAGGAACGTAATGAGCTCCTGCGGTCCTACACACGTCGCTTTTTCGACGTCCGCGCCACCATCGCGAACATTTCAGAGGACGACATCATCGACTGCTTCTTGAAAGTGCATCTAGGCCTAATGACCTATTTTGGTGATTAATAACAACCTAAATGAGTATCTAATGTTTCAATTGAGTATAATGAGCAGGGATCAAAGAAACCAAAAAGGAGAAAAGAAAAGGAGTGAATCTCGATGATCATTCAAAGTTGGAGAACGGTACCGGATCAAGAAAAGGGTTGTAAGCGGAAAAAATTATTTTGTTTATGTTTTCTTGAGTTTAGGTATACCGTACTATCAAGAGGGATGTGGAAAGTGTGTGGAAGATCACCAATAAATCAAATCTGGAGAGTAAGACTTGTAGAAATTTATGCAAATCCGAGAGCTCCTGGCGGACAGTCCGCCACGACGCAAAAACAGCCTAAGTCCGAGAGCTCCTGGCGGACAGTCCGCCAAGACTAGCGGACAGTCCGCTAGGTCACTTGTTTTCCAGTGAGAGCAAACAAATACCCCACGACCCCCAAACGCAAAAGACACTTGCCTAACCAGTCAAACCGAGTCTCAAGCACATTCTAAGCACTCCAAAGCTCCCCAAAGTGAAACCCTAACTTCCCCACTCCAAATCTTTGGTCTAGGGTTGGGTTTGAGCAAGATCCAAGTCTTCCCAAGAGATTCACCTCTCTTGGGCATCTCTTGGCACTCTCTATCGCTTTCCACATCTATTACTCTTGGAGCTTGGCTCCTAGACGGTTAGAGGTGCTCAAGAACAACCAACTCGTGGTGTGGTTGGATTGAGAAGTTTGTATTACCCTTGTTGCTAGTGAAAAGCTCAAGTTTGACCTTTGTGGTTGCTTGAGAGAGGAAAGGGTTGAGAGGAACCCGGTCCTTTGTGGACTCCTCAACGGGGACGTAGAATCCTTGAGTGGATTCGAACCTCGGGTGAAAATCTTGTGTCTCTTGTGCTTGATTATCTTACTTCATTCTAGTGTTTTTGTTATTCCTACCTTCGTCTAGTATTTTTGCCCGATCTACTTGTGTACTTACTTTGAGATAGATTTCTTCTGCATTTAGTGTTCCTCACTTATTTTAGAGTCTTTCTATTCAAGTGGATTTTGGTATACAAGTTTTATTCTTCGAAAGATTGCATTCCATTCCCGAGACCTCCCAATGGACGTTGGAAGTGCCCAGCGAACACTCCCAGCGGACAGTCCGCCAGGCAGCCTCGGGCTGAGATTTTTGTGTGCAGGTTTTAAGCGACGAACGCCTATTCACCCCCCTCTAGGCGTACTTTCAAGTGGTATCATAGCTTGTGCCTCAAATTTGAGTCTAATAACTCGAGAAGATCATGGCCGGAGAAGATTCACACAAGAGTCTTGAGAAGAACAAGGGCAAAGAAGGTGAGATGCACAAGGAAGATGATAACGCCAAGTTCGATGTATCCGATTGCTCCAAGAAGAGTGGAGATCACAAGAAAAGAGTAAGAGCAAGAGCAAAATCAAGAGAATAGTGATTTGAGTCATCCTCATCCTCAACATCAAGTAGTGATGAAGGGTCCATCTACATCAAGAGAAGAAAGAAGAAGAAATCGGTTATTTCTAACTACTCTCGCACTCCTTTTAACTATGATAACATGAGTTCCAACAACAATTTTCTTTCCGTTTCTCTTGGAAAACCTCCACACTTTGATGGAACTAAATACTCTCAATGGAGGACTAACATAAGATGGCACTTATTTTCTCTTCACCCTAGTCTTTGGGAGATTGTTTGTGTAGGTATTGAGCAACCGGAGAGTGATGATGAAAGCTTTGGACCAACTATGCAACAATTGTTCCACCGCAATGCTCAAGCCGCAACCATCCTCCTTTCATCCTTGAGTAGAGAGGAATTTGATAAAGTAGATGGATTGCAAAGTGCAAAGGAGATATGGGATACTCTCAAAGTGGCACATGAAGGCACCAAGACCATTCGGAAAGCAAGAATTGAGATGATTGAAGGAGAACTTGGGAGGTTTGCCATGTTGGATGATGAAACCCCCCAAGAGATGTACACAAGGCTCAAGAAGATGATCAATCAAGTGAGGAGTCTTGAAAGTAAGAAGTGGACCGACCATGAAGTGGTCAAGAGGATGATAAGGGCTTTTTCGGTAAGGAACATAATCTTATATACCTTGATAAGGGAGAGTCCCAACTACAAGAAGATGACACCGGAAGAAGTACTTGGCAAGATCATCAACCATGAGATGATGGAAAGTGAAGCCAAGTATGTGAAGAGCTTGTCCAAGGGAACCTCAACCTCAAGAGGGCAAGACATTGCTCTCAAGGCAAACAAGAAGGAGAAGAGTAAGAAAGTAGTGCAAGAATCCTCATCAAGTGACAATGATAGCGATAGTTTAAGGCTTGATGATGATGACATGGCTCTTCTTATGAAGAACTTCAGCAAATTGATGAGAAACCACAACTACAAGGGCAACAAGAGGCATGAGAGCTCCAAAAGGAGGACAAAAAGAAATTGCTATAATTGTGGCAAGAGTGGGCACTTCATTGCAAATTGCCCATATGAGAAGAAAGAGGACAAGGAAGAGAAGAGGAAGGACAACAAGGAGAAGAAGTACTTCACCAAGGACAAGAAGTTCTTCAAGAAGAAACAAAGTGATGAAGCACATCTTGGCAAGAAGTGGGACTCCGATGATGAGAGCTCCAACTCGGATGAAGAAGAAGTGGCCACACTTGCCTTTAACAAGACTTCTCTCTTCCCCAACCTCAAGGATGGGAAAAACATCACTCACACTTGTCTTATGGCAAGGGGAGGTAAAAGAAAGGTAAAAACCATCCCATGTTCTTCTCCTAAGTACACCACTAGTGATGATGAAAGTTCATTTAGTAGCTCTAGTGGAAATAATAATGATATTGATATGATTGCCATGCTCAAGAATGTAGATAAAAATGCTATTGGTAAGTATAACGAACTCATGGAAGAGTTAAATGAGAAGAATGACCTCCTTGAGAAACAAGAGGACTTGCTCATTCTTGAAAAGAAGAGAAACCTTAAACTCAAGAAGCTCATAACTAAGCAAGAAGAAAAATGTAAGGCCTTGGACAAGGAACTTGTGGAAAGTAAGGAGACTAACACTAGTTTTAAGAGTGCAAATGTTGCACTTCAAGATGAACTTATTTGCTTAAACAAAAGTCTTGAATTGCAATTTGACACTCTCTTGTCCAATGCCTCAACATCTCAATATGACCCATCAATTAGTCTCTCCATAGCACAATCATGCATTAGATGCAAGGATATTGATGTTGATGCTTGTGCTAATAATGTAAAGTTGATTGAAAGCTTGAAAGTTAAGATCACATCCTTAGAAGGTGAGGCACAACAAAAGAAGAAGGATCTTGAGGAGGAAAAACTCAAATATGCAAGAGGTGCATACTTGAACTCAAGACGCCCACCCATCAAGGATGGTATTGGTTTTCAACATTTTGAAAAGCATAATGCAAGAGTTAAGATCAATGGGCATGAGTTTCCTAAGTTTGTGAGGGAAGCAACAAGTGGGAAAATTGCTTCCGGTACTGGGCACCCGAGAGTGCCTGGCGGACAGTCCGCCAGGCCTGGCGGACAGTCCGCTAGGAACCCTCGGGTGGTAGATTTCCGGCCACCTGTCCCACTTTCTCTACTGCATCAAAACTTCCTATTATACATTTCCATGAGTTTAATGCATCATATGTGATTATGAAGAACAAGTTTGGTAGATTCTTTACTAAATATGTTGGGACACACCGCAAGAGTCCAAAGATTTGTGTGTGGGTGCCAAAATTACTTGTGACTAATGTGAGAGGACCCAAGCAAATTTGGGTACTAAAAACAAAGCCTAAATTTGTTTTGCAGGGCTATGCCTCCGGTGGATCGAAGTGGGTCATTGATAGTAGATGCACTAACCACATGACCAGAGAGAGTACCATGTTCTCAACTTATGAAGAAAATGATGATCCAACCGACTTAATCTCCTTTGGCGACAATAGCCAAGAAAGAGTATTGGGTGTCGGTAACATGGCTACATCTTTCGAACATTTCATTTCAAAAGTTTTTCTTTTTGAAACTTTGGACTACAACTTATTATCCGTATCACAACTTTGTAACATGGGCTACAATTGTATTTTTAATGATGAGGGTGTGATCGTCTATAGGAGAAGTGATGGTTCAATTGTGTTTAAGGGTGTATTAAAGGGAAAGCTTTATGTAGTGGACTTCACCAAAGATAAAGCTCAACTTAATACATGCTTAATCACAAAGTCCAACAAGGGTTGGTTGTGGCACCGCCGCCTAGCCCATGTTGATATGAGAAATCCTCACAAGCTCCTAAAAGGTGATCATGTGAAAGCATCTAGGCCCCTAATTCGTGTTTTGGTAATTAATGACAACGGTTTGTGGATTAACAATTCTTTTTGAGAAAATGAGTATAGGTTGATCCACGGATGGATGAGAGTTATTTGCGAACGTGTAGATTTTTGGAGACGATGAGAAAAGTTTGGGCTCAAGGCAAAGGTATAAAATAGGTTTTTTTTTAATTTTACCGGTCACAAGGTGTTTAGTGGATGATAAGTGACCGGATTTGTTGGATAGATAGCCGTTCTATCAAGAGGGGTCATGTACTCATGCTTGACGGGTCTCTAGTGCCATTTTGCTCAAAATATCTAAGTGCATGCATGAGGGCTAACTATGCTTTGCCGGGTTTTGAAAAAGAACATGTTTGAGTGCTGACTGCTCAAGCGCGGACGCTCCGCCCCTTGGGTGCGGACGGTCCGCTACCGTTTCAGAAGGCTTAGTGGAAATATCTTGTGGCTGGCGGACGGTCCGGCTCTCCTGGGCGGACGGTCCGCCACTCTAACTCTCCTTCATTCCAGAAAGGGTGTTCTCTAGTCTGTCTAAATAGTCTGGTCCGCGGACGGTCCGCCGCTGGGGCGCGGACGGTCCGCAGGTTCTCTGATAACTTGATCCAGAAATATTGCTGTCTCTGCCTGTTCTTCTTGGATGAACGGCGGACGGTCCGCTACTTGGGAGCGGACGGTCCGCTAGCTAATTTCTAGTCTGTTCCAGAGACTGTCATGTCTCTGGAGTTGTGGAACTCCTAACTGCGGACGGTCCGCCGCATGGGCGCGGACGGTCCGCCAGAGCTGTAATGGCTAGTTCTGACACGCATCTAATGCTCTCTGACTCTCTGGTTTATAACGGCGGACGGTCCGGTTTTTGAAACCGGACGGTCCGCGATCTCGCAGAAAAGACTGTAACGGCTAGTTTTTTATGGGATGTCTATATATACCCAATGCCCGGCCTTTGGCTCTCTCTCTCTTGGCCATTTGGACTGCATTCTTGACCCTCTAGAGCTAAGACATCCCTCTCTCTCACACACTTGCTAAGAATTTGCGTTTTTGAGAGTGAGAGTGCTTCCTAGTGCATTGCATCTAGATTTTGAGCTTTGTGGCACTAGGGAATCTTCAAGCAAGGATCATTGGCTTGTTACTCTTGGGAGTTGCCGCTCCCTAGACGGCTTGGAGAAGGTGATTTCGTGGAGCTTCTTGAAGGAGATTGTTGAGAAGCCCCGATTTCGGTTGTGAGAGGTTTTGTGCTCACCTCACCGGAGTGGTGAAGAGCAACTCTAGTGAAATCGAGGTGTGGAGCGGTTCCTTGTTGCTAGCTGGCTCAAGATTAAGAGGTTCTTGATTGAGGAGCGGTTGATTCTTGGAATCCACCTCAACGTGGATTAGGGGTGACCGGCAAGTCATCGACACCACGGGATAAATTTGTGTGTCAAGCTTGGTTATCTCTCTTGCTCTCTTTAATCTTTGTTTTATTTTGAGCAATTTATTTTACTAGAGCTTGAATTGTATCTTGTCACCTTAGGTCGCAAACCTCTCTAGAGATAGTAGTAGCATGGCATAGGACTCTCTTGTGTTACTAATTAAATTTTCTCTAGTGTTGTGAGTTTTAGTTTTAAACAGCCTATTCACCCCCCCTCTAGTCGGTGTTCTTGATCCTACATCATGTCATTGGACTAACCAACGTTGTGTTTGAGAAAGATAGGCCTTGTGGAGCATGTCAAGCGGGAAAACAAGTTGGGTCAAGCCATCCCGCCAAGAACATCATGACAACAAGTAGACTATTGTGGTTGCTTGAGAGAGGAAAGGGTTGAGAGGAACCCGGTCCTTTGTGGACTCCTCAACGGGGACGTAGAATTCTTGAGTGGATTCGAACCTCGGGTGAAAATCTTGTGTCTCTTGTGCTTGATTATCTTACTTCATTTTATTATTTTTGTTATTCCTACCTTCGTCTAGTATTCTTGCCCGATCTACTTGTGTACTTACTTTGAGATAGATTTCTTCCGCATTTAGTGTTCCTCACTTGTTTTACAGTCTTTCTATTCAAGTGAATTTTGGTATATAATTTTATTCTTCAAAAGATTGCATTCCATTCCCGAGACCTCCCAATGGACGCTGGAAGTGCCCAGCGGACACTCCCAGCGGACAGTTCGCCAGGCAGCCTCGGGCTGAGATTTTTGTGTGCAGGTTTTAAGCGACGAACGCCTATTCACCCCCCCTCTAGGCGTACTTTCACTTCTACAATGGCATCACCGACCCAGGTATCTATAGAGATTTCGGGCGGAACAGGCCGAAGACCATTGCGAGCCTTCGTGATATGATGCACGATTGGTCCGAACAGGAGGAGAAGATGCGGGAGCGGTTCCCGCGGCGTCAAGATAGCAACCTGAGGCACCCAAATGACAACCGCAGCGACAAAGGCCAGCGGGACTTTTCGGGTCCACCCCGCAAATAAAAGCCAGATGATATCATCGCGGCTATGGATCGTCCTTCGCGGGGCAAAAAGTGGACAACGCAGGAGTAGTTCGAGAAGGTCCCGCAGAAAAAGTGCCCATGGCATCCAGGTGCCAACCACGCCGCCATTGACTGTTATTACCTTCGGAGTACGTTCAGCAACTCTGGTGGTGGTAAGAAGAACAAGAAGCCTGCAGACAAAGAACACGAGGATGACAACCACGACGACCAAGGGCGCAACCCAAAATTCCAGGACGCTTCGAAGGTCGTCAACGTCATCTTCAGGGGAGATGAGGACTTTAGCTCCAGGCGGGACCAGAAGCTGCTTCTCCGGGAGATCATGTCCGTCGAGCCGGCGGTACCACGACCACTCCGTTGGTCGGAGGTCCCCATCTCGTTCTCCTGTGACGACCAATGGACGAGCTTTTCGGAACCCGAAAAGTTCCCCTTGGTCCTTGATCCTGTGGTGGCGGAGGTCAAGCTCACTAAGGTCCTCATCGATGGCGGAAGCGGGCTCCACGAAACATCCATTCAAATTCATGCAACAGCAAAACAGAACTATTGCAACATCAAAATCATGCAGGTGCAATATGAAAAAGGCTGCCTCCACGAAATCAAACCAGCACAACATGAATCTTGACCCAACATCTCGAGTCAACCATTGCAACACTCAAAAATTCTACTGCAACACGGGAGGGATGGGGGAGCAGGGAACGGATGCAACGCTGGTTCATGAGAGAGTGAGGGAGAAATTGGAAGGGCTGCAGCTGCTGGCAACTTGATTGTTCGGCGGAGAAGAATCAGAAAGGAAAGTAGGCCCTACAGAGGGGCCAGGTTGTCGGCGCTGTGTATTGCTGGGGCGGGTCGCCGCGCGCTGGTCTGCAGGGGCGGGTCGCCGCGCGCTGGTCTGCAGGGGCAGGACGCTAGGCGCTGTAGATTACAGGGGCGGTGCAGGATGCTAGGGGGAGCGCAACGTGGGATGGGACGGATGTAGGGAAGCGACGGGGTGTGGGGAGAAGAGGCGCGTCCGATGGACGCCGAAGCGCTGACGCCCCAAGTTGACGCCAGGAGAGGAGGCTGCGCGGAGGCTCGCCGCCAGCCCGGAGCTCGCCGCCGGCCTCGTGCGCCGTTGCTCCGGAGCTCCGGCGGCCGCCGCGCTGTAGGCGGAGCAGAAGCGACGCTCCCCCCCTATTTCTCCTCTTAGCCCTTCGGACAAGGCTCGCGAGCGGGTGAGGCGCATCGAACACTCTATCTGTAGCATTAGCCATCTAAAAAATCAATCGATTTGCTAATGTTGGTATTGCCAGCTAACACACCTTATCTAAAAACAATTAGAACAATATTGACAAAGATGGCAAAAAAACCTAGAACACCCTAAGTTTTTAACGATCTTGTCACTACATTCTAGAAAGAACATTCACACACATAATTCAATATGAAAAGAAAAAAAACAAACATACTTTGGAAATAAAAAACATTACAACTTCTTCCACTAATTTGATCTGACGAAAAATAATTAAAAAATTGCCCGATAAGGAAATTTGCATGTCGCCATGAGATTTGACCACTGACGTGCCATCTTAGTGAACAATAGTGCTGCAAAGATAAGAGATAGAATAAAATAAGAAAATGACACATACAAAACACACATGCTAGTTTACATGACAACACGCGATCAAAAACAAGTACAAGATAAATTGAACGTTACGGGTTCATCTGAAAATATATGACCATAAAAGTTGCCAGAATCCTTTATCGCTTACAGATCAAATCAACCTGGTTGATCTTGCTTGAATAACCATGCACTAGTAAACTGTACCCACAACAACAATTGAAATACACGCTAACGCTGTTAAAACAGGCTAAAATTTTCAGGTCATAGAGCAGCTGGCTGCGAGCCACACGTGCTCGGCCTTCTCGGTCACACAGCAGGCAGGACCGCAGGAGCCAGGAGTGCGTACTAGTGGCGGGGCTGGCTCCAGGGCTGGCTCCCTTGCTTGGGCAGGCAGCAGCTAGCAGGCAAGCAGCCGACGTACAAAAAATCGATTCATAAAAGCAAATCGAAAATTACTCGAGTGCTTGTTAGGAATTCTGATCCAATAAACTATAGCTAAACAGGATAACAACAAGTAAAACAAAATATGCAAAGAATCAAATGCAAAACACATCAGCTGTTGGGCCTATCACCTTGCAACTCATCTGGGCTGAGCGCCGCTTGCTGGGCTCTCACGTGGGCCTCCTGCCGCGCCCGCTGTCCAGCTCGCCCCGTGCGTGGGCCGTCTCCTCCGCGAGGGCCTGCTGGCCGCTTCTGCCCCGCACCAGGCCGATCTGGCCGAGCTGGGCCTCTCGGGCCCCCGCTTTGCCTCCTGGGCTCCACAATCCCACCTGGGCCACTGCTGGACCGCGCTTGCCCCGCTGCAGCCCAGCAGCTGCGCGCTGGAGCAAGCGAGCGCTGCGCTCGCGTGTCTCAGCCGCGCCTGCCTTGCACGCCTTCCCAGCCGTAGCTGCCTCACATAAGGCTCCACCGCACTGGGCCATCATGGGCTGGTGCTGCTCCGCCTCCGCCGCCATCCTCTGCAACTGCCGACGCTAACCTAGCCCTCATCCTCACCGTCGGCTGAGCTTCCCCACCTCCGCCGCCACCTCTCTCTGCCGCCGCGGTCCCAAGCTCCTCCTTCTCCAACTCCGGCTGACTTCCCCGCTGCCAACCTTGCCCGGCCACCATCCCCCACCGCCCGGGTGGGCGGCGCCCCCCGCTGCTCCGCCTCGTCGTCTCGACCATCACCACCGCCGGTCCGGTGACCCCCTTGCAATCCTCTATAGGTCTTGCAGCACAGCAGCCCCGACAACCCCAAACCTTAACCGCGGCAGCCTCGGCGGCGGCAGGGGGCCGCCGGTGGGCCTTCTGCGACCAATTGGATCCCACCCGCGCGCGTGACTCCTAACATTAGCGTCGCGTCGGCACCGGCTGGACGGCGTGCATTGTTGCATGGCCGGCACGCGCTGTCTCCCCCGCTTCTGCAGTGCACTGGCACAGGCGTCGTCGCCCCCTCTAGAGCTCGGTGTGAATAGAGAGAAAGCAAAATGAAAAATTCCGAAACATTAAACTAAGTACTCCCTCAAAATAAATCCAAATGATATTTAAGCCATATGCACAGCCATAAGATCCTACATATCCAAGAAAAAGATTACGAAAATATCAAGAATTTTTTCGCGAACATGAAAATATCAAGTATTCGTTGACAATCTTTCTCAATAAAGGATAAACAGGTCACTATGTGGTGGATATATACAACCAAAGGTTATAAAGAGTTCTTGGACTCTAAACCTCAAACAAAGATCTCAAAGAAAAGTTTTAAAACAAAGCAAGAAAACTCAAAGACTAAGCTTCAAATTTCTTCTTTGCTCCCGTTCCATTATTGAAAAGTCTTTACGTAGCAACGAACCATAACATCTCTCGTCTTCTTAGAAATTTGATGACCGAATCATCCGATGCTAACCGAAGGACCTCCAAGACAATGCTTCAAGAAGAAAATGACATTAAAGATGCCGTCGCCACCTCATCCGACAACCAGAATAGAGTTTTCACCCGGAGATCCACCGACAATTGCAGGTGATACCACAACAACGTCCCAGAGGAAAACAACATCCACAAGCGCCGCCGTTGTCGACATTGACACAAAACTCGGAAAGGCTTTCTCCCAGAACACCTGCCTAGCAGCACCACGGTCCCATCAAGAAGCAATGGTGATGCCACTATCGGGATCAACGCAAATGGTGGTCGCGCCGGACTGGAGAGTGACCCAATGGCCACGGTGGTCTTCAGTCCTTGGGCCTGCGGTGGTGCACGTTTGGATTGGTGGCCGCCGGATCCGGCCTCCAGCCACAACGTCGCGGCTCACCCGCACGACGCAGCCCATACGCGCCCGCCACTGCAGTGCACCGCACCATCTCCTCACCTGCGCGACGCAGATCGTAGGGGGCCACCTTCGACATGCCGCTGCCTCGCCCATGCGCCGCCGCCATGGAGGAGCACCGCAGAAGAGGTATCCCGCTTGCCGAACACCTCCGCCATCGAGGGGCCTCATGAAGAGCATGGCGTTGTCAAAACAGAAGCCCTAATCCGCAAGCATGCAAACTCCAGTCATTAATGGCACCACGAGGCTGAGCAGGCCCCCAAGTCGCAGCCAGTGCAGCCCCCGCGCCATCAAGCCAGAATTAGCTGGAAACTGGCCGGATCCGACCGCACTCGATACCACGGCCGTGGCTGCCCTCATTGCTAAAACATGGAGCAGAAAAAGGAAAGGCCTTGCTGCTGCTGTCGTTGCGGTTGCACGGACTTCGGCAAACCCGCTCCGGTGGGGGTGAGGGATGGGAAGGCAGGAGAAAATTGGCAGCGGCGAGATGCGATGGTGCGGCCCGAGCTGCCTAGATGAGAGCGACACGGGGGCCTTCTCGTCACGAGTTGTCACACTTGGCATCTTTGTTGCGAATCTTAAGAAAAATTGAACGCCTTACACAAAGCATGATTTTTAGGAAAACTTAAAATTCGGGGCCAAATTCGTGAGAGATTTAAGGGAAAAATGAATCAAAGTTGCTCACAAGGATCCTAACAACAAAAATCCCAAACAAATTTCACAATTTTGGAATCAAAAGCTACAAATTAAAAATCACCAAAAATAGCTCCAAAAATCCAAAAAAAATAGAGAAAATTAGCCATGAATCAACCATGAATGATTATATTAAAGAAATCTTAACAAAGATTGTGGCTAGGAGCCACCCATCATCCTCCCAATAACTAAACCTCAGAGTAATCAGTAAGCCTAATTCCAAGCAAACCCCAGCACTTGTCTTAGAGAAAGCAAATGAAAGGAGGTGGGAGAGTTGGCTGAAATTACAACCTCTCTCACTGATATATATACACTTGGCCGAATAACCAAAATTCTCCTAATTTTATTATTACAATACATGACCATACACTTGAAAATAGTACAACAACTATTCAATCATACCACTCATCGTGATTGAACTAGTCCGAGTCAGACTCTGCAAACTTACAAACTGCCTCTAAGGAGTGGGATAGGTTCACGCCACCATTTGTATATGTGTTCAATATAACAAAGATCGTATGAAAGACTTTCATTTTCCTATGCAACAGTTGAAGATTAACAAGAAGTTCAAGATTAGTTATAAATTATTGTTAGTTTCCTTAATGCTCTGTGTGGTGACAATTGAAGCTTCTTCACTAAGGAGTATCCCAAGTTTTTTTTTGAACACATGCAAGGAGTGGATCAAAGCTATCTAAATCTGACTATATCTGCTATTCTTTTCCTCCTTAAGTATCAAGATTTCTAGAAACTTGATGACAATTTTAGTATTAAGGTAAAGTTCATGACGAGCCTCGTCAAAATATGAGTCTCCTCTTGATTTGTTTAACTGCCAGCCAGTTGTTGGACTAATCAAAACCATAAATGACATGTTTTAATCATATTGCATGGCTCATAAGAGAAATTGAATTGACACATGTAAGTCTTATGGAAAAATTTGAAATTCTATTTACACTCATATTTAGGGATGGACTAACTACGAAAAGGATTTTTTTGGCTTTTCAATTTGCCTAGACATGCATGAGTGGGAGGAGAGAGAAAAATTAGGAATCAAAATGGAGAGAGCCCAAAAGTTCTCTTCTTATGAGGTGAAGGACAGAGAAAAGTTTTCCTCTTTAACCCTTGGCAAAAATAAAGTTACAAGAAGACACATTAGCTATTACATGGGCATGACATTTCCCCAATAATATCCTTTAGGCTCTTAGTTTTGTCTGGTACAACAAGACCAAAATGTTGAAACATAAAAAATAGTCAAGCTTTTAGTTTGACTATGGCCATGAGAAATGACCCCGTGACCCTGACCATGACCACATCCGCGTGCACACCTTACTAGTTACTCCATCGCAATAACCTTGTGAAAAAATTGTACTGAGAAAAGATATGCATACAAATATACCGATGCATAGTAATTAGGACTAGACTTATGATTGTCTTACAATCTTATCAGTATAGAAAGTCTTCGATGACGGAAAAATATAATAAATTGAAGGATCTTTATTAATGAAATCTAGAGGCTTCAACTATATGCCTTGCTCTAGAGCGTTGTTTGGGTTGGAGGCTTCTAAGCTTCATCTTGAGGGTCCACTCTGGAGTCTTGACTACATCGGAGGTTTCACTTCTCTAGAGACAACTGTGCTTCTTCATTGTTCAATATTGATCTTTAGTGTAGTCGAGTATAAAGGTTCATGTTAAGAACTCACCAAAGGTAACAATGCCTTTTAAGTCTTCACTTATGACACAAGACAAGACTTGTCTTTCAAGGTCCATTGGATCCCCAATGTGCCCTCTGTAGCCCCAATTGGATTGTGTTCATGAGTATGTGGAGGTGGTTTTGTGGTTTTGCATGTACTCAAAGTGGTCGACATTAATGAAAGGGAATTCATAATCGAAGCCATAGTTGATGTGTAGTCCATCTGATCGATGTAGTCGAAGTCGCTAGAGCCGAAGCCATTGTCAAAGCCAAGGTTAACAACAAGCCTCTCAGAGCCAACATAGTCGAAGGTCAGAGAGAGAGAGACAATTGTAGTGGAAGCTGTTTTTGACAACGAGCCCTAAGAATCGGTGCGTCCGTCCTAAGAAGGGGAGAATATAAATTATGATGCTTAAAAACTAACCTATGCTCCAACTATAAAACTTGCTCAAGGTAAATGTAAACATGTCTATCTAGATGTACATTAAGGTTTATATAATGTGTTTGCTCCCCACACAAAGAGTATTGCAAGTTGCAACTAGCGTGAATCCTACCAAGCAAAGTCTATCAAGTTACTCTACAAAAGTAAAGGCATTAAAAAACAAAATAAGAATAGGAAAAATATTTGAATTCTGGATTTTTCAAAATCCCTCTCATTAAAAATATTTAAAAAAATTAGCATGGGTTTAGTTGCTTAAATTCAAAAAGTTAATCAATTTTTTTTTGTTATCTAGCTATTAGTTGGAAAATATTTATTAAAATACAAAAAGATCGAATCATTTTTAATTTCTATTCATTTTTTATTTCTTTCTCTTAAAATAAAGGTGCTCTCTTATATCGTAATTTACAAGAATATAATGGGAAATATAACGGTTTTGGTGGCCAAAACATGACCACTAGTCCATTTTAAAACAGAACCAAGGCCATGAAAAATAGACTTTAGTAATGGAAGGAGTGGTTCATTCCAATTACCGGAGATAATTCCATAAAAGCTATCTTCTATTATTGTCTATGTAGATTTTTTGCACTTATACTTTTTTCATATAACCAATGGACGTAACTGCCCCGCATCTTTTTTCTTTAAGTATTGTGAATGTTTACAAACTATAAATCTTGATAGAGACACGTGCGTTAGCGGAAAAAAGTTAGAATCTAAATTTATCATTTTAATTTATTTGAGTGTTCTCAAATGCAGGTAGATTTCTTACTAATTCTAGGTACAGCACTTCAAGGTACAAACGAAGAAAGTACCTATTGCAAACGGTACATAAGAGCAGCTCACCCTTCTAATTCCTCCTAGTCCGCATAACCTCTTTCTTCTCGCCGGCAGGCCGCAGTACCTTCAAACCAAAAATGTTCTTGCATTGGTTATGCAGTTTTCTTTTTCCCAAAGATACACTGGTCACGCGCAACGTGAATCAAGGAGGTAGCTCCACGGGCAGGGTGACACGAGCGAATCACACGCCGGAGACGGAGCAGACAAGAGCTGATCGCCAGTGACTTGGAAAGCATGCCTTCTTTTTGTAAGAGAATTTCGTTGTTTCATAGGGGTCCAATCGAAAAATCCCCACCATGTCAGAAAGAGAAATATGAGCTCGCCCCCACAAACACAAGTACAGGAGGAGAGAGAGGAGAGAGAGAGACGCGCACAGAGACAGAGGAGACCTCGCCCTCGCCCTCCCCCACATCACTTCGCCTCCTCCCCCTCTCCCTCTCTCGTCGCATCCCACCCCACACCCCTCCCTCCTCGGCTCGATCTCCCTCGCCTCCGCCGCCGCCGCGACCCCGACGCCCCATTATTCCAGAACCTTCTCCTCCGCGGGAGCCTTCCTTCCCCCCTCCCCGATCCGTGGCGCCCCCGATGCGGTGCCCGCGCGCCGCGATCGCGTGACGGACGGACGGGCGCCATGGATACCCCGGGGTCCGGCGACCAGGGTGAGGCGTCGCAGCCGCAGCCCCAGCCCCAGCCGCTGGACTGGCGGTTCGCGCAGGTCTTCGGCGAGCGCGCCGCCGGCGAGGACGTCCAGGAAGGTACGTACGTACATCCGTGCGCGCGCGCGGGGGCTCGAGATCCGCGCGATTTGTGGGGTGCTCTGGGGGTGGGCCGTCCCGGTGGGACGCCCTGGGGCGGTGGGGATCGGGAGGGCTAGGCGGCGAGACTGGAGTTGCGCGGTCTCGTGAGATTTGGTCTCGTAGAAAATGCGCGCCCTTGATTCGCCTGCGATGATGGCGCGACCCCTCAATGTTATCTCGCACAAAAGGTGTAGCTTTGGATTATGTTGGAATATGACCATCGCGTTGCATGTAGAATCAACTCAGATGGTTAGTTTGCTGCTCAATTAGCAAAGCGCGCCCTCGTCGGAAGGCCATGGATCACAATTTCTGCCTCTTGGGAGCTGATTTGGTCGTTGATGGGATTCGTTTTAACTTTTGGCTAGACTAATCGCTTGTGCACCAGGCTCTGACTTGGGTTTGAGGAATGTGGTGATAGATAGGTGTTTCAATTTTGTGTCTTAAGGAATGCAGAAAAATGGTAAAGATGACGTGGAGCTTGTGAACTCTTCTGGCTCCAAGTTTTTGGGGGATTTGTTGCGTAACGTTCTTCTTGGGGCATTTGATGGCGTGTAATACTAATTCGAACTGAGCGTTACAGGTAGTTGCTCTCATGAAATAAAAAGTTGGAAGAGTTTAGGTATCTATAAGAGATAATGTTGTCTTCTGCACGTGCTGTTGGCTTGTTGCCTTGTAGCAAATTTGCACTCTAATATTTTACGATTTGGATAATTGGCATTGACGCTCAGTGCATTTGCTCGTGTTTGTTTTGGACGTATGTTGTCTGAACAGTTGTCGGCATGTGGGACACTAGATATGGTCTATCTGTGACATTCTATTATGACCATGCCGCATTGTTCTAGTTGTGTGTATTTGGTCATCCACTTAGACAAACTAAAAGCTCTCGATGTACCTGAAGCTTCTTAGTATGGAAGCTTGTACTTTCAGAATAGGCTGCTGTGAGGATAGGTTCATGATACTGATGGTGGATGTCTTTGCTTCTTTTTTTTTGTCTGATTTCCTACTTTGTCTTATTTTATTGTTGAATGGAATGCTATATATAATCAAACATCTTCCATGCGATCAAATTAGTTTCATTGAAGGTATATCACATTCAGATTTTGTTGTATCCAGAATATAATGAATGGAGCTTATTGCCCATTTAATAAATAGTCTTTTGTTTCTCTGAGACTCAAAAGGAATATCTACTATATACTCCCTCCATTCTCTTTTGATAGTCCTATTTCTAAAGCTCAAATATTCACAAATGATAGTCCTATTTGCTATTGATAAGGACCATGGCAATAAATAGCACCAGTAACAAGAAGTTTCTAGCAAAGATATTGGAGGATTAACAAAAAGCCTTGTGTTACATTAATTAGATGATAAGCATGGTTGCTTTTCCTTGGTCATTGTGTCAAGGTGAAATAGGACTATCAAAAGAGAATGGAGGGAGTACCATACACTGATATTATCATCTAAATCTATTTTCCCAATCTGCTCTGTTCTTAAATAGGCGAGGACTCATTATTTTTTGTGAGTTAAGAATGCCTTGTATGTTAATTTGGTATGCTGCTTTATTTCAGTTGACATTATCTCTGCAATCGAGTTTGATAAATCTGGTGATCATCTTGCCACCGGAGATAAAGGAGGCAGAGTCGTATTGTTTGAAAGGACAGATGTTCGGGATGTAAGCACCACATATTTGAACTTGGTTTTTATTTTAATATTTTCCCCTAATGAAGTTGCTCTATCGGCAGAATGCAACCCGGAGAGAACTAGAGAGACAGGATGTTCCGGTTACTAGACACCCAGAGTTCCGCTACAAAACCGAATTCCAGAGTCATGAACCTGAGGTATGCTACTAAGCAGAATTTTCTGATTTTTTTTAAAAAGCTGTACTACATATATAGTTGCATTGACATAAGAAACTGAGAAGTAGGTGTTGAGTGTTGACAATAACAGCTCCGAGAAAAAAAGAACTTACCAATTTTTGGTTCGTATTGCAATATGTTCTCATGAGCATACAGTGCTGTTCTTATTGTTTCCTTGTTGATTTTATCTTTAGATATAATGTTATATAAGTGCTGTTCTTAATTTGATGTCATTCTTGTAGTTTGACTACCTAAAAAGTTTGGAAATAGAGGAAAAGATCAACAAGATCAAGTGGTGCCAGACATCCAACAATGCTCTCTCCCTTTTGTCTACAAATGATAAGACAATCAAATACTGGAAGGTATGGAGGAGAAATATGCTAGGAGTGCTTTTCAAATGTTCTAACCATTCTAAATTTATTTTTTATCCTAGTTCATACTCACTCTAGTCGTAAATAAGTGACAGTTTTGGGGCTGTCTTAAGTCAACTATTCTAAACATAGCTTGCAAATTATTTTTTTGTATAATAAATTTGGATATTTGAAATGATACATGTAGATTTGTCTCGAAATGTAGTTTCACAAAAGCATACTTTTGCTATATTTTTTAAATATTTCGTAGCCAAAGGTAATAGTTAATGTTGTGTTCCGAGGGAGTACTTAATTATATAGTGTAAGGCTAGCCTTGGCATAGCAGACCTGTATTTACATTGTTGAATTTCAGCATATATCTTTTTCCACATTGGTAGGGCAATACCGTTTGAATTCAACTAGAGTTTGGTCTTGCTGGGAAAAGAATCTTAAGATTTACATCAAAATTGGCTGGTTAGATACAACAGTTTGGTCATGATGCTAGTCACATTGTTTTATTATGACGTTTTGAACTTTGCAGACACAGGAAAAGTGTATGTTCTGTTCTTTGTGGTTTTATTTTGTACCATTGCTTTATATGTTTGAAAATTTTGCTGCTGGTACCAAGTACGATCTTTTTTATTTGCTTACCCCATTTCTTTACTTACTATCTAGGTGCAAGAGAAAAAACTAAAGCGAGTTTCTGTCATGAATTTGGACACTTCTCAAAGTTTAGGAAGTAGTACTGCTATTGCAAGTACGAGTAGTTCTAAGGCGCCTCTTCCAAATGGTGGTTGTTCGGATAAGTTCAATTGCCTGAACACTAATCTCTCATTTCCACCTGGAGGTTACCCATCACTGCGTTTGCCTGTGGTAAGTTATAATCAACCTCTGATTATATAATATCTGCAGAAGAAAACAAAAGGCCAGCCCTGTATTTTGATATTGAAACTATAAATTGTTTAGTGCATGCAATGCAAAACTGCAATTTTTTAATTCAGGTGACTTTACTTTCAACCACATGCAGGTTACAAGTCTAGAGGCAAGCCCTGTTGCTAGATGTCGACGTGTATATGCTCATGCTCATGACTACCATATAAATTCTATCTCAAATAATAGGTCAGTCATCCTGTGCATAGAATTTTATCTTCTATATGGGATCCCTTTTGCAATCTCTCTTTTCCATAGGTTGATACAGTTATGTCTATTTTCCTTGCTTTCAAACAGAAACCAGCAAACTAGTAGAACAGATATTTTTGAAGGATCAGTGTTTAGTATCTGTTTTATCATCTAACCCTTGCGGGGTACTCTTGCTCCTTCATGAATAAGTTTTCTCCCTAATATGCTCCATCGATTGTAGTTAAAACGCAGTTTAGGGTAAACTGAACCTAAGTTGTCTTGATAATCTCAAGTTTCAGTCGGCACGTATTGCTCATGTATTACCTTAATAAGTACCGTGTGTGAGTGGCTTTTTCTTCCTTTACAGTGGGAGCGTCATTGCTCACATAGTCACATTTTTATTTTGATTATTTTTATTTGCTACAGTAATGGTGAGGTATTCAGCAGAGTTTTAGGGTGTTCATCCTGTAGATTCCAAATACTTCATCAATGATGAAATTTGTGGCATTGTATTGATAATTGTTCCATTGTTTGTTAATCCACAGTGATGGGGAGACATTCATATCAGCAGATGATCTGCGAATAAATTTATGGAACTTGGAAATAAACAGCCAAAGCTTTAACATTGTTGACGTGAAGCCTACAAACATGGAAGATCTAACAGGTTATTCCACTAGTCTCATAGTTTTTTATCCTAAATAATGATGTGTTGCTGCTGCAGCATGCTGACATACTGAAATGTGATGGCTATAAATGTCTTGATGATTGCGACTTTGTTCTTATGCTTTGTCCTTTAGTACTTTAAAAAGAATCAGGATTCCGTCTTTTTCCTTGATAGTTGTTTCTGTTGACTTCTGTTGGCACCATTTGGTCCATGACTGCAGCTGTTGGGAACTTGTGGTCTTCCAAAACTTGAATTTCTTTTCATGGGAAGCTGTAGAATATTCTCTTGGTTAAATGAATGCAAGTTGTGGCAAGGATGTTATCATAGTTATGCCATCTTTAAGTTATAACATAGTATTTTTAGAAACAAATAAACATGGCATGAGAGGTGGTATTACCCAATCGAAAATTATTCCTGCCATCTTGTTTTGGGGTATATGGTTTGTTTGCATAACCTTTCATTGCATAATAAACATCACCTACCAGAAGGAAGCTGCAATAAGGTTCCAGTGCTAGTTTGTTTTGGCTGATTAGTGCCATGAAAAAAAAAGGTTCACAATATGCATACACTTCATCTTTCTGTGGTTGGTAAAAAGTTAATATAAAAAATAAAAACTATATGGTCCTAGTCACTTCTTTTAACTTGGCATTAACATAGTACCATGATCATTCTGTAAAGTTGATTACAGCATTTTTATGTTCTCACGGATTCTTAGCGAAGATATGTGGATGGCTGCTAGTACAGTGAAGTTAGGAACCAATTACTTTCTGGAACAAGTGGTAATCTTGTAGACAAAAACCGAGTAGATGGGGTGGGACCAATATAAGTTGGATGCTAATGTAGCTTCTGGGCTACTGTATTGTGCTGGAGGTACTATAAGAAGTAACAATAATTGGTGCGCTGTTCTAATCTTTTTCTGAATCAGCTTTTAATAGAGTATTGGGTATCAAATCATAGAAGCAAAATATTACAAATGTTATTTGGATGATTTTTGTCCATATTGAAACATAGGCATGGATGGGGCAGATTTATGTGTGAAATAGATTGTAAAAAGAGTTGTCTAATGGAATGACATTAAAAGTTTCCAATCTGGCACACAATGCTCTCTGTTTCTTGATATAAGCATGGTGTTGTCCCTTTGCCATTCTGATTATTAGAAATCTGGTAGGCTCCTTTTTCATTTTCTTACACTTACTAGAAGTGTTGCTCATGATTGCTCGTCTTGGCATAAGCACTTAATGTTCTAATCCTTTTCATATTTCAGAGGTGATTACATGTGCGGAGTTCCACCCAATCCATTGTAATACACTGGCCTATAGTAGCTCAAAGGGCTCTATCCGACTTATTGATCTACGACAATCAGCACTATGCGACAACCATTCCAAGATGTTAGTTATTCTCCTTCTAGTCTTGTCTGTAAAACTTTACCCTTCTGTACTGGGCAACATTGGAACCTTGTGAGGGTTGGGAATGTGTACAGTTATTTATATTGCAAAAGAAACTAGCAGATGCTTTATGAGTTAATGAAAAAGCCTATAAACAGATTTGAAGAACACGAAGCACCTGGATCAAGATCCTTCTTTACAGAGATTATTGCGTCAATTTCGGACATAAAGTTTTCAAGAGATGGAAGACATATTCTTAGTCGTGATTATATGACTCTCAAGGTGCGTTACTAGCTTCTCCATGTTCTTCTACCTTTGTTCTTTTACCTAGCTTACACAGGTACTTTTGTTCGGACCCAGAATAGTAATTGAATACTGTCGCATCAGAAGTCGTTACATGACTTCATACTAAATAGCATTTTCAATTATTTGCAACTACTTCAAGTCAAAAGCTAATTTGATATCTTATTGTTCGAGGGAAAAACAGTTTGGTATATCTTTTCTATGTGGCATTGAGTACTTGTATAAAAATTGAATCTACAGTCATGCATAGCCAATGAGATTATGAACTGTTTTATTTTTTGAACTATGCTTAGTAACTAGCAGGAGTGCCCCTATGAGATTGCTCATCATCTTTTTGTTCCATACTCAGCTATGGGATCTAAACATGGATTCGGGCCCTGTTTCAACCTTCCAAGTCCATGAACATTTAAGACCTAAGGTGAAGTTTCCTTGACTGAATGGTTAAGAAAGAATTGATATTTGTCGCCAGAATATAATGTAATTTTATGCTATCATTGTTTTCAGCTTTGTGATCTGTATGAGAATGACTCAATTTTTGACAAGTTTGAGTGTTGTCTTAGTGGGGATGGACTTCGTGTTGCAACTGGTTCTTATGGGTATTTCTTTCACCCATATTGACTACATGCGAGATTTTATAGGAATCCTCTATTAACACTTTATTTTGCCTGTGTCTTTAAATGCAGTAACATATTTCGTGTTTTTGGTTGTACTCCTGGAAGCATAGAGGCAACCACTTTGGAAGCAAGTAGGAACCCGATGAGGTATATTGACATGCTGTGCCTTCTACTTCTACACATTCTTGTTCCTCTTCTGTTGTTGCCATGATTTAGTTTGTTGTGACTTGCACCCCTCCCTATCCATTTTCTGGGTGCCATGGCCATGGTCCCCTTTGACATAGTTTCATTTGATGTGGGTCAATCATATTTCATCTTTAATAGAAATAAGCAGGTTTATTTGTACAAAAATAAAATCAATATTGAATGCATGAGATGCAAGTTGGGAATGGAACCCATTGCCATCCTATTTGAGAACAGGATGTCAAGAGGTTTGGTGAGTGATGGCTAGAAAAGAACATCTGGGATCTATGTTCCTCTTTCTGTTTTCGTGTTGTTTCATAAAGTTTCTTTCAGCAGTATTGCTTGCACGATTGTTGCTCTTCCATTTTTATAGAACATAGGTGTCTACTGTTTTGTACTTTTATCATATTGAAACTAGTCAGATGTTATAAAGTCAGAAGCAGTTCAAAGAGGGCCATATTATTGCTGCTATCGTTTTTCACATTTTATTGCATACAAAGTCTTACAAATGTTTTCCTGCAATTATAACTCATTTTTGTTTGATTGGGGGTGTGCCATTAGGCGTCAGATTGCAAATCCCACAAGGCCCACAAGGACACTGACTTCTTTTACCCGTGGTGTTCGGAGAGGTGACTGGTTCTCTTCAACATCAACTCAAGAATTTCCACTAAATTATTGTGTACACCCAGTGATCACTTAACTATTATGCTGCAGGTGGAGAAAACCAAGGCGTTGATGCCAATGGAAATTCGCTTGACTTCTCAACAAAGTTGCTCCATCTCGCATGGCACCCAACTGAGAATTCCATCGCATGTGCTGCTGCAAATAGCTTGTATATGTATTATGCGTAGAGAATGTCCTACAGAAAATTTGTTGTTTTTTTGGCTTGCTCCCATGAAGGCCCAGGGCCTTTCAACTGCAACCAGAGAGATGGTGCAGGACGTTGTCATCAGTTCTGCCCTTGGGGGCCAGAAAAGGCTGCTGATGTCCACAAGATCACCATGTTGCTATGCTAAAGGACCGTAGCCTTGTTGATTCTTTAGTACATGTGTAAATTATAATTCTAATCATGGAAAGTTTTGGTCCAAAGATGCAATTGCAGACTGCTGTATCCAGTCGGCATTTGAAGGTGCAGATCGAAGATAAATTCTGCATTGGACTCGAGCGAATCTGCATTGCAATGGCTGAATGATTGACTATCTTTTACTTGTAATGCCACCTAGACAGGGCTAATCATGTTTTTGGAACTTGAATGTCGGAACAATAGATATTATTACTCAGTTATTATTGTAGCTATTCATCTTTATTACTGTTTCTATTCGTTGGACTATTAAAATAAGTTAGCACCGATGTAATTGTGCTCTTGTTTGCTATTCTAAGCCTGGACTTTTCTTCAGTTCTTTGTTCTAAAAGATGTTTGAACACTTTAGCACTTGCAAGAAGCCAAGAGCGGTACTCACCGAATCATATCATGACTTTTCACAAGATATGTTTTCTTTCAATCATTTTACAATAAAGTGAATTCATGCAAGATGGACATGCATCATATACTTTTCTTTTTAGTTGTGCGTCATTAAGCTCTTCTTGGATGTACCGGCGTATGTAACTTAAAATATCTGTATTGTGAATTCTATAAATTTCATAGTACTTTTTGGGAAGAAAAGGTAACTCTTTTAGTGTTTATGGTTAAATATTCATATTTCAAATTTTTCACATTTTTAGGAAATAATGTTTTATTTACAATGCACCTCTTCATAAAATAAGATACAAACAGCGTACACTGTCCTAGTCAATAAAATTACATGATAATACGATATTGGATAATTCAAGGGTGGGTTCTACGGATGCATATGGACATTTCAAAACAAGATTGATTTTTGGTCTTCTACGTCGAAGAAAAAAAAAATGTGTTAAGAGCTGTAAATCTCAAGTGACGGAAGTATTGCCCCTGAATTCTATATTTGTGAATATGGAAATACGCCTCCACGCACGTTTCCGCCTCCGCAGCGCATTTTACGTAAATCTTGAAACCCGAGGACCCGAATGCAAAATCCCCGCCACATATAGCTCAACGATTCAACGAAATCTTGCGGTTCCCCTTCTCCGCCACTCCCGCGCCCGCCGCCGCGCCATCACTAAACCCTAGCCCCGCCCGCCGCCGCCCCGCAACAGCAGCAGCCACCCTCCTCCTTGCCGCAGCCATGGGTAAGCATTCCTTCGCCTCCTTCTCGCCACCCACGTATCGGAACTTTCCCGCAGACCCGGCTCGAAGCGGTTCTACAATCGACAAGGGTTTAGCTTCTTCTTGGTTTTGGATCTGATTTGATTCTGGCGTTGGGGGCGTCGGCGCGTCAATCTGTTGTGCAGGAAAGGTGCACGGATCGCTGGCGCGCGCTGGGAAGGTGCGCGGGCAGACGCCCAAGGTGGCGAAGCAGGACAAGAAGAAGAAGCCCCGGGGCCGCGCCCACAAGCGCATGCAGTACAACCGGCGCTTCGTCACCGCCGTCGTCGGCTTCGGCAAGAAGCGCGGGCCCAACTCCTCCGAGAAGTAGATCGCCTGCAGGTTCACATAACGGGATTGAGATTGTGATGTTCTCTTATGGGTTCAGGATGATGTATGGATGAGGAAAAGAAACTTGAGATTGCATTTTGGTTGATGTTGATGGATGTTATGTGCCTGCTTGAATCCTCTCTACATTATTATTTCCCGTAATGTTATTGTTACCCTGTGCATTTCTCTCAAATATCAGTTTCTGCTGGAGCCTAGGACGTAATGCGGTTGTGTTGTGTGGTTCTTCCGGGCTTTAGTGTTTTATTAGGTAGAATCCGTACACTTGAAACTCTTGAACAGTTTTGTGTGCTGAATCAACGGTTAGAATTGAAAAAATAATAAATTGTGGAGTATAGTATAATAACAGGTCTCACATTTCCATCTGCAAGCACTTGCTACATGGTGTAAGATGCCTAGCCTTTTAGGTGCTGTTTGAGTATTCTGGTATCCTGTGTCTGCTTGGGTGTTCAATTTGAATTCCCAAAGCAAATTGAATGATTGATGATCCATGGGATTTAGGTTGTTAGTTGCTCATTTGCTAGCTGTTGTCGAACTCAAAGGAATCCTATTGTTATACAAGCTAATGCCTCTCTGAACTTCCATAATATGTTACCGTATTCTGAAGGTTTCCTTGTATCAACAGAACTGTTGGGGATGCATACCCAAAGATAAAGGTGTTCTTTAGTTTTTCTGGTTGGGTGTCAATTAGAATGGTTGCACTTGAGCAATGCATGCTGAAGTCACTCAATAAACAAGACCTTTTGCAAACAATCTGCTACAACATTGACTTGTGCATTTGCTTTTATGATAATGCTGCTAGCATATTTTGTGTTTTATGGGCAATTAGGCATCATGCGCCCTTAGGTCATTTAAATGGTACTTGTAATTTTATTTTATTTGCTTTGGTATGAGTAGTTTCTCGGATTAAGTCTGGCTGAAACAAAACTTGTTGTAATCAAGCGTACACCATAAAGAGTGGTGTATTGCCATCTTTGGTTTTTGTTTAACAAGATTTAAGCATAGTAACTGTCTTTCAAGGGTTTGAGGTTTAGATTTGATTCTAACTTTGTTTTTTTTCTTTCCTCTACAGTCTACACCAGAATAAAATGATTGATGAGGAAATGGCTCCTAAATTATTGTTTTGAGCCCTAGATATGCATTTATAGTGTTTGAAGTGCATAATTGTTGGTATTATTTTGTTCGACTTAAGATTGTCAGCATATTTCCTAGCTTGTGGTTATGATGTAGTGTTGTCTAGTACTATTTTCAGGTCAGTATGCCCATTGGTCGTCTTGTTCAGGCTATTGTTTAGTGAGATGCTTTGCTTTCCCTGCTTATTTATACCCACCTTGGATTCTATTATTGAATATTGATCTATGGAGGTGGCATTAACTTGTATGTATCTGTTCATTCATTTACCTTGGTATAGCGTGGCTGTACCTGTTCGAGGAAACATAGCACCCGGTATCCGTCGGGCCAAAATCTAAATAAAGTTAAAATGAAGATAAAGGTATTTCCTGAATAGTTCTTTATCTTGTTGAGGTGGATGGTAGATTTTACACTGCCACTCTGCCAGATTTTAGTAAATTGGATTCCAATTCCTGCCGTAACCATTTGCTTGGAAGTGGGATTTATTGAGCCGTTGGATTTGTTAGTTTTGTCACTCTTGTTAGCTTCTAGTTACAGGGAGAAACTGAGTGTTATCTTGAAATTGAAAGTGCATTAGCTGTATTCTGTTATGCCGGATGATGCTATGTTCTTGTACGCAGCGAAGTTGTTTCTGTTGCCACTGCGGATGGCAGATCTGTTTCTCCAAAAGCATAACCTGGAACAGATGGTATGTCTAGAGGGCCATGTCTCATCCTCGTACTGTCGGGCAGGCCCATGGAGACTGGAGGCATGGCGAAAGAGGTGCCAGTTGAGTATCGTAGGATGGCAAAAAAAAAAAAGACAGGAAAATGTTGCGTAGCCGTACCAAAAGTGGTTGATGCAGCAGCTAAACGGCAGGATTAGGGAGACAAAAGAGATTTGGTCAGGGATTTGGGATCAGAGGTCTGAAGGATTAGATTAGGGAGAGGGGGGAAAAAGAGAAGAGAGAGAGACTATTTGGTCAGGGATTTTGGATCGGAGGTGTGATGGTGTTTTTCTGACAGACTCTAACGGGCGTGTTAGGTTCCCTATCGTCGTCACGTGATCCCGCAACTGGCCATTCGCGCAGTTCCTTTTGTCGAACCCTACCGGCGACCAGGGCAGATCTGCATAGGATCAGGGAAAACACACGTTGCTCATCCACGTGATCCGAGACGAAAACCGTCGCCAGTGAACTGAAGAACGAGTACGGTGTACGGTGGCCGTGGACTGCCATCATCAAATAGTGGACTCAAAAAAAATATCAGCAGGTCCTTTCCCTCCCTGTTTTAGCTTTTTTATTTATTCTCGGCACAGAAATACAGACAAGTTAGGGCTCAGCTCTCGATTTGACCGTTATCCTCTTGCACAAAAGTGCAGCAATATTCGATGCCCCTTCGAGAAAAGGAGGGCGGTATGCCCAGATGTTTACTCGCACGTCGCCATCTATCAAGCATCTGAATATTTCTTTCTTAATTTTTCTACATCGTCTGGTTTGGCTTTTGGCCCATAGGTTTTGTAACGGGGAAAAGGTAGCACTCCTGCTATGAAAAGGTTAAAAATTTCTCTCCATCAATATTCAGCCTCCTTCAAGTTGGGTGGATCAGATAATTGCATTATATGCGCATCAAGTTGTTGCCTGGATAAGATAATCACAAATATCTAATACATGCTACTCCGTCCATTCCCTGAGCAACCTTTTTAAATTTGCTTATCAAGTTTCCTGGATAAGATAATCACAATACTAAAACATGGTACTCCATTCCCGTAGCAATCTTTTAGTTTTGCTTACAAAATCCGGTACAGACGTGTACTATACAACACATCACATCGAAGAAATTAGGTATTTTTTATTGATAAAGTCACTACAAACATCTCTCTATCGACTAACATATATGTAAGAATATTTTGTATAAAATGTGAGCGTTAATATGACTGTATGAGTCCAACACTCGAACTCAGTGTGGGCACCTTCCATCGCGATAGCCTAACGATTTTAGTTATGCTCAGTTCGCGCTCCTTTAGCAATTTAAGATGCTCCCTCTTTTCTTACAAGATAAAATTTATTTTTGCTAGGGCAAAGACTTTGACCAATAATTACTATAGTAGTATTTTATTTATGTGATAAAAAATTAAAATAAAATTATTAAGAATGTATTTCTGAATAACATAAATCTAGTAACCATAAGCTTGTCGAGAAAAAACTATATATCAAATAATGATTAGTTAAAAGGCTTGCTCGATCTAAACGATATCGTCATTTCACAAGGTCCTGTTCTACATACTAAACACTGATGGGCCTTTGTGCCGACTCCATCTTATTCTCTATCAGATGCGACATTTTTGTATCGTCACTCCTACTTTAATCAAGCGACACAGAGCTCACGGTGCACCCCGTTGCACGTAGTAGGTTGGTCGGCCGTCATACAAGCCAACAAACTTTCTGCGTAGGTACATGTCTTAGTCGCTGACTACATATAGTGACGGAACTCATAGCATGTATGTAGGTGCAGTGCCTGTCTTAACTTGTTTACGAAGAGAAACTTGGAGATAATTTACAATATATGCAATGGATATTTCTACTTCTGTTTGCTTTCTCGAGTGTCATCAGGCATCATGTGAAAGTACTAACTGCAAGTGGGCGTTTGGCAGTTCTACTTCAGCAGCACGAGATAAAGAAATCCAATCATGATAGTCATTTAGATAATTGATACTTTCTAAGTTAATTCTATCTAGTCGGGCGCTTCATTTTCCTTGACCCTTTCTATGGAGGTATGGAGGTATGATATTTTCTTTATCATTGCTTAACAAATTGTCCAACTTTATAGGTATGATTTTCTTAATCACATCAATTTGAGGTAGATGAAGAAAGACCTCATTCCCACCATGTCCAAATGCGCCATAGCCCTGCTATGAGCAGTGTGGGATCTCTCCAACAACGCAATACTTCGAGGAGTTGTCCTTTATCATCACCCCACTTGATCCAAGCCATGAATCATTCGTCTCTCTATCTTGCCTCACTACTTGTAGTGGTCTACTCGTTTTCTGGCAGCGCGCTTGCGCAGCCATGTCTCGCCAACCATCGATCATCACAATCTAGCCTTATCACATGTTGCACCCTCCTCATTATACTCTATCATGGTTCCTGTTCTACCCCTCGGTCATCCACCACCGGTACCATAACTTGCCGCCTCAGGCCTAGCCACCGCCACTGATTTTGCTTGTCGTTGGTGGCTCTCTCTGCAACCGCCATCTCTCTTTGACAAAATCCCAACCTAAAGTTCTAACCAAGCTCGGGAGTGAAGATTGGAAGCATCAATTGTGTGACCAATTAACTAAAATCTCATGCCCGCAAAGACTAAAATACCTTAACCCTTCCCCCTTTTTAACATGGTTTATTTGGAGTACTTGAAAATCAACAATGTTCATGGTCTCTGATTTGTCTAACGAATCAATTTTCGAAGAGTACATAAGTGCATGATGAAATCCCTATTGGATTCTACTTTTACTTGCTCAATTCCGAATTGTAAATTATTTTAGTTTTATTCTGAGTCAAATTTCTCTAATTTTACAAGTTAACAAATATCAACAATATCAATCTAGTTTTCACTATATGAACCATAAAATATATCTTGATAGTGTATTATTTGATATCGTAGATGTTAATATATTTTTCTATGAAGATGACCAAAATTAGATAAGTTTGATCTAGACCAAAATTAAAACAACCTGCAACTTAGAATGAAGAGAGGATGAAGCAATCTCAGCCGATCGTTGAACTTGAAATTTTGTGTTTATTTTCTAAAAGAACCTCCCAATACAAGTTTTCCCAATTACTTATTCTAGTTTTCAGGTTGGAAACCGAAGTAATGTAGCTCAGGTTTCAAGTTTGATTTTTCTCCGTTCAAAGTTCACTCTTGGAAGTTGGAATGTCATCACTTCTCTATATTCTAACGTGAGCAATTTCGAGTTAATAGTATTTGTTTGAGTTCGCCATCAAGAAAGAATTTGTTTGTTTTGTCAGTGCGAAAAAAGTTGTGCCCTTTAATATGGGTCCGCAGGAGTCAGCGGGGCTCGCACGCACGCCGGATCCAACCACAAGCAGACCGACAGCCGTGCCGCCCCTCGGAGAAGAGAAGCGGCCGCGCCGACGCGCCGGGCCCTGCCAGCCAGGCCGGTGACGGAGCGGACGCCTGGCGACCTCCCCCGCCCACGTGTCCGCTTTCCGAGGCCACCGTCCCGCCCCCCGCGCTTTCCTTCGTCAGCCGCCCCCGCAGCCCAACACCAGCATCAAAACCCGCACCTCGCATCCTCCTCCCCACCACCGCCACCGCCGCCCCCCAAGCAAGTCTCGCGGCCGCAGCCCGAACCCGGGGGCCGAACCTTCCTCCCATGGCCCCGCCCCCCTCCATGGCGGCCGCCTCCGATCGCGCCGGGCCCGACGCCGGCGCGGGCGAGCCCTCGCTCCGCCTCCGCCGCGCCCCCTCCGCCGAGGCCGGCGACCTCGCCGGCGATTCCTCCGGCGGCCGGCGGGAGAACGGCGACCCGCACCCGCCGCCGAATCCGCAGGAGCGGCAGCAGCAGCACGAGATGCTGTACTACCGCGCGTCGGCGCCCGCGCACCGCCGCGTCAAGGAGAGCCCCCTCAGCTCCGACGCCATCTTCCGGCAGGTGAGGATGCGCCAATGCTTAGACTCTCCGTCTCCCTGCCGATTTCCGCGATCCCGTGACCCGTGCGCCTGCTCCGATCCTTGCGGCCTGCGAAACCTTGTTGCTTCCAGTCAACTCTGCCTCTGCCTCTGCCTTTTGTGTTCAAATCGCGCTTTGTGCTGTCGTTAGCTTAATACGCGTCGGTTACCGTCTACCGTGCCCGGATGCCTATCTGTGGGCTCCCGAAGCGCCGATAGATTCTGCGCGTGTACCGGGACGAGCACAATTCGTTTTGTGGGGGGCATATGCTGCTACGGATTGAAATCGGTGTTTGCTTGGTTTGGGGATCAGGGGGACCAGTGCGCGGCTGGGCGCCGGACGCATGCCATGCAGAATTTGGCATCGGGCGGCTGCAGCGGCAAACAACGAGCGTAACTGTTGCCACTAGGAGAGCTTTGTGTGTGGAAACGGATGGGCAAACGAGTTGGACTTTGCTAGTAGTACTGTTATACTGTACAGATAGCCAGAGACAGAGAGTTGTTGTGACTTCGTCAGATGCTTCAGAGTTCGAGCAGCAGCTGCAGGGCGAACTGGGCAGCTTCAGAGTTAATGCTGACTTTTCAAACTACAGTTCATGTTACATTGTTTCGACTTCAGTCAGGTGCTTCAGATTTGGAGCTGCAGCCTGCAGTTGCAGGGGCTAATTAAGCAGTGTCACGATCCAGCATCCCAGTATCAAATGTTGACTTTTCAAACTACAATCCGTGTTACATTGTTCACGCAGTGCCGTATGGTGCATGCTGATTGATGTACTTGCCTTCCTGTTTGGGGCATTGCTTCTGCTTGAGGACCATATAAAGCTTATTCTGGTATGGGACCACATACTGATTGGCCGTCCATTTTTGACTAGGCATATTATTGGATGGATTTTTTTTTTCTTTTTCAATGGACTTGTTTGGTTTTACATGTTACTCTAGAAAGGCATACCAGTGTAGCATTAATTGAGCTCAAAATTACAGCAGGAACACAGTAGATGTCAAATCGTTGAATGAGACTTAAACTGTACACTAGTGAGGCTTGAAAATAATTTGAGCCTGCTACAACTCACACCCAAATTGGTGCCTTGTCCATACCAAATTTGATCTGTTTCTATCTGAAATTGATACTCGTAATAAATCTAAACTATAACCTGATTTACTTTCGAAGGTAGAGGTTTAGTTGAATGCTTACTTGGATGATAGTCTAATCCTCAGTGACTCATCTGTACGTATATACTTCACATTCTTCCTACACATGTTCCTGGGATGCCACCAGAGGACAGATGTCCTTGTGAGAGCTTTACTATAATATTAGTACATCAAATGTCATTTGTATCCTATTCTTCTTCAACTAAGAGTGAATCCTCAGTTTGTAAGCCATGTGAGAACTTAATTACAATATCAGTTCATCAAATTTCGTTTATCTTATTCTTCTTTAACTCAGCATGAATCCTCAATTCCAAGTCATATTTCGTGGTTGCCAATAAAAATGAAGTCCTGAAACTAATCAGTTCTCTTGATTCCAGAGCCATGCAGGTCTTTTGAATCTATGCATTGTTGTGTTGATTGCAGTGAACAGCAGACTCATTATTGAGAATTTAATGAAGGTTTGTTACTTTACCTTTTCATTTCCCTTGATTTCATTTACAGCTCCCAATCCATCTCCAGAAGTAGCATTTGGTTCTAGTGCTTTCTGCACACTTTTCTAGTATGCATCTATCACATTATCACGTTCTGAATTTACTGTTGCAGTATGGCCTTTTGATAAGAGCTGGATTTTGGTTCAGTGCAAGATCGCTGGGAGACTGGCCCCTTCTTATGTGCTGGTAGATATACTTGCTCATTTGATTCTACTGGGTTTCAACTAATAGCAGTACGCTTCACAGGATTTATCATTCCGTTTATTGCAGCCTCACGTTACCGATTTTCCCACTTGTTGCGCTCATGGCTGAGAAGCTGATTAGAAGGAAGCTCATTGGTGAACATGTAACTTTCTCTCGCAGCACTGTGTAGTCTTTAGAAAAGTTGCTTCTAAATAACCATGTCATTTTCAGCTAACACGCTCTTTTGTTGTTTATTGTGTATAACTTGGGAGTAATAGATGTAATATTTGAGGGTCGAATTCTATATAGGATTCGGCCTTTTTTTCTATTCTGTAGTATGCTTTAAGTTCCATTGTGCTATTTATGACTTGTATACGCCTCTCGCAGGTGGTTATTCTTCTCCATATCATTATTACAACATCTGTCATTGTCTATCCAGCTGTTGTGATTCTTAAGTAAGAATATTTCTTTTTGACTCTGCAGTTTGTTTGGATGCATCTACTTTTGGCATTCATTGACCTCTTGTATTTAATGGTATGGGATATACTCAATTTGTTTATTATTCATGATTTTCTGTACTTTGTGGTATGGTGGTGAACTACATTGTCGTGTCTCAAACAATTAACCTTTCTTTTTGTTACATAACATACACTTCAATTTGGATGGTTTAAAAGGAGGCTTATATGACACTAGTATTTAATTTTATCTGGTGATAAAGTTTCTTATGTGACCTTTGATCATTTACCTCTCGAGTCTATATTGCCTTATTATGTCTTGATCTGTCCACCGAGAGTCATCAAATTGGAAAGATTTATATGTAGTCGAGAGATATCAATTCACATGAGGCTGCAGATATTTTGTTTTCTATCGTTGTAGCTTAGAACCTTTTTCTGAAGTGAACCTGAACACCGACTGAATAAAAAAATGGAAAGTAGAAATGTAAAATAAACAGCTGCAGTGTTTGGGATTTCTGATGCTGTTGTGCAAGTAGCATTGGAATATATTATAATTTGGTTGAGTCAATGTTATCTCCCTGAAAGAGGCATCAGGTGCTGATAGTTACTTTTTTGTTGATTATATTGTCAATGAGATTCCAGAACTCTGTATGCTTCATGCATTATGTTACTTAATTTCATTTAATTTCGTTAGTTTATTTTAATTTTCTGATTGCCAAGAAATGATACTTCAAAAGATAGTGAATTCTGGATTATCAGCTCAGTTACATCAAAAATTTCAGGTGCGACTCAGCAGTACTGTCTGGATTTGTGCTAATGTTTCTTGCAAGCATCATGTGGATGAAGCTTGTCTCTTATGCACATACAAATTATGATATAAGGGTTTTGTCCAAAAGTACTGAAAAGGTAATGTGTTGAAATGTTCATCTGAATTAGTTTAGATATTTGGCTAACAAGTTGCATGCTTTTCAACGTTGATCTACTCCACTTTAAACTTCTTTTCCAGTTTATTTTATATAGTTTCTTTTGAACACAGTGAAATATAGTTTGAATTAATTATGTTTCCATTATGAGGGTCAAACATTTTTTTCTAGTTTCTCATACTGTGTTCTTTTTTGCATAAGTCTAACCTGATGTTCTCTTTCGATTTTTTTTATACGGTTAAATTTCCTTTAACCTCATGACGTATGTACTCTTCGTTGGGTCAGGTACATCCTATGTCATGAGGTACACATGTAGGAGTAGCTACACGTGCGTGTAGAATGGATTTTTCCTATGATTATATCATTTATTCTCATTTTTCATGCCAGTAATTACCATTGTTATTCTTATATAATAGGGTGCTGCATATGGCAATTATGTTGATCCTGAGAATATGAAAGATCCAACCATTAAAAGTCTATTGTACTTTATGTTGGCCCCAACACTTTGTTACCAGGTACTATTCTTCTACAAGGCTTCTATTTGATTTTTCGAAGTTATGCTATCAATTCCTTCATACTTGTATCTAGTTACACTAGAGACAAAACATGAATGTCCTAATTTCACTTTGGTGCATTATGCAGCCAACTTATCCTCGAACTACATGTATTAGGAAGGGCTGGGTGATCCGACAACTTGTAAAGTGTCTTATTTTTACAGGCCTGATGGGCTTCATAATTGAGCAGGTGAGCTTTCTATGTTCCTTAAGTAACATTTATTTATATGGTGTCTTGAATTAAATTCCAAACCTCTTTTGTTTTCAGTACATAAATCCGATTGTGAAGAATTCCAAGCATCCACTGAAGGGGAATTTCTTGAATGCTATAGAGAGAGTCTTGAAACTCTCAGTGCCAACACTATATGTATGGCTTTGCATGTTCTATTGCTTTTTCCATTTATGGTTAGTAACTTACTTCAGTTGGGTACCACGTGTATCAGAAGTACCTTAAATTTGGTAGATAGTGGTGGTTATCTACAATAGGGCAAGTGACTTTTGACCTGACATTGATGTCTCTTGTACACAGCTTTCATCCTTTTTTTTAAATTCCAGGCTGAACATTCTAGCTGAACTCCTTCGTTTTGGTGATCGTGAATTCTACAAGGACTGGTGGAATGCCAAAACTGTTGAAGAGGTTTGAGGCTTGTTAAAATCTGAGTTCATTTCTTTTCCAGGTGAAAATTTAGGACTGACTATATTTCCATGCATTTTAATGCGATAATATTTTGGGGCTTACTTCAGTACTGGAGACTGTGGAACATGGTAATCTTCTATCTTCATATTTATTTACTGTTGTTCAGACGGCACTTCATTACTTAACTAATAACATTGTTATGGTAGTTACTGATAAGCATATCCTTCAAGTAACTGACAATTGGTCTACCTTTTTGTCAGCCTGTTCATAAGTGGATCATTCGACATATATATTTTCCATGCATAAGGAAAGGCTTGCCCAGGGTAATTGCTTATTGCTTCTATATGTCTACAAGAAGTCTACACTTGTTCTTCTTTGCTGTCCAACTTTCTGAATGTAGTTAGTTTGAAACAACCACTCAATCCACCTATGCTAAATAGTTCCAAAATAATATATTACTTTTGACTTTCCACATGATGCTCATACATAACAGTAAAAATTCACCATATACAAATCTTGATAATGCGGAAACAGGCCTGCCAGAGTATTAGCACTCAATCATCATAGTTCTAATGAAGACAACCAAACAATTGACAATACTGTTGTGAGGATGTCAGAATATGTCAGATTAAGAATTTAGTTTCGTTGTTAAATGATATACCATACAGATGGTACTGATTGGAAACAAATTTGGGAAAGATTTAAGAAATATACATGGATTAGGTGTATAAAAACAAACGAGGATAGAGTACAGAAGGATATCTGGTATTGACTTAGGAACAATATATTAATTCTGCCTTCTGTCAACTGCCATATGTAAATACATGAAGAAAGAAAAATTCTGTTGGTCTATGATATTCTTTACTTTTCTGAAGTGACATGATTTCTCTCAGTTCTTAATTCTCAAATTCATATTGTATCTACGCTGCAGGGTGTAGCTGTTCTAATCTCATTTCTGGTTTCAGCTGTATTTCATGAGGTATGTTCTTCTGAAATCTTTATGCTTATACGTCATTTCTGATTCATTTTCTAGACACTAGCTAAAGCAGGAAACAACAGGTTTCTATGCTGTTATTGAGAAATGCTCTGGCTTGAATTCCAGTCAAGCATGTTACCAATATAATCCATCTTGAACGTTGGCTTCTTTTCTTCTTTCATTTTGCGTGTTTCTGTTTTACTTAAAAGAATGTAATATGACCATTTGCATGTATTTCAGTTTATCATAATCTTATTTCCTTTTCATTGTGATTTACAGATATGTGTTGCTGTGCCATGCCACATTTTCAAATTCTGGGCATTTTTTGGGATCATGTTTCAGGTATAGAAGTAACACTTACACGTACCAGTTTACGCATATCCTCGTATTTCAGATTTCCATCGCTGCATTCCATAAAGAACTACATTACACCATCCTGGATACAATATACTTTCCACTGTTTTTCACATAGGCTGACACCACTGATCTTTGTTCCCCAGATACCGTTGGTGTTCTTGACGAGATATCTTCAAGATAAGTTCCAGAACATAATGGTATGCTGCGCCTAAACACAATCTTCGTTTCTTCCATTGCTTCATCCCACTGAATAATCTTACATAAACTGTACCATTCTGAGCAGGTGGGCAACATGATATTCTGGTTCTTCTTCAGCATAGTCGGGCAGCCCATGTGTGTCCTTCTATATTATCATGATGTCATGAACAGGCAGGCCCAGGCAAGTAGATAGTTCCGCTGAAATATGAACCAAGACACAGATCATCAGAAGGAAACAAATTCGAATAGGCTGGAAGCAGTAGCAGCCCCCTTGGCATGTTTATCAGCAGCTAGTCAGCTTGCAAATGCTTCCATTCCGTGCGGCCGTGCCGGTGCCGGGGATGCAGCGTGTACATTTTCAGTGATGCAACATCAAGATCTGATAGCGCTTCCGACATGTCAGACTCTCGACACTTTTTCAGTCTACATGTCAGCAGTGCTGTGCGCATAATGTCGTGTAACATGTATGTATGTACCATGAATCCGTGATGCGTCACGCCTTGAGGATCCAAAATGAGCCCAAAAGAAAAAGAACAGGCTCACTTAAGAGGGAGAGAGACAGGGTAAACAGGTTCACGGAGCAGATATATCAAAAACCTGAAATCATCTTCGTCTGAGCTGTGACACCTCGTCCCAGGAAAAGAATAATGAATGAGCGTGTAACGCTCTGAGATGTTTGTATTGCCTTTGCTAGTGAGGATATGAGGCAGTGTCTCTCTGTTCATGAATCCTCTTCTGCTGTGATGTGATGTCCGAGTAAGGGCAACCAAGCAGGCCGTGCCGAGCTCGAGCTGGAGGCCCGCCTATGTTTTCGATCATTCGATGGCTCCTTGCAGTTGCGCTCGGCATTGCCTTGCCTTTTGCAGTTTCCCTGTGTGATCTTCTTGATCAATGAAAACAGATTGCAGTCTCAAAACTGTACTGGAAGTGGAGCACAAGTTGTGTATGGCATGTGCGAGGCAGGCACTGGCGACAGGAGGGGAGCTGGCCCATTGAGCCCATCGAATCGCGCATGTATGTTGAAGCTAATTAGAGTCACAAGGGTTCTATCTCACCGTCTCAGATAAAACAAGCAGGGGCGAGAAGGAACCAGCGGGTGCTCGACGCATGCTTCTCAGTGAGTGCAAAAAGGACGGGCTGGTAACTACTAAGGGTTTGTTTAGATGTAGTTTTGGAAAGTCGTAGAATCAAGACATTATAGTTTTTTAAAAGCACAAACGTGCAAAATCACGGTTTAGAAAAGAAAAGAGGTAAGGAGTGGAGTTTTTAAAACTCCAAAAGACTACTATTTTTAGCAATACCATGGTTCTCAAAACTACAAGTTTATAGCATTCAAACACCTTATAACTTTTCAAAATCAAAGTATTCCACAATACTATAGCATTTTTCTAAAACTGCCAAAACACTGCATTCGAACATGGCCTAAATTTGCTTTGTCTTTCAGCTTGGGTGCTTCTGCACCCCCCACAAGGTCTTATGCCTGATTGCCTCGCACATGAAAACAAGTTCCACTGGAGTACACCCTCCTGTGAGTCCTGTCACGAATACTTGGAACTTTAACCACAATCTTGTCAAGAACACTTGAAACTTCAACCGCAATCTCTCACGAATACTTGAAACTTTAAGCAAACGTGCCTGATTTTTAAAATAATGAGTACAAGTGTGAAATTTGACGATAGAAATCAATGTGAAGTATTTATAGTATTAGATCTTTACGAATACAACACATCCTACTTGGGCAAATTGTTGCCTACAAAAAAAATGATCCGTGCTAATGGCACTGCCATTGCAATTTGGCCCTTTTTCAATCTTCAGCTGGAAATACCGTCACATCAGCCTGATGAAGGTTGCTAAAAATTTCAAATAAGCCATAGGTGAAGTTAGGGAATTTTTATAATCCCAGTTAAACTTTAAAGGCTAAACTTTTTAATTTAGACTTGAATGGGGTGTGCCAAGCCAAGGCTGTAGTGCAACGCCTAGGCGACACGTAAGGGTTCCAACGGCAAGCCACTACGAGGGCAACACCAATATATATGTACCAAGTAGTCCTTAGTGGTGGATCCTGTAACAATGTAAAGAGCATAATAACGAGACATGGAAAGAGAGGAGGAAGGAGAGGGACGGAGAAAAAAGGGTGAAAGGAGAGAGATGGAGAGAAAAGGGAGGAATGGGAGGGATAAATTGATATTTTATTTTCTATGGGCAACCCATAAGTTTATAGGTAATTTTTGCTACAGACCACTATATGGACTGTTGATTACTTTAGTCCTACTCTTTTAAACCTACTCTTTTAAAGTACATTGCGGATGCCTTGATGGACTCTTTTAAATTTAATATCAAAGTGGACATACATATCAGATTTTAGGAGTTGGAATGAGAAGCTGCGCTGGTTTTATAGGTTCATTTCCCTGCAGCATTGAATAGCTTCTCAATGTGGTACCAAAGTGCTAAACACTAGGTTCGTTTCCCCGTGATTACTTTGAAGATAAAATTTGAAACTTGATTTGGTTGGGGTGCGCCAGGCCAAGGCTATAGTGCAAAGCCCAGGCGACACGCAAGGGCCTGCAAGCCACTGTGGTGGAACCTCCTCGCAAAAAATAAATTAATATCAAAGTGGATATTTAGCCTACATATCAGATATTAAACTGATAAACTGATAAGAACAGAGCCAAAAAACCGAGAAATGTACGAGTTGCAATGGAGCGCGACACCTTCTTTTATAGTACTACGCCACGCTGCTGTTCAGCTATTCGATGTGGTACTAAAACATCAGGTCAGCTCCTTCCTTCGAATATCCCTGTATAAGTGTCCGAGCATGCTTACTTGTCTGGGCCCAATTCGGCGGCCCAGCAGGCCAGTAGGCCGCCGCCCGACAATCCATAGGATGAAGCTGTTCTTCCACAGGAATTCCGTCCTCTGAAAGACATGAGCTGAATGTTGCCCATTAGCCACCCAATTACTGCTTCAATTTAAAACTCTCGTGCATCTCGAACTTGTGCTTGGACACAATGTGTGTGTGTGTGTGTGCAGGAGGGTAGACTTCGATGCGTGTTCGAGCAAATCGGAATTCAGAAACTGTGTTTGTTCATGTACCTCAGATTAATTTATGCGCAAAGGGCTCAGTTTTTTCCTCGTATTTTGGTGAAGCTAAGATGCTTGAATGCCAGTCAGCCTCCACATCAATGGGCGATTCATACAGCAATGCAAGACAAGAGTTAAGAACTTATTTACCGTCATATTGGATGTTTAGATGCTAATTAGAAGTATTAAATATAGATTAATAATAAAATAAATTCTAAAACCCTAGGTTTATTCGCGGAACGAATCTAATAAGCCTAATTAGTCCGTGATTAGCCTATATGATGCTAAGTAAACATGTGCTAATTATGGATTAATTAGACTTAATAGATTCGTCTCGTGAATAAACCTAGGTTTATACAGTTAGTTTTATAATTAGCTTATATTTAGTTTTTCTAATTGGCATCAAAATATTCAATGTGATATGGTTTAAAATAAACTTCGGAAACCAAACACCCCCTAAGCTTGTGCTGTAACTAGCTGCAAGCTGCTGAAGTCAGATAGCATAATGTATGAACTTGCAATGAGAGCTCCTGGAAGTCTGGAACCAACCTGACAGTCTAATCGATTTCATGCTTTAGTACTTTACAAAAAAATGTCAGAACATTTCGACCACCTGACACCTTTCGCTAGGGAAAAATCACTTGAAGAAACAAATAAATGAGTTTTTTTCCATGAAAATTCTGAAATCCTTCTCTCTCGAGCTATACACCAAAGTTTCTTTATAGAGTAGTCTCAGCGTCTCGCACAAAAATGTACAGCAATCATACCTAGGGTTGCAGCCCATCTAGCAACAGGCGGCATGCAAATCCTGAGAAAATGTACCACCAGTCCACCACTTCTAACAAATTTGACCAACTATTTTTATTCACTTGCTAGAATGTAATGCGTGTACGAATCCTACAGTATATCATGTCCCTTAAACCTATTGATACATGAATTAACACGGGTCCACCGTGTAGAGCTATGATGCTACCACAGTCCACTGCACCTCTAACAAATCATGTATTGTTGATAAAAAATTTTGCTATATCTGTTGTATACTAATCACACACCTTGGGGTTGCAACAAAAAAACCCAAAAACATTCCTGTCAATAACAAAAAGAATATGTATAGACTAAGAAAATTACAGTGTACCAGCTTACTCTCCCTTGTGTCCCACTGAGGGCATTCCAAGCATTTGTGTATGCATCTAGACAAAAATGTTTCAAAGGTCATACTGCCTTGAAGGATCAAGTTTCAGCTCCACTAACTTGATCTTAATGCCAGAATCCATCGCATCCTATTGCTCAGCACTTTGGTCAGATTGTGCTGGAGTATCCGATTTGTTTTGTTCACCTTGTGTTGCATTGTTGCCATCATTGTCAGGGAAAACTTCTGACTGCAGCACTGGCGAAATATTGTTAACTTGAAGCCATGTTGCTTCCCACAAACTGTTTTCACCGGTTTTTGTCTTTGACAGGATGCCACTTGCTTTCATCACCATCAGTACGTTCTTGATTAGCTCTGGGATAGCCTCCTGTAGCTTCTCTAACTTCCTCCCTCTCAATTTGACTTTCATAAACTTCTCTACCATTGCAAGGACTTCCAGCCAAAGCTTACCAAAACCGCTCTGTGCTGTGAGGTCTTTAAGAGACTGCAAGAACACCTTGCATAACAGTTTTACAGCATGCAAGAGGGACATCTCCATGTTTCTAAAATCTTTTGGTGAGTAATTCTGCGCAATCTCCAACAATTCATCAAGCAACTGGAAGATAATGTCAAATGTCATCAACCATGCTGAAGATGAAACTGATATTCCATCAACTACTAAGCATCTATGCAATGACAACAGTGCATGGTTTCTCACTTCTTCCCTCTGATCTGTGCACACCTTCCGTAGAGCCTGCACAAGACGAAGCCACATCTCAGCAATTCCTTCCAATATCCTGTCCACCTCTCCACCAGCTTCTTTAACCTCACGTGTCCACCGTGTTAGGCAATTCACTGAATCTGCCGTTAGGTTCAAAGCATGAATAGATCTTTCTGTAGACCCAAGCCGAGACTCTGCAAACTGCCTTGATGCCTCCACTGAAAGGACAAAGTTGGCAGGTGAGAGGTGTGATCCCTCTGACATGATAAAAACTAGGGCTTCAAAACCCGCATAAGAAGCATCAGGATGGCGCGCAGTGATGCAGATCAAGGAAATGACAGTTCGCCAACCCATCTGGGATTTGATGTGGATTGCATTGGCTTTGACAAGCCGTGTGACCTCCAAGGTAATGTTCTCACAGTAAGCATCAGCTACACGAGCATCAAGTTTCAAAATTAGCTGAAGTGACCTCAGTAGGTCATCTACTAGGTTCTCCTTGTAAGGGAGCAGCCTCTGACAGATGTGCAGGAGCCCAAAGACAGCCTTCTCCACGAGATTGCAGGGCATCACTGTGGACTGAACGATATGGGCTATATGTTCAAAAACACCCTGCCACAAAAGAACAATCCTGTCTCTGTTCTTCAATGTGATAGTAATTAGAAGCTCTAAGCAGAAGACGGCTGTTCCTTCATCATCCAGTGAGGTGGTGATCTTCTGAGGTCGTCCAGCTGCCTGAATGAGGGCTTTTGCTAGATTTGAGAGTGAATCAGCTTGTAAGAATTTGCTCTCAGTGAAGATGGCACCTATCTGGCACTTCCTTGCAGTCTCCGAAGCATTCCTCTGAGCAACAAGTTGCTCCTCAGTTGGCTGGGACCTAGATTCTTCAGGATCGTAATACAGTAGTTGGCTGAACCTGCCCATCAGTCCATAAGATTTTTTGGGGGCACTAACTGGGAAAACTGGAGGTGCTGCTGCAGATGAGGAGGCAAGCTTGCTGGGCAACAAATCTGAGGAGTCCTGATCATCAGATGTATTGCCAGTGAGGCGAGCAGGAAGAATGCCAATCTTCTGCAATTTTAAAATGCAATCTACTATACTCGTCCATCCACTGCGTATATGATCACCATAAGTAGTTGCTATAGTGAAAACAGCTTCTGTTGCCATTCTAGCCTTCGTATCCTCCCCAAAAGCTGTTACAGGATCATCACTGTCGGTACTGTTCAACAAAGTTGTGAACTTACATAGTGCCACAACAAGATCATTGAGCAGATCATCAAGATGATAGAATGCAGAAAGTTTTGCCACCGACAGAAAACCATCCATGCATCCTGTAAGAACCTCTTCATGCTCAACATTGTCAAAAACCACAGATATTGCAGTGATAGTTGGCCCAGCCATGATAGAAAACAAGTCATGATCAAGGAAAGGGCAGGAGTTGCAAGCAATGTATGCTGATGTTCTCTTTGACTTCCACATCAGATCAACCCAACGGCTGAAAGACATCTCAGAACAACCAGCTCCTTGCTCTGGAATGGTTCTGATTTCATTCCGGCAAATAGAATAATAAATCTCTAACAAGAACTCCCTTGGAAGATCATTGCCTCCATTTATATGACGATTGTTCCTAATAAAGTCTTCTTCAGTCATCTTCTTCTTAACCCTTACATTGTGTTGATCGGTGTTAAGCAGGATTACTGAATATGATAACACCAATGCAGCATCAATATTGACAAATATTTGTGGTGATTGTTCATAGTATCGCTCAGAAAAAGCCTCAAGAATTCTCTGTATCTTCTGTGACTCACCAGGCAGACGGAAAGTTTCCAAGAAGAGCCTTAAAGCAGCATCCAAATTCATCTCCTTGAAGTCAAAGGTTCTAGCAAATTCATGAAGGACCTGAATAGAGAACTCATCATGATTACCCAGGTAGTCCCCAAGAAGATTCTTGTCTAACCCAGGTGTGTACCGGAAGAAAAGAGCAACATTGTGCGGATCAAGTTTTTCAGGCAAGAGATGAGCACCTTGCAGGAACTCAAAACCCTTCTTTTTGTCCCTATTGAAGATTTCAACACCAACCATTAGCTTCCTCTTGACGCCCTTTTGCTGGTTAACAAATTTAACCCATTGATCAGGATCTTTATTGCTCTCACACTTCAACTGCCAAAATGGAAAATATTCACTTATTTCTGGCACTGTTTGATCATGATGCCGAGGTCCACTATTGGTCCGCTCTGCCACGGCCTGAATGACAGCTACCAAACCATCCGAAGCAAGCACATTTAAGGCTGACAAAGGACTGTTCACAGGGAATGCACTTTTAGACAGAAGGTTAGCTAGCTCTTCAAAAATATTTGAGCATTGTAAATCGCAATCCATGTTCGCATACATCTCAGCCATAAACTCTTTTTGCCGGCAAAAATCCACTAGCGCCTCCAGGGCGACTTCTTGCTGCTGATAACTAGCTCCATATCTACTCTGGGCTAATCTCAATATCACACATGAGAAGAAAGCCTCTATTTGCAGCTTAAGTTCATGACGCAAATGGTAAAAGAGAGTAAAAACAATGCTGCACACTGTCGACAGGATCAAGGGGCTCATTGACAAGCCAAAATGCATTAGATTGCGGAACAATTCATCCTGTACAAAAGCCAAAAGTTTTGGGTGTCTGTGTATTGATGAAGCGGACAATTCAATAGCTGAATTAATCAACCCCAGAGCAAAGAGCGGCACATCCTCATCGAAGTCAATCGGATTCATCCTTGGCTTCACCTCAATGTCTTCTGCTACGTTCAAGAGGGAGCACAAGAATTGCAATATCTCTACCATGCAAGGAACCCCAAACAGCTCCGTCATGGTTTTGTCCTGCGCAGCACCAGATCCACCCCCCACCTCATCACCGGAGCTGTTCAAACACACATAGTCATTCCTTCCATTGTCCAACTCCCCAGCACCCAAACCTTGGCCCTTCCAACTGGCAATCTGCAGAACAAATGCTATCAGCACATTCATACAGTTCGCTTAGGACAGGATTGTCTAAGCCTTCCTAGTAACAAAAGCTAGCTTGTAAATTAACACATATCTTATAACTAAGATGGTCATACTGGCAGTATGTGTCAGGTGATCATATTGCTAGAATGACAGCATTTACTTGGAACTAAGATTCCAAAATAAACCTTGAACCTAACACGACAGTGATCCGTGATTTGTTTAGGCTACAGACTGGCACGTGTCAGCATAGTAACTCGAATTATTAAGTTCTGGGAGAGAGGAAAAGCAAATATTTTCATGCTCGTATGGTCATATGGATAGCACAAGTATTGACTAGCTTGAATTCTCACAATAATCAGTCGCACCTGCTCGTCGGCAACCACGGTGGCATTAAGGTCCGGAAGGCGGGCAAAGACACAGCGGATAACCTCCTGCATGGTCTGGCGGGAGACGCGCTGCAGCAGCTCCCCCTTGGTCCCAGCCTGCTGCACGACGCGGAAGCAGGTGCCGACGATCGCGCAGACGTGGCGGTTGGAGAGCGCGGGCGCGGCGCGGCCGCGCACGCAGGCGAGCAGCACCTGCAGGACCCGCGCCAGGACGGCCTCCTCGGACGCCGGGTCGGTGACCTCGAAGCGGCAGCCGGTGACGGCGTCCACGACGGCGCCCATGGCCCCGGCGACGTTGGGCGCGGCGGGGCCGACGAGGTCGAGCGAGAGCATCTTGTGCAGCGACGAGAGCGCGGCGCCCGTGATGGGCGCGCCGGTCTCGTCGGAGCGCACGACGTCGAGGAAGGGGCGGAGGTAGAGGAGCGGGTCGACGCCGCCGCCGCCGCCCCAGCCGGCGGCGCGGCGGCGGAGGGACTTGAGCCCCACGACGAGCGGGTGGTCGAGGTGCTCGTCGGCGCCGCCGCCGTCGTAGCGGACGCCCGCCCAGCGGACGTTGCGGCGCATGACGGCAAGGACCGTGGCGACCTCGGAGGCCACCACGCACGCCATCGCCACGTGCGGCGGCGCCGGCTGCGGGGTGTCCGGTCCCGCGCCCGACGGCGACGGCGATGCTGCCCTGAGCCCGCCCATGAATATGAGCGCGCGCGGCGGGGCAAGCAGCTAGCCAACAAGAGGCATTCCTTCGGGAATTGGGATCTGAGGGAAGGGGGGATGGTGAGATCTGTTCGTGGTCTGGTCAGTGTAGGCAACGAACGAGGCAAGACTCGGAGGGAGAGCTCGTACTCGTGCTGGGGGCTTCACTTTTTGGGTTTTTTATCCGTACCATTACAATTTTCAAACTTTGGAGGAGTACTCTTCGGCTATTTAAAATCGTACCATTGCAACTCTGCGAAGCTCACACAAATATCATAAAATACATTTTGGATCAAATTGGGTCCAGTTTCACTCCAACTTCGGTGGCGGCAATGAGAAGCACCTAGCTCAAACGTACGACCCCATTGACCGTAATAGGTGATCCGCAGCCGCGCGTTCCGTTGGAGATGGAGGATGATGAGGGCGGGTATGGAACTTGTACCTCTTTTTTCCCTAGTGATTGATTGTGAGATCGCCACTAGTAGATTTGCTTTGGATTAGACTATCGCTAGTGATTGATTCAATTTGAGGATTGTTCTGTCTTGTTGCTAAAGTTTCATTGTTCTCACTAGAGATTAAGTTGAAGAATCCTGTACCAGAGACAGTAGTGGTAGAAAAGCATATACATAGGGACGAGTGATTAAGTGGGATGTTGAAGTAGGTTCATTTTCTTTCGATTTGCTGTTGACAAGCCTACGCAATGAGTTTCAGTGGTCCAATAGGCAGTCTCCTAGTGTATGGTTCTTTGACGGAAGGATGGGTGAAGATGTGAAGCTAGAAAATGATTTCTAGATGCATGACTTGTTTGAAATGTATAAGGAACAGATGCACTGTAAAGTTATTGTTGGAGTTTTTGACAGTTGTCTTAGAGAGCCGGTGAGTTTGCTATTTTAGCTAATTTGTGTGATTTCACCAGACTATTGTGCTGATGATAACTCTGATGAAACCCAAATAGCAAAGACATGCCACCTGGACTTGGTAGTCATGCTGCCGAGCCTACTGACAATCCTCCTAAAAATGCAGAATATCTATTAGAGCCTGAGCTTGAGCCTGACAGGGAGCCTGACATGTTTGACAATGATGAGGAGTACGTTGGTATTGATGATGAGGGTCTATACATGCCTGTACCATCTGCACAAGCATCTAACAATGCAGAATCTTATAACAACCATACTACCTATGCTAACGCCGATGCTTCTTTTGATGATGCTGATAAATTTGATGGGATTGTTGATGCTGAAGGAGGTGTTCCTCTTAAGGCAAAGGTAAATGATGCAGATCTAGAGGAGGTTCATGTTATCCATGACCCAAAAAACCTTAAGATACAGGTGGGAGAAAGGTTTCCTGATATTGTTGCCTTTAGGAAGGCAGTCAGGCATTATGCAGTTCTGATAGGGTTTGAGTTTGCAAAAGTTATCACAGACAAGACTAGGTTCATTGCTAAGTGTGCACCCGAGGGATGTCCTTGGCGCATACATGCTTCAAGGATCTTTGATGACAAGACAACAGAGGTGAAATGGTAACACTTATCCTTCTGTTTTGTACTTCCCTACCATGAGTTACTGATATTACTTTTCCTTATTTATTGCAGATCAAAGTACTACCTGCAAAGTACAATTGTCCTACTACTAAACTCAGAGAAGGAAAAATGGCAACACAAGGCTGGTGTGCAGATAGGTTAGAGGATTGGCTGAAGCGGAATCCAACTAAAGATCCAAAGGATTGTAAGGACAAATTAGAGGGGGACTATGGTATCAAGCTCAAGTACTCCAAAGCATGGTCTGGCATGAAGGTAGCACTAGAGTAGATCCATGGCAAGTATGAGGAGAGTTTTCAGTTTCTTTTCAACTGGGCAGCTCAGGTTGAGCAATCATCACCTGACAGCATAGTCCAAATAGAGCTAGAGAGGGTAAAAAAAGCAAAGGTTTAGGAGGATTTTTTAGCTCTTAGACCATGTATAGATGGATTCCTAGAGGGATGCAGACCATTTATAGGTGTTGATGCTTCCTGTTTGTATGGCAAGTACAGAGGACAGTTGGCATCTGCAACTGGTGTAGATGGGCACAATTGGCTGTATCACATGGCATATGCAATTTTTGATACTGAGAATGAAGACAACTGGACATGGTTCATGGAGCAGCTGCACAGAGCCATTGGAGATGTTGCAAACCTGGTTATTTGTACAGATGCTAATAAAGGTTTAGAGAACGCAGGAGTTGTATTCCCAAATGCTGAATATAGAGAATGCGTAAGACACCTGTACCAGAATTTTATGAAGTACTATACAGGTGATGTCTTCACTGATCACTTGTATCCAGCTGCTAGGAGCTACACAACTGGACTGTTACAGTGGCACATGAAGAAAATATTTGAGTTTGCACCTGACACAATTGAGTATCTTGAGACCCACCACAATAAGATATGGTACAGATATGTGTTCTCTGAAAACAGCAAGTATGATTACTTGACGAATAATGTGTCAGAGAGTTTCAATGCACAAGTAAAAAAGTTCAAAGGACTGTTGTTGCATGAAATAGTAGACAAGCTGAGGGAGCTCATAATGGAGAAGAGGTACTTGAGGAAGAAGGAATTCTATCTAATGTTAAGAAAGAATTGAATCTGATTAGCAACCATCTCAAGGTCAATAAAGTGACAGTGAATGATGATTATATAGCCGAAGTCACCCTTTGGACCAATGCAACAACTAGAAAAGGCATACAGTAGACCTGGAGAATCACAAATGTTCTTGCAGGCAGTGGCAAGTCACTAGGAAGCCCTGCAGACAAGCTTCGGTCTAGAGGATAAAAATTTAAGATTATGTCCACGAGTACTACTCAGTGGTTAAGTTGAAGAAAGCTTATGAAGCCAGAGTTGAAGGAATACCAAATAGGTCCTAGTGGCCTGAAGTGAATCTTGGTTTCAAAATGTATCCACCATTATTGGGTAGAGGACCAAGGAGGCCAAAGTTGCAAAGGATTAGAGGCAGCCTGGAAAAAAGTCCACAAAGAAAATTTTAGATGCAGAAGATGTGGTGCACTAGGACATTTTGCAAAATCTTGCAAAGATGTTGAGATTGGTGAAGATGGTGAAAGAGGTTTAAGTAGGAACCAAAGGTAAGATTTTTTCACACAAAATGCATGAAATTGAACCATCAGGCACTTCATATCCACTAACTGTAATTGTTACAACCATACTTGTAGAAAGAAGCCCACAGAAGATGATGCTGGTCCCTCACAGGTGAAGAAATAGAAAAATCAGAAGAAAAAGAAAGGTACCCCAAAAAAGAAGAAGACACATGTGAAGAAGAAACTGAAAAAGGAACAGGCAAACCCACCTCTCCAACTGTTGTGACTAACATCAGAAAACTTATGTTTGAAGAACTGTCTGCTTGACAGTGTTGTAGTGGTCTCTTAGTGCTTTTGGGGAAAAACTTGTAATGGTATTGAAAGATATCTAGGCCCCTAAGTGGGTTTTGGTGATATATGACAAAGCACATGTATATTTAATCGTGTTATTAAGCATGTGTGCAGGTGCTAATGGTGATTAAGTAAAGCTTTTAGAGAAGCGTGAGCCCTCAAAAAGTATATGAAAAGCGGCGTCCTCAAGAGTTCTTAAAGATTAGATTTTATGTTTGAAATTGAGTATAGGAACGCCGTACTATCAAGGGGAACTGTGATCCACGAGTGTCGACATGGTAGTTGTGCTCAAGAGAACCCACAAAAATCATAAGAAACCATCTCAACACTAAAAAAAAATGGGACTTAAATGTGGAATTCAGTGTCTAACCCGGAGTGTCCGGGTCCCAGTCCGGAATGTCCGGACAGAATGTCCGGAGTATCCGGACTTATACCCGGAGTGTCCGGGTCACTGTTACCCGTCTGCAAAAACTGCTTGGTCCGGAGTCTCCGGACCCCTATGTCCGGAGTATCCGGACACATACCCGGAGTTTCCGGGTACCGCTCTCCCAACGGCTAGTTTCTGGGAGAGGGGGTATAAATACCTCCATACCCCCTCTCACTCTCTCTCTCTTGCTCATTTTCGACCAGACCTGCAGAAAGCCTAAAGAGAGCCCTCTCACTCCCCATTTGCTTCATTCTTGAGTGATTTTCGTTGGGGTTTGAAGTGAGATTGTTGCAAGAGCTAAGATTGTGCAAGTAAGCCTTGATTTCATCTCTTGAGCACATCAAACCAAGTCTAGCCCGTGGATTCTAGTTTATTACTCTTGGAGCTTCATGCTCCTAGACGGCTAGGCGTCGCTTGTGATTGCGTGATTGTTTTGTGAGCATCACAGCTGGTTTGTAATCTTCTTTCCTCTCCGAGGAATTCATAGTAAGTGACACTAGGGTTTGAGCTTTGGTCTCACCCTTGGGAGAGGAGCATAGGAGTTCTTGAGCACCGTCTCTTGAATTCTTCCTCAACGGAGACGTAGCTCTTTTGGGAGTGAACTTCGGGAAACAAATTCTGTGTCAATCTCATATTTCTTCCTTATACTTGTGATTATTTGCTTGTGAGACTAACCTTTTAGGGTTTGAGGCCGATCTACTTTTGTACAAGTCTCACGAGAAAGAAAACTGGTGAGAAACACTCCAGAGGTACCCCTAGTCTGTCTAAATTTACCTGATTCAATTTACAGCATCTACAACAGTGATCAGTAGCACGTTTTTCATACCCGGATAGTCCGGACATTATATCCGGATACTCCGGATACAGTATCCGGACATATATCCGGAGTATCCGGATACCTGTGTTGCTAACCGTGTTCAAAGTATTTTAAGTTGCAGATTAGCCTATTCACCCCCCCCTCTAGGCATCTTGAGGTCCTTTCAATTGGTATCAGAGCAAGGTTCTCCATTTTTGAATCTTAACCGCTTGGAGAGTCAAGATGTCGAGTGACGCTTCATCCAAGGGTCAAGCCGATCCAATGGTTGAAGTTCAGAGGGAGAAGTCATCTGAAAGATCAGAGGATAAGAAAAAGAACAGGCTACAAGAAGAGGAAGAAGATTTGGAAACAACCGACGATGAGATGTCATTTCAAGAATGGAAGGCTTGGAGGAAGAAGAAGAAATTGCAAAGAAAGAAAGAGAAATCAAGCACCATGGTTATGATAGAGTCAAGTGATGACTCAGACAACGACTATAAGAGAAGATCTTCAAGCTCTTCAAAGGTGAAGAAAAGAGCCAACTATCACCAAGTTGGTCATGACTATACATTTCAAATTTCTAGTGATCATAGTGCTTCAATTCACATGGGAAAGCCCCCTTATTTTGATGGAACGGGGTATAATCAATGGAAGACCAAGATATTTGGTTATTTGAGTGCAATTCACAAGGATCTATGGAAAATCATTGAAGTAGGGTGTGAGATCCCGGAAAATGGAGAAGCCACAACACCCGTTCAAGCATATGTCTTACAAAGAAATTATCAAGCATTGAACATTCTTCACACTTCCGTGAGTCCGGAAGAGTTTGACAAAATTGAAGATTGCTCCACCGCCAAGGATGCTTGGGACACACTTCAAGTAAATCATCAAGGGTCAAGAAAAGTCCGAGAATCAAGAATCAAGACTTTGGAAGATGAACTAAGTCTATTCTCCATGAAGAAAGATGAAACCGTTAAGGAGATGTATAACCGTATGAAAAAGATCACCAATCAAATCAAATCTCTTGGTGGAGACAAATGGGGTGATCGTGAGATAGTAGATAAGCTCTTAACCGTCTACATGGCTAGGGATGTCACATTACCTAGTTTGATAAGAGCGGAAAGAGGTTTCAAGCATTTCACCGCCGAGAATGTTCTTGGAAGAATTGAGGCTCATCATGATCAATTGAAGAGAGTCAAAATAAATCAAGACTTAGCCGATCTACAAGAGCAAGCTGCAAAGAATAATGGGTTGGCTCTTCAAGCTAAGTTGAAAGGCAAAGAAAAAGCACCTCAACCATCAAAGATTGATGACTCTGGTGATAGTGAAGATGATGAGCTTGATGATGAGCAAATGGCCTTTTTCATCAAGAACTTTAGAAGAGTTCTAAGGAAGGGCAACTTTCGAAACTTTGGCAAGAACAAGAATGAATCAAGAAGAAGATCAAGCAAGCCATGCTTCGGTTGCAAGAAAATCGGGCATTTCATTGCGGATTGTCCGGAAGAAAAGAAGAAGAACAAGAATGCCAAGGAGAGTTCATCCAAGAGGGATAAGCCAAGATATAAAAGGCATGTTGGTGAAGCTCATCTTGGCCAAGAATGGGATTCAAATGAAGAAAGCAACTCCGACAATGAAGACATTGCAACCATGGCATTCAAGACTTTATCTTCACATCAACCAAGCTTGTTTGAAGATCTCACCGATGATGAAGGTCAAGACCAAATTGTGTGCTTGATGGCAAAGAACTCAAAGGTAATATCTCCAAACTCATCGGATGATGAAATAGATGATGATGAAGTTGCTAGTCTTATTAAACAATATGGCAAGAGTGCGGCAACTAGAATAATGAAATTAATAATGAAACTAGATGATCTAGATGAGACTCTTGAATCACAAGAGGAATTGTTTAGGCTTGAAAGAGAAAAATCCGAGACTCTTGAAAAGAACCTTACCTATGAAAGGAAGGAAAACAAGAGGCTTGGAGAATCTCTAAAAGCTAAGGATAACATGCTTCTTGAGGTAGAAGAGTCATTTACTAGTGAAAAGAGGAAAGTGGATGACTTAACTAAAGAACTTCTTTTAGTTGAAGACACTCATGCTATTTTAAAGAGAGACAATGATAAACTTCAAGAAAGCTTAACAAGCTTGCAAGCCATGAACACGGCACTTGAAGTTAAAGTTAGCACTCTTCTAGTAAGTTCCTCTAACACTTGTAAGACATCAAAGTCATCTAGTCCTTCAACTAGTAATGGTTGTGCACGATGCTTTAATGTTGATATTCAAACTTGTGTGACTAACCATGCCGAAGTGCAAGCCATGAGGAAAGAGATTAATAGACTCACCCAATTGGTGCAAGAAGAGGAGATATCTCACAAGGGAGTGCTCAAGACAAATCCCTCACCGAGGGTAGGTGAGTTTGAGAAGCATACCAAGGGGTTTGGTTCAAGATACTTAAGTAAATATGGTTTTGAGAAAGGTAAGCGATTAGGAAAGAATGAAGATGGCACTTCTCAAACCATTCCCTATGTCAAGAATAACAAGAAAGCCGCATTAGGGGCAAGAGGAGGCCTAGTGAACATGACAACTCCCATCCATAGGAGAAGTAGTGAGAAGCAAGGGTTAAGTCAAATCAAGTTTGTCAAGAGAGGCACAACATGTGATGAAGGTGCCAAAATTGTTGCATCCTCTTTGAAGCAAGACAAATTTCAAATACCCAAGACTCCAAAAACATTATCTCAAATGTCATTTTATGCGGATTATGTTTTAACTAGGAACCACCATGGTAAAGTGGTTGCTAGGTTTGTGGGTCACCGCTCATGGAACACTAAGGTGAAAAGCCATGTGTGGGTACCCAAAGTGCTTTTGACTAACACTCAAGGACCCAAGTATTGTTGGGTACCTAAAAGAAAGGATTAATCTTGTTTTGTAGGAATACTTTTCCGGTGGATCAACATGGGTGATTGATAGCGGATGCACCAATCATATGACCGGAGAAGGAAGCATATTCAAGAGTTTGAAAGAGTCAAATGATGATCATTACATTACTTTTGCCGGAAATCAAAAGGGAAAAGTGCTAGGTACCGGTAGTATTGATCTAAACTCAAAATTCTTTCTTTCAAAAGTTCTTTTAGTCGAATCTCTTGGGTATAATTTGCTATCCATATCACAACTTTGTGCATCGGGTTTCAATTGTTTATTCACTAACGAAGGTGTGACCGTCATTAGGAGAAGCGATGGCTCCGTTGCCTTCAAGGGTGTACTCAAGGGAAAGCTTTATCTAGTGAATTTTTCACAAGAAAAGGCTCAACTTGATACATGCTTGGTGGCAAAGTCTAGCTTGGGTTGGTTATGGCATCGCCGACTAGCTCATGTTGGGATGAGAAATCTCAACAAGCTCCTAAAGGGGGATCACATTCTAGGACTAACAAATATCTCTTTTGAGAAAGATCGTATTTGTAGTGCTTGTCAAGCCGGAAAGTAAGTTGGTGTTCCTCATCCGTCAAAAAGCATCATTACCACCGTCAAGCCATTTGAACTACTACACATGGATCTTTTTGGTCCGGTGGCTTATATAAGCATTGGTGGTAATAAATATGGACTTGTTATTGTTGATGATTATTCTCGTTTCACTTGGGTATTCTTTTTGCATGACAAAACTGTAGTGCAAGAGGCATTCAAGAAATTTGCAAAAAGAGCTCAAAATGAATTCGAGACCAAGATCAAGAAAGTGAGAAGTGACAATGGCACCGAATTCAAGAACACCAACATTGAAGAATTTTTAGAAGAAGAGGGCATTGGGCATGAGTTCTCCGTTCCATATACTCCACAACAAAATGGAATTGTTGAAAGGAAGAATAGAACTCTCATTGAAGCCGCAAGAACAATGCTTGATGAATACAAGGTCTCGGATCAATTTTGGGCGGAAGCAATCAACACGGCATGTCACGCTATCAACCGTCTTTATCTTCACAAGATCTTGAACAAGACGGCCCACGAACTTCTACTTGGTAAAAAGCCTAATGTGTCATATTTTAGAGTTTTTGGAAGTAAGTGCTTCATTCTCAACAAGAAGCCCAAAAACTCTAAATTTGCATCTAAAGTTGATGAAGGTTTTCTTCTTGGTTATGCCTCAAATGCTCATGGATATCGTGTCTTCAACAAAACCTCCGGTTGTGTTGAAGTTGCGTGTGACGTGACATTTGATGAATCTAATGGCTCTCAAGAAGAGCAAGTTGATGATGTTGTAGGTATGGAAGAATCACCAAACAAGGCGATCAAGAAGCTAGCCACTGGTGAAATAAAACCACAAGAACAAGAGGATCAAGACGATGATGATGTGTTGATGTTCAAAGGGTCATCTACATCAACTTCCGCGGCGCAACCCGGAAACTCCGGGTATATATCCGGAGACTCCGGATCACCTGTCCGGAGTATCCGGACACAGAGCCGGAGTGTCCGGGTTACAGATGATCGACCATCATCTCCACATCAAGATCAACCTCAGGCTGAACAAGAAATCGAGCCCATACAACATGAAGCTCAAATTCCTCATCCAAGAATTCATCAAATTATTCAAAAGGATCATCCCGTGGATAACATCCTTGGAAGCATAAACAAAGGGGTAACTACTCGTTCTCGTTTAGCAACCTTTTGTGAACATTACTCGTTAGTTTCTTCTTTGGAACCACTTAAGGTTGAAGAAGCTCTGGATGATCCGGATTGGGTGATGGCCATGCAAGAAGAATTGAACAACTTCACACGGAATGAAGTCTGGTCCTTGGTAGAAAGACCCATGCAAAACGTCATTGGAACAAAGTGGGTCTTTCGAAACAAACAAGATGAACATGGCGTGGTAACAAGAAACAAGGCAAGGTTGGTTGCTCAAGGCTTCACTCAAATCGAAGGTTTGGATTTTAGTGAGACTTATGCACCCGTAGCTAGGCTTGAGTCAATTCGTATCTTGCTTGCCTTTGCAACTCACCATGATTTCAAGCTATACCAAATGGATGTGAAGAGTGCTTTTCTTAATGGACCAATCTCCGAGTTGGTATATGTTGAGCAACCACCGGGCTTTGAAGATCCTAAGCTGCCTAATCACGTCTACAAGCTCCATAAAGCGCTCTATGGGCTTAAGCAAGCTCCTAAAGCATGGTATGAATGCCTTAAGGATTTTCTCTTAAGGAAAGGCTTTGAGATAGGCAAAGCCGATCCTAATCTTTTCACTCGCAAAGTTGACAAAAAGATTTTTGTGTGCCAAATATATGTCGATGACATTATATTTGGTTCTACTAATCAATCTTGGTGCGAGGATTTTAGTAGGATCATGACGAAGAGATTCGAGATGTCCATGATGGGAGAGTTGACATTCTTTCTTGGCTTTCAAATCAAGCAACTCAAGGAAGGAACCTTTATTTGTCAAACCAAGTATACCAAAGATATGTTGAAAAAGTTTGACATGGAGAATGCCAAGCCTATCAAGACACCCATGCCGACTAATGGACATCTCGATCTAAATGAAGATGGGAAGGCTGTAGATCAAAAGGTATATCGCTCCATGATTGGATCCCTTCTTTACCTTTGTGCATCTAGGCCCGATATCATGCTTAGTGTGTGCATGTGTGCAAGGTTTCAAGGTAATCCTAAGGAATGTCATCTTATGGCTGTTAAGAGAATTCTAAGATATTTAGGTTTCACTCCGTACCTTGGCTTGTGGTATCCCAAGGGCTCCACTTTCAATCTACTTGGCTACTCCGATTCGGATTATGTCGGTTGCAAAGTAGATAGGAAGAGTACATCGGGGACTTGTCAATTTCTTGGCCGGTCCCTTGTGTCTTGGAGTTCCAAGAAACAAAATTCCGTTGCCTTATCAACTGCCAAAGCCGAATATGTTGCTGCAGGTGCTTGTTGTGCACAATTACTTTGGATGAAATCCATCTTGAGAGACTTTGGTTGTAAGTTTAGCAAGATTCCACTCTTGTGTGACAATGAGAGTGCAATCAAGCTAGCAAACAATTCCGTTAACCACTCAAGAACCAAACATATTGACATAAGGCACCATTTCTTGAGAGACCATGAAGCCAAAGGAGATATCGTTTTAAGTCATGTGAGCACCGATAAACAACTAGCCGATATCTTCACTAAACCACTTGATGAGCAAAGATTTTGTACCTTGAGGAGTGAGCTAAATATTTTGGATTCTCGTAACTTAGTTTGAGATCATGCACATGATTGAGTGCTATAGAGAAACTATTTTGAAAAATCTACTAGAATTAGTAGGAGTGTGATTTTGAAAATAATTTGAATCTTTTCTTACTTGCTTGAGACTATTGTTCCCATTGTCGATTGCTGGCTAGTCTCAAGTTAAGTAAGCCTCTCACATCACTAGATCTCTCTTATCAAAACTCAATCCTATTCTCCTTGGAATCCTTCACAGTTTTAGGGGGAGCCGGATACTCCGGACATACGTCCGGATACTCCGGATATCCGGATACTTCGGACATACGTCCGGATACTCCGGATGGTAAAACCATCTTATATATATACCGCGGGGGGGGGGGGGGTCGGTCAAAACGGTTCTATCTCTTATTTTTTCACCTCCACCGCGCCTCTCCTCCGCTCCTCTGTCTCCCACTCGCCCAAGGGGAGATTTCCATCATCTTCTCGCGTAAGGTGTGCGAATCGCTGAAGGGAGTGCTTCATCTCGTCCGGAATCTCCGGGGAACGCTTTGGTTTTGGAGTTTCCCGCGCTTTCATCTTCATTAAGGTATTCAAACTTCAAATCGCCCGATCTCTCAATGTAGTGGTCAAAACTAGATATCCTTTGGGGCATTATCTTCCCTCATGTGCAGCAGATTGTGCCCTAAATTTCATTCAAATCCCATGGGCAAATCTCTAGATTTCATGAAAGTAGGGTTTCCATGTCGATGCCCGGAGACTCCGGACGTTCGGTCCGGATACTCCGGACTGTCCGGAGTATCCGGACATATATCCGGACTCTCCGAATTTTTTTTTGGGATTCAGCCTATCTGTCTCATTTCATATTTCCTCTAGCTGCTCCTAATCGATATATCCTATATCCAGGCTATGGGACGTGAGCGTGCACCTGCTTCTTCCGGTCAGAGACGGCAAAAACGCCGTCATGATCCTCAAATCCAAGAGGAGGAAGTTTCACCTCCTAGCCCTCCTCCAAGAGAACTTCGTCCTTGCCACCGTCCGGGCAAAGAGCCTGCCGGAAGCAGCTCACAAGCCCGTCCACCTCGTCAAGCTCCATATATGATGCCAAGCATGGCCGTGCCTCCTCCATCTCGGGCTAATCCCTCAAGACGGGGAATTGCTTGGGATATCTGCCCTCGCACTCCTCCTCATCTTCAAATTGAATATCCACAAGATCAACGTACATATCCAAGGTGCCCAAAGCTTCACCGTCCTCAAATTCTCACTGAGTTTACTACCACCATGGGGAGGAACTATTTCAAGCAGACTGTGGCTCTCACTGATGCGCGAAAGGAGGATGTCTACAAGTATGAGAAGGCTGAAAACTTGGAAAGGAGGTTTTGGTGTCAGCTACATCAAGACTTCTACTCCTCCGTTGTCATGCGCAAGGGCAAAGCTCCAATTGTTCCTTGCAAGTATGTTGATTGGGAGTATTTTGAGAGGATGAATGACCCATTCTTCAATCAAGCTATTGAAAAGTGCAAGGAATTTGGTCTTTATGACATCATGGGCTTTCGGTATGATTGGAATGAAGAGATTCTTGCTCAATTTCACTCCTCTTTATTTTATGACGCAAGGCAAATTGCCTTCTTTTGGACTACCGAGGGAGTGAAATATGGAGTTGACTACATGACATTCTCTAGACTCCTTGGACTTGGCTCAGAGGATTAGAAGAGGGATCCTATTCATGTGGAACATCAGTTAAAGCCAAGTCAATTACCGGCTATTTTCTACAACCCTATTCTAGCGGAAGCCGGCAATGCAAGCACTCTTCAACCATTCTACTACACCATGAACCAATTCTTTCGTGCCACCATTGATGCTAAGGATGGTGATGCCACTGCTCTTAGGTACTTTGCTTGCAATCTCCTTGCCCGTGTCTTGCCCGGTGGGCGACCCTTCTCCATTATGGATTTCATTTGGAATGAGTTAAGGAGGACGATGAATGATCCCCAAAAGTTTCTACCATCTGCTCCTTACATTATGTATATGATTGAGAGGGTCACCAAGATCACCTTTCCCAAGGATTGTAAGCACGCTGCCCTTCACCTTCGTCCTCGATCCGGTGATGCACCACACGCCCCTCCTCTTCATGCCGGTGCCACAAGGAACCCAAGGTTTGATCCAGCTCCATCTTATGCGGGTCCATCTTCCTCTCGTCGTGGTCATCATGATTCCTTCATCAAGAGAGCTCTTAAGAGCATTTTCTGCATGTGCAAGACTGCAACTCACGAAATCAATGAAAACCGCCGTGACATTATTGAGATTAAGAGTCACTTAGGGCTTCCGGCGGATCCATACCATGAGTTACCCGAGTTTGATGACCCATTTGCCGAATGGGATGCTGCGGATGAGGCCGCCACTGCTGCTGCTCATGCTCCTCTTCCTCGCCCACGTCAGCGCACCCATGCCCCTACACGATCCCGTCGCTCTCCTCCTCGTGGCCAAGAGATTTTTGATGAAGAGGAAGAGACCGAGGAAGAAGCACCTCCAAACTACCGTGAAATACCCGATTCGGATGAGGATGAGGACACCTCCGATGAGGATGCCCAAGATGATGATGAGTAGAAGACTTTCTTGCCATTTTTCATTTCCTTTTTGGCACTTGATGACAAAGGGGGAGTGAAAATGCCATTTATGTACTCATTTGGGCTATGTATCAACTTTATGCGTTTCTTTTGAACAATTATTCATGTAAGGACTATGTGGTGTGAGGAACTTTGTGATGTGTGCTACTCTGTGATTTACTAGTTTGCAGTTTGTTTTTAAGGATGAGCTGATAGTGTGATCTTAATTTGCTTATGATGCAATATTATTGTTTCTGTGTTCTGACCTGATGGTCCGGATACTCCGGATATTCTTCCGGATACTCCGGACACATGGTCCGGAGTCTCCGGACTCAAACCCGGAGTCTCCGGATTACCTTGATCAAAGACTAGTGATTCTTGATTATATGACATGTCTTTTGCATCACACACTCTTCAGCACACAAATGCTCACCCCACTGTAGAATGTATAAAGAGTTTCCATATCTTTTTCTAAAATATGCCAATCTTGACTTTAGAGAAGTCAATTTGAAATTCAAATTCATGGCATATATTAAGGGGGAGCTCTTTACATGCTTAAGATTACATTTTTATGGTTATCAAATGAGATACATGTGGGTTGTCATCAATCACCAAAAAGGGGGAGATTGAAAGATATCTAGGCCCCTAAGTGGGTTTTGGTGATATATGACAAAGCACATGTATATTTAATCGTGTTATTAAGCATGTGTGCAGGTGCTAATGGTGATTAAGCAAAGCTTTTAGAGAAGCGTGAGCCCTCAAAAAGTATATGAAAAGCGGCGTCCTCAAGAGTTCTTAAAGATTAGATTTTATGTTTGAAATTGAGTATAGGAACGCCGTACTATCAAGGGGAACTGTGATCCACGAGTGTCGACATGGTAGTTGTGCTCAAGAGAACCCACAAAAATCATAAGAAACCATCTCAACACTAAAAAAAAAGGGGACTTAAATGTGGAATTCAGTGTCTAACCCGGAGTGTCCGGGTCCCAGTCCGGAATGTCCGGACAGAATGTCCGGAGTATCCGGACTTATACCCGGAGTGTCCGGGTCACTGTTACCCGTCTGCAAAAACTGCTTGGTCCGGAGTCTCCGGACCCCTATGTCCGGAGTATCCGGACACATACCCGGAGTTTCCGGGTACCGCTCTCCCAACGGCTAGTTTCTGGGAGAGGGGGTATAAATACCTCCATACCCCCTCTCACTCTCTCTCTCTTGCTCATTTTCGACCAGACCTGCAGAAAGCCTAAAGAGAGCCCTCTCACTCCCCATTTGCTTCATTCTTGAGTGATTTTCGTTGGGGTTTGAAGTGAGATTATTGCAAGAGCTAAGATTGTGCAAGTAAGCCTTGATTTCATCTCTTGAGCACATCAAACCAAGTCTAGCCCGTGGATTCTAGTTTATTACTCTTGGAGCTTCATGCTCCTAGACGGCTAGGCGTCGCTTGTGATTGCGTGATTGTTTTGTGAGCATCACAGCTGGTTTGTAATCTTCTTTCCTCTCCGAGGAATTCATAGTAAGTGACACTAGGGTTTGAGCTTTGGTCTCACCCTTGGGAGAGGAGCATAGGAGTTCTTGAGCACCGTCTCTTGAATTCTTCCTCAACGGAGACGTAACTCCTTTGGGAGTGAACTTCGGGAAACAAATTCTGTGTCAATCTCATATTTCTTCCTCATACTTGTGATTATTTGCTTGTGAGACTAACCTTTTAGGGTTTGAGGCCGATCTACTTTTGTACAAGTCTCACGAGAAAGAAAACTGGTGAGAAACACTCCAGAGGTACCCCTAGTCTGTCTAAATTTACCTGATTCAATTTACAGCATCTACAACAGTGATCAGTAGCACGTTTTTCATACCCGGATAGTCCGGACATTATATCCGGAGACTCCGGACACTGTATCCGGAGTATCCGGACATATATCCGGAGTATCCGGATACCTGTGTTGCTAACCGTGTTCAAAGTATTTTAAGTTGCAGATTAGCCTATTCACCCCCCCTCTAGGCATCTTGAGGTCCTTTCAGGTATGTCATGCTCTTGGGCATAAAAACTTGTAATGTGTCTCTGATCCTTTTGGCAAGTGCTGCTGAGGGCCTCAAAACACTATGTAGTGAATGCTGAAGGCCTGGCTAATAATTATGTGCTGTTAAGTGATGTAGTTTGATGGCCTTAAAACTCTATAATATTTCTGTGAACTGGTCTATCATGACCTGGGTACTAGAATGTTAAGTAATATTTCTGTGGAATGTTTCTGTAAAATATTGGTGAGAAATGTTACTGTCATATCTGCTAATATATATTTCTGTGAAATGTTGGTGTGAAATGTTCAAATTTGACAAGTTGGATAAAGGTGCTGCCAAAATATTCATAGCTCATATTAGGCAAACATGATGCTGGAACTTGTTCATATATTGCAAATAAATATAGCTCCAATTACAGACCAAAGGTAACATGAAGGCGCACAAAATCTAAGCTAACACTGGTCAACACAACTACGTTACATGAAGATTCATTTCTTCCACACAATAGCCACCAGGATAGCAACTAACATTGCAAAAAACACAACAACAACAGCTGCATTGTCCACCACAATTGGATTGTTACCCTTCCTGAACTCATCTTTCAGTTCTTTCATTTCATTCCTCATATTGCCAATCTCCAATTTGATGTCACCAAGCTGCTGTTGGAGCCCTTGAACAGCATGAGCAGGAGACTGCTCGACCACTTGAATGTACCCAGAACCAAAAGAGCTCTCCAATAGATGTGCATGATTATCGCACAAATACAGCTCATATGCAGCCTCGAACTAGAATTCACCACACCTGTTGGAGCACCTCTAGTAGCCGTTGCTATTTTTGCTCTTGCACTTAACAACCGGCACTTTGCATTGGGGGCAATTGATGAGAGGGAGAGCCCAACCCGGTTGTGAAGAGCTTGAAGCCATGGTGGCCATGGCCAAGATTGAGGCGGCGGCGATGACGTAGGCAGCAGCGGATGGGCACCACGGCAGCCTAACCCTAGCATGCTCAAACCCAATTGATAGAGGAGGAAGAAGAGTGAGGGAGGCAAGGAGGAAGACAACGGGTGCGAGGTCGTCGTGGACCTTATCCACTCGACTCGAGGGCACCGGTGTCCATACAAAAATACGGAGCCATCTCATACGCCTGGAACTGGGCCCAATTTGATCCGAAGCGTATTCCGTGGCGTTTGTGTGAGCAACGCAGAGTTGTAATGGCACAATTGCAAATAGACGAATAGTAATGGTACTTCTCCAAAGTTTGAAAATTGTAACGGTACCAATCGAAAAACCCTCACTTTTCCCCCTTTCCTTTCAAATTCAAATCAAATTTTTTTTGGCAGAAATTGGTTTGGATGGTTTTTGTTGTCATTTGGTCTGGATTCTGAACAGTTTATGGTGGTCCCTGTACTGCTTATAGAAATGTTGCTGCTGAGTTCCAACTGCAAAAATATACAGATGATTTACTTGGTGTCATTTTGACTTCGGATCTTGATTGAGCTGGAAGCAAAGTGGCCATCCACTTTAAACGGAGGAGGCAGACAACTCATCTAGCACGAGTTGGTAAGACGTTCGACGGTCTTAACTCTTACGCTCCAATAATAATACATCTTTAGTTTGGTTTGAGATTTGGTTCGCCATTAAGATAGGAATCGACAAAGTAGCTACTTTTTAAATCTCAACAAAGCTACAAGTTAAGAAATAATGCTTAGATCCTGTTTGGATTACCTAGGATAAAGTTTTGTTCGGACTAAATTTTATGTGACTGAACATTAGTAACTAAATTTAGTCCATACTTGTTTGGATCCATAGAGGCATAGATTAAAATTTACGTGGGAAACCATTTAAAATATATGAAATGATGAAAATAAACTTTAGTCTGAATTAGGTCGGTTTTATGAACCAATGGATTAAATTTTAGTTGGGATGAAACTAAATTTAGTATAAAATTTAATCCACTTGTTTGGATAATTGGATCACCTGATGAACGCGTGAACTAACTTAGGGTTGAAATGGCTTTATATGTAACTTGATCTTATTATTTTAATGCTATATTAGTGTCCATTTAAAATAAAAGAAATTTAACCATATAACTTTTTGTCACCTAACAGTCATTTTTATGATGGTTTATTTAGTTGAATGTTAAGGGAAAAAAGTAATTGTGAAGATATAGTGAAATTTGGTAGGATAGAGAAAGATGTAGCAATTTCTGATGATACCATAATTATCTTGTTAAACCAAAACATCTTAAGAAATTGTGACCTGTATGTTGCTAGCTACCATGGAAATAGACTCTCGTAAATGTTTTAGTCTATCTTGTCGATTTGAGAGAATTTCATTATAAGATGATATTTTTAAAAGTACAAGGTTCATAATATTTTTTAACTTAACATGACCACAATGTTATGTGTTATATTGGGCATGAGTAGTTTTGGGCTTTTTCTATGCAACTTTGTTCATCAAAGTCGGTAAATTTGATGTTTTACTAATGGGTAAATAATAATTATTCATAAAGTAATTGTTATATTTTTTTAGAGTGGTTGTGTATCATAAAAAAGACTACACATAATGCTACCTCCGTCTAGCCTTTTTGGAATTGTGACATATATCAAGTGTTTACAATGATAATAATTATGTGACGGGAAATATGGTTGGCAATTATTTCGAAAAGCAACGAGCGTTCAAGTTTGTCGGCAAAATTATTCTAGTCATTTGGCAAAGTTTTTAGGACTTCTTTTGAAAAAGAAGTAGGAATTTCATATTCCAAATCTTAACTAGTATACGCTGTAAGCGTCAGGTACTATAGAGTTTGAATGGATTTTCTAGGAACCAAAATCACATCTAAACGCCTAACTCAACAGAAAAGAAATTAAAAAAAATTCTGGAAACAAAACCCCTCAAAACCCTACACTCTCCATGGCCTGATTCCCTCCCCCCTCGCCGCCGCCGGAGGGAGGCGGTCAAATGATGCTATCCCTCCCCCCGCGCCGCCGCCACCTCCTCCTCCGCCTCTGGCCTCGCCGGAAACCTACCCTCCTCCGCCTAGCCCTCGGAGCCTACGCCGCCGCCCTCTCCACCGCCCCTACCGCCACCTCCGCCGGCGCCCGCGCCGCCGCCACTCCCATTTCCGACCGCCTGCGCACCCTCCGCTCCCTACACGCTGTCGACCCCGACAACCTCCTCTCCCACCCCCTCCCCTCCTCCGCCCACGTCTGCCTCGCCGCCCACCTCGCCGCCCGCGCCCGCCTCTTCGCGCACTCCCGCCGCCTCCTCGCCCGCCTGCTCGGCACCGGCCACCGGCCCCACCTCGCCGCTTCGCTCGTCGACCTTCTTCACCGCGCAGCACTCGCGCTGGGGCCCCGCCACAGTGCTCTCCCCTCCGTCGCCGACACCCTCCTCTCCCTGCTCGCCGACCGCGGCCTCCTCGACGACGCCGTCCGCGCCGTTGCCCGCGTGCGGGAGCTGCGCGTGCCACCCAACACCCGCACCTGCAACCACATTCTCCTCCGCCTTGCCCACGACCGCCGCGGCGGGCTTGTCAAGCGGCTCTTCGACCAGCTGCCCGCGCCCAACGTGTTCACGTTCAACATCGTGATCGATTTCCTGTGCAAGGAGGGGGAGCTTGCAGAGGCAAGGGCACTCTTGCTTAGGATGAAGGCTATGGGCTGCTCGCCAGACGTCGTCACTTACAATTCTTTGATTGACGGGTATGGCAAGCGCGGGGAGCTGGAGGAGGTGGAGTTGCTGGTGGGGGAGATGAGGAAATCTGGATGTGCAGCTGATGCTGTCACGTACAATGCATTGGTCAATTGCTTTTGCAAATTTGGGAGGATGGAGAAGGCATACAGCTACTTTGGGGAGATGAAGAAGCAGGGAGTGATGGCAAATGTGGTCACATTTAGCACTTTTGTTGATGCATTTTGCAAAGAGGGTTTGGTCCGGGAAGCAATGAAGCTGTTTGCACAGATGAGGGTTAGGGGAATGATGCCGAATGAGTTCACTTATACTTCATTAGTTGATGGCACTTGCAAGGCAGGGAGACTTGATGATGCTATTGTATTGCTTGATGAAATGGTACAGCAGGGGGTAGCACTGAATGTGGTCACGTACACTGTTTTGGTTGATGGCCTTTGCAAAGCGGGTAAGGTTGCTGAAGCGGATGGTGTTTTGAGGCTGATGGACAGAGCTGGAGTAAAAGCCAACGAATTGCTGTACACTACACTGATCCATGGCCACTTCATGAATAAGAACAGTGAAAGAGCTTTGGATTTATTAAGTGAGATGAAGAATAAAGGAATGGAACTTGATGTTTCACTCTATGGCACCCTCATTTGGGGTCTCTGTAATGTTCAAAAGGTGGATGAAGCTAAGAAGCTGTTACATAAAATGGATGGCTGTGGTTTGAAACCAAATAATGTCATCTATACGACAATAATGGATGCTTGCTTTAAAGCAGGAAAAGAGTCAGAGGCCATTGCCCTGCTCCACAAGATGCTGAATTCTGGGTTCCAGCCTAATGTTGTAACTTATTGTGCATTAATTGATGGATTGTGCAAAGCAGGATCAATCGCTGAGGCAGTCTCCCATTTTAACAAAATGAGAGACTTAGGTCTAGAACCAAATGTACAGGCTTACACTGCCCTAATTGATGGGTTTTGCAAGAACGGCTCCTTGGATAAGGCTATGCAGTTGTTGAATGAAATGGTTGACAAGTGTATGTCTCTTGACAAAGTTGTATACACTTCTCTTATTGATGGGTACCTGAAGCAGGGAAATCTCCAGGATGCCTTTGCACTCAAGGCCAAGATGATCGAAAGTGGTTTGCAACTCGATCTTTATACATATACATGCTTCATTTGGGGCTTCTGTAATATGAATATGATGGAAGAGGCTAGAGAAGTTCTTTCAGAAATGATTGGGAATGGTATTACTCCTGATAAAATGGTTTATAACTGTCTGATAAGCAAATACCAGAAACTGGGGAACATGGAGGAAGCATCAAGTCTTCAGACTGAAATGGAAAGTGTTTTAATCTCTTGTAAAGAAGATGATACTGTTTCTGGTGGTGAAACCTGAGCTTGCGCTTGTACAAGGTATAAAGGGATAGGCTTTTCTTTTGATATAGTGTCAACATTTATGCAATTGAATAACATAGACATCATCACTAAACCGAAACTGCCCTCGCAGCATGGAAGCACATGGTGCTGTGTGGTTCAGTATGCTTCTGATACTTTTATCTCAGTCAAGTTGCTCAACAATCTTCATTGGATGCCAAATTTGAGAAGGCAGGACAAATATTCCCATTAGCTTGGATACAGAACCTAGCAAACAAATGAGGGGATTTTGCTGCAGTCAAAGGAGGAACTCAAGTTTTGAAATGCTGCAATGGTAAGATCAACTGAATAGCTACAAATATATCAATGTCAACTGACATGCTACAATAATCTTGCTAAAATTCTTACTTTTGATATATTTTGAGCAAAAAAATATAATGACTAGGTTGCATGTATCTTTATTTATTATCATGTATTCTAGGTAAAACTGTAATCTGTTTACTAGCAATATTTGTCATCTTTTATTTGATGTGGCTTCTAAGTCTTGGTCCATTGGCAATCAAACAATGCCATTTGTATTTGATACAGGTTAATACCATTTACCATACTTGCACTGACTGATGCCAGTATCAGATGATTCGAGTGTGTGAAGCATGTAAGTTAAACATACTTATCTTGTTGTTTACAATAGTTGATAATTAGCTGCTTCTTTGGTCTTAACAGTTTGGTCTGTTCACTTCACTGTTTGAAATATTTTAATCATTATTGGTGTTAAAATAAAATGTTTGAATTTTTCTTCTGAGGAACTAGATTGTGAATGGACTGATCTTGACTTGTAACCTAGTTGTTTTCAAGTAGTAACATGGGTTGAAAATCATTGCCACAGCCCTCATGGCTGAAATTTTATAGAAAAGTGATCCTATTGAGGCGGTTACTCAAACCAAACACCCTAGATACATCTTGTCCTTATCATATTGTTACACATAGGGAAACAAGCAAACAACATTTGTTTGATATTCCTTGTTCATAAGTCCTTTTTCTTCCTTACTCATTAATGTTCATGCTTTGCTGTCTTAATTAGAATGGATTTACAATATGCGGTATAAAATATATTAACATCCATTATTTAATGGCCCATCTTACTGGAGAACTTGTATGATTTTGCAGCTATGGGAATTCACTGAAAGTAATTTTTAGTCAAGCAGCATATGTCATCAGTAATTGGTTGCTGAATATGGACTCAGTTTTCCTATGGCCCCGTGAGGACCTCATTGTAATTTGGTCCAATCAAAAGATGTCAGTTGATTAATGGACTATACACATACGGAACCTTTACTCATGTTACTAAAGGAGTCTCACACAAACCTAATGAAGATTTAGACTTTGCACCTCCTTGTCTCCTGTCACGTGTTCATCCTTCGATTGAGATCCATCCTTCATTCCTAATTGAACTGATCGATGCAGCATCAGAAACAGCACAGAGCTCTAATAACACCATATCCTTCTGCAATCTTCTTTTGGAAAACCACAACATATTGTCAAGAGTGCACATACTGATGTTCAAAAGAAATCAGTATTCTAGATGACAGGCTTTTCCTGGTAGTATGTACTTTACACAGAAATATGTTGACTCGGTCAGATCCACACAAGCAAATATTCATTATGAATGATAATTGCTCATGGATCAAATGGTGAAGTTGAAAACTCACTCATGAAAGGTTGGATAGCTCAGATTTATACTAGCAACAGGATAAGCCTATCGGGAACTGGAAGAATATCATAGGGGCCTCAGCCGACTGGTTTCATCTTGATGTTTGCTATATATGGCCTGCAAGTTCGACCAGGATCATTCCTTCATTTTTTTTAGAAAATGGAAGTAGTCTCCGGCCTCTGGGAGTGCAAACAGCCACCAACCATTCCTTCATGCAAACCATCAGGTGAGAAATCCACCAACACAAAGTGGATGCATTCAGTTATTACTTTCTGTAGCAACCTCCTTTGTTTTTTGGAGGACAGATCTTTAGTTGTTCTGCTGTTTTTGATGTTTCGAGTCAAACTGCTACTTTATCTTATCATGATTCTATACCTTACAGAAGCAATCTCATGCTTGCTCAGGACACAAGAGCACTGTGCTTCAAGGAAGGAAACATATAGGTGATGCTTGACAATGACATGAGAAACTGGGAATGAGATTGAAATATGTTGTTCCGAAGAAGTTTTCGGCGATTGAGAAGAACAGGAGTCGTGGGGACTGGTATACTTAGTCCTGCAGGCTGAGAGGACGATGGAGCCAATTTTTTGTAGGCTGCCATCTCGTTAGATAATTGATATTCTGAATAACATGTCACAAACATTACACAGATCGTGTGAATAGAGGCACATGGAATCTGTACACAGATAGGTCTAGCCGTCCAGGTATCTTCACAAATATCAGTTTTGCACATAGGTTGATTCACTACATTGAGTTTCCTAACTATTTTTTTGATTTAGACTTTTCCACTGATCTGTGATGTCGCAAACTGAACTATTGATTGACCTGTTCCTTTTCGAATACTAGGTCCGAGGATTCTTTTTCTGGGAACTTAGCTGTAGTTAATAACTTTTTTTTTTGGAGAAGAGCTTTAGTAGTTATTAGGCCCTGTTTGTTTACTCATAGATTATATAATCTAGCTTAAATAATCCTTAATGGTCAATAAACATCTTAGATTATAATCTAGATTATATACTCCATGTCCTAGATTATGATAACCCTATAAGCTATGGAGGAGATGCTTATTTCAGATTATAGGCTAGATTATATAATCCTACAATATAAGCTAGATTATAAATCTAGCAAGGAAACAAACTGGGCCTTAGTTAATGACATGAGCAAGTCCAAGCCACAACTTATCTTGTGAGCAAATACATATCGCTGCTTCGCCAAAAAAAAAATCCTACATATCGCTGTTTATTTATTTAACATGTGAAATTCAACAATCTTCCACTTGGACGACATGACCAATTGCATAACGCAATTTTTTTTATCTTATGAGCTAACAATGTTTATTTCTCCAATATAATATTGATAAAAATAAATATTGTCCTACTCTTAAATATATTATAAAATTTAAATTCAAAATATGCAGAGTGAAGTTGCATGCTCACAATTCCATTCCAGTCACACGAAGTCACGAACACGAGTGGCTCAGGCATGCGGCATGCCTACATCTCAACCCTGAGATCGGCCCAATACTATCATTTTTTTTGAACTCGGCGGCCGCCTTGGCCTTCCCTTTGCCGGCCTCGTACTTCTGCGTGTCGTACAGGAGCTCCCGCTGGAGCTGCTCGTCCGCCACCAGGATCTCATACGATAAGCACAGAATACATACCTGAACAAAAATTGGAATGTATAGTTTGGCCACTTTGTCATCTACAAGGCAAATTTTTGCCAATGCATCCCGATGGAGCTAAAACTTTAAATGGTATTGTCCCACCAACAAGATTTTTTGGCCTCGGCTCAGAGTTTCCAGAAGTTATGGTTGTGTGCAGCAAAGGAGTGACGTCTTTCACATTGGCAGTGGGGCAAGCTAGGATCAGTGATCCAACAGTGAACACAGCAATAGCTGCTTCTGATGTTGGCTTTATATATATATATATATATATATATATATATATATATATATATATATATATATATGTGTGTGTGTGTGTGTGTGTGTGTGTGTGTGTGTGTGTGTGTGTGTGTGTTGTGTGTGCGCGTGTGTCACAATACTGGCAGCAACTAGCACGAGAACAAGTGATAGATTTACTGCAAAATCAACTAGTGATAAAGTTGTAAGATAAAATCAAAATGGAGAGGACTGTGATTTAACCTAACTTGAGAGACCTCACGATTTAGAGAAAGGCTGGAAATATCATGTTCGAAATAAAATCCAAAAGAAGCTAGAGAAATAAATCTAACTCAAAATCCAGCAGTCGAGCACCTTCTACTTTGGGAAGCACCTCACAACTTCTCATGAACTTTGGGAAGCACCTCACAACTTCTCATGAAACGAATTCCACACCGGCGACCTCTGGTTCAAGTTAGGATTTCAAGGTTGTAGATGGGTTTATGGCTGGTGAATCTAAAGGGGTGGCTTGAAGAACCTGTTGGATAGGCGGCGGCGACATGGACCGCCCATGAACGGAATAAGTCCAGTGCACCCTCTGAAGTCCAAACCGTGTTTGGGCTGACCATTTTGGCGGCAGCTGCGTCCACGTCAGCCATCAAACCAAATCATCACAGCGTCGGGCCAGCGCGCCATGCGAGCTCAAGCAAGCTCTCGGTCGGACCGGTGAACTCTAGTGGCCGTGAGAAGTTTCCAAGCCAAACTATCCGCCGGACCATTACCGCTCGCTCCTCCTCGAAGCTGTTCCGCGCCGCGCCCCACAACTGGCGGCTAGTTTGGTCTGGCGGATAGATGGGCGACAGGCCCGATCAATCCACCAGATCATTTCCATCCGGCCCGAGGCCCGGGGGCCTGCCCACGGCTCAGCTTTTTGGCCCGGCACGAAGTTAATCGGGCCTGGGCCTGGGCCAGCCCAGCACGGGGCTCGTGCTGTGCCTGGGCTGACTCCTCGGCACGTGGCCCGGCCTAGCACCGCACGGCACGTTTAAGCCGCGGTTCGATCAAGCACGTGGGCCGGCCCGAGCACGGGAGGCCTCCCCTTCCCTTCCCTTCCTTACGTCTCCTCCCATCCTCGCACCGCTGCCTGCTCCCCTTCCCTCATGATAGCGCGTCGGCTGGCGCCACCTACTCCTCCCCTACCCGCACCATGGCCGGCATTACCCCCTCCTCCCTCCCGTGCCGCGGCTGAAGCCGCCCTTCCTCGCTGCACCGGCAGCCGGTGCTGCCCCCTCCTCCCTTCACGCGCCGCGGCCGGCGCCGGCCCCTCCTCTCCTCCCCGCACCAAGGCCGGTGCCGCACCCTCCTTCCCTGCACGTGCTGAGTCGGTGGCCGGCAGTGCCCCCTCCTCCCTTCCTGCGCCGTGGCTGACACCGGCCCTACTCGCTGCCCCGGCAGCCGGCGATGCCCCCTCCTCCCTTCACGCGTTGCAGCCGGCGCCGGCCCCTCATCTCCTCCACACGCTGCGACCGGCGCTGCTCCCTCCTCCCCTCCTAGCGCCGCCACCCCTGCTCCGCGCCGCCGCATGGCACCTCCTCTCCCCTCGTGGCCTCGCGGCAAGCAGCGCCACTCCCTTCTCCCCCGCCCCATCGCCGCGTGGTGGCCGACGCTGCCTACTCCTCCCCTCCGCTCTGTCGCCCATCCCCTCCACGCCAAACGGGCTGATCGGGCCTGCTACTGCCAAACAGGCTGATCGGGCCGGCCTGGCATAAAAAATAGGCCTTCGTGCCGTGCCTAAGCCGAGACCTCGGCATGTGGGCCGGCCCGGCATGGCCCGAATAAGTAATCAGGCCAATTGTACCGGGCCTGTGCCGTGCCGTGCCGGGTGGCCCGAATGGCCAACTATACGGCGGAGCTCCTGCCGCGCTGCTTCAAGCACGCCAACTTCTCCACCTTCCTCTGGCAGCTCAGCACCTACAATCGTACACGCTAATCCCCTTCACTGATTCGGTTGGTTAATCAATTGATTTCAAACGCACTGCTCATGCCTGCTGTTCGATCGTGCACGCGCAACGCTGCAGGGATTCCGCAAGGTGAGCCCGGATAGGTGGGAGTTCGCGCACGCCGACTTCCTCGCCGGCCAGCCCCACCTCCTCGTCAACATCCGCCGCCGGCGCCGCGCCACGCCGGGAGGATCGAATACGGCCAAGGCCAGCGCGGCCGGGAGCGGCAACCGTGAGAAGGAGGACCTCAAGAGGCTGCGGCGCGACCGCGAGGCGCTGGCGCGGGAGCTGGCACAGCTGCGGCGCGAGCAGAAGGAGGCGCGCGTGCAGCTGCAGGACGTGGAGTGCCGCGTGCGGGGCACGGAGCGGCGGCAGGCCGCCATCCTCGCGTGCGCCTTCAGGGAGCCCGCCAGGAAGCGGCGGCGGCGGCAGCTCGGCGCCGACGCCGCGTCCACGCCGGACGTGGCGGATGTGCTCGCGTTCGTGGAGCTGGTTCTCGGGGCGGGCGCCGAGGTAGAGGCGGCTCCCGTCCCGGCCGTGACCGCGCCCCAGAGCACGGGCGCCACCACCATGGACATGATGATCTGGAACGGATTACTGGGGGAGGAGCCGGTGGCGATCGACTTCAAGGTGGAGGAGCTCGCCGCTGCCGCCGTGGAGCCGTTGGAGGAGATGGGCGAGGAAGAGGTTTTCGAGCTGGTGCAGCAGATAGATTGCTTGGCATCACCGAGTTGTTGAGCAGCCGGCGGTGGCAGATAAAAAAATGCAACTCTCGCATCACGAGAAGTCTAATAGTTTAAAATTTGATCAAATTTATATAAAACATTCCTAAAATTTATATCTAAAAAATTTAGTATGAAAATATATTACATGCTTAATCTAATAATACATATTTTGTAACATAAGTATTAACACTATTTCGTATAAATTTAGTTAAATTTAAAATTGTTTGACTTCTCCATATGGGAGAGTTGTTTTGTTTTTGGAATGGAGGGAGTAGGCCGTAAGCCATGGTGTTGCTGCTGTCACTGCTACCGTGGTAGTTTTACAATGGCGGTGTTGATTTGTCAGTGCCTTCAAGTGGTTTGATGCAGAGAAGGTTCTGAGGGGAATTGTAGAAGTGGCTGTTTCCGGTTCATATGTTCTTAGAATTTATTCTGCGAGATTTTTTTCCTTGGGAGTTTCTCTTATTGCAAAAAAACACTGGCATGGCAGCTGTCTATTTTGCCGAGTGCCAGTGACCATAACATTGCAACGTCGGTGTCAGTACCAGTTTCTTCAGTGTTGTATTCACACTTCATCATGGAATTTGGTGATTGCGATATGAGGAAGTGAGGAAGTTGGTGGTGACAATGATATATATGAGAATCTGGGTTAATAAAGAGGAAAACAGTACTCTCTTATTCCGGAAAGAATATAATTCTAGTTTTATCATAAGTCAAATTGTTATAAGTTTGTCTTTCACAAAATATTGTTATAAATTTGACCAAATTTATTGAAAATAGTATTAACATTTACTGTACTAGAAAGTATCATTAGATTCATCATAATATATATTTCCTTAGTACACATATTAAATATTACAAACAGTTATCATATTCTCTATAATTTTGGTCAAACTTAAGAAAATTTGACTTAGGATAGAACTAGAATCGCATTATTTCTGGAACGAAGGGAGTAAAACACATCACGTGTCCTTAAATTAAAGTTCTCCCACGGCGTTATCTAGGTTCCTATTTGTTTCTTGTAATGCATACCTACATCTCCAAGCTTGTTAAGTGTGCCGCATGAGTTTCAATCGCTCTAATTGGTACAAAGCCACAATCTTACCTATGTGGCACTTATAAACAACAATTTTCTTCTTAAACTACATACTACATAGAAACAACACACGACGACCATGAGTGTGTAGTATAACCTAGGGTTCTACTCTCTTGTCTTCATCATAGAGCATCACAATTGTAATTACTTGCTAAGTATGCAAGTTTTAATAGCATAAGGTCAGTTTTAATGTATAGTTTCATTGTTACTAAAACTTACATATCAGCTTTACAATGAAATGAAACGGTTTCTCTTAGTGTACAGTTTCATGATACTATTTCATAGACATGCTATAGCATTTAATGCATTTATAGAGTTATGATCAAATATGTCTTGCGATGAAATGATAACATTCTCAGTGCAAGTTTCATTGTGTTTCATGGAACTTGGTAATCGAGCCTGCTGGGTTTCGTGGGATGAAAAAATCCTCTTCTTCTCTTTCCTAATAACGAGTTTGCTTGCTGATGTGTTATAAAAATTAGTGGTAATATTTCATGATAAGTTGTACTTGTACCACAAGTGCATTTATTCATATATAAATATTTTTTTTCAAAACAAAGGACAGAATAGTAGTGCTTCAATATTTTGGAGCATGGTACTATATTAAAATCTAATAAGTGGTATTGTACAACTTCGGTTGCTATGCTCTTGCTCGCCTGTCACTGCGGGAGTCGCCGATTTTCTCTTGGATTGCCGCGATGTTTGCATAAACAAAGAAATAAATGAGCCTGACTGAGACATTGTCTCTCACATTCCTCCAAGTGGGGAAAAGGGAATTCACAAGAAATCTTTTTCGCAAGAGAAGTTGGGAAGAGTACGTACAAATCTAATAAGTTGCATCTAAACCGTTGTCTCGTGTGCAAGCAGAACCAGAACATCAAGATGATCGTATATATTTTTTCAAGAAACATGTTAGTTTACATTACCCCTCAAGATTACGTGGCTAGCTAGCTTTGTTCCTTAAGTAACTTTTCATAAAATTTAATCTATAATCTATTTTTCTGTCGGTTCTTCTATTCTTATTTAATTTAAAAGGATACAAATTAGTTTAATTTCTTATAGCATGCCACATATTAGTAAGAATGCTAAGTTTTAGTTAAGTATTGCTTGTATTTGTAAAGTATGAAACTTTGAAGAAAGGTTTCATAATAGAACACTTGATTTAAATTACTTATATTTTTCTAACAAATTCATATCAGGTATTTAATTTGTTCCATTTACCTTTCGTTTTTATAAAATTACTTAAATCAATGAAGAAATTAGAAAAATAGCCTTCCGCGCACATTATTCTTGTTCCGGACCGTAACTCTAACCTTCCGCAAACATATCATGGATAATCCTTGGTCAACAAAGTTAGAAAAAACCCAACAAGTAACAAACCCGTTGTGAGGAGGCCGATTCTCAAATGTTTCTCTTATTTCAATGGAACAAAGGGACCAACCCAATCAATTCTCAAACTAAATAAAAATGTGAGGACCGAGAAGGTGGTGAATTACCCTAATCCTCAAATAAAAAAAATCCCCATACATAGATGAGAAAAATTATTGACACTAGAACTAACTCAATCGCCTCTATGAAACTGAATTCATTTCGAGAAAATTCCTTATTTAACATCAAAAGATGACTCAATTCGCTTCTTGATCTTGAAAATATTTCGCTGACTTATATGACCTCAAGTTTCGTTCATTCTTTCTGTAACATTGCCGTGAGTTTGGTGCAAAGACACTCTGAAGTGGAATGTGAAAAAGCTAAATTGCCCCCTCTATTCCTCAACTGTGCCTTCGGCCATGACGTGCTTGCTGCCGCCGGTACATGGCGTCGTTCAGGTCGCCGACCATGGCGTTCGCGGCCTCCGGCCAGGGAACCCGACCCCCCGCCTCCTCGCCGTCAGCCAGGGAGCCCCCGGCCTCCGCATTGCCGGTCTTTGCGCCCACAACCTCCGTGCCCCCGGCCATGGCATTCGCGGCCTCCGCGCAGCTGGTTAGCAAGCCCCCACCCTCCGCGCCCCGGACTTGGCGCCCGCGACCTCCGCACCGCCGGCCAGGGAGCCCCAGAGCACCCGAAGATCCCTAGGTGGGGTCCGCGTGGAAGGGGATGCTGTTCCGGTGCAAGGGCGAGGAGAAGAGGGCGGAGGCGGTGGCGTGCGCCGACAAGGAGCTCCGGATGTTGGAGGGCGCGTTCGAGGAGTGCTCCGGAGGGAAGCCGTTCGAAGAGTGCCTCCGCGCCGCCGGTGTGGGCACCCGCCAGCCGGAGTGCTGGCGGCCTGGGCGTCCGTGGCCTCCGCGCCGCCGGTGTCGGCGCGCGGCGCCTGGCCGCCCGCAGCCTCCGCGCTGCCAGCTCGGGCGCGGGCCTCCGCGCCGCCGGCCATGGTGCCCCAGACCAGTAAGAGACGGAAGAAGATGGGAACGGGAGAGAGACGGGGGGTGAACAGAACTAAGGGTAATTTCGTCCGTTTTGGTAAAGTCTGACATAGGTCCAAGGTGAGCTAACAGAATTGTGAGAAAAAAAATTTGACGGTAGTGATATAGAAGGAATGAAAACAAAATTTGGGGTTACATAAGATAGAGAAATTTTTTAAGCCAACGAGGGAATTGAGTCATCTTTTAATCTTTTAATATCAAATAAGAAATTTTCTCATTTATTTCTTCCTTGCATGACACCAAGTCTACTTTTACATCTCTTTTGATACTTACATTCATTTCGTTTCACCAAGATCCATATCAATACTAGTGGATGTACAAAACTGCACTTGACAATACTTACTAGCATCGACCCATATTCCTCCATTCCACGTAGCGTCATTCTCAATCCCTCTCTCATCCCATCCCTTTCTCGTCATTCCTTTCCAAACCCAAATCTCTAGGGTTGTGTCAGACCCGGGGCCACCGGGCTGGGCACATAACGTAGTTTAAAGAGGTCTAAGAGATTAAGTCCGTCTTATCTCTTATTCATCTTGTTTATCTCCTGTTTATTCCGTTTAAATAAGAGATAAGGCTAACCGGTTTAAGTTCTATGTTCCTTGTACCTTCGAGTTCCTGATCTCGGCGTCTCCTCTCCCAAAACTTACCACCTTGGGTATATCCCTCGGTGGGCAGCCGGTTAAACACCGACAGCTGGCGCGCCAGGTAGGGGAGCGCGTCGAAGATCCACCGGCGAACTCGATGGCATCTTTCTAGTTCACCAGGTGGTGGATTGCTACCTTCACGCATGTGCATCGACGGATCGATTCATCGAGTTCGAGATCGGATCCTTCAGCGAACGGCTACATGGACCTCAACTACTCGGCTCAACTTCACCTTGCGCTGCAACGTCGATGCACCGCGGCCGTCGACCTCGACGACCCGGCTCAACTTCGGCTTGTGCCGCAATATCCACGCGCGGCAGCAACGTGTTCGACTACTTCGACTTCGCGAGGACGATCGGCAGCTCGCCGATGACTACATCAACTACTCGTCTCGACTTGAAAACTAGTCGGAATCGGTTCCAACTAGTCGAGCTTCATCAACAAATCGTCGCAGCTTCATCAACGAGCTCCACGGCTTCGTCGACATTCGTCCACGAATCAAGCTAAGTGATTTATACCTTTTCCGACTTGTTCTTCACAAGATCGGCTACCTTTTTTGGTACGCCTCTCGACGGGCATGAAATTCTCGGGGGCTACACCATGATCGATTACTTGTCCGTGTAGGACTCTCGATGGGCATGAAACCCTCCAGAGCTACACTTCGCCGACTATCTTTGCGCACTGCGCATCCTCTTTGTCGCATGACGACTTCTTTGTCTTCTCTTAACGGTTGCTAAAGTACTCGGGTAGCACACGCCTTAATCCGTGAAACCTCGACTCTTCTGTAAGCCTATGCTCCTACGCGTGCATGCGGCTAAGCTCCCTACGCTATGGTCTACGGCCATCAGGAATCAGGTGCTTAAACGTAACAGGCTAACTGATCGGGAAAATTACATGGCCTAGCAAGAGCAAGACGCGAAATTTTTACACCGAATAAATTTTGATGTATTTATATTATTACTGAGTACTACTCGGTATCTTCGCATTATGCTACATAATGTGTGCATTGTCTTTTTTCAGGTCAAGCTTCAGCAACAACCCTCCAGGCAGCGCGGCGTGCCATCGCAGTTTCGCTAGTTCCCAGGCTCGGGGGCTGGGCGATGCGCACTACTCGACATGACTCATTCGACTCTCCTGGCTTGTAAGCTCGGGGGCTGGACGCCGTAAAACTACTCGAAGACGACTCATATGAAGACTGAGAGTGCAGAAGAAACTCTAAGCCACCGCACGGTTAAATAAACCAGCGGGAGGCTTAATTTCACTATGTAGAGGCGAAGAGTTTTTCTCAGAATTCCAGAGTAACACCAATGCCACGGTTTTTAGATCCTTATCTCCATATTTGTGGGATTTGGATTTAAGACTCGGGGGCTGCGGGGTACGTGGCATCGACTACTTATTTTTCAAATTTCTTTGAAGGATAAGGAGGATTACAGACTAATGAGACCCTCAGCCTGATTCTCCGATTCAACCTAAGGCTCGGGGGCTACTCCATATGGAGTGCGATTTTTAAATCGCACACCATAATAAAAATTCGGGGCATGAGCACCTCATAGATTCGATGCAGCCAAGCAAGTACTCGAAGAAGAACTTCAAGACGAAGCTTCAGAAGAAGTCAAAGACTACTTCGAAAGTATTCGATAAGCCTGCAGTACTCAGCTACAAAGAGCTCGGGGGCTTGTCAGACCCGGAGCCACCGAGCTGGGCACATAACGTAGTTTAAAGAGGTCTAAGAGATTAAGTCCGTCTTATCTCTTATTCATCTTGTTTATCTCCTGTTTATTCCATTTAAATAAGAGATAAGGCTAACCGATACAGAGGGAATCTACTCGAGATATGTTCTGGTACGATTCCTTAGCTGGTTTTGGTTAGTATCTTTGTAACACTGTCCTCTCGGATATATAAGGGAGGTCAGGGACCCCTCTCAAAACAGAAGATCATTAGGTCATTCTACACAAAAGGCAATACAAACCACCGTACAGGACGTAGGGTGTTACGCATCTTGCGGCTCGAACCTATCTAAGTTCTGTGTTTCTTATACCTTCGAGTTCCTGATCTCGACGTCTCCTCACCCAAAACTTACCACCTTAGGTATATCTCTCGGTGGGCAACCGGTTAAATACCGACAGGTTGTTAGACGAGTTCATTGGAGTACGGTTTTGGAGGCGGCATGCCACTTGATGGCTGCGGCCATAGCTCTTAGCTCTTAAAGGACGGTGACTTGCTCGGTTGAGGAGCAGTGGTTGTCGGAGCCGAGGAAGAATGGCAACTTCGGCGGCTACGGTGGTCCGGGGCTCGGGGAGAAGGAACGTGTACCTGCGCAAATTGAGCGATCTCAAAACCTTTTAATCATTAATCTTGCTCGCGAGAAAATGTTTTGTGCCATGAGCCAAGCAGCTGCATAACCCTTTCGTTCCTTTGCGATTGGGACGACACACCACAGCAACAAGCGCCGAACTCTCCGGCCATCGCAGCGGTCGATCTCGTCGGAGCCAACGGCTCGGATCGAGCGTCTTGCAAACGTGGAAGGCACGCCACCTCACCCATCGGATTCCTATATCTGCCGGTGGGTGCCTGTGCCAGTCCCAGGCCAGCAACTGAAAAAGCATTCGACCAGCGCGCGCGCGCGCGAGCGAGAGAGAGAGAGATGCAGTCCGCGCTGCGCTTGCCTCCCGCCGCGCGGCGTGCGCCGCCAGCCGCCGCGGCATCGGCACCGAGGCCGAGAGGGAGTGGGTCACGTCGCTGGTCCAGCGGGAGATGCGCGCCCAGATGCGCGCGGCCAAGGAGGAGGCGCTCGCCCTCCTGCGCGCGAGGGAGGCGGAGGACGCCGCCGGCGACCTGAAGGAGGGCTTCAAGATGGGCTTCGCCTCCGGCCTCCTGGGCGGCGCGTACGCCATGATGTTCTACGCCTTGTACCGCTCCGCCACCTGATCGAGAGGTCTTCACCAGTCACACTCACACTCGTGTTTCTGTCCTCGTTGTTAGATCAGTACTACTATCTAGTAGTAGTACTACCTATCAACTCAATCTATCTAGATTCCGTAGAACCGTAGGGCTTGCCGTCTCTGTTGATAGTGCCTGGAAGATGAAGCGCGTGGTCTTCGCGATGCTGAATGGATGTTGATGAGCATGTGTTTTGGAGCCAAACTGTTGCCTTGTTTCGCGCATTGCGAGCTCTTTGATGAATTGCTTGTGAGTATTCGTTTTGCCCTGTCCAGTCCAATCCCTCTGCACGCGGGGTGTACGGTGAAATGCTGTCTGTTTGCGTCTCCTTTGCTCCACTCGTGCGCACGAGGTGTTTGGTTAATTAACTGGTTCGCCGTTCGCAGAAATTACCATCCATGCAATGAAGATGAGGTTCGTCTTGGTGAGATGCTGCTTGTGAGCTTGCATTGGAAATCCATGGAGGTGAGTTCATCTCACGAGCAGAGAAGCAAGGCCATCGCGGTCATGCTTCTTGTCCCTAGCTAGCCTGCCTAACTCCCAAGCACGGAAGCACCCGGCACGCAACTCTCATCAGCGGTGGGGCTTGCCATCACCCATCATCAGCGCACGAGCCTAGGCGGTGCCGGCGCGCCGTTGGATGGCGACGAGCTTGACGCCGTGCCTAAAGCTGCGGACAATCCCGAACTGGAGCTCGGGCGGCAACTCCATCCGCGGCGACCGCCGGAAGACGAAGCGCTGGTACAGGTGCACCATGGACAGCTTCACCTCCTGCAGCGCGAACCGCTGCCCGACGCACGCCCGCGGGCCGACGCCGAAGGGGATGTGCGCGCACGGGTGCCGCCTCCGCTGCTCATCGCTCGCCAGGTCGAACCGCTCCGGCCGGAACGCGCCGGGGTCCGGGAAGCTGGCGGCGTCGCGTGACAGGACGCCCGGCGCCATCCACAGCCACGTGCCCTGGCAGCAGGGAACCATTAGCAGGATGAACGCCATGCCAATGCGTGGTGGTGACTGGTGAGGTGTCGTCGGGCAATGGGTTTGTACCTTTGGGAGCGTGTAGCCTCCAAGCTCTACCTGTTGAGACGTCACCCTTGCGATTAGTGGTGACACCGTGTAGTACCTCATCGCCTCCTTCACGACCTGAAAAGATGCAAATGGATGCTGGAAAGTTCATGGATCACTGCTTCTTGCATTGCATAATGGTGCAGAGATTCAGCAGTTGCTTGCCTGATCAAGGTAGGGGAACCTGTGCTGCAGGTCCTTGGCGGTCGGAACGGAGCCACTCGGCCCGAACGCATCGACCTCCGCGAGCAGCTTGGCCTCGACCTCCGGGTGGCCGGCGACGAGGTACATGGCGGAGGAGAGCGTGAACGCCGTGGTGGCCGACCCGGCGAGGAGGTGCTCGTAGGTGAGCGCGCTCACGTGGTCCGGCGTCAGCAGCTCCCGCAGCGCCGTGCTGCGGTCCCGGGCGTCGAGCACCGCGGACAGAAAGTCCCTCCTCGTTCCCTCGCCGTCGCGGCCACGTTCACGGTCGCGCGCCCGCGCCGCCACGATCTCGTCGACGCGCGCGCGCAGCCGCTCGTTGGTCCGCGCGACCCTCCAGTCGGCCGTCCCCGGGACGCGGCGCAGCAGGCGCCGCGCCGGCCCCTGCAGCGCCGGCGCGACGAGGCCGAGCGCGACGGAGAGCGGCGCGGACAGGTCCATCTTGAGGGAGGTGGTGGAGTGTACGTGCTCCCTGACGAACTCCGCGGCCTCGCCGGGGCGACCGCTCGCCGTGAGGCCGAAGTCGACGCCGAACGCCGCCTGCCCGATGACGTCGGTGGCCAGCTTGAGGGAGAGGTCGGAGAAGTCGACGTCGCCGTGGTCCTGAGCCGCCGCCGATATGGCGTCCGCGGCGCGCTCGATGCAGCGCTGCATGGTGGAGATGAGGCCGGCGAGGTGCGACGGCTGGTACAGCGAGATGATCGTGTTCCTCATCTCCGACCACCGTTCATCTCTGATGAGACGCGCGCAATGCAAGTGCTCAAAATTTAAAATTTAAAATGCATCGCGGCAGAGAGGAGAAGTAACTGTCACCTAGTGAAGAAGAGCCCCTTCTGGTGGAGAGGGGAGCCGGCGATCGGCGCCGGCAAGCTCCTGTTGGGAATGCTCTTGAACTGCCTGACGCCGACCTCTCTGCAGAGCTTTGGGTCAGCGACGATCACCAGGGGCTGCCTCCCCAAATGGAACCTGCAACCATCGCAGAACTTCAGTCGAACACAAATCCTACCTCCAGACAGATCAAAACAACCAGAAAAAAGGTCTCGATTTTGCCAATTAAACATCACGCAGGGCTATCGTTGTGGCTTGCTTTGCGACCTGAAGATCGGGCCGTATTTCTTGGCGAGGAGGCACAAGACGTCAGGGCCGTGGCGGGCGAGCAGCGGCAGGTGCCCAAGGACGGGCAAGGCCGGCGGCCCCGGCACGCCCCTGACACACCAGTGTGGCGCGTAGAAGTAGAGCAGGAAGAAGACGCCGACGGCGCAGGACGCCACCGTGGTGGCGCACGGCAGCCATGATCCCGTTCCTGCGGCGCCTGCCATCTCCATGGATCCCCAGCTTAACTTCGGTTGCTACGTGCTGTGCTCTTGCTCGCCTGCGACTGGGGATTCACCGCTTGGTCTCTTGGGACTGTCGGATGTTTGCAGGGCTCATTCGTGGCCGTTGGTAGTGCTGGGATGTTTGCAGTAAACAAAGAAATGAGAGGAACCTTGGCGTTGGTGGCTCTGACTGATAGCCATTGTCGACCACATTCCTCCAAGTGGGGAAAAAGGGAATCCACAAGGGCCCTTTTTCGCAAAAGAAGTTGGGAAAGAGAAATAATCTCAGAAGCTGGTCAAGCCAAGAATCATGACATCGACATCGTGTGCAAGAAAGAACATCAACAAGATCATGCATTGTTCTTATTTTCAGGAAAAAAAACATGTTGCTTTACATTAACTAACATTGTGCGGCTAGCCAGCTTTGTTCCTTAAATAATTTCTTATTAAATTCGATCAATAGTTTTATTTTCCCATACGATCTTCTCTTCCGATTTAATTTTAAAGGATACAGATTAGTTTAATTTCTCATAGCATGGCATATTGAAAAGGATGCCAAATTGTAAATAAAGTCCTGCTCGTATTTATAAAGTTGTCAAGTCTTGAAATTTGGGTAAAGGTTTCATATATATAGTAGAACACATAGTTGACATCTATTACATTTTCAAAATTTATATAATATAATTATCATTTAATTTATCTTTAAATTTAAAATTCGAGACACTCATCCCCTTTTAAATTCTTGAAGAAACTAGAGGGGAAAGACTAAAGAGCCTTGTCCCCACCTTCCAATTCTATGCTGTAAATTGGGCATGGCTGATAAAGAAACATAGGTAACACCGCTAGACAAACTAGCATCGGTACCCAGCATAGAGGCTGTTTAGTACCGGTCGGGTTGATCGGTACCGCTGGCCAGTACTAAATGGAGGGCTGTTTAGTACAGGTCACAGCAACCGGTACTAAACGCGCCACCCAGAAAAAAGAAAAAAAAATTACGAACCATCGGGAGGCCCGCATACGAATCACATGTGACCGAATGGAGATACTTTTCTTTTGAAGTAACCCGTGAAAGACCATTTAGTACCGGAACAAGACACCGACCAGTACTAAATGGTGACATTTAGTACCGGGTGGTGTCATTGACCGGTACTAAATAGACGCGCTATTTTAATATCGGGCCAACACACCATCCGGTATTCAGTACCGGTTGGTGTCTTGATCCGGAACTAAAATAGCTCTATGGTAGTTTTTCTTGTAATATAATGTCCTTATACTTCAACACCGAGCATCATGCACGGTCAGCTATGCTCAACATCAGCATGAAGCATATCATATCTCAAACACCAAGCATACTTAATATTGAAAATCTCACATTCACACAGAAGTTAATATCAGCACACGTAAGAAGAGTTTTCCCTTAATTAGTGATTATTAAGTAAATAGTTTTCCGCACTGAAGTCAACTAAAAAGAAAATACAATATCAACTTTTTTAACGAAACATGTTCGGTTAAAACAGGTGCATCGACTCTTATTCACTCATTGTATAGTTTCGATCACTCAAAACCATTTGTTTGAATGCTTGTGGAACTAAAACGGTGCACAGCTAGGACGGAGTCTAGGAAGCTAAAAAAACGAGAGATTCAACCTAGGAGGAGCTATATATATGGTTTTTTTATTAAACTAGGAACTCAAATTTGAGTTGGAGATGACTCAATTTTTGGTGGTCAACTCAGGATGCACTACCGCACTTTTCACCCTAACTACTTGAATCAGGCTCACTTCCAACAGTTAGGACACTACACATCTTTTTTTTTTTTGAAAGACAGGGACACTACACATCAATGTTCCTTTTTAAAGCTGAGAAAATTTTCTATTTGACACAAAGTTGGAATTGCTTATGTGACACTAAAAATTTTCAACTTTCTTATTTGACACTAAGTTGAACATTCATTCCCTATTTGACACTTCCGTCCATTTACTTAGTTAACTGATATGAACAGTACCATATGGACTCTCCTCTCTATCTTCTAGGCTAAAACAACTATTAAATCACCTCCAAAATTCATGAAATGTTTTGTAGTGATATAACGAATAGAGATGAATCCATTTTGCATAAAAACACATATGTAGAATTTAAATCTTGAAATTAAAATTCACCAAAATAGGCTATTTTTGAAGCTTATCTAAATTTTTAGGACACATCATTACTTTCCAAAAAATTATGAAAATGTACCTAATAATCCTACCACAAAGTTCTTTTCAGAGTGCAATTTACAAGCCTTTTAAATTGCAAAGTAATGTTAGTCGAGAGTCCTGCAGTTTCTGCAAACAAAAAATAAAGAGGCCATCATCTAATCCGAAAATCCAGGAGCTCATGTTGTCAAGCTGATACGTATTGCATCCAAATAAAGCCGCATGGTAACTTAATTCTTGCACGGTTGCCTTCGTTACAAATCATCCAAACTATTAACGATCAAATCATCACGTGTAGTTTTCCAAATTGTGCTTGCAACAATAAAATTACGGTAACAGAGTTGCATTTAGATGCAACCATTAATTTTTCTCGCAAGAGCTGCAACAAGTGATATAATTAAAACTGACGCATTGCTACCAAAAGAAGTTGCAAGCCGTCGTTGTCCCGTGATACCCTTCCTTTCCATACGCGGCGGCGGCGGCGGCGTCATGGCAGCCGTCTCCAATGTCGTAGCCATAGCCGGCGAGTTGGTTGTGGTGAGAGACGTAGTTGAAAGGCGGCGGCGGAAGATAAGGAGGCATCGTCATCGGAGCAAAAGGCATCGATGCATGGTTGGCGTCGCCGCCCATCAGCATCTGCGCGTCCATGACCCCCTGACGGCTGCTGGCACCGCCATCAGCCGCGAACGCGCCTGCGCCGGCGGCGCAGTAGAAGGCGCCGCTGGCGTCACCGGACACCGCCGCCGCGCAGTGCTGCATCATTGCCTCCTCGACGATGGCCTCATGCATGCGCTGCGTCGCCTCGGCCTGGACCCGCCCGAGCGCGGCGAGAGTGGCGAGGAGGTCCGGCATCCCCGCGCGGCCCACGTCGTCGCTGTCCGGCACGCCGGCCGCGCGCGCTGCCGCGTCCAGCGCCTCCCGCCTGCGCGCCTCTGCCGCGATGGCCTTGTCCAGGCGCTCTTTCTCTCTCTCGAACTCCTCCAGGACCGCCTGGTCCACCACCTGGCCGCCTGGCGCGGGGGCGGAGGCCGGGTCGAGGTAGCGGTCGACAACGGCATCCACGGAGGGGTGGCCGAGCGAGTAGGGCTTCTCGGCGCCGGAGAACACGACGACGGCGACGTGCGCACCGCAGAGCACGGCGAGCTCGGCGGCCTTCTTGAAGAGGCCGCTGCGGCGCTTGGAGAAGCACACGTGCCGCGCCGCGCCGCGCTCGATGCGCTTGATCTCGATCTTCTGCCGCCCCAGCGTCTTCTTCCTCTTCCGTTGTTCCCCGCCGGCCTCGCCGCGGCGCCTCTCCGCCTCCTCCGCCATCTGCACCTTGGAATGATCGCGCAATGGCGATAGCATGCACGCGTGGGGTGGATATATAGGGGAGCAGCAAAGATTGCATGCAAGGAAAGTGAGGGCTCGGCATCGAGAGATTTCGTGACTGTAGATTGATTGACAGGGAAGAAATCTGAAAAAAAAATTGGGTGACCTGTCAATCTGTCTGCTCGCGCTCCCCATATATCGGTTCGTGTCGATAACATCCTGGGGCCAGCAGCAGCAGCAGCCAGCTGAAGGTGCTCCGAGTTTGACGCTGAATGGAGTAGCAACGAAGGATGATGTTTCTTGGGCCATGGTACCAAGCCTGTGTCTCGTCCAAATATCTGAAAACAGGTTAAGTTCATTACTCATCAGGCTTTGTTTGTTTTGCTCGTCATGAATGTGACCGTTCGTTCTAACTTTGCCTTTAATTAGTATACAAGTTTTATTTACTCGTACTAGCTCATGAATACGTAAATTGTTGTTGCCGTTGTGACGCTTACTTTTGTGGGGGGCAAACTGAAACAATTATTTAGTGCAACATTTGAAAACCATCACAACAACACGGCCGTGTGAGTTGCTCAATCAAGCGGCTAAGTGCGTGGCCATGCATGATCTATGGCAATCACAATCAGGCAAGGGCAGTCCGGATTGTAGCGTCTATTTGGATGCCTGCTTAGGGCCTAGTCAGGCTCTAGTAATGTAGGTTCCGCTTGTTTGGATACCCGGTAAAACCTCTAAGGCCTGGTTCGGTTATCCCGGAATGGGTCGTTCCAGGTCATATTCTAGGCGGATTATTTCAGCCCGTTTCAAAACCAGGTCCAACAAAAAATTGATGTTCGGTTTGGGTCGGCTCGGAATGAAAATTGGGCCAGAACGGCCTTTTCACCCCCAGATCTGCGAGGCGAGGTGGGGCGGCGCGCGAGAGGCAGAGCTGGCAGCGCGCAAGGCGACGAGGCAGCAGCGCGAGGTGGTGGCTTGGCGGCACAAGGTGACGGCTTGGTGGCGCGGCACATCTCACCCGACAGTTACCACCACGACGGCGACGGCGACCGTCTCCCCTCCGACGTCGACACTCCCCGCCCCCTTCTCGCCGGTAGGCCTTGCCCTCTCCTCGTCCTTCCCCTCTCCTCATTGAGGTTCTTGCACGAGGTAGTTGAGTTCCATGGTGCGTATGCATAGAACCTTGATTTAATTTTTATAGAAACCCTAGGTCGATCTGTTCTTGAGCTTCTTGCCCTAAAGTGTCGTGCCTGTCCGGTGGCCGAACAGCAGCCCAGACTGTTCTTTCTGTTGCGCAACATCTGTTGTTCGTTGGCAAAAAGAACTTGTGGAATACGTTTCTGCAGAGTTCACATGTTCTAGATTCGTGAAACGATGTGTTCGATGTTTATTAGTTAAACAGAAGGTATGATAAAACAAAGATGGACCTAAGCTGTTAATCAAATGTAATGCTTCATTTCCTTTCAGGTTGCCCGTCTGTAAATGTCGTTAACACGACTAGCATTATTGTCTGATCTAGTGTTTCTACCATTAACTTGTGACACTGGCACGAGTGGCATCGTTGTCTGATCTAGTGTTCTTCCATTAACTTGTGACTCGGACCAAGTTTGACACAAACATAAGAAAGCTTGTGTCAACCGATCAGTATTCTTCTAAGTACTATTCTTGTTATGAGGGTCATGGATATATGCTTTCTTGTTTCCTTGCCGATGCGCTAATGCTACGTGTTTATCTGGTGGTACCTTATTGTCTTCTGTCAGATTATGGTGCAGTGCTTTTGGTCTGAATCTCCTAGTCCTCTCTGGTGATACTTCAGTCACATGGTTTTCAATCTTGGATTTGCGGAGTCTAGTGTATTTAACATTTCTGATGAAATATATGTTGTATGAATCATACCTCAAGGTGTGTACAGTATGTGTTGAATGAATCATACCTTAAGGGGTGTAAATTGCTCAAATTCGACCCTTCTAATTGATTCTAGCTGTTTAGTTCTTTTTGCTTAATGAATACTTTTTATTATTACCTGTAGATCCCTCCAGCACTGGTTCACGTTGGAGAAGGTGAAGCTCCCCCTTCTTGGGATCCGGTACAAACTCCAAAAGATACTCCATCTTTTATCAGCATGCTGAAATGAGTTTGTAAATATCAGTGATCTGTTCTGTTTTAAAATCCTTTTACCAGCCAAATTTCTATCTGTCCATGTTGAATAATGAGTTTATGCTTAGTCTCCCGTCGATAAATTTACATGCTTTAGTTCTACAATAAGTATCTACAATGAGTATATGACATGATAAATTTACATGCTTTATTTCTATAATAAGTATCTCATTGCAAGATCGCATTAGAAAGAGGAGGGAGAAAGAAGATGATGACATGATGATATTTCTTTTCCTTGCCTTATATCTCATGGGTTCTACTAGAGGTGGGGGAGAAAAAGAGAAACGTCATACATTAGAAGAGACAGGCGAGGTTAAGGTTCGTTGACTTCTCGAGGGACATGTTAAGAACTGCCAAGTTACATTTAGGATGGAATCCCACATCTTCAGAGAGGTGGCGACTTATCTTAGAAGGAGAAGGCTTGTCGTTGATACAAGGATCATGGTGGAGGAGAAGTTGGGTTTCTTTCTATACGTTGGAAAATCAAGTAAAGATACCTATAGCTATTGCCATCTTCCACAATCTAATCGGATTACTTCTGGAGATGAGGAGTGGTTAGATCATTAGCCGGATAATATCGATCCATAAAACTTTGTTGCTCTACCAAATGGTGATCAAATCAGTGACCCAGGAACTGGACAAGGCAATGCTTTAAGAGATACCATCGCCCAAGAAATGTGGGCTTAGCACCAGCAACATTTAAATTAGTCTTTTCATGGTTGTAATAAGTTAATAAACTTGTATCATGAATAAGTTGATGAATAAGCTTTTTGTTTGAAAAGCTATGGTTGGAAAAGGCTCCCCAAGGTTCAATATGAGCAGTTCACCAAAGCTGCGTAGGTACATGCCTACAACAAGTGCTAGTAAAAAGAAGCATTCTCCTAAATGCACCGGGGCAAAAAAGAGTGGAGGTTCTCCAAGAGGTATTATGTTTAATGTTTCTTCATGCTTTCTTGCAAGTTTTCTATTATTGCTGCTATGAAATTTCTATTATTGATACCTAACCATTGTTTTATGTTGTGAAACAAAGAGCGGATTGGAATCCAGCCCTTAAGGAGTCCCTTGTTGACATTCTCCATGAGTATAAAGATTGTGGCTATAGAGGTGACAATGGCTGGAACTCTGAAAGGTGGAATAAGATGGTCAAGGAGTTCCATCTGAGGAACAAGTATGTCTCCTACACAAAGGCTCAGATTCAGGAGAAAGAAAGTCAGTTCAAGAGAGACTACAAGATGCTCAAAGCGGCAAAGCAACAGAGCGGGTCGAGCTAGAACAAGAAAAAGGAATATGGTTGAAGGACTACCAGCTATGTGGACAAATCTCATGGTGGTGAGTTGATTTCTTGAATTAATTATGTGGATAACCTTATAGTGATGACCTCGTATTTGATCAATATTTTCTTTAATTGTGCAAACATTACCTAAAATCAAGAAGTTTAACAACAACAAGACAACGTTTCCACTCTTTGATGCTTTGGGAGAGCTTTATGATGGTAAGTTTTTCTGCCATAATAGATGCCTTGTGATCTGCTTGCTGTGATGACCTTATATTTCCTTGTTATTGTGTAGGACACTTGGCTGAAGGGACTTATAATGTCACTTCTTTTGAGGCACCGCAAGAGGAAGAACCCCTTGAGCAACTTCAGGACGCTGAAGATGAGCCACAAGGCTTTGATGATAATGTGTAACATGAGGTAAATGATGAAGGTGGTGATGGCACTGAAAGGAATGAAGAGGTGCTTCAAAGAATGGCTGATACTCTATCACGAGATGAAGAAAGTGATGCTCTAGCTATTGAAAGAAGTGGACAACAAATACCTGCTACATCAAGAAACAAACAAGAAAAGGAACTAAAGAGGCCTAGGAAGAATGAAAACATAGTCCGCATGATGGGGCATACCTAGAAATGAGGACCAAGCAAGCTGAAAATGAAACTGCAGATCGTGCAAGAGAAATGGAGGAAAGAGAAAGAGAGGCAAGAGAAAAGGATGTTGCTCAAGCTTTTGATTTCTTGATCAGAAGGTGCATGTCAGTTCTGAACATAATGGAAGTGACAAAAGAAGAAAAGGCAAAATCATATGCAATCTTCATCAAGAGCAAAGAAAATAGAGAGGCTCTCATATATGCCTATGAAGTAGATCAAGAATCGGTCTTGATTTGGCTCAGAAGTGAGATGGCTTAGCAGGTATGTATGATATTGAAGCCTTCATATTGATATTGCATGCTTTATTTTCTATCTGCTGCCTTTGTCTCCTTGTACTGCATGCTTTATTTTCTATCTGCCCTACTGACATTACACTTGCTCTACCTTTCTCAATCCAAACTATACTTCATTTGCTTCACTGACTTCAATCCAAGATTTGTACCATTTTGATTGCCATTTCTTGTTTGTAGAAACTGACATTTTTTTTTGTCGTTGTAATTTTAGGTCTAGAACACTCATACTTCCATGGAGTTGAAGGGCTTTGCCGGTTTACCTACTGCTTCTGCAAGTAACTTCTACAAGTTTGGATTAACAAGACTCTCTCCTAGATGCTACTATATATTACCAGATGCTGAGTTATGTCATGTGATCTATGAAATGTTGACGTGAGTTGAGTACTGTACCGTTTATTCCCTGTATCTGCAGCATCACTGTATCTGTAGTTTGGATTAGCAAATTGGTCATGCTTTGGGTCCACGGGGAAGTCGTATTTTGCTCATGAATATTTGCTAGTTAGCGATAAGAAGAAAACCAGATAGGAATTGATCTCAAAAGCTAGAGAGGAGGTATGTTAAATTATTGCAATGGTGCATTGTAGGATAATTTGTATGTGCCGGATGTGGAAAGTTTGTATGTTTGACGAGTTGCTGCTGGTAAATTGTGTTGTGCCAGATGTGGGACTAGTAGCTGCTGGTAAAATTTGAATAGTTGAAATTCTGTTGAAGCCTTGTTTTTTTCTTGTGCAGCCGAACGCATGCTTTTATTCTTTGTGACTTTGATCCTTGCCAGGAATGGATGTTCACCAGGATTCAGTGACACAGCCGGTTTCACTTGATCCTGGCCAGGAAGGAAAACAAGCCCGAGGTGCAAGGAACATAAGATTTAGACAGATCGGGCCGCCGAGAGCGTAATACACTACATCATGTGTGGTTTGTATTGCCTTTGATGGTGATTCTCCCTGAGAGGGTCCTTGTCTGACCCTATATAGTCTGGGGGGATAGATTTACATGAAAGTCCTAGTCGGGTACAAACCCAGGAGTTCTACCCGAGTACTTCTCGGGTAGTTTCCTATCGTGTCCGACTAGTTTCACTACTGTACGAGTAGTCCTACTGCACTACGAGTAGTTACAACAGATGTAGGGTGTGGGCCATGTCTCATCCCATATCCTACGAGAAGTATGCCACATGCACAGTCTCGTATGCCCGGGTTTGACAAACCCCCGAGCTCTTCGTAGTCGAGTACTGCAGGCGTCCAAGTACTTCTGAAGACGTCTTCGAGTTCTCCCGAACTTCATCTTGAAGGTGTCCTCCAAGTACTTTTTTGGCTGCATCGAGGCTGTGAGGTGCTAATGCCCCGAGTAGTTGTCCAGGCTACTCCATATGGAGTACTCCATATGGAGTAGCCCGTGGGCCTTAGGTTGACTCATAGAATTAGGCTAAGGGTCAACTTAATCTTGAGTCTTTCTATCCTTATTTTATAGCAGATTTGAAAAATAAGTCACTGATGACACGTGTCCCGCAACCCCCGAGTCTTGAATCCAAATCCTCAAGGTTTGGAATAAAGGATCCAAAGAGTCGTGGCACGCAATATATGACGGTAAAGATTTGATGGTGTACATGGGCAAATCGGTTTAGTAAATTTGAAAATCTCTTTTTTCGGAATGAATTCCCTGAATAAACAGTTAAACAAATAACATCTCCAACAAATATCCGAAATTACCTCTCAAATCAATCTTTGTTTCCTGAATCAATGACTAAATAAGACCTCTGGGTAATAATCTAAAATAAAATTCCTGAAATAATGGTTAACAAACATCTACTAAGATAAATCTTAAAATGTCTCTTGGATCGGGTATTGTCGAGTAGATTTATAGCGTCCATCATTTAAGCATGAGAGCTGTCCCTTGAAGCACGCTGAGTGCCTTGTCCCATCGAGCCCCCGAGCCAAGGAGCCAAATGAGCAGCAGAGAGTACACGTAGCAATCGGTGGCTTTAGCCCCCGAGCCCAGGCATCGAGCAAGTAGCTGCTGAATCTTGAATAGTTGACGAAGCCATCTAGTCGAAGTCAATCCCAACTAGGGTTGTAGTCAACACGAGTAGTCGAAGTAGGCAAACAGGTATAGAACTAGTTGTAAACTAGTAAACCTCTTGGCATGGGAGCGAGATCCCTTCAATAATATAGTATACAAGTCGAAAACTAGTAATATGTTACTGGAAAATAAGGTAGCAAGGCTCCTTCAGCAAACTTGCCTGTAGTACCAGTGGTAAACCAGTAAAATGGAGTTGTACTGCAAGAATGAGCGCAAGACCCCTTTAGGAACCCAAGAGACTAGTCGGAAACTAGTAAGTAATTACTGGAAGTATGGGAGCGAGACTCCTTCAGCAAACTTATCATCATACCAGTCGTAAACCAGTAAAACGAAGTTAGACTGGAAGTATGAGCACAAGGCCCCTTCAGAAACCCAAAATACTAGTCGGAAACTATTAATTAGTTACTGGAAATATGAGAGCGAGGTCCCTTCAGCAAACTTGCATGTAGTATCAGTCATAAATCAGTAAAATGGAGTTGTACTGAAAGTATTATTCTCCATGAACCAATAGAAGATGTCCCAGTTGATCAAGGATGAAAACGGCGTAGATGCTCGATATTCCAAGAATTAGGAACCTCATGGCCATCAGGGTACTGTAAGTGATAAGATCCAGAGCTTGTAACCTTGTGCACAATGAAAGACCCTTCCCATCGCGAGTTAAGCTTGTGTAGCCTACTATCATCCTGAATTCGTCGAAGAACCATATCTCCAACGTTGAAACAGCGTCATTGAACGTTCCTGTCGTGGTAACGATGAACTCCTTGTAAGTAGTGGGCCGACTGGAATAAGACATTGAATCTGATTTCCTCAGCTGAGTCAAACTCAAGATATCTTACGGTGTCAGCCTCACCTTCATCAAACATCTCCAGTCATGGAGATTTCCACGTCACGTCAGCTGGTAATATAGCTTCAGACCCGTATACGAGAAAGAAAGGTGACTCTCATGTGGCTTTACTTGGTTGTGTGCGAAACCTACAGACTACTGATGAGATCTCATCGATCCACTTGCCACCCTTTTTGTTGTTCCTGTCATAGAGTCTTTTCTTCAATCCATCAAGAATCGAGCCGTTGGCGCGCTCAACCTGGCCGTTGGCTCGCAGGTGAGCCACTGAAATATATTTGACTTCAATGGAATTGCGTTCACAGAAATCTAAGAACCGATGCGAGTGGAAATTAGATCCCAGATCTGTAATAATAGTGTTGGGGAAGCCAAAACGGTGTAAGATGTCGCAGATGAAAGTAACCACTCGATCCGCAGAGAGCGTTGCGATTGGCTTGTACTCGATCCATTTGGTAAACTTATCGGTGGCCACCAACACGTGTGTGAAACCTCCTGACGCAGTTGTTAAGGGTCCTATCATATCCAGACCCCAGTATGCAAACGGCCATGAAGGTGGTATGGTGATGAGGTTATGAGCCGGGACATGAGGTTATTTGCCAAAGAATTGGCAGTTGGTAGAACCGCGAACGAGTGCTTCGGCATCTTCCAAAGCAGTCGGCCAGTAGAAACAAGATCGAAATGCCTTGCCGACTAGTGTGCGAGAAGCCGCGTGGTTTCTACACACACCTTCGTAAATCTCTTGGAGTATCTCTTTGCCTTCCTCCGTTCTGACACACTTCATGAGTATGCCTGATGCTGATCCACGCTTGTACCGTTTACCCCCGACTAGAACATACCTTTTACTGCGCTGTAGGATGCGAGTAGCTTCAGAGCTTTTTGGGTCAATGCTGGGGAGTAGTTTGTGCTCCTGGATGTAGTCGATGAAGGCCACCTTCCAGTCGACCTCGATCATCAAGACCTCTCGGTCGGGTTCCTTTGGACCTTGAGCGATGGAACTTGAGTCTGGTGCCTTGATGGAAGGGTGATGTAACTCGTGAATGAAAACTCTCGATGGGATATTAGCTTGATCAGAACCCAGTTTGGATAGCACATCCGCGCCCACAATGTTATCGCGAATCACATGGTGAATTTCCAACCCCGGGAACTTGTTCTCGAGCTTGCGTATTTCTGTAACGTACACGTTGAAAGGATCGATGGACCAAGAGGGGGGGTGAATTGGGCCTTTTTCAATTTCTAAAACAAGATAAAACAACCTTAACCTATGCAAGAACTACAAAGGCCCCAATTCACCAACCGGATAACTAAACAACCTACACAAGCTAGTTAAGATGAAAAGAGATAAAGCCTAGCAAGGTAGATCTAACTAGTGATTCCTAAATCAAGCACATGAATGAATTGCATGAAAGATAATGCTTGAAAAAGTAAAGTGGACAAGGGACAACCGGATTTTTCCCGTGGTATCGATGTGTTGGCACACACCCCTAATCCACGTTGTGACACTCACAAAGAGTATTGTCACCTCCCAAGTCACCAAGACAAGGGCGCTCACTAAGAGTCTCCGTTCACCATCCCGGTGTGGTGGAGATCAAGCCACGTACAAATCTCTTCTCCGGGCTTCCACAATCCTTGGCAAGCTCCGCGAGAATCACCTCGATCACCAAGATCGCCTAGGTGATGCCAATCACCAAGAGTAACAAGTTAAGGCCTTCACTTGAGCAAGAACCAATCACCAAGAATGGATGCACACAAGCTTCTCTCTACTCAAGTCCTTAATCTTGCTTCTTGAATGATTGAATGAACAAGTGTGTGAAATGTTGAAGCTCAAGGTGGCTCTTGACTATAGTATGTGTGTTTGGATGTTGCCTGGTGTCAAGAGTAGTAGAATGACCCATTGGAGGGGTATATATGGGCAGCTCACACGAATAGAGCCGTTGGAGAAAAAGCTGCCAGAAAACTGCGTATCGCCGGTTAATCCGACGTCTCTCCAATAGTCATCGTCGGTTTAACCGGTGAATGTAAACTGCCACTCCTGAAAACTAGCCGTTACAGCTTGGGCAGATTAACCGTCGTTGCATCGGTTTAACCGGTGAGTGTAATCATCCATTGATCAACAGAAATACCAAGTCACTGGACAACTGCACCGACGTCCAATTTCAAATATCATCGGTTGAACCGGTGAATTGACTTGTCAAACTCTGCTGACCTTGTTTAACCGACGTATAGAAAACTTGAGGCGTCGGTTAATCCGGTGATAAGGATTTTTCTGATTTTGCCTTTTCTGACTTGAGTCTTGAATGAAATCCAAATATTCTTGAGATATAAGTTGAGAACCACTTATTTGAGCTTCTAGAAACCTGAGTGACCATTGTGTGCATCCATTTTCAAATGACCATGTCCATGCTCAAGTTACTAAGCCTAAACCCCTCTTAATAGTGCGATCACTACAAAACTATAAAACCTATACTAACCTAAGTGTCCTTCTCAACCTTATGACACTTAGGACTAGAAAGATCCTTAGTCTTGACACATTATGGAGTTGAATGCCGAGATCGCCTTTTTGAATAATGAAAATTAGGGGCCTCTTTTGACATATAACCAAATGAGCAATAATGATCTATAAAGCTGCACAAACTCATTAGTCACAATAATGGTTGTCATTAATCACCGAAACATACCTTAAGGGCCTAGATGCTTACACACGTCCATGGTGTCCTTGTTGATGTCCCACTCCTTGTTGACTTGTTGAACCACCGGTAAGGAGTCACCGTAGATGACTAGACGCTTGATGCCTAGGGAGACTGCTAGGCGTAGCTTGTGCAATAATATCTCGTACTCGGCTTCATTGTTGAAGACCTCGAATAGTATTTGAAACACGTACTTGAGCTGTTCTCCTCTCGGGCTGATGAAAAGTACTCCCACACCACCGCCACCGAGCTTGAGTGAGCCATCAAAGTACATGACCCAATGCTCTGACTAGTTGGTTGGAGCTTCCACTTGGTTTTCTCACCACTCCGCCATGAAATCGAATACTACCTGTGACTTGATGGCTTTTCGGGGCTTGAAGTCGAGTGTTAGAGCTCCTAGCTCCATGACCCACTTGGAGATGCTCCCGGTAGCATCCCGATTGTGGAGGATAACCGCCAGTGGGAAGTCCGAGACCACCAGGATATCGTATGCGTCGAAATAATGGCAAAGTTTCCTAGAAGTGATGAGTGTACCTTAAAGTAGTTTATGAATCATCGAGTAATGAACCTTGGATTCAGAGAGGACTTCGCTGATGAAGTAGACTAGTCGCTGCACCCTGAAGGTGTGGCCTTCCTCTTGGCGTTCCACGATGATTGCCATGCTGACAACATGAGTAATCGCGGTTATGTAGAGTAGCAGATCCTTGCCTGGTTGGGGAGCCGTCAGGATGGGTGGCAACTCCAGATGGTGTTTGACATCTTGCAGTGCCTGGTTTGCTTCCTCGGTCCACTGGATCTTGTTGTGGCGCTTGAGTAATTTGAAGAAGGGTAGTCCCCGTTCCCCAAGTCGGGAGATGAATCGATTGAAAGCTGCCATGCAGCCTGTGAGCTTCTAGACGTCCTTGATCATCCTTGGAGCATCCATAGTTGTGATGGTGTTGATCTTCTCTGGGTTGGTTTCAATTCCTCGGTGACTGACAATGAACCCGAGTAGTTTTCCTTGAGGCACGCCAAAGACGCACTTTGTTGGATTAAGTTTTCATCAAAACTTTCGCAAGCTGTTGAACGTTGCCTCGAGATTGGTGATGAACTCATCGTGGGATCTGATCTTGATGACCACGTCATCCACGTAAGCTTCAACGTCGTGGTGTAACTAGTTCGCAAGGCACAATTGGATGGACCGTTGATAGGTGGCTCCTGCGTTTTTCAACCCGAATGACATTGTAGTGCATGTGTATGCTCCAAAGGGGGTGATAAACGCTATTTTAATCTGGTCTTCTTCCTTGAGAGCTATCTGAAGGTAGCCCAAGTAGCAGTAGAGGAAGGAGAGCAAGACGCAAACAGCCGTAGATGTCGGGTTTTATCCGGCTGCCCACCAAGGGGTATACCCAAGGTGGTAGGTTTTAGGTTGGGATGCGCCGAGATCAGGAACTCGAAGGTGCAGACAACACAAGATTTAGATAGGCTTAGGCCGCAATATGCATAATGCCCTACGTCCTGTATGATGGTTTGTATTGCCTTGGTGTTGATCTGGTGATCTTATCTTTTGAGGGGGTCCCTGCCCGCCCTTATATATCCGGGGGGACAGGGTTACATGAATCCTAGCCTGATACTAGCTTAGGAATCGTACTCAAGTACAACTCGAGTAGTTTCCTTCTGTATCGACTAGTTCTACTCCGCATGCGAGTAGAATACAACATAAATGAGGTACAGGACATGTCCTATCCCCTAGTCCGATACGGACTCCTTAATGTACACAGCCCCGTGGCCCCGGGTCTGACAGTAGAGTCAATAACTTCATCGATGCGTTGGCGTCGTAAAGTCTTTTCTTGAGGCCATCGATAATCAAACCATTCGCCCTCTCGACTTGCCCATTTGCCCTTGGGTGAGCCACTGAAACATATTTAACCTCGATGGATGAGTTTTCATAGAATTCCCAGAATTGGTTGGCCGTGAAATTTGAACCCAAGTCAGTGATAATAGTGTTGGGGAAGCCGAAACGATATAAGATGTCGGAGATGAAGTCGACCACCCTGTCTGGGGTAAGCTTCGCGATCGGCTTGAACTCGATCCACTTGGTGAACTTATCGATAGCCACCAGAACATGAGTAAAACCTCCTGGCGCCGTTGTGAAGGGCCCAATCATATCGAGGCTCCAGCAAGCAAACGGCCAGGAAGGCGGTATGGTGATGAGGGTGTGGGCCGGGACATGAGTTTGCTTACCGAAGAACTGGCAGTTCTGACATCGACGTACCAGATCTTCGGCGTCGGACACGGCGGTAGGCCACCAGAAACCGGCTCTGTATGCTTTGCCAACCAGTGACCTTGAGGCGGCATGGTTACCACACACGCCCTCGTGTATTTCTCGCAATATGTCCAGACCATCTTCTGTTGTGACGCATTTCATGAGTACTCCGGATCGTGCGCTCCGCCGATAAAGTTTGTCTTTGACTAGGACAAACCCCTTGCTCCGTCGCATGAGGTGGGCGGCAGCAGCGCTTTTGGGGTCCATCCCGGTCGGTAAGACGAGATCTCGGATGAAGTCGATGAAAGGTCCTCTCCAGTCCTCACCGACCAGCAGTACCTCCCGTTCTGGTTGTACGGAGCCAGTGGCGGTGGAAACCGGTGGTGAAGGGCTGATGGACGGGTGCGTCAGCTCCTGAACGAATACCCCTGCCGGGACTTGAGCTCGGGTTGATCCCAGCTTGGATAAGGCATCGGCAGCAACATTGTGTTCCCGCAGCACATGGTGAATTTCTAGGCCAGAAAATTTGTTTTCTAGCTTGCGTATTTCTTGTACATAAGCTTCCATGGTCACCTTGTTGCAGTCCCACTCTTTGTTGACTTGCTGAATGACCAAGAGTGAATCGCCATATACAAGTAGTCGCTTAATCCCTAGTGATATCGCCAAACGGAGCCCGTGAAGCAACGCTTCATACTCGGCTTCATTGTTGGATACCTCCCAGAGAATTTGGAGGACGTATTTGAGTTGTTCGCCTCTCGGGGAAACGAATAAAACTCCACCGTCGCCGCCATCGAGCTTGAGAGAACCATCAAAGTACATGGTCCAATGCTCTGGCTTGTCAACTGGAGTTGAAACTTGATTTTCCCTCCACTCAGCCATGAAGTCGACTAGAGCTTGGGACTTGATTGCAGTTCGTGGCTTGAAGTCGATCGACAAAGCCCCCAGTTCCACTGCCCATTTTGAAATACGACCCGTGGCATCTTGGTTGTGTAGGATATCCGCCAACGGGTAGTCTGTGATCACGACGATCTGGTACTCTTCAAAGTAATGGCGTAATTTCCTCGAAGTAATCAATATGCCATAGAGAAGCTTTTGGACCGCCGGGTAGCGCACCTTAGACTCCGAGAGTACTTCACTGACAAAGTATACGGGCCGCTGCACGCCAAAAGCATGGCCTTCCTCGGAGCGCTCGACAACAATAGCACTGCTAATAACGTGGGTAGTTGCCGCAATGTAAAGTAAAAGAGTCTCGCCCGGCAATGGTGCTGTGAGGATCGGGGGTGACTGTAGGTGTTGCTTGAGATTCTGCAGAGCCTGCTCGGCTTCCTCTGTCCAGTGAAACTTGTCCTGACGCTTTAAGAGTTTGAAAAAAGGTAATCCTCTCTCCCCGAGCCGGGAGATGAATCTGTTGAGAGCTGCCATGCACCCTGTAAGTTTCTGTACATCTTTGATTGTGGCAGGTGCCTCCATATCAGTGATGGCGGTAATCTTTTCAGGGTTGGTCTCAATGCCCCGGTTACTGACTATGAACCCGAGCAGTTTTCCTGACGGAACACCAAAAACACACTTAGTCGGATTAAGCTTCCATCGGTACTTCCGTAGGCTGGCGAAAGTTTCCTCCAGATCTGCGATGAGGCCCTCGGGACTTCGAGTTTTCACAACCACGTCGTCCACGTAGGCCTCCACGTTCCGGTGTAGCTGATCAGCAAAGCACATCTGAATTGCCCGCTGATAGGTGGCGCCAGCGTTCTTCAACCCGAAAGACATCGTCTTGTAGGCATAAGTCCCAAACGGGGTGATGAACGCGGTCTTGATCTGGTCTTCTTCCTTGAGAGCGATCTGGTGGTAACCTGAGTAACAATCAAGGAAACATAACAATACGCAACCTGCGGTTGAGTCGACTACCTGATCGATGCGAGGGAGCCCAAAGTGATCCTTTGGGCAATGCTTGTTGAGATCGGTATAGTCGACACACATTCTCCATTCTTTGTTCTTTTTTAATACAAGGACGGGGTTAGCCACCCACTCTGGGTGGATTACTTCTTTAATGAATCCAGCTGCGAGGAGTTTAGCTATTTCCCGTTTGATAGCCTCCCGTTTATCGGGGGCAAAACGACGAAGTCGTTGCTTCTTTGGTACAGCCTGTGGGTACACATTAAGACTATGCTCGATCAGCTCCTTGGGCACCCCTGGCATATCCGATGGCTTCCATGCGAATATGTCTCGGTTAGCCCGCAGGAAACTGACGAGCGCGAGTTCCTATTTGTCACCCAAGCCCGCGCCGATGATGGCTGTCTTAGATGAATCGCCTTCTTGGAGCTAGATCGTCTTGAGAGCCACCTCGCCCGTCGACTTGACGCCCGATTTACTCACCTTCTTCGTCGGGATGTCCAGCTCAGCTTGAGAGAGTTGCTGTGCAGCCGCGAGTACTTCAGCGGAAGCATCTGGCACGCGGGAAGTCGATGCATACTGGATGGCTTCTTGGTTACAATCATAGGACTTCTTCAAGTCGCCTCGGAGCGTGAGCACACTGTTACGTCCTGGCATCTTGAGAAGCAAGTAGACATAATGTGGCACCGCCATGAACTTGGCGAGTGCCGGCCTCCCCAGTATGGCGTGGTAGGAAGATTCGAAGCTGGCCACCTCGAACTTGATGAACTCGGTACGATAATTCTCCCTCGTCCCGAAAGTGACTGGAAGAACAACTGTCCCAAGCGGATGCGCGGCATTGCCAGGAACAATACCGTAAAAAGGAGCTTTGCTCGGAGCAAGTTTGTTGGTGAGGTCCAGACCCATCTTCTTTAGTGTACTGGCGAAGATAAGATTGAGTCCGCTCCCGCCGTCGATAAGAACCCGAGTAAGCTTGACTTCTGCGACCACGGGATCCAGCACCAGTGGGAACTTCCCAGGCTCGGAGAAGCTAGTCCATTGATCGTCACGGGAAAATGATATGGGGACCTCCGACCATCGGAGTGGTCGTGGTACCGCTGGTTCAACTGACAGGATCTCTCGTAGCAGCAACTTCTGTTCCCGCTTGGAGCAAAAATCTTCGTCACCGCCAAAGATAACATTGACGGTCTTGGAGGCATCCTGGAACTTAGGCGTCTCAGATTTGTCTTCCTGTTCCTCGTCTTCGGGCTCTTTGCCCGTCGACTTGTTCTTCTTGCCGTTCCCAGGAGAGCCGAAGGTGCGCTTGAGCTGAAAGCAGTCGATCGCTGCGTGTTTGGAGTTGATACACCACGGGCACTTCTTCTGCAAGAGTTTTTCAAACTGCTCCTGTGTGGTCGACTTCTTGCCCCGCGAAGGACGGTCCACAGCCGCGACGAGATCGTCTGGCTTGCGCTTTCGGGAAGAACCCGAAAAATCCCGCTGGCCTTTGTCAGCCCGGTTGTCGTTGTTGCGCTTATGGTTGAGGTCGGTACGTCTTGGAAACCTCTCGCGCATCTTTTCTTCTTGTTCAGACCAGTCGTGCATCATGTCGCGTAAACCTGCAACTGTCTTTGGCCTGTTACGCCCAAAATCACGATATATACCTGGGTCAGTGAGGCCGTTGTAGAAGCAGTCGATAATGTCCTCTTCTGAGATGTTGGCGATGGTGGCCCGCACATCGAAGAAACGGCGGGTGTAGGATCGGAGGAGTTCATTGCGCTCTTGCTTGCACTGGGCGAGGTCGTGCCGGGTTCCTGCTCGAGATATGGCCCCCTGGAAGTTATCGATGAAGACCTTCTTGAGGCCTTCCCAGGAGTCGATGGAATCGCTGGGGAGACTTTCCAGCCAAGTCAACGGTGCAGGTTCCAAAGCCATCGGAAAGTAGACGACCTTGGTAGTGTTGGAGCCGCCAGCCACCTCAATGGCAGTAGAATAACAGCGGAGCCATTGCTGGGGGGCCTGCTTGCCGTCATACTTGGTAATGCCAATTGGCTTGAAACCCTCCGGGTACTTGTAGTTGTTGAATCTCGCAGTGAACGCGGGGAAACGATCGCTGCAGTCAGCATCGTCTCGCTCGACTACCTCGCGCTCCCGTCGCCTCGAGTCGAGGACTGACCGGGCATCGCGCCCCTCATTGATCTTCTGACGAAGATCAGGTTGGTGACGTGGAGGATTGGGCTGCCTCGGGTTGTTTGCCGGAGGTGGCTGTCGCCTCCCACCGGTGATCTGGCTTCCACCCACGCCATCATTGTTGTTGCTGCGTTGGGGTCGCGAGCGATGACCCGTTGTTCGACTTGGGGCCTGGCTTCGGCTGTCTCCGACGTGTTCGTCCCTGACGAGCGATGCCGGAGCCTGCTGGTCCAACTGGACCCACGCCCGTTGGGCGTAGATGAGTGCTTGTCGGACGTTGGGGTCGTTGCTTCGCTCGAGTAGTGCTGTTACCCGAGCAATGTTGGCCACAGGAGTCCTGAAACCACGTTCATCTGCCGCGGCGAATTCGGCGTCGAGTTCGCGCTGTGCAGAACGTATGCGCTCGTTGGCGCGCCTTCTGCGAACCGCACGAGCTCTGTTCCTTGCACATCGCGCGTCGCGCTCGGCGTCGTTCTCGTTCTCGGCTTCTGCGGTGTCTTCATCTTCCGATATGCCGTCAAGTGCGCCAATGGGGATGAGGGCGTCATCGTCCCCTTCTTCCGCCATCAGGACTTGGCGAGTTGCGAGTTCTTCGGAAGGGGCTTCGACTAGCTCAGTCGAGCCCTCGGATATGGCAGCCAACGCCCTGCCCTCCTGAAAAGGCAAAGGCTCCAGATGGGCTACCAATCGGTCTTCATGTCCGAGTGAGTCGGACAAGTTCATCCCCCTCCAATGAACAATTCGTCCTTCGGAGGTGGTGGTGATCATCAGCCCGCAAGCGGCCAGGTGATTTTCAGCCTCCCGACATGCGGTGGCCCCGGAACCTCCCGCCTGGAGCAAAGAGTTCAAGTCCTTTTCCAACGTGGAAAAAGGAACAGTAGAAACAGACGCTGCCTCGGTCTCCCTGGCAGAGTCAGAAAACGGCAACTCGTCGAGATTATCGACAAAGTCGTCGAGCCTTGCGGCGAGTGTCTTTAGCTTGAAGGTGTCGTCGACGGTGTGCCGACGGGAACCGCCGGCGCCGTTGGCAACGCAGACCCACGAGCCAAAAACAAAGGTCGTGCCCTCAGGGAGCACGGGACTGGGGAACTTGAAAAATCGCCATCGAGTTCTCCAGCGGATCTCTGATGCGCACCCCTACCTGGCGCGCCAGCTGTCGGGTTTTATCCGGCTGCCCACCAAGGGGTATACCCAAGGTGGTAGGTTTTAGGTTGGGATGCGCCGAGATCAGGAACTCGAAGGTGCAGACAACACAAGATTTAGACAGGTTTAGGCCGCAATATGCGTAATGCCCTACGTCCTGTATGATGGTTTGTATTGCCTTGGTGTTGATCTGGTGATCTTATCTTTTGAGGGGGTCCCTGCCCGCCCTTATATATCCGGGGGGACAGGGTTACATGAATCCTAGCCTGATACTAGCTTAGGAATCGTACTCAAGTACAACTCGAGTAGTTTCCTTCTGTATCGACTAGTTCTACTCCGCATGCGAGTAGAATATAACATAAATGAGGTACAGGACATGTCCTATCCCCTAGTCCGATACGGACTCCTTAATGTACACAGCCCCGTGGCCCCGGGTCTGACAGTAGAGTCAATAACTTCGTCGATGCGTCAGAGCGCGAAGGGGTCCTTCGGGCAATGTTTATTGAGATCAGTATAATCCACACGCATCCTCCATTTATTGTTATTCTTTTTCAAGACTAGTACAGGGTTAGCTAACCACTTAAGGTGGTACACTTCTTTAATAAAACCAGCCGCGAGTAGTTTTGCTAGCTCTTTCTTGATAGCCTCCCTCTTGTCGGGGGCGAAGCGTCGTAGTCATTGCTTCTTCGAAGTGCCTTTAGGGTCGAATTTTAGGCAATGCTCAATCAACTCCTTGGGCACCCCTGTCATATCCACTGGTTTTCATGTGAATATGTCCCAGTTAGCCCTAAGGAAGCTGACGAGCGTGCTTTCCTATTTGTCGCCTAAGCCAACCCCGATCAAAGCAGTTTTGGATGGGTCACCTTCTTGCAGCTGGATAGTCTTGATGCCGACGTCGCTGGGGTTGGGTTTAGCCCTCGACTAGCTAGGCCGCTGGTAGGAGATCTCCATCTCTGAGTTGGTCAGCTTCTGTGTGGCCGTGAGTACTTCTGCAGATGGCTCTGTCACGCGTGATGTCATGGTTACTCGATCGCTTCCTGGTCGCAGTCGTACAACTTCTTCAGGTCGCCACGGAGTGCGAGTACGCCTGTCTTGCCTGGCATTTTAAGTAGCAGGTAGACGTAGTGGAGCACGGCCATGAATTTGGCTAGTGCCGGTCTGCCAAGGATGGCATGATATGACGAGTCAAAATTCGCCACCTCGAACTTGATGTACTCAGTGCGGTAGTTATCTTTTGTCCCAAAGGTGACTGGCAGGACCATTGACCCAAATGGTGTAACTGCGTTACCCGGGACAATGTCGTAGAAAGGAGCTTTGATGGGGGTGAGAGTCTTGGAGATGTCCAGGCCCATCTTCTTCAGAGTACTCGCGAAAAGTAGGTTGAGGTCGGTCCCGCCGTTGATGAGTACTCAGGTTAGCTGTGAGCTCGCCACGATAGGGTCCAGGACGAGCGGGAATTTTCCCGGCTCAGAGAAGCTGGTCCATTGATCATCCCTGGAGAAGGAGATCGAGACCTTGTTGTATCTCAGACGCCTTGTCATGGCCAGCTCCACAGAGAGTATTTCGCACAGGGTCAACTTCTGCACACGCTTGGAGGGGAATCCACCATCTCCGCCGAAGATGATGTTGATGACGTTCTTCGAATCCTAGAAGCCTTGAGCCCCTGACTTGTCACCTTCCTCATGGTCCTCCTGGTCCTTTTGCTTTACTGCTTGAGGGAGGGGTGGTGCATTCAGTGACTTGCGGATAGTGACGCACTCGAAAAGTGTGTGTCGTGACTTCGGGTGTATCGGGCATTGTTTGTGCATATTGTGTGTCGTTGTTCCCTGACTTCTTACCACGCGGGTTGCACTCGACAGCCGCGACTTCTTGGTCTGGCTTGCATTTTTGGGTGTTCCCTGAGTGGCTCCACTGGCTCTTGTCCAAGTGGCTGTTGCCATTGCTTTGCTTATCATGGTTGCATTTGGGGAATCGGTCATTCTCCTCGTCCTCCTAGTCAGCCCACCGTGCCATCATATCACATAGCTCCACGGCAGTAGTCGGCGATTGCTTCCGAAGTCGTGGTACGTGTGCTTCAAGAAGAGCCCGTTCTGGAAGCAGTGGATGACGTCCTCGTTGGTGATGTTGGCGATGGTGTCGCGCATCTCAAAGAAACACCCGGTGTAGGATCTCAGGGTCTCGTTCATCTCTTGCTTCACCTGGGACAGATCATGGCGAGTACCCGCTCTAATCATGGATCCTTGGAAGTTGTCGATGAATGCCCGTTTAAGGTCCTCCCACGAGTCGATGGAGTTTGGCTTGAGGCTTTCAGGCCATGTGAGGGGTGCGGACTCCAGAGCCACTGGGAAATAGAGAGCTTTGGTAGAGTTGGATCCCCCTGAAACTTCAATAGCAACAGAGTAGCATCAAATCCACTGGCGCAGGTCTTGCTTACCATCATATTTCGGGATTCCGACTGGTTTGAAGTCCTTTGGATAGGACTTGTCGGTGATGCTGGTGGTGAAGGCGGCGAAACGGTCGCTGTCGTCGTCGTCGTGGCACCTACTGGTACGGTACCTGCTCCTTGATTCAATAACACGCCGCGCGTCGCGGCCTTCATTGATCTTCTGCCTGAGGTCGGTCGTGCAAGCGTCGTGAAGGCTACCCATGAGTGGATCTTGGCCTTGATGCCTTACACCATTCTGGTTGCGAGTGGATTGTTGTACTTCTTGTTCATTGTTGCCACGCGCGAACGAGTGGCTCTCTTTGCGCTGGCGGTTGTCGTTCCTCCGGCCCCCAGGGCCTCCTCCGGGGGTGCGACTGACCAGCGCGGTTTCGCCATGGCGCTCAGACCTCGAGGGCGGATTCGGAGTGGAAGACACTGGATGTTGCCCATCGAGTTGCACGAGTGCGCGCTGAGTCAGATACTGCAGCCTTTGCATCTGGGGATTGGGTGCGAGTTGCTGGGCTAAGAGGGATGCTTCTGCGATGGAGCCAATGGGTGTACGGTACTACCGATCTGTGACTACTGCAAAAGCGTTGTTTAGATCCCTTGGTTCGCGGGCGCGATTCTGCGCATTGCGCCTGCGCTGGGCACACTTGGCGTTCTTCACCCGCTGGAACATTCGGTGCTCCTCATCTTCATCCTAGAGAGCATCAACTGTGGGCTCATCGGTTGAGACATCCGCAAGTTGCTCGTTGTCGTACTGGGGGTCCAGCTCGTCGTCCTCTGCATTGCAAAGGGAGGCCATGCAGACTTGACAATCCGGCGAGTGGTTAACCGTAAGGCTGTACTCGAGTAGCTCCGTGCTACTTTCTCCCTCTTTCGCGATGGGAGAGAGAGGTCTACTTTCTCCCTCTTTCGCGATGGGAGAGAGAGGTCTGCTCTCCTGGAAGGGTAGTTCCTGCGTGAAGGCCACAAGTCGGGACTCATAATCGAGTAGTTCGAAGGGCTCAAAGCCCTTCGAGTACACGAAATGGCCTTGCAGCGTTGATGTTATGGTTAAACCCAGATGGCTGCCTAAAAATGATTCGGTGTGGCCATCGGGTTGCGAGTGGTTTTCAAAGGCGAGGGCCGCCCGATGGGCGGTGGCTCCCTCGTCTCCGAGTCCTTCACGGAACTAGCTTGAAGGTGTAGTACTGCGCGAGGAGTACTCTTCGTTGGAGTCCATGTAGATATCGAAAATGGGGCCTTCCGGCAAGCGGTGGCTCCCACATTCTTGAGCTTGAGCAGCAGATCCAAATCTTCCCCCAAGTCAGAGAGGGATTTAGATTGTGTGGTCCCCTCAGATCGGTTTGAATCTGACCCGACGAGATCTGGTGCGTCACGAGTGAAAGTCGCGTAAAAAACGGACATCTTTTCGATCTGCAAGGCCAAATCAGGAAACAACAGATCGTCGAGGTTGTTGATGAACTCGTCGAGATCGTTGCTTGGAGTTGGTGAAGAGGCCTCCGGCTCCCTAGAGTTGGCTAGGTGGCTGTTGAAGCCACTCGAAGCCACCCGAACCGTTGGCGATGAAGATCCAGGAGCCGAATGTGAAAGTTGTGCCCTCGTCGAGCACTGCGCTGGTGAAGTTGAAGGATGCCATCGAATTATCCGGTGGATGCTTGATTAAAACCTCTACTTGGCGCGCTAGATGTCAGTGTTTTACCGCCACGCCCACCGAGGGATATCCTCGAGGTGGTGAGTTTATAGGTAGGGTGTCGCCGAGATCAGGAACTCGAAGGTGCAAGGAACACAAGGTTTAGACAGGTTCAGACCGCCGAGAGCGTAATACCCTACGTCCTGTGTGGTTTGTATTGCTTTTGATGGTGATTGTCCCTAAGGGGTCCCTGTCCGCCCTTATGTAGTCTGGGGGGACAAGTTTACATGAAAGTTCCAGTCGGGTACAAACCCAGGAGTCCTACCCGAGTATTTCTCGGGCAGTTTCCTACCGTGTCCAACTAATTTCACTACTATACGAGTAGTTCTACTGCACTACGAGATGTAGGGCGTGGGCCATATCCCATCCCATATCCTACAAGAAGTACGCCACGTACACACTCCCGTATGCCCGGGTCTGACAGCCCGTCATCAATCTATGGTGCCGAACAGCCCTAAGTTATGCTCCAACGGGCGAAAAGGGAGGTTGGGCTGGTTTGCCGAAAAGGGAGGTCGGGCTGGTTTACTGGAAATACGAACGTAGCTGGTTTCCAGCAAGCTAGGCTCCACCTAACTCACCGGGCAAAACTATTTTGCATCTCCTTACATTCGGTACCTGCTCGTTCGCTGCGTTATGGAGGAACGCCGCTGGCGGCCAGCTCCCCCGCAAGTCCGACGGAGCTCGGCCGCGCGCGGCGGCATCACCAATTTGTACTGCTGCGGTTAGACTTAGACTAGATTAGATCATAAGCCTGGCTAGGTTAGTATAAGCAACCAAACACACCCGTAATGTCCAATGTTATGCACCCTTACGCTCCCACTTCATCACCAACTACGAGCGGATTCTGAACACATGCTTCAAACACTCAATTTGTGCAGTTTACCCGCATTAGTTTGTAGAAGAGATGTGTTAGTTGTCCGATGAGGTAGTGTTTGGTAGGAGTGGTAATGCAAACGCAAACGGAATCAGTTCACAGTGTAATCGAAGGTGGGATGAGTGCTTGCATATTTTGTTTGGTTTAAAATTGTAACGGTATCAGATAACACTTCTACTAAAAATTTCAGCTACTAGCAAGGCTTGTGTGCTTTCTTCCGAGTTGCGGTGCCTGCGCCCGCCGGTAGCGCACTACGTACGTTCTACTAGCTACTAGTATTTTCCTTTGGAGAAGGCAACGCGATGCGTTAACAGACCACGGCCGGCGGTAACGAGATTGAATATGCTGGTAACCGATTCCATGGTAATTGATTACATACCACCTCCAACCAAACGCAAGTAACGTGATTGCTTCCCCGCCGTAATCTGGTTACGTTATAAAATGGTGAACCAAACGCTAACTCAGCTTCACTCAGGTGGTGTTTGGTTCCGTGCTGGGTGCGGGAACGGCACCGTAATCAGCTGCTGGCGGTAGCTGCTGCAGGGAATTCAAAAACATCTTTTGTTTGGTAACGAGGTGCCACGCTGCGTCGGCCTTGCGGGATCAGATAACGCCGGATGGGGAGTGGTAACGAGCTTGCATGGCCCAGTATCCGATCGCGCTGCGATCGGTTGCAGGTCGATCAAAATAAACAGAAAATAACAGGAACTAATGTCGTTGTAAACCGATGACGGGGCAAAAAGGCCGAACCAAACGCCTTCTTATAGTTTCTAACAGTCCAACCAAAAGAGAGTAACTTGCGAGAAATACACATCAGATACTCGGGCTCGACGTGCGTGTCAACGTGGGAGCGCAAGGGCATCACCGCCGGCGGCTGCATCGACTTCACCGACGATGAACTCGGCGATGCCTGCCTGTGCAGGCGTGGCGAAAATTACGTCGTGCCATACAAAAAAAAAGTTGCAAGGTTCGTCGATCATGGTTTGTCGATCGATCAAACCAAAGATAAAATTTATTTTTTGCGTGTCCACCGTGCACAGCGCACAACACGGCAGCCTGCAGCGCACGCCATGGCCTTTTCCGTTGTGCTCCGACTAGGGGTGGTAGAGGGTTTAAAATTTTACCTAGATAATCTATCCAGATCTAAAAGTCTGATTCTAATCTTATACAATTTTAATAATTTTATATAACTTTAAGCTCAATATTAAAAATCTAAGTTAAATTGTGAAAAGATTACTAGTACCATGATCCATTACCACCTCTAGCTCCGACTACTGCATATTCCGTGTCCACTCTCTCCATCATAAAAGAATGCAATTCTCGCTTTCCGACAAGTCAAATAATTTTATGTTCGACCAAATCTATACAAATAAAATTACTAACATTTATATTTTTAAATAAATTTAGTATGAAAATATATTACATGATTAATCTAATTATACTTATTATATAATATAAATAATTATATTATTTTATATTAATTTGGTCAAACGTCAAATTATTTAGCTCCTCGAAAAACGAGCGTTGCATTTTTTTGCCACGGAGGGAGTACTCACGATCGGACCACCGGCGGCCATCAGTTTGGGCCGGGCCGTTCTGGACCGTATCCGTTTATCTGATCCCAACGACCCGATTAGCCCACATTAAGATGGGCCCTGATTAGCACCACCCTATAGACCAGTTCCCGATCGAGCCCAGCCAAGCCCAATCCCAATTCAAATCAACCAGATCCAAATGCTTCTGGCAGACTGGCACGGGGGGCACCCACATGTTTGCAGCGAGAGGGTAGCAGGGAGTAGGAAAAAGGATAATTGAATTGGGGAAGCGGAAGAACAGGATAGAGGTAGGAAGAGCAGAGGAATGCTTGAGGAATAAGAATATGTTTACAGTTTGTTTTTCTCCCCTCGCTCTTCCTCTCTCTCGTGTAGTTCTAGTTCTCGTACACGGGCTCAGCCCTTTCGCTCGCATGCAAGCGAGTGGATCCATTCCGATCCAGTGACACGCATTGTGCTTCTTGGACCTGGAGCTTTGGCGGAGTGCTGCCGGCCTGGCTGGAGATGATGGGGTACTAACACCACGTCCCCATCAATCAAATCAAACGATTCCCACCAAAAAAAGATACATAAAAAAAAATTCAAGTCCAATGATCGCGCGACGCGCCACGGCGGCCGCAAAACTATCTCGCGGCCCCGGCGTCCCGCGAGCTCCAGCGCCCCTGAGAAGCTTCCAACCAAAATATCCGACGCAGCTCGTGCTCCTCCATCCCTTCCTTCTCGTACTTTCCAGAACGTTCCGCGCCTTCCCTATAAGTACCAGGACGCCACCCCATGTCTCCCGCCAAAGCACCGACCCGCGCACCCGCCTACCCGACGCAGCAGACTCCGCCGGATGGAGCACCCTGCGGCCGTGACGGTCAAGCAGGAGGAGGACGACGACGAAGTGGTGGTGGTGCTGGACGCTGGGGGGCGAGCAGGCGCGGCGTTGGCGCCGGCGCCGGAGCCCTGGCAGTCGCCGGCGGCGTCTCAGGTTCCGCCGTTCCTGGCAAAGATGTTCGAGCTGGTGGAGGACCCGGCGACGGACGGCGTGGTATCGTGGAGCGCGGCGCGGAACAGCTTCGTGGTGTGGGACCCGCACGCCTTCGCGGCGGGGCTCCTCCCGCGCCGCTTCAAGCACGCCAACTTCTCCACCTTCCTTCGGCAGCTCAACACCTACGTCAGTAATCGCATTTACAATTCGTAATTATTGACATTGCAATGTTAGTCCTACAGGTGTTGTTCTTCTGCTAATCCATTTGCTGATTCTCTTTGGTCTTTGCTCATCAATTGTTGATGTGCCGTTCGTGTGCACGCGATAATGCCGTGCAGGGATTCCGCAAGGTGAGCCCGGACAGGTGGGAGTTCGCGCACGCCGACTTCCTCGCCGGCCAGCACCACCTCCTTGCCAACATCCGCCGTCGTCGCGGCGCCGCGCCGGGAGGATCCAGGACGGCGAGGACCAGCGCGGCCGGGAGCGGCGACCGTGAGAAGGAGGAGCTCGAGAAGCTGCGGCGCGACCGCGAGGCGCTGGTGCGGGAGCTGGCGCGGCTGCGGCGCGGGCAGCAGGAGGCCCGCGCGCAGCTGCTGGACATGGAGCGCCGCGTGCGGGGCACGGAGCGGCGGCAGGAGCAGTGCACGGCCTTCCTGGCCCGCGCCGTCGGGAACCCGGGCTTCCTGGACGGCCTGCTGGCGCGCCGGGGCCGCGCGGCGCCCGTGGAGGCCGGCAGGAAGCGGCGGCTGCTCGACGCCGCCGCGGCCGCGCCGGACGCGGCGGACGTCCTCGCCTTCGAGGAGTTGGCGCTGGCGGCGGGCGCCGAGGTCGAGGCGGCTCCCGTCCTGGCCGCCGCGGCGGCGAGCCAGGTCTCCAGCAGCACCGCCACCGCCACGGACATGATATGGTACGAGCTGCTCGGGGAGGAGCAGGTGGAGATCGATGACGAGGTGGAGGAGCTCGTCGCGGCCGCGGCCGCCGCGGAGGCGGCCGAGCCGTGGGAGGAGATGGGCGACGAGGAGGTGGAGGAGCTGGTGCAGCAGATTGGCTGCCTGGGCTCGCCAAGCCCTTGATCACCACGATTCCGCAAGGTGCAGACCGTGCAGCTGCAATGGTGCTCAGTGCTGAGCACTCAGCAGCTAACTTACAATGGCGGCACTGGAGCTGTGTGGGTACAGTACTCCAGCAGTGTGCCTGTGGATTGGACCATAATGGCCGTGTCTTGGCTTGTGTATTAGTATCGTTAGCCTTCCTATTTGATTGTGGTTAGTTAGTTCTGATTATTAAGTCTGTAAACGGTCTGCTAATTCGGATTCTACTTCTGTTTTGTAGGATCCGATGATGGCGATGAGTCATACAACCCAAGGAGTGGGCGTGTCCATGGATGCAGCGGCCTGCTCCAGGTGGTTGATGTACTTATAAGGTTATGTCGCATGCGGTATGAATGAATGTAAGAATGAATCGTATTCATATCCTCTTGGATTTCAGTTCCATCTGTTCTTTTCTGAATGATACTATTAGTTTCATTGTTCAGAGGCTCTTTCAGTGACGAGGATTTTCTTTGTTCACTCCTGAACTTCAGGTGATTGGATTGGAGTTTCTCGTATGATCAGTGAGCTTCCGATGGTGGTTTCCTTCTCTTGATGACGCTGATGTGGCGAGCTTCCCGTGATGGTTTCCTCGTCTGTTTTGCTTTTAGGGGGGAGGAGCAGCGGAGAACCGCCGGATATGGAGTGCCGGTGCCAGGCCAAGGGCAAGAGGAGACGGCTCGATGGAGCCGGATCCCGGTAGCGGGGCAGGGGCAGCGATCACAGATCCGGCAGTGAGGACTCAATCGGAGGCAGGAAGGAGGTGGACGGGCTGGGGTGAGCTGTGTGCACCTGAGGAAGCACAATGTGCTTTTGCGCCAGGAAAAGAAACAGCGCCTCATGGAGGAAGAAAGAAGGAATGGACGCCGTTTGATGTACATCCAACGGGTGGAGATGGCCGACCTGAAGAAACGGAAATAGCTATCAGCCTATCACATCGCGTTTTCGTTTTCTGATGGATTTGATCAGTAGCAGAAGAACAGAAGTCAAAGAAGAAACTCCTGGTGACAAACGAGCACTGTTGGGGGCACTTTGGGCTGAATATTTTGCCAATGTCCCCAGGCCTCCCAAGGACCACAAGATGTGGCTCCGCCCCCAAACAGGAACAACTGAACATCTCACCCAGATAAGCTCACTCTTCAATATTCTGATGACGCCCGCACGGGGGGCACATCACATCTTGATCAAGGCAGCTGTTGGCGAGTTTCTGTTGATCGTGCAGGCCTCGTCTCCGACGGAATCGCTTGACACAGATTCGTGGCCGCACGTCAAGGCACGGGTGAGCGTAAATTCATTCACCGCATAGAAGGGCAATCAGAGCCAAGAGAACAAAGGCAGATTGCATCAGCTTAGCGAACGTCACTTTCAAAAGTAACAACACTTGTCAAACAGTATTTACACAAGTTCAAAGGAGAACAAATTAAAACTACTTGTAACTCTAAAAAAAACTACTTGTCAGCAATTTACATCATCACTGAGAGGGTTGATTTCCGATAGTGTTATCAATCATCATCTTCCTCATCGTCGAATTCCTCCTCTTCGTCCTCTTCATCACTCAACTCTTCCATAGACTCATCGTCGTCATCATTAACTACAAAACCTCCCAGAGTTTCATCTTCCTCATCCTCTTCTTCCCCTACCTCTTCAACCTCGTCATCATCATCTCCACCTTTAGCCTTTGAGATCTCTTGACGAGGCTTTTTCGGGCCTTTAGATCTTGTCACATACTTTGACCTCTTCACACCAGGACCTCTTGCCGGGGATTCCTTTTCATCCTCACTCTCATCAGTCCAGTCCTCATCTTCCCCTTCTCCATCTTTCTTCTTCTTGTTCTGACCCCAGCCTTTTGATCTACCTCTCCTGTTGCTAATCTCATCATCTTCATCGTCCGGGGTCCTCTTCGTTTCCTCTAGAAACCAATTCCAATCCTTTGGAGCACGAATCCTTCCCTTTGGATAACTGTCAAATTCATGGCCCATTGACAAGAACCCAAATTCTGCAGGCAAAACCATACTTCGTCACTCAATAGAACAGAAATGTATTTTGGCAATAAAGACAACAAGCCAAAAACATTTGGGTAATTATTTCAACATTAATGCCTTCTCCTGGCAACAGGAGAAAAATACACCAAAAACTCACTATTGCTCAAATATGATTTTATTGAAAAACCATGGCCAATAGTCCATTACTCCAATTTTAACCATATGAAATGTTTTGTGTTTTCACTAATGTCCAGGGATTGAAACCTTCTGCGTTCAGATGTTACCCTATCAAAATATACAGTTCCATATAAATACAGTACAAAAACCTGAATCTAAATCAATCTGTTCCTTCTTCATCAGACACGGCCTTGTTCAGAAATTGACAAGCTAGACAACAAGTATTCTGAATGTACGTCAACTAATGAAAGCAGAGTACATAAGGCAAAATTGAAACCCAACTAATTGCAAGCCACACAACTTCGATCCAACCTAAACTGAACACTGTACCAATCTGTCGCTAAAAAGCTATGTACAATCAAATTTGTAACTGAATTCCAAAAAAAATAGCCCTCACAGCGATGCAAATTCTAAAGGAATTGAAACCTTCTCCCCATTCACACATTCCTTTCAAACACAATGTTGCATCAGGTTTCGAAAAATACAGTACAAAAAAACTGAAGCTACACCAAACTGTTACTTCTGCATCACACACTAGCATTGTTGTGAAATCTGACAGGGTTGCCAATAATTATTCTGAACTTATCATCAACCAGCACGTGCGGCGTACGCAGGGCAACATCGAAATGAGATCAAATGCGAGCTAGACAGTCCAAAATAACCTACATTGAGAGCAGTATCAGTTCACCGCTAGAAATGTATGTGGAACGAATTCAAATTTGTCCTGGAACTTTTGTCTAAAAAAATTTGTCCTGGAACTTGGAAAAGTTCAACTTCCCTGAAATGCAAGGAAAAGGAACACAAGCTTACCTCGAACCGGATCGACGCTTGCTAGATCGATATCCAAACCCTCCGCCGCCGCCTCCTTTTCCTCTTCAGTGACCTCCATGGCCTCTTCCTCCGCAGCCCGCTTCTCCCTCTCCCTCTCCCTCTCCCGCTCCCGCTCCTTCCGCTCCCGCGTCCGGCTCTCCCGCCTCGCCACTGCGTCCAGCACGGCGGCATCCACCTCACCCTTCCCGTTCTCCTCCCTCCTCCGCACCGCCCAGAACGCGGGCGCCTTGAGCGACAGCGACAGCGCGTCCCCGGGCCTGAGCTCGCCCTTCTCCCCGCGCCGGAACACGCCGCTGGTCCAGACATCCAGCGAGCGGACCGCCACGGGGTTCCTGCCGACGACCTCGAACGCGACCCCGGACTCGCCGCCGCCGCCATCGAGAAGGCGGAGGGACACGTGGCGGCGCGAGACGGTGCGGTCCGCGGAGGGGCCGCCGCCGCCCAGGTCCCCGCGGCCGAGGTCGGCCGTTGGGGAGTCAACGGAGAGTGCCACCGCCCTGCTTCCCCCGCCGCCGCTTTCGAGATCAAGCTCCATAGCGCGGAGAGAGAGAGAGAGAGCAGAGGCCGCCTGGGTCGTGGGCTTGTGGAATGACGGGAAGGACGAAGAGAGAAGCCTTCTTTGTTTTTCCTGGTGGAAAAAGTTCATTTTACCTGGACAATGAAACCGAGTTTCTCTTCAACCGTAAAACCGTCCGTCTGAACTTCTTAAGTCGCGATACCGAACTATAACTTTTCTGACTTTTCTCAGTGATTTTTTTCTTTTCTTTTATATTTATTTTAGCTGAATCTTTAAAAAATCATAATAAATTAGCAAAAATTATAAGATATAAAACCAATTTTATTAGATTCCACATAAGTAGATCTATGAACATGTGATATGATATAATTTAGTAAAAAATATGTGTTGTACTTTTAGATATATATATATTTTTCTATAATTAACTCATAGATACAGTTTACATGATCCAATTATATGATCCAATTATTGCGGAATTTTTATGGTGAGCTATAGATATATGCTTGAGTTGTAATAAAAATATAATGCTTATTGGATTATGTATGCTTAAGCAACTATGCTTATTGGATTATATATGCTCGAACAACTAAATTCGAAACTATATCAAAGACTCTACTACAACTCAGGCATATAATTATTAGCCCATCATAAAAATTTCACCATAATTGGATCATGGAAACTGTATCTATGAAATAATTACAGAAAAGTATATATCTAAAAATACAACACATATTTTTTACTAAACTATATTATATCATATGTTCACTACATAGATCTACTCATGTGGAGTTCAAGAAAATTGGAATTTACGTCTTATGATTTTTTTATTTACTGTAATTTTTTAAAGATTCAGTCAAAATAAATATAAAAGAAAATGAGAAAAACTATTGAGAGAAACCAGCGAGGCAGAGGCAGGTCATAGGTCCGATATTATGAGTCAGAGAAGTTTAGGCGGACGGTTTCGTTGTGTAAAGGAAAAACGTGAATTTGTTCGAAGTTCAGAGAGGTAAAAGAAATTTTTTCTTTCCTAGTGGCAGGGTAGATGGGCTGGGCCACTATCTCCCGTGGGTTTACGATTTAATTGGCCCAGGAAGAGAAAAACTTGTAGCTGGACTCGGGTTTGCAATCACGAGCTAGTTGAATTTGCTGCAGTCTTGTGTAGAGAGTTTTTTTAAAGGCTCAATTTGCTCATCTTGTTAACCTCGTTGCAATCATTTCGAGGAAAGCAAAGAAAGATCCCCACGTTTCCAACCACCATCAGTGTGAAGCACTGGCGGAGCCTCTTGGAAGTTATATTGGAGCTGATCCTCCCTCACTCACTGTGAAAATATACTACTAGTAATTACTAGTTTTTTCACAAAAATAATTGTGATTAGCTGATATTCCTTACTCAATTTCTGATTAGCCCCCTCTTGAAAGATGTTCACGCTCGGCCACTAGTGTGAAGGTGGAGTCTCGATTTAAGATGAACTCGCCAAGTGTTCTAGAAGAACCGACCATCCACTAAGCTAGCGATGGTCCTTCCAATAAGCAACACCGAATGTGAAGTTATCATTGCCCCTCTTCGTAATGAGCATGTTGCACTGACCCGGGGAGAGAGAGAGAGAGAGGCGGCCCAACCCAACGTGTTGAAATCTGGAACTCGGTCCACGGTCCTGCTGGTGCTCGGAGAGAGCCGTGCAGCGTGCACGCATGGAGGATGCCTCGGTCGCTTTTCAGTGTTACAACCACCCATGCCGCGAAACGGGAGATAGATGATCGATCGACAAATGATGGCGCGGCCCTCCCCAGCCTGCCGATGCTTTGGATGACACGCGGGGCCCACGGGAGTCATGGCCGCACGAAAAGGAAAGGCACCTGCCGGTAACGAACGAGCCTCGCGGCGCGACGGGCGCGATGGATGCATGTGATGTGTGCAGCGGCCCGTGCGCGCGCACCTGAAGCCCGCGTTCGCGTCGCGTGCTACCCCATCCACTTCGCTAGCGTGTTTCGAGCGTGCCGGGCCGGAGCGTGCGAGCATGCATCTTCCTAGACGCCCTCGGGAAGGCAGGCACCGGGATTCTGGAAATTTCTTGGTATACCTTTGCATAATGCCTTTTGCATAATAACTTATTAGGAGGTCTCATAACATACAGATTTTGGCATTAGCTTTGTAAGAGCCGGGAAAGACTTTTGAGGGGAATTACGGCGGGCAAGCTGTCGGCCTGAACGATGTATTATAAGATATGGCAAATCACAAAGTACAAAGACAATTGCTAGCGCAGCTCAACACAAAAGGAATAACAGATTACACACGGCGTTGCATGCACAATGCAACAAAGAAGAAAAACTACAGAAAGGAGGGACACAACTCTCAAATTGGACCAAAGACTAAGACCTGCATCGGTGAAAACAATCCACTATTCTCTATTGAGCACCGCCAACCAAGCAACATACGTGTCGGCTTCGCAAAAACCAATGAGCTATCCACCACCCCTCGTAACTACACCATGCCGTAGCCGTCCTCCATCTTCCAACAAAGGAAGGAAGCCTCAAAGGAACGAGGGACCGTCACAATGGAAGGGGACTAATGATGGGGGAGAACACTGATCAAAACTCCACTGGAAACACCGATCTCCCTTCGAGCTAATGGCAGCACCTTGCACAACACATTCGGGTTCCCGTCTACCACCATCCGATGCCCAACAAGGGGAGGAAGCCTCGAAGGAGGGAGGGCTGGCAACAAGGAGCGCCCGGCATTTGATTTGATGAGACCACCAACAAGGAGAGCAGCGACTAAAAAGAGGTGCCAGAAGCAGGCACAATTTGAACCATGAATACCACCGACAATCACGTAGATCAAGGACCAAGCCCAAAGGGGAAGAAGACTTTGTAGCTTAGGTGCTTGTGAGATGGCGGACCGAGCGGAGGTCGGGACCTCTCCGCGCACCGAGCGCGACACTTTCCTTATCGGACTGCCGCAAGGACAAGTAGCTGCAAGGTAGTGAGCGGGGACAAGACCATGAAGATTTCACCGAATCTGATAGCCGAGGTAGGGCACCTCCCGAAGTGGAGGTGGGGAACCTCCCACGCACCTAGCGTGATAATTTATTGTGCAGCAATGGTGAATCCTCAATAACTTGCTCCAAGAATCTTGCAAGCTTGACGCCGGAGACCATGACCCCGCACCCCCTGCGGCCTTGGACGACCAAGGTTACTCACCCATAGGCGCCACAGGCTGACACGGAACGGTGGTAGCGCCTCGCCGACGAAGGGCACCACAACCGGCGAGCCGACGATGAAAAAACAACAGCATCTAGGAGGAGGCTCCGATGATGTGCCCCCTACGACACCAGATCCGCACCTCCATGGCGTAGATCGGCCTCGGTTGAGGCCAGGCCCAACCTTCACGGCCCTTGACCCGAGAGGCATAGGAGCAGGTGCTAGCGACCTCGGCAGCGGGATGGGGCGAGCCCGTTCAGATGGGGAGAGGAAAGGGAGGCCCTCGCCTAGCAAGCTTGCCACTGCCGAGACGAAGTAGCCGCGGCGACACAAGCACCGGCAGCACCGGGGAGTAGGAGGAGGGGTAGGGGATGGCCGCTACTACGGCGTGGAGGGGTGTAGCGGCATGGAGGGGCGGCGGCTGCTACGGCGTGGACACTAGTATAGAAATGGGATTTAATCCCGGTTGGCAACTCCCTTTTAGTCCCGACAACCGAGACTATGAATCCGGGATTAAAGTTCCTGGCATTTAGTCCCGGCAACCGGGACTAAAGGATATGTGCCGTTTAAAAAATTTTGTGTCCTACGGGATTCAAATCCAAGACCTCTTGCCTTGCATATAACTTCCTTGCTACCCCACCTACGCAACACATATGACTTTAGTTGGGATGCTATCCTTTTGAACTAACCTGTGTAGGACCCTTTAGTCCGCATTAGTAGTACCAACCAGGACTAAAAGTTTATCCCAGTTGGAGCCACCAAACGGAACTAAAGAGTACTCTTGTCCCCTAGCCGTTGAACCTGGGACTAATGCCTAGATTAGTCCCGGGTCCAACTGTATCCGGAATAAATATGAAAGATGAATGAGACTTTCTGTACTAGTGGGAGAAGAAGGGCCCCGCCGTCGCCGCCATCCTAGCAGCCGTCCGGCAGCGGCGAGGGTAGGGGAAGATCTCAACCGAAGCACCTGCATTGAGGTATCACAAGGATGCATGCATCTCTTCTCAAGGTTTATTATTATGACCTCAAAGTTCACATTGGCACGAAAAGTGTGAGAAACAAGAGCACAAGAATGGAGCCATATCCTTGTGCATCAACCATGGTGGGTACAAGAGCATGGGCAAAAAAGGGCAGAGAAGAATGGCCTTGCACCTGGATGAATCCGGAAGAGGTACGGTATGCCCAAAGACATAGGACAAGTGCTGTCAAGTGTGCCTGCCTGGTTCTGGTTATCTTTTTTTCCACAACGGGGGTACCCCGGATTTCATTAATGAAAACGAAATCACAGTACATCAGAGTAAGACGTAACGGAACCAGAAACTACCACGCCCTGCCAAAGCTCCTGTTAGCAGCTCAGCACAAAGGGCTGCAGCTGTAACGGAGAAACCACATCGCGATCCCCGGGAGTTCACTCTCCAACCATAGGAATTATTACAACTCGGCTCCACAGCCAGACAAACTCACAAAGCACAGGAAAACCAAAAGGTTAACTCCAGATGTTGGTAGCAGATCGTCAACTCCTCCATTTTCTCGGCGCGGTTGTTACTGCAGCAGCAGTGACCCGACGTCTCCAGCGCGCCTTTCCCTCGGATGGAAGTGTAGCGCCACAGCCTTCAGAGCTTCAGTGCCAGCCTCCAAAGCCATCTTGTCACCTATCTTCTGGAGTTCTGTCCAATACAACAAGAAGGTACAAGCCAAGCAGATTATCTCAGTAGGGAATCTAATAACTTTTTTCTGGAAACAAACACTATTACGCGACTTCCAAATGGCCCAACAAATGGCTGCCAGCCTGACCATGTGGAGGCTTCCCCCATGGGGCGGGGAACGTTTGAATCCACACCCGGTACTGTTCAAACGAGCCGGGTCTATTTGTAGCTCCGATTACCAGACTGGTTCTGGTTATCTATCAGAAACAGTAGTGTATGTAGTACATTTTTTTACCTCCAACTGATAATTAATAAGCTCAACCTATGCACTGCATTGGATAAGAGTCTCTCTAACACTGTGTTCAGTCTTTAGTGGGGGGGGAACCCACTGAAGATGCCCTGATTAGGCCTCATCAGTATCAAGCACCATCATCTGGCTTGAACCAGTCCAAAACCGTCGTTATCGTCAGTAATGGAAGCAACCATTATTTCGCACTCAGAGGAGGAGGAGAGTAGCTTTTCAAAACAAAAAAAAAGGAGGAGGAGAGTGCGTCTTGTTGAAACTTGGAGCGAGCTTCCCCACGGAATAACCATCAGTGGAGGGTTTAGGCGTAACCATCAGTCGTCGTCGTCGTCCTCGCCCCGGCCACATGCAGAACGCCAACCAACCCCGGCCGCGCCAGCACCTGCGCTGCTGACGCCCCGTTGGGAAAAAAGGGTGACGGGGACGGAGCAGCAAGCGGGGCGTGTGCGCGAGCGAGCGAGCGCTTTCGCGTACACGGGATCGGTGAAAAAGAGAGCTCACGATACGGTCGGCTCCGGAAAAGAAAACGCAACAGGGCCGGCGCACACCACGCGCTCTTGCTTCTTGGTTAAGCTCAGTGTATGGCGGGGGTTGGGGGTTTTAGTTGGATCCCATTTGATTTCACACCTGTTTTCTTTTTTTCTTTCTTGTTGGCTAGATACGTCGAATATAGAACTCTTTTATGGTGCCTTACACTATTGCATGCTTAGGGCCTGTTCGTTTCACACCCTCTAAACTTTAGACCCATCACATCAAAGAGAATCTTGCTATTTAGAAGTATTAAATAAAATCTGTTTATAAAATTTTTTGCACAGCTGTGTGCTAATTCGCGAGACAAATTTAATGAGCCTAATTAATCCATAATTTGCCACAGTGATGCTACAGTAATTATTCGCTAATCATGGACTAATATACCTCATTAGATTCGTCTCGCGAATTAGCACTAGGGTTCTGCAATTAGTTTTGTAATTAGATTTTATTTAATACTTCTAAATGACAAGATTCTCTTTGATGTGACCCCTCTAAACTTTAGGTACCCGGAAACGAACACACCCTTAGTGTTGAGAATATAGGTGAGTAGTATACAGATATTTTCATTCCAATGCAAATTTGGGTAAAGAAGATAGTAGTCCCTCCATTCCAAAATATAGATCGTTTTGACTTTTTTAGATTTGTAGAATTTGCTACGTACTTAGATATAATGTGTGTCTAGATGCACAGAAAAATCTATAAATCTAGAAAAGTCAAAACGAATTTACATTTTGAAACGGAAGGAGTAGCAAGCAATCACAATGATATTTTCTCCAATTCAAAATGCATGTCGTTTTAGGATCCTAGTGGTCAAATACTTTTAATTTTGACCATTAATGTATAGACAGCTTCCTAGATTGCTCATGCAAAATAGATATTGCTAGATCATCGCGGAAAATATTATCGTAACATTTTATTATCTTAATTTGAGATACCATATTTTTCACGGGAATAATTGGTCAAAGCTAGACCCTAGTCAAAGCGTCACCTTGTCGAGGTAACTCGCAGAATCTGCTTTGAACAACATATGTTAACTTGAAAAGGAAAACCGGACCGATTCTCTCGTGACAGGGCATGTCCATCAAATCACCAACCGCCATGCTTGCTATTTCGCTGCTATTAACAACTCGTCGTGCCTACCAGTCCTAACTTGATAAGATGAAGCGAAGGAAAAGTTGGCATTGAAGGAAGAGTAGTGTGTGCCACTCCTTTGCCGCTGTTCTGAAGATGAAAGGAGATGACAATATAGGCCAAATGGTTACAGGCTTACAATGCAACACCTGTATTATTTCAAGGCGGTGCAACTAATAAAGCTAAATAAAATGCTATGTTTACCAGCTAAACCCTCTATAAATAGATAACTGATGAAAACTACATACTATGTTTTTCTCTCTCTCTCTCAGGGCAGTACTTTGATTATGTAATAAGAGTTGTTACTAGAGCAAAAGCAGCAAGGACACATTTTTCAGACAAAAACCTGATCCTACTTTGCAAGCTGACCAACCTCTAGGGCAGGTCAATCCCTACCTGCAGGGACCTGCCCAATTATTGTCCTTGTTTCATCAGTGGTCCACAGCTCTAACAATAGTGTTGTTATCCTTTCCCTCAAAAAATAGTGTTGTTATCCAGATCAGAATTTATGGTTTCTGGTCTAAGAAACTAGCTAGCAATGTATACAGAATTTCATTGACTGACCTATGCCCACATGGTAGCAGTAGTAGTATTAAAAATGGAAGTGTGTCTGCCTGGAATTGAAGAATTAGCTGTATGCTTGCCAACCACCTTGTTCCATCGGTTGGAAGTCAACTATGCAAATGGAAACTAAGACAATTCATTTTTTTCAATTATAAAAAACAAATCGCATCTTGGTTTTTGCCTCGCGTTTCAAAATTTTCAATAGACATGTGAAACAATTGGTACCGACATTTTATTTTCCTTACAATGACAAACTTGGGTGCCCGATATTGTATCTTATTTTGAACTACATTACGAATTAATTCTCCATCTTGAAGTCGATCCAGACAAGCATAGAACCTTATGCATTTCAGGGTACAGGCAGTTCCTTGTTCATGCTTGTCTGCTTCCCTGTTCTCCAACTATGCCAACTAAATTGACATGTGGAACCCACCATGACCCATGAACAAGTAAGACTGAAGATCTGAGCTCCAGCTCACCACCAGATTGCACTACTTTTTTTTTGCTAGTTTGTTTACGACTCCAGATTGCATTATTGTCTGAACTTTCAAGCACTCAGCCCTGCAGTCCGTACTTGTCCATGATAATCTGCCAAGATACCTAATTCTGGCCTGACTGATGGCCCTACACATGTACTTATAATTAAACATTAACCAAACATTCTTCGAAACCAAGCAATCCTACATGGATAATCTTGTGGGAAAAAAATTGATGTTTTCTGCAATGTGGTCTTTACTTTACCATTTTCATTTCAAAAGGACCTTATCCAAGCATCAGTACATATGCTCCTCGAAGATAATAAAGGTGCAAAGTGGGCGTAATGTGCAGTGATATTCCTTGCTGAAACCGCGTGGTTAGGAAGTTTCCCTTCACCTTTTAATGGTTCGAATGAAAGAAACCTCCTGGTTTAAAGGTGGTGCCAAAAGTAAGCAGGTTATGTGCACGGCTAAAAGAAGGTGAAAGATGGCACAGGATTGGTGTATGCAAACTTTTCATGGTAGGAATTTGAGTAAACTCTTAACCTACGAGAATTGGAGTAGCGGTTAGATAACTCTAATCGATGCTTAGCCGCCCCAGATAAAGATATGATGCATATTTTGTAACTTGACAAAAATCTGAATGCATGTTCAATTTATTAGGGTGTGGATTGTCAAAACCGTATTTCAAAACATTTCTAAATGCCTGTTCAGTTTATTAGGAATATTTTGCAATTCTAATCAGTTTATTAGGCGTTGACTAAGGTACTCAAAATATTTCTAAATGCTTGTTCAGTTTATTATAGGATGTGCAATACTCCCCCTCCCAAATTATTATACAAATCTATATATTTAGAAAAATTAAAATGATTAATAATTTAGAACGAAGGAAGTGATGTCAAAATAGTATGTCCATCGAAATAAATTAGCATTTCCCGCCCTCTTCCGGGGTCAACAATGCGGACAAAAGCTGAGGGGTTTGAAATTTGAAATGCCTTGTGGACCAGGGTGAGTACGACCGGTACGGCGTCTAGCTCAAACCTGTAGTCTCCAAAAATTCCACATGAACGTGACTAGTGTTCAATGCTACGTCGGGGTGGACAAAGCAAAAATATCTTTCAAGCTCTGCAATTTTCCGATGTTACCCTTTGTTGGCATACCTGCATGCTAGTACCGCTTATATTTGAACTGAGAAAAAGTACTAGCAGCAAAATGCCTTTGAAGGCGTGCAATTTATCCAAGTGCAGCGAATCTTCGAACTTTGCCGTTTACGTGTATTTTTAACCTTTTCGAGTGTTGAGATTTACTTCCAGAAATAGGATGCTTCCGACATCGTATCATTCCACTCTGGGACCCGTTGATCGCTTGCTTTCATGGAACGCTTATCAATCCTTGTCTGAATGTGTTTCGTTCTTTTTGCGAGTTTGTCTATATCTTTTTTGCGAGTTTTGTTCGAGCCCAGTCTTAGTGTATAATTTTATGTTACAGTTATCAAGACTGGTAACTGAACCAGATGAGTTTTATGGTGATGAAACTTCTCTTACATCATATAAAATTGCCTTCTCTTTTTATCGCCATGTCAGTAAAATTGATGATGTTGCATAAATTTAATATCATAAAACTTTTTATAAAACCTCTATTAAAACTCGCTAAATATATGTTCCTATACTTCTTCGCGACGTAGAGTATTGGAAACGGAGGAGGTAGCGCTCGCTCGTGCGTCCCCCCGTGCCAGGCCGTTGGAGCAGTTTCCCACCCACCACAGTTATGTGTGTCCCGGTCTCCATGGCCGCAACTACCCCGCTTCCTCCACCTGCAACGCCTCGCTCCTCCCCAGCCTCTCCGGCTCCGCGGGCGACTCGATCATCACACTCGCATGGTGCATGGTGGAGCAAAGGTCTTTTTTTTTGAAAAGACGAGGCAGGTTTTCTTTTCTTTTTTTTTGTGTTTTTGAAAAGGAATGGAGCCAAGCCTTGCCGTCCTGCCCAGCAACAACCCACGACCTGGGCAACAGCACGTAGGCGACGCGCAATTCGACGAGCGCGTGGGATTATTTTTTTATTTCGTTTAGCGTTCAAAATATCCAAACCACTCCTAATTAATTACTCATACCGTGCTAATACAAGTGGCAAGAATAACAGTAATAATAAAAAACCGAAAATGAGAAATATTTTGGTGAAAATTGATGAAGCGGAAGGAAGCTAAACTTGCAGGCGTGGAGGACCCCGACGGTAAATACGGTTAAACAAGGGGCGGATTTAAAAGCACCGGAATTAATTAATCGGCTAATCTCTCTCTCCCCCTCCTCTTTCTCTCTCACCACCTCCCCACCTCGCGGCGCGGCCTCGCTAGTCGCTCCCCACCTCGTTCCCTCCTCCCTCCCTCCACCTCCCCACCCTTCTCGCTCCGCCCCCCACGCGTCGACGGCCGCCGCGGGAGAATCCCGAGGCCGGGATCGGACCCCCGCCAGCTCGCCGGACTCGCCGCCTCGGCGCTCCCTCCCTCCCTCTTCTGCGCCTCCGCGACCAGGTTGGTGGGCCGCGCCTTCCCTCCCACCCCTTCGTCATTCTCTCGAGATGGGTGCGAACGCCTCGGTTCCTGGTCCCGCGTGTTTCCCTCTCGCCCGTCCTCCTTTTTTCCTTCTCGTTTGCACCCGTTGCGGAGTTTCTCGGCCTGCAGTTTTTGTTGGTAATCTCTTCGTTTGATCCTTTTTTTCATGGATGGATTCGAGGGTGAATGTGTCGGTGCTGCGTACGGGTGTAATTTACGCGTTGTTTTAGAGATTCCAGGTTTTCGTGGCGCGGGATTGTGTTGTTTGATTTCGTTGTCTTTCCTTTTCTCTATCTCTCGCTTTTGTTTTTCCTGGATTTGCTGACGAGATCACGAGCTGATTCCCCCAATTCGCAGGTCCAATTCGCCCCGCGGCGTAGGAATCCCGTCCTAGATTCGATCGAGGGGCGGCAATGCCGGACTCCGCATAGCCGGAAATCGGGCGCTGACAGCCACCGCGGCGCCGAGATGGGCCGTTCCGGCGGGCGGCGGCGGGACCGCATGCGATGGAGCAAGCTCTACACCTTCAGCTGCTTCCGGGGCCACCACGGGGAGGCCGGCGCCGATGGGCCCTCCTCCGACGGCGCCGGCTCCCTCGGCGGCCCGGGGTTCTCGCGCGTCGTGCACTGCAACAACCCCGGCCTGCAGAAGCCGCTCAAGTATCCCACCAACTACATCACCACCACCAAGTACAACATCATCACCTTCTTCCCCAAGGCCATCTTCGAGCAGTTCCGGCGCGTCGCCAACCTCTACTTCCTCCTCACCGCCATCCTCTCGCTCACCCCAGTGTGCCCCTTCTCGGCCGTCAGCATGATCGCGCCCCTAGCCTTTGTTGTCGGGCTCAGCATGCTCAAGGAGGGGTTGGAGGACTGGCGCCGATTCATCCAGGACATGAAGGTGAACAACCGCAAGGTTTCCGTGCACAAGGGCGATGGTGAATTCGTGTATCGGCACTGGGAGGAACTTTGCGTCGGCGATGTGGTCAAGGTCGAGAAGGACCAGTTCTTCCCTGCTGATTTGCTGCTGCTGTCCTCGAGCTATGAAGATGGCATTTGCTATGTTGAGACGATGAACCTGGATGGCGAGACGAACCTCAAGGTGAAAAGGTCACTTGAGGCCACGCTGCCGTTGGAAGAAGACGAGTCATTTAAGGATTTACAGGCAGTGATACGCTGCGAGGATCCCAACCCAAGCTTGTACACATTCACTGGTAACTTTGAGTATGAGAGGCAGGTGTACGCCCTTGATCCGTTTCAGATACTTCTCAGGGACTCAAAGCTAAGGAACACATCCTTTATCTATGGAGTGGTCATCTTTACTGGCCATGACAGTAAAGTCATGCAGAATTCAACTGAGTCGCCATCCAAGAGGAGCAGGATTGAGAAGAAGATGGATTTAATCATATACATTCTGTTCACTGTGCTCGTCTTGATATCGCTCATTAGTTCAATCGGGTTTGCTGTGAGGATCAAGTTAGATTTGCCCCACTGGTGGTACTTGCAGCCACAGAACAGCAATAAATTGGATGATCCATCACGCCCTGCTCTTTCTGGGATATTCCATCTAATCACAGCACTCATTCTTTACGGGTATCTGATTCCAATCTCACTGTATGTCTCGATTGAACTCGTAAAAGTATTGCAAGCACATTTCATTAACCAGGATATTCATATGTTCGATGAAGACACGGGTAATACTGCTCAGGCCCGTACATCAAACTTGAACGAGGAGCTTGGTCAGGTTCATACAGTCTTATCGGATAAAACTGGCACTTTGACATGCAATCAGATGGACTTCTTGAAGTGTTCAATTGCTGGAGTTTCATATGGTGTGGGTTCAAGTGAAGTTGAAATTGCTGCTGCAAAGCAGATGGCATCAGGTGCTGATGAAAATGACATGCCTTTACAAGATATATGGGAGGAGAACAATGAGGATGAAATCGAGCTGGTAGAAGGAGTCAACTTTAGTGTTGGGAACAACCGAAAGTCCTCCATAAAAGGCTTCAGTTTTGAGGATGATCGTCTCATGCAAGGGAACTGGACCAAGGAGCCAAATTCTTCCACAATTCTACTCTTCTTCAGGATACTTGCTCTGTGTCACACAGCAATACCAGAGATAAATGAGGCAACTGGTTCTATTGCCTATGAAGCAGAATCACCTGATGAGGGTGCTTTTCTTGTGGCAGCCAGGGAATTTGGGTTTGAATTTTTCAAGCGAACACAATCAAGTGTCTTTGTCAGGGAGAAACACACTTCTTCACAGGGCACAATTGAGAGGTTACACACCAGTATTTGCCATTCTGTATGTGCTTATTTGTTCCTGTTACTTATTATTTATTTGTCATAATGAATAAGTATAATTTTAGGGAGTTCAAGATTCTCAATCTATTGGAATTCAATAGCAAAAGAAAACGGATGACAGTAATTCTGAAGGATGAAGATGATCAAATTCTTCTTTTTTGCAAAGGAGCAGACAGGTAGGACTTCTGTAACATTTTTTTTCCTTTGGTGATGCTTATGAATGAATTTATTTTAGCTAAGCCTTAGGCCATCTGCATTCAAATTTTGAAGTTTTATTTATTAAAGTGATAGCTTAAAAGTCCATCTTAAGTAGTAAATAAAGAAAAACCTCGACTTGTGGGGGGAAGACCGCCCCCATGGCATTGCACTAAGAAAGAAATCTCGGCTAAATCCGGCTGAGAAAACCCCTTGAACCCCGGCTTCACCCTATAGGGCCGCACCGCACCATAACCTGGGCTGACCGCGACCCACTGGGTTAGCGACCATTGCAACTACCCCCTAGTAGGAGGGCCCAAACCAACCACAAGTGCCACAGGCCGGCGCCCTGCCACTAGTTTTAAGATTGCCAGCGAGTTTTTTTTTGGCTGCCACCAGGATTTGAGGCCTGCAATGTTTTCTAGTCGTCCGACTAATCGCGATTAGTTGCGATTAGTCGGGCTTATCGGTCACTTGCTACCGATAAGGGCTAGTGACTAGAAAACCTAGTCGTCCGGTTAGTCGTCGACTAACCGTGATTAGTCGTCCGATTAGACTTGAAAACGATCTGATTTGAGAGTCTAATCATGGTCCTCGGCAAGTGGCTGGTGGGCTACTGGGCTGGCAGTTAGGCCTATTAGATTTTGGGCCTATTAGGTTTTGGGTATATATCTAACAGCTGCAGGTGCTGCCAAGCCACCTCACCCCAAAACGCCCGCCAGAACACACGCGCGGACACGCCCGTCCGCCCGCCAAAGTACAGGCCGCCGCCCGCCCGCCCGCCCGCCCAAAGGCTCGCTCGCTGGCGCATCCAGCCACCCAAGAGCACGCCGCCGCCAAGGAAACGCCCATGAGCTCCATGGCTCCCCGCTGCCCAGGAGCTCCATGCCTCCCCTCTGCCAGGAGATACCCGCTGCCCAGGAGCTCCCGCCAAAATTTGTGGTGTTAATGCTTGCTATATACTATGTACTGTATAGTATACATATCATATCGGTCCTGGATGTACAGGACGGCTACACAGATGACTAGGTTCGACTAAGCTCGACTAATCGGCCTAATCGACGACTAATCTCGACTAATCACCTTATCGGTGCCATGGCGACTAGGTTCGATTAGACGACTGTACAACATTGGAGCCCTGGTTGGTGTCTTCCTCAACTGGGAAGCTTACCATTACACTACAGTAGTGTTGGCTCTTAAGTAGTAAATTGTACATTTGATTACTTACAAGGTTCTGTCAACATGTTTGGCTGTCTATATTTGCTTCTTTTTACCTCAGCTTGACTATCCTTGCTTGTTCTTTGTTCCCAATGAAACAGCATCATATTTGATAGACTGGCCAAAAATGGAAGGATGTATGAAGTTGATACGACCAGGCATCTGAATGATTATGGTGAGGCAGGCCTGCGAACGTTAGCGTTATCATATAGGGTGCTTGAGGAATCAGAGTATTCTTCTTGGAATGCTGAGTTTCTTAAAGCAAAGACCACTATTGGGCCTGATAGAGAGTTGCAACTTGAACGAGTCTCTGATTTGATTGAAAGAGAGTTGATCCTTGTCGGTGCAACTGCAGTAGAGGACAAATTGCAAAAAGGGGTAAAAAAATACCGATGGACATTTCACATGCTATTAATTGCTTTGAGTTTTTCTAATTCCCGTGTTCTGCTGTGTGCTGTATTCAGGTTCCTCAGTGCATAGATCGTTTGGCGCAAGCAGGTCTCAAGATCTGGGTTCTGACAGGTGATAAGATGGAAACTGCAATTAACATTGGGTATGCTGCTGCCAAGTGGAAAATTTTCCTACACAAAAGTATTAGTTGTGAATAATAGTTTCCCATTTCTTTTTCAGTTATGCATGCAGTTTGTTAAGGCAAGGCATGAAACAAATATGTTTGTCCATACCCACTGGTGATCAGGTAGCCCAGGATGCAAAGAAGGTATCTTTGCACAACTTTTTTTTTCTTTTTACTGTAGTTTCTTTTTCACTGTAGGCGGCTTTAATCTACATGGTAATTCTGTTTATGGTGGGCTTTGCTTTCATCTTTGACAACTGAGCAGGCTGCAAAGGAGAGTCTCCTGTCACAAATCGCCAATGGGTCACAAATGGTCAAACTCGAGAAAGATCCAGATGCAGCATTTGCTCTAGTTATTGATGGAAAAGCTCTGGCATTTGCTTTGGAGGACGACATGAAGCACATGTTCTTGAACCTGGCAATAGAGTGTGCTTCTGTCATATGTTGCCGTGTGTCTCCAAAGCAGAAAGCACTGGTAGCTTCACCCGTCACCAACGGAATATCTGTGTTTGCTATATAAAACAATGTTGAGTTTGCTCTCCTTCACTTTGTAGGTGACTCGACTTGTCAAAGAAGGTGTAGGACAAACCACTTTAGCAATAGGTGATGGTGCAAATGACGTGGGCATGATTCAAGAAGCTGATATTGGAGTTGGTATAAGTGGGGTAGAGGGCATGCAGGTCAGTTGTTCAGATTATCATGATTCAATCCCTATCTAGTGCAGTGCTACTTTTAGATAACACCAAGGATTGGTGATTAGGTATGACTAACGTTGGTTCTTTTGCTTTACCAGGCGGTGATGGCTAGTGATTTTTCAATTTCTCAATTTCGGTTTCTTGAGCGACTTCTTGTCGTCCATGGACATTGGTGCTACAAGAGAATTGCCCAAATGGTACTTCCTGAAGCGCTTTTATTTCTTACATTTCATTGCATCTGATTCCTGTATATTTTAAGTGTCTTTACCAAGTCTTCTTTTCATTGAATTGCAGATCTGCTACTTCTTTTACAAGAATATTGCCTTTGGGCTTACAATATTTTACTTTGAGGCATTTGCTGGGTTTTCTGGGCAATCTGTATACGATGATTGGTTTATGCTGCTTTTCAATGTTGTTCTTACCTCGCTTCCTGTTATATCACTTGGGGTGTTTGAGCAAGATGTTTCATCTGAAATCTGCTTACAGGTATATGATAGAACAGCTGACTTATTTTAACCATACTGCTTTGGCATGTTTAGAATTGAAATGAAAGCTTTGTCCTGGAATGTGGGGTGTGTGTGTCCTCATTAAGACCAAAGAAACTAGTGAATTAGTGGAAACCCAAAAGATCACTTGCTAAACCTTGTTTCTTGAGAGCCGCAGTCTGATAGAACCACAATCATTTGTGACTGGGTGATCAGAAGATTATTTTGCACCCAGATGTTTATCATGTGTTCCTTCTTGGCTACCTCGCATGGAACCAAGTATAACAACACAATGATTTGATCTGGCTAAGAATATAAACTAAAAAAAAAATCATGAATCTTCCTTCAATCGACAAACAGTCATTTGTTCATGTTACTATGATTTGTATTGTTTTGGTTAGGCATATATCAATCTTTGGCTCTCCTTTCGTGCCAACCATTTGTATGAATCAAATGTTATTACCATCAAAAGATAGTTTCAGAATTAGGAATGGTTTGGCGTGCATTGAATACTTTTCCTTATTCTATGTTTAATAGAATTCTGTACCAGTAGTTAGATTATCTGCTTCAGGTATTCATGCACTCAAATAAAGTGCACAACTAACTCTATGGTGCCTTCATGGATACTATTGTAAAAACAGTTTTGAAATACACAACAAATTATAGCGAGTTAAATTATCTCAATTGTCGATGTTATGTTGGGAAACTTGACATGTTTTCAACATGTCTGAAACATCCCACATATTTAGTTTTTTATACAACTTAAGGCAAATTTATGTGGTTTGATGTCTTCCTTCAATTAGTTTGTCTACCATAGCATGTACTCGTTTGACTGTTTGTCAACATTGCTGCTTCTAACTTTTTCATATATCTATACTGACATGGCATGACTTACATTTTGCAGTTCCCAGCACTATATCAGCAAGGGCCAAAGAATCTTTTCTTTGATTGGTACCGGATCCTAGGATGGATGGCGAATGGCCTCTACTCATCTTTGGCCATATTCTTCCTCAACCTCTGCATATTCTATGATCAGGCAATCCGTGCTGGAGGGCAGACTGCGGACATGGCTGCAGTGGGAACTACCATGTTCACCTGCATCATCTGGGCTGTCAACATGCAGATTGCTCTAACAATGAGCCATTTCACATGGATTCAACATCTCTTTGTATGGGGCAGCATAACAACTTGGTATCTCTTCATCCTTGCCTATGGGATGACACTGAGGTCCCGTGACAACTATCAGATCTTGTTGGAAGTCCTTGGGCCAGCTCCCATATACTGGGCAGCAACGCTTCTGGTTACTGCTGCTTGCAACATCCCCTACCTGATTCATATATCCTACCAGAGATCGTGCAATCCACTTGATCACCATGTGATTCAAGAGATCAAGTACCTAAAGAAAGATGTCGAAGACCAGACAATGTGGAAGAGGGAGCGGTCGAAGGCCAGGCAGAAGACGAAGATTGGTTTCACCGCTAGGGTCGATGCGAAGATCAAGCAGATCAAGGGGAAATTGCATAAGAAAGGTCAATCCGCCCCATCCCTAACAATTCATACAGTATCATAGGAAATCTTGGTCACCTGACAGTCTCGTCGACAGTAGTTGCCACTTTGTTTGCTCCTGCAAGGCAGTGGTTTTTAGCTTCATTGAGCAATATAGTGAAATTTTTTCTTTTTTCTATTTCTTTATTTCTTCCCTGGGAAATTTTTTCTCTTTCTCCATTTGTGTAAGAAATGTTGGGGGTGTAATTGGTGGTGTTCACCCTAGTAGAAGCTCCAAAGCCAGCCGTGTAAAAAGTATAGCTCCGTTCAGTTGGGAAAACAACCTATTGAGATAGCTAACAACATATGTATATCTGCAATTTTGATTGTTGCCTATTCATGTATTGTAGTTGTTTGACATCCATGTTTACTGTGGACTGTGGTGCTGATAATAGTATCTGTTCTTATTGTCGGTAGTGTATATAGAAGGTGATGCACTCTACTCACGCTAGGCATGATGTTGCCTCACCTAGCCAAAGCTGTTGGTAGCAAGTATACAGTACTATCTGAAAGTTGCCAACTTTGGCTTTAAAGTGATTCAACATTTCCCATTTTGAAGTTCAAAGACAGAAGTTAACTGAAGTTATAGTGTGTGTTCAATTAATTGCCAAACTTTAATAAGTCTTAACTTCTCACTATATCTGCTAATTGATTGTTCTTCACCACAGTTCAGGGCTAATTCCAGTAAATTGTATCATGGTGTTATGTAGAAGACTGCTATGTCACTAGGGCAGCGGTCCTGTATTTTTTATCTCAAATCCAGCAACAACCACTAAATCGTACCCCGTACTTTTAATATAATAGGGTGTCCCTCCTTTTTCTTCTCATTTTATTCTTCTGAATCCACTCCAATCGCTGGATCCGCCGAGGCACATAGATTCGAGGCTGGATCTACCTCCTCTGTGGCCTCGAGCTCCACACAAGCGGGTCAGGTGAAGAGTGGTTTTATCGATTTTGGGAGAAGGGTGGTAGGCAAGCATCTTCGATTCAAGGGGAAGGGCCGAACGGTGAGCGGCATGGAGCTTCCATCCATGCGTACGAGAGAGGAGGGCAAGAAAAAGAGAGAAACTGTAGAGTACGGGCATGTAGAGACCTCCCAGGTCTAGAGGCTCTGGGTTGAAATTTGGAGGTCTCCCTATAATAGGGATCCTATTAGGGACTTTGCTGGAGTTTATTTTTTGATCTCAGCCTTCAAAATTAAAGTAGTAGCTTTGTTTATAGGATATGTTGGAGGTGCTCTAAGCATTTCAATCTCATTAAGTGAGATGCCACATAGGTTAAACCAATGACATGTTAAGTAATTTATAAAGAGAGAGAGAAGGAATGAGTTTCATCTATATGAAATTTGGTATACACAGTTTATATATAGATACATACACACACATATATCGTGGAAACGAAATAAACCCCCCCCCCCACGATGATCGAACTATTTCAAAATACAATGCAAGAATTAAATGCTATGTTAGAACATGTAAAACTATGGAATGAAATTGGACACTGGGGTGCTTCTTCCATTCATCAAACCAAACCTTCTTAGATGACGTGGCACTCTTAGAAATCGCAAAATGAAACTTCCCATTAGAAATAGCTTCTATCGAATTGTTGTTTGCCATGCCACTCAAAAACAGTTCATTGCTATGCCCTTATGTGATTGTGTCTATTTTTCTAGTTTTGGATATCAACCAAACAGGTATCTCCATGATATTGCATCTTCCTTCTTTTGTTTAACTCCGTGCCATAGTGGAACTCATTAATATACATGGCATAATGCACTCGAATTAGTGTAAGAGAGCTACATTCTTCTCATAAGTAGTTAGTTGGTGACCCATTTATCATGAATAGTAATTCATTGCTAAGAGTCGTCCTTTAGATGAGATGATAGATTTTCATCACTAAAATGTACCTTGCTCGGTGGCAATATGGTAGCCACCTTAGTTTGATTGAAAATCCAAGTGTTCTCAAACTTATAAGGGCACACTTTAGTGTCACACATTGTCCGCCAAATAAATATTCCCAATGTCCCTTCATCTTATTTTATTTTTTGTTTGAAACTCAGGCTACATGATTTTGTAACGTGCAATGCTAGTTCAAAGATGAAAGGGAAAAAAATAGGTGTAATACATTAGCATTAAAAGAGAAATAATAACCGTCTAATTTACAAAGACCTATGTGGTCCACATTCCGGTGGTTTGAGCCATGAAACATCCAAATGTATAGTGATTAGATCTAGCATTGGAAGTGTCAAATATAGGATTGGAGGTCTCAAGTATAGTGTACCAAATAAAACCATAGCTACTTCTTTATTCTCCCTCTTCTCTAATTATTTTAGATCACCTCCCAAAAGCTCCACTGCTTGCTCGACAATGACGAGTCCAGCCCACCAATTCTACCAAAGTCATATTTTCTCATCACCAACAAGTTATATGATCACATCTTCATCCTATCACGTCGGCTACCGAATCCGTTGCCACTTGCCTCTATCATATGAATCTTACTTTGGTAGACTTGGTACCATAGCACCTCGTGCAACTAGGAGGAGGGTGTCCCTCATCTCCCGTGGTCGGCGGTGACCCATCAAACCCACCCACCTCTCGCGCTTTACCATCTTGTCTAGGTGAGCACCAGCGTTGCTGAGCCAGCCTACTGTCATAACCTTTCCTATCCCGTGAAACTATGGGTTAAAACTCTCAAAATCCTAATCTCTACCTTGGGAGAGGAGATTATTGTTGCTAGAGATTATGAACTGGTTGGATGGAGCACAAATCGTTAGATATGATCAAATAGTTTTAAAATAACTATTCATCCTCCTTAAAACACCCAAATGTTATTTAGAATTTACAATTTACAGCATTATTCGCTTTGCGAATAGAGAGGTGAGTCGTGTTTTTTTCTTGGCTACTAGCCCAAGTTGGAATTTTTAATTAAAATTCAATTAAATTATTTGAGATAACAAACTATGAGCTAAAGATTTAAATAAACTTTCAAGATAGTAGTTTCACTTTGAAATTACATAATTTAACCTTCTAGAGCATGATTTGAAGCATAATTAAGCTGATACCGTGATATAGAAGAACGGGCCGACGCGGTTCTCCTACTGTCGGCTAGGAGAAGCCGGCTGCGGGTTTGCCAGCAGCATCTCTCCACGGGCCACCAGCATCTCTCCACGGGCGCTGGGATGCAGGCACGAATCGTGGCGCGCATCCAACGACGTCAGCCAACCCAACGTGTCGTAACCCAGCCGAACCACCGCAAGCTATCATCTCTGCGCTGTGCCCTCTACCGGCTCCACCCTCGCCGCCATTTCCCCTCTCTCGGTCTCTCCCCCCACGCCCTCACGCTCTCACCGAAGCGCCGCCGCTAGGGTTTGCTCCGCCAGCCGTGAACCCTAAACCCTACTGCTCTGCTCCCTTCCCTACAGCGCAGGCCACTACTCAGCAGTCTAGCTGCTACGCTTAGCTCCCCGCCTCGATCGGGAGCTAGGGTTTTACTCGCCCCCAATCTCGGGTGGTTTCGGGCCGGCGGCGACGCGGCATGGCGGGGTACGGGGAGGAGAACCAGGACGCCATGAACGGGTACGAGGAGGAGGAGGAGGAGGAAGAGGTGGAGGAGGTCGAGGAGGTCTACGAGGAAGAGGAGGAGGAAGGGGACGGGGAGGCGGACGATGGGGCTGCGGCCGCGGGCGCGGAGGAGGCGGCGTCGGCGCCGGATCCTGCTGAGATGAGAAGCGGAGGTGGAGGTCGAGGCCTAGCGGATGTTGTTGGGGATGCTGACGCCGGCGGCGAGGAAGGGAGGGATGCAGATTCTGGGGGCGGCGACGCCTCGGGGTGAGTTCCTTGGGCTCATAGGTTTATTGTTTGGTCCGGTCAGTTGGATTGGACTAGGTGTGGCTGATAGTTTTGGTTTGGTGCATCCTTGTATGCGCTTTTGCAGGAAGATTTTCGTAGGGGGTGTAGCCTGGGAGACCACCGAAGGTAGCAAGCAATTCTTTTGGGGATCTGCTAAATAAGAGGCTGTCTTAGTTTGTATCTAGTGAAATGTTGCAACCACGTATAATCTATTGTGGGAGGAAATATAGTACAAAGTAAAGAATATTTAGTAGATACTTTGTCAGTAAAAGGAAAATTACATTGTAACATGTTGCCCTGAAAAGATGTAGGTGTTTTGACGTTACTTATTAACTTTTGAATTGAGTTGCATGATTCACTGATACGGTATGGTTTTGCTTGGGTAGGCTAACGTATATGGCAAAATCTCTATGAGTTGGGAGCTATAACTGCCTTCTCATACTGAGGGAAGCATGCCTATACTTTGTTTCGTGTTGGTATTCTTACTGAAATAGTAACACATGAACAGTGGAATTTGATGATTTGAGAAGACTTGGTTATGAACTTCAGAAACATAATATGCCTTCTATATATTTAGGAGTTATACAAAATTGCTACACAATTTTTCTCTAATCATTAAATTGGTTCTAAGATGCTGTTCGAGGCCTTGTCTGCTTAATATTTTTCATTCTAATCAGCTATATATAGTGATGTAATGCATGTAGCCATCATAAACAGCTACTAATTTCTGCTTTATTTCTTGCAATTATTCGGTGACATCTAATTGCTGAGAATTTGTAGTCTGCCCAATGATTAATAGTTTGTGACTGATGAGTTTGCATAGATGTGCTGAAATGCATATGGTTTGAACTGTGGATCAGGAAATGTCTTTTATTTGATCAATTGAATGGCAATTAAGTGGAGGCATGCCTTGAGATTTACTATTTATTTTCGTTTTTGTGTTTATTGATGTTCTAAGGTGGAGTTGGCTTGTCCAGTGCTGTATTAATAGATATTTGTCGATTTTGTATTCTGATCATGGGATCATCATGGTGTTAGTGTTAAACTTTTAAGTGTGCAATATTGCATGGTCAATGATCTGTAGCCAACTATAATTGGTTATCATCCAAACCTGTTCCGTAACTGTCTGTGAGCCTTTTATTAAGCATGTCACTCATTCAAACCTTCTTATGGTTTGCTGGGGCCTGCTATCTACAGCAGCTAAAGAATCATTATATAGATTGCTGATCTTATAACATGGGTTTGATATTTATGTTCTCTTTATTTGTTTCGCCTCAGAGTGGCACTCATTTTTTCTGCTTGTCTTTCTTATTATCCATTTGTTTGTTTGCAGAAACGTTCACTAAACATTTTCAGAAGTATGGTGCAATAACTGATTCCGTTATCATGAAGGACAAGCATACGAAGATGCCTCGTGGATTTGGATTTGTCACATTTTCCGATCCATCTGTGATTGATAGGGTTCTAGAGGATGAACATGTCATAGATGGAAGATCGGTGCGACATCTATGTTCAACATCCAAAAGTTGTGAACTTAACTTTGGACTATATTCTGACTTTTTATATTTATCAAGGTTGAAGTCAAAAGGACTGTCCCAAAAGAGGAGATGTCAACAAAAGATGGTCCTAAGACAAAAAAGATCTTTGTGGGTGGTATCCCGCCATCTCTTACTGAAGGTTGTTAGAGACTCTGAAGAATTTTTCTTTCGAGCAGAAGCTATCTCACCAGTTTGTCGCATAGTCATAGTATTCACAAATATTAAGCCATAATAACTTAATTCCCAAGCATTTCAAATTGTTGGGTCTTGAAACTATTTGTTTCAAAAGCAAAACATGACTGATATTATCTTTCCAGATAAATTGAAGGAGCACTTCTCCTCATATGGGAAGGTGGTTGAGCATCAGATTATGCTTGACCATAGCACTGGGCGTTCACGAGGCTTTGGATTTGTCACGTTTGAAAGTGAAGATGCTGTTGAAAGGGTTATGTCACAGGGGAGAATGCATGATCTTGGAGGGAAACAGGTCAATTTCTTCACATTGCAATGTGTTGTCCCTGATACTAAATATCATTGACTTGTTAGCAGCTTTTAGGTTTAATATGCAAGTGCTAATTTGCATATTGTTAATAACTTTACTATTGGTGTTTTTCATTTAATTCAGTTAGTAATCTTGATATATGGTTTTCTGTCTGTACAATGTGTAATTCATGTGTTTGGATTTTGAACATCGTTCATTGTTTTTTAACCATATGACAAAGTACAGTGTTTTAACTGCAACATGCAGTGTGAATGTTGTTGATCTGATACTTCTTTTTGGGAGTATTGTCTATGGTGCTAGTTCTACCATTCTATGTACAAAGGCGTGTACTGTTATTCTGGCACCTTCTTGGCATTATGAGATATTACTATGCATTTTAAGGAGAAGGTTACTGAAAACGCATTATCCTGGATTCTATAGCAATCAGCACTCAAATAGTTTAAGCACATGATTTTGGTTCATATATATGAAAAAAAAAATGCTGCTTCTGCTGTGCTCTTGCATAACCCCTTTTCCAATAGTATACTCCTTTCAATATAGCAGAAAGAGCAAACAAGCCTTGAGACAGCAGTTTTCTCTTCCAGTTGTTTAGGGTTTAGGGCTTTAGGATTCAGGATATAGTATGTTGTTGTAGGACATACATATGGTAAGTTATATGTTGTTGTACATTTCTGTATGCCAACACTTTAAACAGTTGGTGAGCTTGCGCCAGCTGAGCTACAAAATAAATGGCCTAAAGCAAATATTTGTTTGATGGTGGTAATAAAAAATATGGCAAAGTCCGGTTTACACCTTCAAACTATCGTAAAAGTTCGATTTTCAACCTTCAACTACAAAACCAGACAAGAGAGGCCATCCAACTGTCGAAACCGGGCAAATTTGGCCCTTAGCGTGGTTTCAAAGGTGGTTTTGTATTTTTCTAAAAAAATTAAAAAATTCTAATTAGATCTAAAAAATCAAAACTAATTCATTTTAAATCATAAAAATATGAAACTAGTACCAAAATTTTTCTAAAAATGTAACCTATCTATTATTGCTCTATTTGAATCTTATTTATTCAAAAATAATAGGCATAACTACAAGCAACCAAATACTATGAACATTAAAAAATTGGATCTGAATAAGTGACAAGTATAGTGCCAATAGATAGGTTACATTTTTAGAAAACTTTTGATTTCCATTTCGTATTTTTTATTTAAATGAATTACTTATGAATTTTTAGTTTAAATTTGAATATTTTTAATTTTTATAAAATGGAAAATCACCTTCGAAACCATCCAAAGGGCCAAATTTGCTTGGTTTTGGCATTTGGATGGCCTCTGTTATTCGGTCTTGTAGTTGAAGGTTGAAAATCAGACTTTTGTGGTAGTTCGAGGGTGTAAATCAGACTTTTCCCTAGAAAATAATAATTAATATGGCAGGAAAGTAAATGAATCAGGCCTCTGTATGGAAACAAGTTAGAATTTTACCTGCATGATGTCATTGCGAGGATCACTTGACCTGTCTGCATCATATGCCAGGATCACTTGGTATCACTTTAACATTTTTCACAATAAAAACTTAAAAATATTCCTGGTTCAGGTTGTCTGTGGTACTTTCTGCATGCAACCACTCCTTAGTACTAGAGCTAGGCTAATTAAGGTGCATCGCCTTCTTTTGGTTAGAAGCTACATATGCCTTATAGTATTTTCTGTTATATTTAAAGTATCATTGCAGCAGGAGTTTGCTCGAAAACTGTTTCGTTTACTTCACCAACCGCTTTGTAATTTTGCAGGTTGAAATAAAGAAAGCTGAGCCAAAGAAACCTGGTGGGGGTGATTCAAGCTCAAACGGGAGATATAGTCGTGGGGGTGGTGGTCACCGTGATTCTTACCGTGGTAGTGGTGGTGGCGGCTCTGGGAGCAGCAGTGGTGGTGGCTATGGATATGGAGGTGGCTACCGATCAGCTGCAGCCTATTATGGCAGCACAGCTTATGGCGCATATGGCAGAGGATATGGATACGGCAATACTGCTGGCTATGGGTCTGGTTATGGCTCAGTTTATGGTGGTTCCATGTATGGTGGTCCATACGGCGCATACGGGGCATATGGCGGTGCCTATGGAGGTGGTGCATATGGTGCACCAGGAGGCTACGGCGGTGCAGGAGGATATGGCGGATACGGTGGGGCTGGAGGCATGGGTGGTGGTGGTAGCACTGGCGGTCGGGGCTCGAGGTACCACCCTTATGGAAAATGATCATCAATTCATAGCGGTTTTCTAGGATCTGATAATAAAGAGTCCTATACCTTACCTCATTTCTGCTACTGAGAAAATGGAACATTCCATTCACTTCGTCTGAGTCAGCGGCATCAGAACATTGTTTTTTTTCTGGAACTTAGCATTGCACTGTGTCCGGCAAGAAATATCGTAGGCTATAGTCGCCGAACCCTGAACTACCCCCTGAGCTTTCTGTAGAAGCTGCAGCTAAAACTCCTGTTGTATTCTTGTAGCCTGCTATGAACCTTAGAACCCTTGAACCAAACTTTGTGGTAGTAGAAATATGGTGCGATGGAACATATGTATGTTGATGTAACATTCGCTCACTGATTGGCTGACTGTTGCTGTCTCTTCTTATATGTGGAGAGAAGCTTCTGAAAAGGATTGGACTAATGCTTCTAAAGTTCTAATTGGATATTCTATTATGTTATTGCATTTCGGATCTGAATACATGCGATGTGGGTAATGCTGCAGGTTTGATTCTCTCCATACTGTTGTTGGTATGTACTCGTGTGTTCTAAAATGCATTCTTATGTTATTGCATTTCTGAGCTGAATACATGTTATGTTATTGCAGATTTGATTATCTAACTTTAATGAAGTTTCTAGAAAAATATACAAATATTTACAACATCTAATTAGTTTATTGAGATTCATAAAAAAACTTGCTAATGTATTTATTGGGTATTGTAGATGTTATTAATTTTTTCTATAAATTTTATGGAAGTTACAAAATTTGACGTGAGACAAACGATAGCAGAATTAGGAGTAATTATATTTTGCATTAATTTTCTTCTATGTTTGAAGTACTCCCTCCATCCTAATAGAAATATAACTCTTGCTTTCTGATAAGTCAAAAAATTTAAATTCAATTTCAAATTTATATAAATATTATCAGTATTTATATTATAGAATAAGTATCATCAGATTAATTGTGTAATATATTTTTATAAATCTATTTGGAGATATATTAATATTATTTTTTATAAATTTAATTAAATTTGAAATTATTTGACTTCTTAGGAAACAAGACTTGCGTTCTTATGAAGACGGAGGGAGTAGACCTTTCCTTTCCTTTCTGAACAAACAAGATCATATTTTCCTTTTCTTTCTGAACAAACAAAATCATATAATTTCATTAGACTGAAGTACTTAGAGATTTGATGACAATGTCACCGGGGCCACCGTATCTCTAAGATACGATCTATTGGGTTTAACAAAGTAGAACTCCTTCAATTCTAAAATGTAGATCGTTTTGGTATTTCTAAATTTCTAATTTTGTTTTCACCATATCTAGGTGTATCAAATACTATAAATTTAGAAAAGCTAAAAATAGAAAAGTTAAAATCATGTACATTTTGAAATGAAGGGTTACAATAGAAAATATTAATGTGCGGCTACTGTGCCCCTATCCTATTTTTGAGAGAACTGTGGGTGCAGGTGGGGTGGTGCGGAGCTGCGCCCTCGGCTCGGAGAAGTCCGATGCAAAGCGGGAGAGCTCTGCAGTTGCAGCCGGACAGCCGGTGAAGGATGAGGGCTCCTACTCCCTCTCCTACTTCTGAGAGGTGAGCGACGTCGGATGAGAGGTCTCTCAAAGCTAGGAACCGGATGAGGGGTTCGTTGGAGCTGATTTTTACCCCTCTCTCTCTCTCTCCTAAACATAAGGTAGAAGGTGGGATGAGAGTTTGGTTTGAGTTGCTAAGGGTTTAAAAATTTATTGGATCCTGAAGGGAGCTCCATAATTCACTACCATCCCTACCTGCAGTTCGTTGCACTTGCGGCGCCACGGGCCACGGTCTGCGCGCGACGTGAGATGCCGGGGCCTGTTGCAGTGCAGCTTTAGGGTTGTTTTCGCGAGATTAAGGTGGCCATTGTCATGCACATACACTCGCTGGCTGGCATGACAGTGATGGTCAGTTTTAATCCTCTCTACTCTACCTAACCGCGTATGGAACTGGTACATCTAACGACATGTTTTGCGCCCCCCCCCCTAATGATTTTCGAATACGGGTTCTTGCCCCCATTGGAAAAAGCAGCTTGGTCTCGTCACTTCGGCGACCTACTAACCCACAAGCAAATTCGGCTGTTTGTTCCGGGGAGAGATTCGTGGGCACGCACGCAGAGAGGGCAGCAGGTCGGCGTCGCAAAGTCCAAACGCAAGACGTCTCGCTCGCTCGGTCCAGACACCAGGCTCGCGCCATGGTGTCGACATCGTCGCTCCACGCTCGGAGGCCGGAAGCCCCCGGGTCGCCGAATCCCCCTCGCGGGCGGGCCGCTGGCCCCAGGGGCCCACCGCGTACTCCCGAGACTGCCCGAGCTGGCCCACCGCTCGCCGCGCGGGGGTGACGACATCCTCGCCGCCACGCCGTGCGCCCGACGTGGAGCGGTGGGGGGCGCCTGCCTGCCTGCCTGCGGCGGCGGGGCTCTCCCATCCTCCCTCCCTCTCCCCCCGCCTCCGCCCGCGCGTATAAAATGGTCGAGTGAGATCGCACGAGCACGCGGACTGTTCGAGAAGGGGGTACTTGTTTTCGCATCAGCAGAAGAAATCCGCGGCGGCGATGCCGTTCCTCGAGGTGCGCGCCACCTGCTCCCCCCCTCCCATCTGATCCTCTCGGAGCTCGTGGCGCCGCTCCTTGCTCGCCGCGTGTGCTCCGCCGCATCCGGCATTGCGTTCCTCGCTTTTCTTCTCGATGCAAATCCGTTCCCCCCCTTTTTCCTTAGTTCCTCCCCCACTGCTCGCGTCGCTGGATTGCGAATCCGATTCGCATGTTCTGGTTGAGAATTCATTCGGTCCTTGCGCCGCTGTGATTGCAGGAAATGATGGAATCGTCGTACGTGCCTTACCTCCGCACGCACCTCCAGCAGATAGCAGGTAAGCAGAGCAACAAATTCCTCTCTCTCTCTCTCTCTCTCTCTCGGTGTGATTTTGACGCGGCATTCATGGACCGCTTGGTGATGGCAGCGTCGTTGTCCACGGCGAGCTGCGCCCCGCCTGGCGCCGAGGAGGAGGAGTGCCGCGACGAGGCGGCGGCGCTCGGGCTCAAGATGGTGGCCGTCGCGGCCATCCTCGTTTCCGGTGCGACGGGCGTCGCGATCCCGCTCCTCGGCCGCCGCTGGCGCGGGCGGGGCGTCGGCGGGGCGCCGCCGTCCTCGTCGTCCTCCACCGGCGGCCTGTTCGTGCTCGCCAAGGCGTTCGCGGCGGGGGTGATCCTGGCCACGGGGTTCGTGCATGTGCTGGACGACGCCAACGACGCGCTCACGGACCCCTGCCTCCCGGCCGTGCCCTGGCGCCGGTTCCCGTTCCCGGGGTTCGTCGCCATGCTCGCCGCGCTCGGGACGCTCGTCGTCGACTTCGTCGGCACGCACATGTACGAGCAAAAGCACCGTAGCGAGGAGGAACAGGCCGCCGCCGCCAATGGCAGCTCCCGAGAGGAGATCGTGGCGGCGCTGCTCGAGGACGGCGCGCTCGCGGCGAGGGGCGACGTCGAAGGGAGGGACGGGGGAGGCCACAAGGAGGACGCCATGCACATCGTCGGGATGCGCGCGCACGCCGCCGCGCACAGGCACAGACACGCGCACGGGCGCGGCTCGTGCCATGGAGGAACGTCGTACGACAGCCACGGCCATGGCCATGGACACGATGAAGAGCCTTCTCAGGCTCGCCACGTTGTTGTCTCACAGGTACGTTCATGGTCCTGAGCTTCCATCCTAAAAGGCTACAAAACAAAAGCTATGCAAGTTAACATGGCTCGAGTGGCATGATGAAGTCGTGATTCTTGCTTCTTGCGTTACTAGAGTGGCATTATCCCCTAGCGATGTTGCAAAGAGTAGTTACATTACCTGGAGCTATATTCACGCATGTCTCCATGCTCACATCGAGCACTTCTTTTTTCCTTATTGCACTACATGATTGTTTTGGTGTTGGGGGGGGGGGGGGGGTTCTTTATACTACAACAGTCAGATCATAAACAATACATGGGACAACACCTGTTACTGGTTCATCTGAGACTCTTTCAGTGTATCAAAGCAGGTTAAACCGATTTTTTACTCTTAAGGCATTATTGTTTTTTTTTTGTAAAAAAACATAGACAGGGTAGGTGGATCTACGGAACCCACGTGCCAGGAATATTTTAGTTACAGTCATAAACAACTGTTCACCGGACCCAACTGCGATGGGGTCCACCTATTTTGGGATCCACCTGTCAGTGAGTCCTATGAATAGTTAAGCCTTGGAACCATAAACACTACCATGGCCTGAAATTGCTCCAAAATTTGGAGCTTATATAGATATTGATTACAAATGAAGAGTAGAGATATGAAATGTGTGATATCTTGTAGTATGGTGTGGATGCTAGAAGGCATCAATCTTGTAGTATGGTGGGTACTGATATGCTCTATTGTTAACCAGGTTCTCGAGCTTGGGATTGTATCGCACTCGGTGATCATTGGCCTATCGTTGGGTGTTTCGCAGAGCCCCTGTACCATCAGACCTCTGGTCGCTGCCCTCTCCTTCCACCAGTTCTTTGAGGGCTTTGCATTGGGTGGCTGCATTTCTGAGGTTAACATCTAGATCCTTTTTATGATTTGGGCCAACAATTATTCCTTGAAGACAAATGGATGTGCCTGTGATTTGTGACTTGCTTTTCATTGTCCGAAAAAATGCAGGCTCAGTTCAAGAGTTCCTCTGCACTCCTGATGGCCATCTTCTTCGCCATCACAACACCTGCCGGGATCACTATGGGGGCAGGTGTCTCGTCGTTCTACAACCCCAACAGCCCGAGGGCGCTGGTGGTGGAGGGCATCCTGGATTCCATGTCGGCCGGTATACTGATCTACATGGCCTTGGTGGACCTCATTGCTGCTGATTTCCTCAGCAAAAGGATGAGCTGCAACCCGAGACTGCAAGTTGGTTCCTACATTGCGCTGTTCCTTGGTGCTATGTCCATGTCGTCTCTTGCCATCTGGGCTTAGTCAGGAGGATGCAAGTGAAGCAAATACTTGAGAGGACCTGCTTAATTGAATTCCATAGCTGCAGGTGCTCTCTAGCTGTTTGTTAGTTGTAATTCTTGGTGAAAATAGGGGGCAATTTTCTTCATTTTCCTTTTATTTTCTTTTTCTATATTCTTTTGTTTGTTCACTTCATGATGGTGGGCGGTGGGCCATACAAGTCAGTCCTTGTTTTGATCCTGCAAAACAAAGTCCCTCTTCGGGACAGATTGTGATGGATAGAGGAAGAATAATGAATACAGTTCAGGGAACAAGTGGTTCCTGAGTTCATATCAGTATTCACAGATGTATACTAAACAGAAAAAATACTTATCAAGGCTGTCTTGCAAGAATATTTCTTAAGTATGGAAGAGTGTGGATGTTGGAAATTAAGTGTTGGAGCACTGTTGTTTTTTTTTTCGTTTTCTTTGTGGCAAATTGGCCATAATTACTTTGACCTATAGCTTCAGGATCAGGTTTGGTTCTGAATGAGAATGACTATGAATTTGTGTTTCTCTGTGTCACTGCTGCACATTTTCTCATTATTTTGGGTAAACAGAACATGTATTAATAATCTTTCTTGGCTTGCATGCAGGTCTGGTGAATATGGGTGTTGCATCCTCATCACTTTTTGGTTCAGTCAGTGACTGGATAGAATCCACTTGCCATTTTCAGATATCAATTCATGTAAGTTGAAAACTTTCTTAGAAATCATATTTAGAAGTTATCAAAATCTTGAAACGTTCATCATCAGCAGATGAATTTGTATTACGATTTCATATGAAATTTCAAGTCCAAACTCAATCCCATTTGGGAGATACAAACATGACAATAAATGGACGCACATATCTTACTACTTGTCATGTTGTGCATATGTGCACGAGATTGGTCATTTTTGCATCTCTCAAATGTGATTGATTTGGGACTTGAAATTTTGTGTGGAACCATGACACAACCTCACCTATGGATTGTGATTGTTTTGAAGTTTTTTACTTATAGATATGTTTTCTAAGAAAGTTTCCAAGTTTGTAACACTAGCCAGTTTTCACTGGGTGCAGATATGTACCCAGTCATGTATACATCAACAAAGATTAGCTAAATGACAATCAAACAAATATGTGTTCTTATTTGAGTAAAATGCACCGCCGGTCCTCAAACTTAGCTCGGGGTGTCATCCCGGTCCCCCGTACTTTCAAAATGCACATTCGGATCCTCAAACTTGCTAATCATATCACATGAGGTCCACATTATCATTTTTAAGTTATAAAGTGGAAGTGTTCAAGTTACGTGGAGCTTACATGCGGGTTCAAATTTTATTTTGAAATTTTCTGCTCAACTCTTATATTTTCTAATTTTTTCCAAAAAATTGTTTCAAAACTTTATGCCAAATATTTTCTTTTCCAATATTTCCTCCAAAATTCATCCTTTTTATTTTCTATTTCTTTTACAAATTTGATCATATGAGTTTCTTATTTTACAATTTTTTCTATAGATCTTTTGTATTTAAATTGGTATAAATTATTTTTATGTGTATATAATTTTTTATTTGAACAAGTTATATAACTTTCGATTTAGCTTAAACAACTGTGATTTGGACCTCCTGTGATATGATTAGCAAGTTTAAGGATTTAAATGGGCATTTTGAAAGTTTAGGGACCGGAATGACACCCTGAGCCAAGTTCGAGGATCGGCGGTGCATTTTACTCTTCTTATTTCTTCCAGCTGCTTTCAACCGTGCTGCTCTTGCTCCCAAATAATTTGTAGGGATCAATGTCGATACCAAATGCTGATTGTCCATGATGGGCCCATGGACTTGTGAAGCTTGTTCGCCAACAAGTCGAAGAGGCAGGCAGTGCCAGCTATGGTGATACCATCTGTGTTCATTGTTCACTGAATTGTCCAGGAATCCTGTGAGGCCGGGAGGGAGATCCATTACCATTACCTGCCGGGGAAGTCTGATGACTGTTTGATTAGTTGTGACCTGCAAATCTGCCTCAGAAATCTGTCTTGACATTTGGAGGGACTCAAGCATAAGTGGATTGTCAGGTAAAACGGTTCTTATCGTCTAGTTCCTCACATCAAAGTGTAGATGAGGATGAAACAGGCAGGGTTTCTTCTGATTTGTGCTCTCCCAGTTCTTGAACTGCAAAACTAGATGACATATACTACTTAGCCATCATGTTTATTACCTGGTCACATGTCCTTTACTTAATACTTCAACTGCAGAATGAAACGGCATCCTTACTCATACATATCCTGTACCTAAAGGCAATGGCTTCCGACGGATAGAGACAGAGTAGGGAGGAGCTCCAATGGAATATAGACTCCAACGAGTCTCTGAAGGCCCAGTGAACAGCATGATACGACTGCCACTTGATCAGGTCAGGGCGTCAGGCAGACGAATCCGTCTCGCCGTCTGCTCTACCAGTTGTGGCAACTTTGTCAAACAGCGAGAGGGTCTCTCTGCAGTGTTTCAGTGGCTGCCCGTGGAGGAATCTGCGCTCCCGATGTCCTGGCAAGCACGGGCGCACGGGCGCATTGCACGGTGGTGTGTCAGTATCATTAGACAGGGAATACGGGAGCCTGCCATCATGGACGTCAAGGACTTGGGTGTGCTGTGTGCTCGAGCAGCGCAGAGATGGATTCGTTTCTGAAAGATTTTGACGTGGCCATGGCATTTGGTTTTGAAAACTGGAAGAGCCAGCAGATGAAGCATTCCTGCCTCCATTAGCAACGCTTAGCAATTGGATGAGAAAACAAATTGCCTTGCTTCATCCAAGTTTGTCATCACAATTTGTACTTTTTCTAACTGTTGAAGGGGCGCTATCATGAAATTGGTTGCTCCTGCAAGTTGCTAGAGGTGATGATGACTGTATGTCTTCAAGTAGATGTGGCCTGCAGAGTATCTACAAATGGCACGTGAAGAAGGGTCATCGGGCAATCTTTCCTGCCACAAGCTCCCTGAAGACCAAATCCTGCAAGGCCCGTAGAGTATGATGTGTTCTTCAGATGAAAGTCCTGTGCTGCTATTTCAGTTACCATCTTTCACTAGTGCTCCATGGACGCTACGGATCTGTTTGATCAAATGGGACTTGCGAGTTGCTTGGGGGAGATTCCTCTCTCCGTTTGGAGACAAATCCGACCTGAGTGCATTGTCAGGTACCATATGTACGATGTGTTCTCCACTTTTCCTACATCAGCAACTAAAGTCTGACGGGATACACATGATTTGCTCTAAATGTTTTCTTATTCTTTTTCCAGAGGCTACTGAACCTTTTATCAGGTTCGCATTGCAGTCAAACAGGTAATGAATCTCCAAGGATGAAGACGGAGCAGAGAGAGGCAGTAGCACTGAACTCTCAAGGCAGGACTCGGGTCGGGAGTCGGGACGAGGCAGTGACAACAAAACGACATGACGTGGCTGCACCCAGGACAAAACGAAGAATCTGGCACGCCGTGGTCTATGGTTGTTGGCAAGTTGCTGAGACAGATCAGGGCAAACAATGGGCATGCAGGCGTGAGCTCTGCGTGGATCGGAGGAATATTCTTCGCCATCTGACCGACCCAGAGCAACCACTACTATATAAATGATAGGCAGCAACGCTTCATTTTTTTTATTTTTCCAAGCACCGGTCAAAAGGTAATCCGTGGTTACAGTTGACCCGCTCCTGAAAAATAGTTGATCTGCACCTGAAAAATATTTTTAGCGTCACCCGTCCTGAAAATAAGCCCTATTTTCAGAAGCAGGTGATGGCGTCGTGCGCCTTTAAAAATAAAATTGTTAGGGGCAGGTGGCGCTGTTATCCGCCTTAAAACTAGAGCTCATTTTTAAGGACAAGTGATGACGCCACCTACCCTTGGAAATGTATTTTTAGAGATGGTTAACATCATCATCCGCCTCTAATACCTATAAAAATTTAGGTACTATCTTTTTTTCTTCTTCTAACAGCCTATTGCTTGCTCAGAGAAGGTGCTGCCAAAAAAAGAGTGGGAAGGTTTTAAACTTGATTTTTTTCGAGTTGGGGGCTCTAGGAGGCAATTTGATGTTAATTTCAAATCTTTTTTAAGTTTTTTTAGTTCTAAAGCTTAAATGGAGCTCTCTTTGCCTCTATCTAGATCTAGATCTCCATGCTATGCTCTTGTCATTTGGAGCTCCATTTGCCTCAAACTTTTGAATGAAGTTATATTATTTTATAGAAGAATAAGATTATATAATTATTTGGACTCAATCTATAAGTTTTAGCCTCATCCCTAAGTAAATAATTTTCTAGATCCATGGAGGAGAGAAAAGACTTTACACGTATGCATGATAGATTTTTCCCCAAGATTTATTGGTAAAATAATAGGTTGGATTTTGATTTTTTTTAATTAGTACATGTAAAATTGATTTTTTCCAACATCTACTCATATATAAGAGGATATACTTATTCACCATTTATTTATAAAATTATTGAAGAGTTTGTTCTAATCCATTTAAATTATCTGTTTATGTTTAGAGATGGATAGGATATGGATGTATAAAGTATGAAGGATGGATGCCTATTTCCTTGCATAATTTAATAAATTTGTTCAAGCTGCGGAAAACCACATATAAGAAGATACAGAGGATACCTTGCCTTACAAAACCTGCAAGAATATGAGAGTATTTAGCGATACAACTACAATCAGATCGCATATGTTGGTGGGTAGTTTTGTTGAGAATTATATAATTCAGACGTATTATGGCGAGAAAGTAGCCCCTCCGATGGAGAATCCACTCGATGGAATCATAGAAGACATCGAGTTTGATAGATTGTTTGATATTTATGATGATTTTTATGAGGGTGGCGGTGATGATGATGTGTTGGTAGATGCTATGGTGATGGTGTCGGCGAGGGGCCCATCAATAGTGATAGTGATGATGGTAGTGACGATAAACTTGATGACGGTCATTTTTCAAAAAAGATTAAGAATTAGCAATGGACTCTAAATACATTGCTCTTTGAGTGGAAGAACCAGCAGCACCATGCCTCCTCAAGTAGCGTTGGAAAATAGGAGAAAAACATATATTCAAGCAACACTTTTAATAATGTAGTTCAATAATGCACTATAATACAAATAAGGTTACCTCATACGAAGGTGAGTCCAGAGATACAGTCACCATCATATTTTACATCACAGGGAATTACATTACAAGAGTTTTAAAAAGTAGTACGAAGTTCCAAATTTAGAAAAATTATTACAAACCGTTAAAGTTATGGTTTTTGGCAGCGGAAAACATACGTGATGATTTACAACACATCATCAAGACGGATGTCATGCTAAGCCCGGGCACGACATCACTCGGTATCATCAGTGTTGGCCGGGGACGGATCCCATTCCACGGACGAACCATCTGGAAGAGCACAGGGCCAAGACAGGGGAAGAGTAGGGTCTTTAAAGACTTTACCCTAAAAAATATTTAACTAGCAAGACTGAGTATACTAATACTCGCAAGGCTTACCCGTCTCATGGTATACTTAGCCATGTAACTAGACTTATGAAGGCTTATAATGGTTCTGGGTTTAATTTCAGCGAAAAATGCAACAAGGAGTGGATCCTTAATTTCAACTTTTAGCTTTGAAATTCTATTTATCCATTCTAGGTAAGCACCTATGACTACTCAAACAAGGTAGAGCCTTTTTAAAGCATACCTCAGTATTACTCATCATAAGATTGCTCTTGTTACTCTATGTGGTAAAGGGATCAAGCAGTCTCAATCTCCGCGAGAAACGGATGATTTCTGAATCGAATTTCAGCCTTGCAAGGGTAAACCTAACTCACACGCTTGGGAACATTCAACGATTGTTCCGAAGCAACCGTTTGCCTTTCATTCCGACTCGTGGATCAGAGCCACCACAAGCGACTGCAGGACGATATGCACATCCAATGTGCAGGACGTACGCCTATAGAGCGACTACACGGCCGTACTCCTGGTTGCCCTGCAACACGTATTCCTACACGTCGAATCGAGTAATAGGAAGAACCAAAATACGAGTGGTGGGAGGTATGTTGAAGCGTCCCCCCATCAGGGAAGACTTAAAAGTGTTAATTTATCAGTCCCAGGAGACTGATAACACTTTTATTACAACAGATGGTACATCACCGTACAGCTCTTCGCGGTAATGGGCAGTGAAGCGCCACTATCGCGAGGATTACAACTAAAACCCACACCACTACACTAGATACGAAAAGAGGATCATCAGAGTCTTGCGCCATGCGGAATCCAACGGTGGCCTTAACCACAGGCAAGACTGGGTGCAGGATGAAACCCTACTCGTTGTCTTCGGGGACGTAGTCTGGGTCTTCCACTGTAAAAGTAAGAATGGAGTGAGTACAAACGTACTCAGCAAGTCCAATCATACCCACGGAGGGGTTATAACAGAATTTAATGCACAGGGTAGTCCAAGGATAAGGTTACGGTTCATTTGCGGAAAACACAGTTATATGCAGGGGTTCGTTTTAAAAGCACTTTTCAAAACAAGTTTTCCATTACCAAGGGGCACACGATGTTGATCCTCACGGATCCAAATTTTAAACCGCTACCGGACTCCCCGTCCGCCGTAGCATACGGCACAACTGCCGAACACTTTCCAAACGACTCACACCTGCCCATTCATTCCCAAAGAGAAACACTAGTTATGTGACCACACCATAACTTGCCCAATACCGTGGGCACGGCTATTCGAATAGATTTTCAACTCTGCAGAGGTGTGCAACTTTACCCACAGGTGGGGTACCACAGCACGAACACCTTAGTGCCGGTGCAGATCCCATCAAAGCCCTTACCCACCTTAGCTAGACCTGACTAGCCACCACGGGATCTATCAAGGGGTCATTCGACCTATCACCGAGGTTTAACCAGGGCATAAGTCACACAGAGCTTATCCCGTCACCTTGATCACCCGTTGCTCCCAGCTCTCCTGATGGCTATCAGACTAACTAGTGGGGTTAGGCCAAGCCGTTGCCCATACAACGGTCAAGTGGTTTGCACGACAGGAAGCTAGGTGAGACGACACATCAACTCGGTCCTTAGGGGTGACAAGATGGATATCTCCCTTCCACGCTCAACCACACAGGTACGAGCTCACCAACGGCAATTCACACAGAAATGCCATCCATCCCGTCCGACTCGTCTTTCAAAACCACATTTTTACCCTTTCCCACACACACGCATTTTCTTTATAAAATCAGGTGTTCCAGGTATGGTTATCACAACAAGGGTGGCTATCCTACCCTGGTTACGGCACGCAAAACCATGCAATTTTATAAAAATAGGCCATCGGGTTGTGTTTATAAAAACTAGGATAGAAACATGCATCAAAGGGCGGGATTGAACTTGCCATCGTCAAACCCTTGCGGGAGGTCCTGATCGAAGCACTGTCCTTCGGGTTCGGGGTCGCAGAACTGGTCCTCGATTGCTTGGTCGCAGTCGGGAACTTCTTCGTTCACTCCGTGTCCTACGACGCAAACAAACAGACATACAATGAAGCGAAAGAACTAAAAGCTTTTATCGTTGGGCTTGAATCGGAAATAATTTAGTTACAGAGTTAGGGGTGATATCTTTGGGTGGTTTCTTAATGGCATGGCTAAAACTATACTAGAAAGGGCATGGTAAAGTTTCGGGTCGATCGGAGGTCGTTTCGCACATAAAATGACGAGTTAAAGGTGGTTTTAGGGGTTAAACGGGGGTCCAGGGGCTTGTTCGTAATTATCCGGAAGAAGTAAGGACCTATTTGCAAATCCTAGAAATGCTCAGGATATGCTAAAGGATGCCGAGTATGTCTAGGTTCATGTAATAGAGGGTTTAGTTTGGAATAATGGAAAGAATAGGGTCTCTTTTGCAAAAGAGAGTAAATAAGGGTTTCTTTTTAGAGATTACAGGGAAAGGGAGGGGGTTACGGGCAAAATGCCCTTTCTTCTTCCTCCTCTCTACGGGAAACAGGGGAAGGGGAAAGGGGGGGGGGCTCGGCGCCGGCCCAATCCCGGCGGCCGAGGCCCGGGGCGGCTCGAGCGCGTGGGGAAAAAGGGAGAGGGGAAAGGGGGGGTTCGATTCCCGCCCTCACCTTGGGCCGGGGTGGCGCGTGGAGTGCGGCCGACGGGAGGCGGCGGCGGCGGGTGGTGCGGCACGGGCGGGCGGCGATGGGGGCGCGGGGAGAGGCAGGAGGCGGCGGTGGGA